>NC_139988.1:79428025-80028025 GCF_964263955.1 Coregonus lavaretus | reverse complement strand
TGGTTACGTCAATGGTTTATGTGAGCAGATATGAGTGTAATGATGTCTGTATTGCTTGGCGTATCTTACCTCTGAAGAACATCAAGCATGATGAAACAGCAAATAGTGTTTAGAAGTAAAACCATTCCAAAATGTCTTCTTACAAAACCATTTTATTCAGTGAAATGAGTTGAAGAAACACCTTTCGGAGTTGGCAGCATTAAAATGTCATGTCTCATTATCATTGAACAATCTAAACAATTTAATGGGCATCCTGAAATAATTGTTCTCCTTTGAGTCATAATATCCAGCATAAAGTCAGTCAGCCGTTACCACCATCACAAGAGTAATTGAAAACACAGCCGCTAAAAAGCACTTCTTCAGTGACCTACATAGGACTCGTCTCCCATTACAGCAATAAAACATTCAATAAAACAGTAGACTAAAAGGACCATTTCAAAAGTTTCACAAAAGACAGTAATATGCATGGACAAAATGGTTTTAATGTACTTTTTTTTTTTTTTTTTAATACATCGCGTTATTTTTCCGGAGCCATCGTTCACGGTTCGTCGAGAGACCTCATAACATATTCTTCGAAGGGTTTTAAAACAATGACCATATTTTACAAATCAAACGAAAAGATACCCCGACTATGGTTTCCTGGATTGTACTGATCTGGTAGTGATGGTCTAGCGCTACTCCTTCCGTTACCTCGACAGCTGGGCAGGGAAAGGGAACGGAACGGGAAGGGTGGCTGGGTCAGTCTCAGTACAATGCCTCAGCATTACTGCTCCTAGGCTTCTTGATCTTGTCAATGTTCTTCAAGATCATGTCGTGTAACGTTACCTGTAACAGAGCAGAGTTCAGGATTAAAAACACAATGTGTTATCTTGTGGGTAGAAATGGATGGTGAGGAAAACTATTCCAGTGTATAACAGGACATTTCACTCACGTATTGATTTCTCAGCTCTGAAACTATGACCTTGAGGCTGATGTATTTCTTCTCATCAATCTCCGTCACAGTGCGCCGGTAGTCCTCCTGTTTAGAGAAAGAGAAACATAAGGTAAATAGTAATGTAGGTGAAGGTAAATAATGCATACTAGGGTTGGACAATTTCCAAAATGTTCATAATGCCGCTTTGCCCTCAGTAAATGCACACAGTGTAGCGACAGGTCTGCAGTTAGCAATCACACTTACCACATGTGGGTATTTTGCTATTTTGGACACCAGCTTTGCTCTTGTGATGTAGTATCTATGGGCAGATAGGATATAAGATGGTTATATAGCCTACCACAGTAAGACTGAGTGTAAAGACTGGGTTGAGGTTCGTACCCAGATATCTGGTCGAGGTACGATGCTGCTTCCCCCTCCACTGTTCGGAGTTCAGCTACTGTCTCCTCCTGCAGACACCAAATCAGTGGTCGAGCCATGGTTCAATGTAGCTATACACTTAGATGAGACCTTAGGTACAGACAGCAATAAAAATGGTGCACCTTTTAATACATATAGACTAGTAGTCGAAATGCATTGCAGTTGTGTGTCCTGAGGTACTATGCTGACTGCTCCTGTATGTATTATTTTGTAAATGTATTGTGTTAATAGTTCAATAAAGTTTACTGCAACTTAATGGCCGCCTACTCGTCTTCTTTCTCCTTTTAATAAATACAAAGTAAACGTAGCACCTGAATTGAAACCCCAAAGTTGTTGCCATCTTCTATTCTTGGGATAAGCAACTGAACCCACATTTTGACCTGAAGAACAAGACAGACAGATTATTAGGGACTACAGATAATGGGTGATATGTCCTTACCTAAGCTTATGGTATAGATTAAGGCAAATTATTATGGAAGAGACTGTGTGGGATAGATTATGGAAGTGACTGTGTGGGAAAACGCTATGTACCGTGTTACATTTCTCTATGAGTGTCCTGATCTCTGGCTTGACCTTCTCGATCAGGTCCACCAGCTTGGCGTTACTCTTCATCATCCCACCAGGCATGACAAAGACCTTGGTGCCAGCCTCTTTAGGAGGGGAGAGAACATTATTCCCTTGTGGCTCAGTTGGTAGAGCATGGCACTTACAACACCAGGGTTATGGGTTCAATTCCCACGGGGGACCAGTATGAAAAAGTATGCACTCACTACTGTAAGTCGCTCTGGATAAGAGCGTCTGCTAAATGACTACAATGTAACTGTAAGATGAACATACCTCTTACCACTGTGGGCTTGACCATAAGTAAACACCAGAAAAAACAGAAGAAAATACTCAAAATATGCATGTAGTATTACTCACCCTTGTCCTCCCCAGTACAATCTTCCATTTTCCTCTTTTTGGCATTTTGCTGCGAAGAGGATATCAATTTGTTTACATCTGTTACAATTACAGATGGCATTTGGTCATCACAGTGTGTTTAATTCCATTCCAAGTCTCACCGCTTCAAGTCCGTCGTGGAGATGGTTTGAGAGTAGAATGGGGTCTGGCACTGTCAAGTTGATTTCTGAGTGTATCTCCTTAAGTTCACAGATGTTTAAAATGGGATCCTGAAAAAGATGGGCCACAACACATGCACAACACATGCACTCTAAAGGGAAGTTGGAGGACATTTGACTAATCATTTACATTTTGATTACATAAATAAGTTTACCTTGAGGAAATTGTCAAGTTCCAATAACTTATTTGGGAAAAAACTTGCAACTAGGTTCTCCGCCTGTGAAACAAGGAGTTTATTTGGAAAATGACATTCAGATCTACCTATAGGTAACTAGCTACAATATCTTGATACTTTTGACCCCCACTGAATACAGTGAACAACTGAAAGGAAACTCACCTCCCCAGTAATTCGTTCTCTGAAAGCATCGACCTGTACAAAAACAACAACTGTCATATCACAGGCAAGTAAATAAATGTTCAATAATCAGCAGGCATGTTTGAATAAAACATGTAATTAGGATTCGATTAGGATACTGTCTGCAAGATGATGCTAATCATCAGTCAACGTCAATTCAATATGCTAGCTGGCTACGTCTAAAAATGGTGCTGAATTGAGTTACCGGTACCTTGACACCGTTAGCTAACTAACTAACTACCAATACTCGCCCTTTATGAAACATGCGGCACAAGCAACAATAACCCTTTTATTATGGAAATGCACCTGTTGTTAGACAGTTTGCCTTGTCCGTTATGACAGGCGCGGGAAGATAAAGCAAGTTAGCTTTAGCACTTTGCCTCACTGACTAATAATTGCTTGCTAGCTAGCTCTAACATTACAAGCAACTTCACCCAAGATTTCGAATGACATGTGGACGTAAATTATGTTTTACCTTAGTGTTAAGCTCATTGTCCACCTTGAGGAGTGAATGCATCTTCTTTAACCACAAATGGAGGAAATACGATTGTCCTCACTGCATTCAATTTAGGGCTAAACGTGCGGCTAACCCACTCCTGTCAGCCACACTTGTGTTCTTAAAAATGACGTATTCAACATTGAGACAACATGACAAACGAACACGCATGCGCAGTAATGGTGCTTTCATGACAAATTGGAACTCGGAAAAAAATAACGTCAAATCATGACATCGGCGATCTTCAGGTCGGAAAGTCGGAGTTCTAGAAAGATACACGAGTTTTCCATTTGGAATTCTGAGTTGGATGACGCTTCAAAACACATTTTCCAAGTTTCCAGTTGTCGTGAACACACTGAAGTCGGAGAGATTTCCGAGTTCCCAGTTGTTTTGAACGCGGCATAATTATGCACTGAACGCGCCATCGTATTTTTCAGCTGACGATGTAAACAAGATCATTGGCGAATGCAAGAACTCGATTTGTCCACAATACTCTTAAATGACTCTCCTTATTTAATCACAAAAAGCAGCCATGGGGCTACCTGTTACGATTAAAGTGAATTTCAGGGGGAATGTAAAGAGATTTGTGGCTCCAGATTTGGACAAATCGGAATTGGAGTCGGTGGAAGCCTGGGTAAGTAGCTAACGTTAGCTATCTAACGCTGGCGCAGTTTAGCTAGACAAGTTAGCTGCATTCTTCGAGACTAGTAGGCCTAGCCATGGCCTAGTTACCACAAACGTTGGACCACAATAAGGACATTTGTCTGCAAATTATCTTTATAGCAACAAATTATAGTATTATTATATGTGATGTGATCCAGTTATGCTGATCCTGAATCATCATGCTATGCTCTTTGAATTATTTCTGCAGATAAAAGCATCATTTGGCATAAGCCATTTCCAAGTGAAATATTTTGATGAGGACAATGAGGAGGTGAGTTCAAAAGTATTGTGTTCTATTGTGTATTATTTCTAATGCAGGACAAAGTCCTCACTTTGCTCGATCATTCACATGGTTCCAACATTTCTGATGTACAACAACAATGGTATGGGACGAGGGATACATTAGCTGATTCCAAAGTATGTTTTTTCAGAAGGCATTCTGTAACACTAATCACTATCTCTTTGTTTCAGGTTTCCATTAACAGTCAAGGTATGGAAATTAAGTGATATCTTAATCTAGGGGCAACATTATTCTCAGCTAAATCACAATGATATGCCATTACATTTCTCCATCTTTAATGTGGTGGTTATTAGTTAAAGCTTTCCCGATCATAATTGAGAGGTCACACCAACACAAATGTGTTCTCTGATCTTATTTGTTCATCTATATTTTTCAGAGGAATATGAGGAGGCGGTGAAGGTATTCAAACTTACATGTTTTTTCATATATTTCAAAGGCTAAAAAAACATTATATGAACTAGTTCTTCCAGTCTGTAAAATGCTGTTTGGAATTACTGAACGTGCCATTGGTATGTGCTATTTCGCCAGAGTGCAGAGAAGCAGGGGAACCAGTTGCACATGAACGTTTACAAGACAAAGCAGGTTCAGGCTGGCACTGGGCTGGTCAAGGCCCAAGATGTGAAGGAGTTGAAGGGTGACCTCCGGCCAGCCCCTCCATACCCCTCCAGGGTCAAGACAGTGGACAAAGGCACACAGGTCACCCCTGAGCGAGATGTTGTAAGATCACCACACACAGCTTTCAATGTTGATGCAATGTTGTCTGAATGTAAGAAAAGTTATATACTTGTCAGGATGGTATAGTTTTGCATGAGCGATACATTCGCTGACTTCAGGAAAGATTGTGAAAATGTAATAATAAAACACACACTATTTGGTTTCATAGTATGACTTTGACAAATCATAAATGAGTTTAGTGTCAATCATTTGATTTTATAGGTGGTTGTGAAGGACAACAAATTGACTAAGCCAGAGGATAAGCCTCCCCCAGCTTGGTTCAGGTCTTACATGGAAAAAGTAAGTCCATATTGAAATTATATATATTTCAGTATAATAAACCAAAAAAATCTACTTATTTATTTATTTAAGAACCCATTTTAACGGGATCCCTCTCTCCTTTCAGTTCAAGGATGAGGTGGTAAAGGAAGTAGTGGAGAGGATGTGTAATGACTTCTCTGGCCAGTGCTGCACCCACAAGGCTCCTGACCCTGATGGGCCCCTCGAGGCCCTTGGAGCTGTGGGTGGAGTCAATGTCAAGGGGCCAAAGATCAGCTCCTTCTCCACTGGGCCCCCCGCCTACACCTCATTGGGCTACACTCCTGACTGCAGCAAATGCAAGAGACCAGCCTCCGATGGAGCGTATCAGTGCAGGTAGACCCATCACAACAATAATAGATCGATATTATTATGTTATTAATGAGCTCATGAGTTGAAATAAAAGGAAAATGTTTATTTTGCTGATTTCTCATGAAATATGTCACTTTCAATTAGTAAATAAATAACGTTGTCCTTACCTCCTTTCTGGTGTCCTGTTTTTCTCCAGTGTGTGTCCATCCTGCATCTTATGTGAGCTGTGTCGACACAGCCACGACCCCAGCCACAACCTGGTGAGAACCAAGACACCCCTCTCCATCCCTGAGCATGGGATGTTAGGAGAATTAAGGTTAGCCTGCTGAATGTAGAAGCCTGCCTTTACTGTGTTACTGTGTTACTCTACTTATCTTGCTTTCTTGTAATGTCAGGAGATGTTCAACTTTCACACCTCCCACTGTATTTTTTAAACTTCTGTATTTTGTTTGTACCCAGGTTCCCAAGGCGAGGAGACAGGACGGTGCGCAAGGCTGAGCGTCAGCGCCTCAAAGCTGAGAGGAGGCAGCTCAAGGCCGAGGTGAAGGAAATCAAGAAGAAGCTGAGGCTGGAAAAGAGGGGCCTGCAATGGAGCGGCCCTGCCAATAACTTCGCCAGATCCATCATGGCCGCCACCCAGGCTCCAGCCCTGGCCCCTGCTCCTGCTGCTACTCAGGCCCCAGAACCATCCCCAGGTCCTGCCCCAGACCCCCAGGCCTCCAGTCCAGAGTAAGCGCCACCCTTGGAGGGCGTCAGAGTGCTGGCTGTCTCTAGGCCCAGCATGGAGCAAAAATCAAATATTTTCTCAAGAAATAGGCCATCTTTGTAATAGTTGTATTAGAGTTTATCGCTGGTGGATGATGGAACTACCTCACGTGTGAAACTGCTGCTGCTGCTTCATAGATTTCTAAACAAAAAATAGCTTTGAGTTGCAAAAAGGATCCTGCTGCTTTTATGATTCATAGAGAGAAAAAAAGAGAGATGGGTCTGAAGCCAGGGCTGTTTTCAACAATGCTCTGTACACTTGAAACACTAGGGGTCCCGAGGTCTCCCACACCACCTTGGTGCCCACTATGGCTGCCTTGTTTCTGGATGAAAACCTGCCCGATGGGACCCGCCTAGAGCCCGGCACCAAGTTCATCAAGTACTGGAAGATGAGGAACTCGGGCACCATCAACTGGACCTCAGAGACCAAGGTACGCCCCCAAGAGGACCGATTTCAGTCCCTAACCTGCATACTAGAACGATCTCAATCCCTAACCCGAATACTAGAACTAACTACACCTAATTGTAACTATTGATTACATATAATTAGTACTTACCCTGTCTGTTAAGTTCTCTGTTGAAGTGTTTGTGTCTGGGTCCTTGTGTTTGTGTCAATGTATTTGTGTCTTCTTTGCATGTCTGTGTCTTTGTGTGTGTGTCTGTCCCTAGCTGAAGTTCATGTGGGGTAACCTGGCCCTGGCGTCCGAAGAAAAGCGCGAGGTGGCCGTGCCCCTGCTGCAGCCGGGCCAGGTGGGCGTGGTCAGTGTGGCCTTCATTGCCCCGGTGATGGAGGGCCCCTACACCTCCCACTGGCGCCTGGCGCACTGCGGAGACCAGTTTGGCCCCCGCGTGTGGTGCAGCATCGTGGTGGCCCCCAGCACCAGCCGAAACACCAACTGTCCTCAGAGCAAACGCCTGGCAAGTCAACCAGCTCTGTCCCATTCACATTTGTTTAGCCAAGATACACACTAGTACAGGGCCAGATCTACTAAGAACATTTGACATCAGGTACAAAGCAATAATATTTAGCTAATTCAGACCCTTATACAGGTCTGGATTTTCTAAGCATCAGGTAAACGTTACAGGAATAAAACATCAAAATCCAGCCTATTTCCACCATTATATCATGTGATGACGTTCTCCTCCACGGTGCTTCAGAAGGAGGAGCCCAGCCCCAGGCCTGTGGTTGTGGAGAAGGTAGAGGGGAGGTCCAGCTCCAGGGACAGTGGTCTGGCCATGTCTGTAGACGACTGCCACATAGACTACTACTTCCACTCTGTAGACCTGCTCACTGCACAGGTGAGGAAAGACTAAGGTCCGGGCAAGTCAAGGCATGTTGGCTTTGCCACAAAGGTAGACTGTAGTATGACATCACCATACACCACAGGGCAACTTCCTGCTTTATTCAATGACTGAACAATATTTGTATTTTTTGTTTTTGTGTGTGTTTCTTTAGGATCTGTTGTCCTTTGAATTGCTGGATATGAACATTGTACAAGAGTTGGAGAAAGTTCCAAACAACACTCCAGTCGGTAAGAAATTATATGATACCACCACAATGCATGGCAAGATATTTCTGTGGGGCTTTTTTCAGATATTCAGAGAATTTCAAGACATAATGCTTGTGTGTTGATGACTGAGATGAGTTCGTTTTTGTTCCATTGGTAGATCTGACCCCCTGTATGTCCCCTCTGCCCCACGACGGCCCTCTACTGGAGAACCCAGGCCCTGCTCTGATCAACAACAACCCTGAGATGAACAGAGTAAACAACCTGCTAGGTAAGACAGAGGGCAGAGGCCAATGTCGTGGTCCTTCAATTAACTATTTTATCTAGTAAATAAAAGACAAGTCTATATCAAATTGTGAGTTTTGTTGATTATGATTGACAACTATGGATTTAAGAATATAGGCTAGACCTGAGGCTTTATGTTAACTAAGGGGCGTGTCAGCTTGAGTAGAATAAGATGAGAAAAAAAGCTTTGATCACAGTGATGACCCCATACCAGACACAGCCCTAATCTTTGTATTGTGTGTGTTGTGGTCAGGTGTGAAGAGGGAGAACTCGGACCCCCTTGGCCACGAGGATGGGGACGAGGGGGACATCAGCGGGTCCCAGTTTGTGTGTGAGACTGTGATCCGCTCCCTCGCCCTGGAGGAGGCTCCCGACCACAAGCCCCCGCGCAGACATCAACCTAGTTACTGCAAGCCCAAAGGTGAGGCGGCCATCTTGTTTAGTTGAATTTCCCAACAAAATGGGAAAGCATGACTGAATGACCATGATATGAGACTCAGTTGAATGATAAAGTATGGCTCTTCTGTCCACACACTAGCTGTGGTCTTGGTCTTGTTATCCGACTGTGCAAATGGGGGGAAGTTAAAAATGAAAGTAACACCAGTTTTTGTTTTGTGTTTGAAGCACTCCCAGCTGAAGCCCTGGGCCCTGTCTTTGACTATGAGAGGAAAGTACTTGACACTGCAGTAAGAGTGGCAGGACCAGATGTGCTGATGATGGGGGTTATGAGAGGTCAAGGTTCACCTCCAGGCCTTCCCCAGATCACACTGTCAGAGGAGGAGACCGTCACAGGTAAGAAACAACTCTCAATGCAGTCAGTCTGCTTCTGTTTACACGCACTAACTAGTAGTAACTCTCAAGTCAAAATGCGGCAATTAAATGTTCTCACCTTTTACACATTGGCAATTGTAAATTATATCACCAGACATAATCAGAATTTGTTTTGGGGTTAATGTATATCTTTTTTTTCCTCATTGCATTGTCCTCAGAGGTTGAAAACGTGTACATGGAACTGCATGCACTGAAGGAGGAGGACAAGGAAGACAACAAAGCAGGAAATGATGTGAACGAAAAGAAAGAGGAGGATGAAAAGAATGACAGCTACGATGAGATTGAAGAGGAGGAGGAGGAAGATGAGACAGTAGACTGGGACGAGGTGAGCAGCCAGATCTCCACCTTGTCCTCGTCCTCGTCCTCCTGCGAAGACTACGTCATCGTCCTGCCCGACTGCTTCGACACCAGTCGGCCGCTGGGCGAGTCCATGTACAGCTCCGCCCTCTCGGAGCCTGTCACTACTGCAGCCGCGGAGCAGGAGGAGGAGTCGGACTCGGAGCGTGAGGAACAGGACAGAGCCACCCCAGAGGGGGAGAGGCAAGAAGGGGCCGGGGCTGCAGCCACAGTCACGGAGGCCCCAATCCACAGCAGTGTCAATCAGATGCTGTGTGCCTCCCAGACACTGGACGCCGTGCCCCTCACCCCTGTGGTGGTGCCCCCGCCCGTCCCTCTCCTGCCCCCACAGGCCCTGTACACACACAGGTGAGAGGGCTCTCTGATGCAACAGTAGTCTATTAGCAATGATATTACAGGGCCCAACACACAGAGGTGAACAGGGGACAATGAAATTACGATAGATGATAGGTTACAGTTCTATCACGTTTGCAATGTGTTTTATTTTGAAGTGAAGTGTGCAAATTGTTCAGTATCTAATCTAGTATGTCTATTGGAATTATACTGTTGTCAACTCTTCCTTCTCTTCGATTAGTATGATGTTTTTGTTCTGTTTCCCAGGTCTGAAGCGGTCCATGTTGCAGAGCCAACGAGTCAACAAGTGTCTGGACCAGTAGAACCATGCCAACCAGCGGTCCATTTAAATGGTGAGTGTTAGACAAGGCAGGCTGGGAAGTGTCTGCAAAATACAGCCTTTTCCCTGCATTAAGCAGACGCAACATGTTTTGGAAGCTCTGATCACACAAAGGACAAATTTGACTTGCATGACTCTTGTTAGCTTTTAAGCTAGTCTTGTGGACCACTTTACCGTCTGTGGCCACTGGCCAGAAAGGAAACGTGTGTGTCTCTTTGGAGAGAGGGGAACTAGATGTTATTTCAAGACTTCTTACATCAGCAAAACATCTGTCTGTGTTCTGTGTAGTTCTCTCATCCAGTGAGTGTTCTCTCTTTTTTTCCCCATCTATATTTCAGTATCTAGTCACACCAGACTGGTAGGCTCAGCCAGTGTCTTGGAGATGCACAACTCCAGACCCCGCAGCTCCCTGCACCGAAGGTGAAACACCTTCCTACACAATATTAAGCCTAGTTTAGTTTTAGAAGTAATCTACACGTCTATTGCTGTAAAAAAAAATATATCCTCATTTGTGCTAGATGGGACACTTGCTTTTCTACCAATAAATTAGTATTTGAAAGCAAAGTTTTAAAATCTACTGGTCATTCATTGGTAATAGGCCCTACAGTATGATAAAACTGTAAATGACAAAACTGCTATAAATAGAAGATATTTGAATACCTTTTTGGAGTGATCTCATTGATGATATAACACTGTGATATAACAACTCCTGTTGATACACGGTCTTGTGAATGCAAACCTCTGGCCCTGGAACAGATTGTTCCCCATAAGTATAGTGGCTGAGCACATCCTTCCTGTTCAATAGGGGCCAAGGCGGTATCACAGAGGGACTTGTCAAGGGGGCTCTGTCAGTGGCAGCGTCCGCCTACAAGGCTCTCTTCACTGGACAGAGCTGCTCCACACAGGTAGGTCCCACATACAGCACAATCAACCACCTCGTCACACACTGCCATGAGATAAACTTGACTCAACTTTGAATATGCTGTATGATAAATGGTTATAATATCATGAAGTGATTATTACATACAATTGTGATAAGTTATTTATCCATTTTGAAGCGTCTTTACATTTGGCTCAAAAGACAAAAGTGATGCATGTCTTCTTGACTTACAGCATTACTGTATAACTCCTGTGCACTTTAACATGACAAACCAGAACTAACCTTTGACCTGGCTCCCCCATTCCCTTCACCCCTGCAGCGTGGTGTGGACCCGGCCAGCCAGGACGCCTCCATGATGGCTGTACTACTGGAGATGGGCTTTGGGGACCAGCGGCTCAATCAGCGGCTGCTGAGGAAGCACAAACACAACCTGCTGCACACTGTCAACGAGCTGGTTGCCAAGGCCGACAACGAATGGGGCACCGCCACACGCTACTGATGGGCCAGTTGGCAAATAAGCCGGGCCCCTACGCAACCCCTGACCTCTGTGACACCCAATGAGAGAGATGGGGTTTTCAGTATGGAACTGATGTCACAGACATGTCACGTTAGCATGTTGGAAATGTCAGTTTCCTAGTTCCGACTAGCATGTGACTGCGGCATATTGACAGTGCTATGGTAGGTTGTCTGTCCAAAGAGAATGGAGGTTGTTGGTATTGAATGTAACCAGAATTAAAAGTCCACTTTTCTCCTTCGCAGATGGTATTGGGACTACTCTTGTCGTTTTGAAGGATTTACAGGGTTGATTCACAGGGGAATTCAATTACATAGGAATGCTAAGGAACGGAGATGTCAGATTCCTTTCGATTTCTGTTAGCTATAGTAGTTAATCGGCCTGAACATTGCAATCTTGTATGTATCAAAAGTACTGTTATTTTAGATGTTACGCAACAAGCAACAATTGACCTGTGGATTGTGTAAGGAACAGGCACTGCAGATTAAGGAAATAAAATGTTTATTTTTAAGAGACGCCTGCATGTCAGGTTTAAGCATATATTAGTCATATAGTTGTTGTACCATAGGAGTCACAGCTATAAATGTTGGCTCTTTGTCACACATGTCCTCAAGTTCATACTTTCACACTGTAAGAATCATCCTCATTCATATATTTACATCATATAACACTACGTATATCATTTTTTTTACATTTTAGTCATTTAGCAGACGCTCTTATCCAGAGCGACTTACAGTTAGTGAGTGCATACATTTTTCATATCCAACCATAACATCTACAGTACCAGTCAAAGGTTTGGACACACCTACTCATTCAAGGGTTTTTCTTTATTTTTAATATTTTCTACATTGTAGATTAATAGTGAAGACATCAAAACTATGAAATCAAAATATATTTTGTATTTGAGGTTCTTCAAAGTAGCCACCCTTTGCCTTGATGACAGCTTTGCACACTCTTGGCATTCTCTCAACCAGCTTCACCTGGAATGCTTTTCCAACAGTCTTGGAGTTCCCACATATGCTGAGCACTTGTTGGCTGCTTTTCCTTCACTCTGCAATCCAACTCATCCCAAACCATCTCAATTTGGTTGAAGTCGGGTGATTGTGGAGGCCAGGTCATCTGATGCAGCACTCCATCACTCTCTTTCTTGGTCAAATAGTGCTTACACAGCCTGGAGGTGTGTTGGGTCATTGTCCTGTTGAAAAACAAATTATAGTCCCGCTAAGCACAAACCAGATGGGATGGCGTATCGCTGCAGAATGCTGTGGTAGCGATGCTGGTTAAGTGTGCCTTGAATTCTAAATAAATCACAGTGTCACCAGCAAAGCACCATCACACCTCCTCCATGCTTCATGGTGGGAACCACACATGCGGCGATCATCCGTTCACCTACTTTGCGTCTCACAAATACATGGCGGTTGGAACCAAAAATCTCAAATTTGGACTCATCAGATCAAAGGACAGATTTCCAGCGGTCTAATGTCCATTGCTCGTGTTTCTTGGCCCAAGCAGGTCTCTTCTTCTTATTGGTGTCCTTTAGTAGTGGTTTCTTTGCAGCAATTCGACCATGAAGGCCTGATTCACGCAGTCTCCTTTGAACAGTTGATGTTGAGATGTGTGTTACTTGAACTCTCTGAAGAATTTATTTGGGCTGCAGTTTCTGAGGCTGGTAACTCTAATGAACGTTTCCTCTGCAGCAGAGGTAACTCTGGGTCTTCCTTTCCTGTGGCGGTCATGAGAGACAGTTCCATCGTAGCGCTTGATGATTTTTGCAACTGCACTTGAAGAAACTTTCAAAGTTCTTGAACTTTTCCGTATTGACTGACCTTCATGTCTTAAAGTAATGATAGACTGTTGTTTCTCTTTGCTTATTTGAGCTGTTCTTGCCATAATATGGACTTGGTCTTTTACCAAATAGGGCTATATTCTGTATACCACCCCTACCTTGTCAGAACACAACTGATTGGCTCAAACGCATTAAGAAGGAAATAAATTCCACAAATTAACTTTTAACAAGGCACACCTGTTCATTGAAATGCATTCCAGATGACTACCTCATGAAGCAGGTTGAGAGAATGCCAAGAATGTGCAAAGCTGTCATCAAGGCAAAGGGTGGCTATTTGAAGAATCTCAAATATAAAATATATTTTGATGTAACACTTTTTTTGGTTACTACATCATTCCATATGTGTTATTTCATAGTTTTGATGTCTTCACTATTATTCTACAATGTAGAAAATAGTAAAAATAAAGAAAAACCCTTGAATGAGTAGGTGTGTCCAAACTTTTGACTGGTACTGTACAAGAGACATTCCTACGTTTGTTCATGGAACCAAGTTTCTCATAGTTTTTATTTTATTTTTATGTGTATCAGTAGTGACTGGTTCATGTGTTACTATGGTGATTTTACATTAATGGTAATGTGAGTGCATAGGTTTTAATCATTGTATATTGCTATTATGTTTGATAGTTTTCTCTGTATTTTTCCAGTTAGAGAAAAATGAGGTTCAAATACACTTTAAATTATCATGCTTTAGAAGAAATGCTGAATATATTTACTGTGCTTGGTCAAGGGCTTTCCTTTCATTCAGCGTGTAAGTAAGTACCCTGCAATTGTCAATCAGCCAATAAACAACTTGCACAATACTCCTTAAGTTGCTGAAATGTATTTTCAACATGGCTGTTTGAATGGCAGGTCAGCATTTTTCTTGTTCTGGAGGAAGCTCTGCAGAGTGGTCACTAGCTTGCACAGCCACAAAGTCATAAAATCTGATTTTAAACCTAACCACACTGCTAACCCTAACTTTAAGACCAAAAAGCAAATTTTTGTTTTCATGAATTTTTACAATATATACTTTTCTTACTTTGCATTTGGCGTATCTAAGGGGAACTCGCTCAGTTATGCCTCAAGGACAAGACTCATGACAAACGTCAACCAGCATTTGAATGGCACTGCATTTTATGGGATTCTGTCAATTTAGTGTCTGAGGTCTGATGACTTGTTCAACTTAAAATAGGTTAACTTTGGTTAATGTGTATGGCACAAAAGAGCTGAAATGTATAGAAATGATGGTAACTTTCATGCTTGATGGTACTCTATTATGTAGGTACAGTTTGTCAGATAAAATGGGACTTCCCTATTTAAACCATTGTTGGCCACCTTTATTAACGCCAGGTGATCTCTCGTTAAAACATCAATACAGCCAAAGATGTCGGTATTTCTTTCTCCCCAAATCTTCATTAACTTCACAATACATTTAAGATACTTTAGGTAGGATGATTTGGACATTAAGCACGAAAATGCTAATATAGGTTCAATTGACTTGCATTGGATTTGTGCCACAAATGCTTGAAATTTAGCATTTGAAACAGTGGCCAGGTAAACAAAATCAAAGCATAGATTGCTGTCACCTTGTCCATTGACTGCTTACAGGGTAACGAAACCAATGTCATTTTGTAATTTGGGTGACCTATCCCTTTAAGTTCTGCCCGTTGGTTGCATCGAACGTATCTTTAGAAATTGGACATAGGCCTACCGACTGCCATGTATTGCTTTGCTTTGCCCAAACTTAATCTTAAACAAATTCTAGGTGCATATAATAAGCTTTGTTGTGGTTAATGCTAGTAATTTACCACCAAGTGGCAGCATACATCATTCTGACACGACGTCTGCTTTTCAAACGCTTCAAGTAGGAAGTGATTTCTTCACTTCGCAAGATGAACTATGTAACGTTAGGAGAAAAGTCCAACATTCGTTCATCTTTGACTGGTATAAAACATGTTTGGCTGCGAGTATTTACCAACAATTAGCCGCACTGAAAACCTGCTGGACATCAGGTTATGAGGTAAGTGCGCCGAAGCAAAAGCATATCAACTTTCCACACTGTCAGCTGAACTAATGCGTTGTCATTGTTGAGTTTTATGATGTATTTTAAAAATGATAGTATATTAGTATATTATATCATGTGATTGAAGATATGTAATGTGAAACAACATCTATGTAAGGAATTTATAGTAAGGATGATAGATAAAATGCGTAAATGCTGTTATCAAGTCACATTCCTGGTTTTTACTCCAAATCTATACAAATGAGAAAGTGTTACATGGAATTACAAAGCCATACACCCCAAAGCCCTACACCCCTAGCAAAATTGTGGCAAAAAAGCTCATTCCTCTAAACATCTCATCTCATAGAACGTATAAAAATAAGGTATAGCTTTATCTAACCGAGTAGCAGGCGATCATAGAGATAAGATACAGTGATGCTACTGTCTTGTCTTTACAGCAATGGTGAGGACTTTGGCCTCCTATGGATCTAGATGCAGGGAAATTATTTTATAGAGGCAGGTTTAAGGTTTATGGTGTTGCACTATAAAGAGCAAATACGTGATCTTTCAGGTTTCACAAAGAGGTCCAACACCAAGGTTCTGCTTATAGAGAGAGCAATACAGCTCTAGACAATATCAGTCATACTTGTTCATGTGAAAAAAAAGTGAGAGAATGCATGGCTGATGCCACCTTTTAACAGCAGACTGGGGGTTGTGTTTGTGTTTCTCCCAGCAGATAGGACCATGGTCACTTTCGGACACCCCAATGCCTCCAAGGACACAGAGGCCATCATGCCTCAGGAACAAGAACCGGAGAAGAGAAGATTTCGGTCCCACTCCCAACTATATGGAGCCATCGGGGACAGCATTGGCAATTTAGGAGATACCTGTCCGACTTGTCGGGGAATAGGGCGTATTCCAAGAGGTAGGTGGCCCACTTCAGCCAGACTGACTACTTAGTTGCTCCTGTGACTAACTTACATGTCGATATTGGGACTATTTCCATGTTAGTATTCAAGACTTGCTGATGGGATTCGGGAAGTGTCTTTCTGAAACTATTAATAACCCACACTTGTTTTAAGAGAAGTGAGAGTCACTGTTGTGTGTTGTGTGTAGTAAGGCTGACATGCCAATAGAGCCATATCTGTAACAGTGAAATAATAACCCACCTTACTGTTCTCTGAATAGGACATGATCAGCTAGTGGCAGTCATTCCATGTTCGGACAAAAGACTGAAGCCCAGCCGCACGTAAGTGTGTGTGTGTCTGTTTTTGTGCGTCTGATTGTTTGTGTGTGTGTGTGACTGTGTGATGTGTTTTACCCATACGAGACACTGTATACAGAAAGATTCTCTGTGTGTTTAATCAAAATATAGTATTACGCATAGTTAACTCTTAATTTTCCAGGAAACTCTACGTGTGTATCTCGGTGGTGCTGTGTCTCCTGGTCTGCTGTCTGATCCTCTTCTTCCTCTTCCCACGGAGTATCTCACTATCCCCTGTCGCCGTCCAATCAGTGATGGTCTTCTTCACCCCAGACACTGTTGAAATGCAAGTCATGGTAAGTACGTGACGTATACATGCCACACTCCCTTAGACATCAAAGACAATGTGTGATCACTCATTATTTGGTTCATTGCATGAGGTCAGTGTGATCAAACTGTGTTTCCTCTTCTAGAATGTTTTCAACTTCACCAATGAGAACTTTGCGGAAATGGAAGTCCTGGACTTTGATATGCAAGTGCTGATCGCTGAAACAGTGGTGGGCAGAATCAAGATATCTAATATGACCTCGGTCAAATCACGTTCAGAGAAAGCGGTGAGTGTAATATTGTTGTTTAATATAAGTCATAATGCATCAGGTATCCTAGCGGTTAAAAGCGTTGGGCCAGTAATTGAAAGGTTGCTGGTTTGAATCCCGAGCCGACTAGGTGAAAAATCTGCCGATGTGCCCTAGAGCAAGGCACTTAACCCTAATCGCTCCTTTTAAGTCGCTCTGGATAAGAGCGTCTGCTAAATGACTAAAATATAAAATGACACAATTGTAATACTGTGTCGTGCAAAGCACTTTCCTTTATGGTCCCATATGAAACAGTTTGACCTTCATTTCCAATCTAATTGAGTTTTTTCTGGTCTCCTTTTTTATGTCCGTACAGTATACTGTTGTCATACCCATAATAATTGAGGACCCAGGCCTGAAGTAAGCATGACATTTATTATCACTTACATGTTCAATATCATTACCATCACTACTTCTAAATTAGGAAGGAAATATAGTATTATCTGTGTACATTATAGTACCCTATGTATGTACTCTTGGCTAGGACCTACAGTGCATTCGGAAAGTATTCAGACCACTTGACTTTTTCCACATTTTGTTACGTTACAGCCTTATTCTAAAATTGATTAAATCCCCCCCCCCCCCCCCATCAATTTACACACAATACCCCATAATTGCAAAGCAAAAACAGGTTTTTAGAAATGTTTGCAAAAAAACGTGGAAAAAGTCAAGGGGTCTGAATACTTTCCGAATGCACTGTATATGAATTAAACTTACAGTACATTCTTGGTTTTGTTTTCGAAATATATGATTTTCTTTCTGTTATATGTTTAGGCTAGTAAATGTCTTCATAACTCTTCTGTTTCAGTAATTACTGCAAGTCAACCTCCATAAGGATTCACACCTTGTTCTTGCATTTGCAGTGGGTATCACACTTTTATTTTAAGATATGTTAACTAAAGGACCAACCACAAACACATCCGTCTCACCACATACACTTCAGCATCTGACTACTAGGCTGTAGTATGCCTAGCTTCAATGCTTATCTACAGTATGCCCCATTAACTTCCCATTTCAACATACACTGTATATACAAAAGTATGTGGTCACATCTTCAAATTAGTGGATTCGGAAATTTCAGCCACACCCGTTGCTGACAGGTTTATAAAATCGAGCACACAGCCATGCGATCTCCATGGACAAACAATGGCCTTACTGAAGAGCTCAGTGACTTTCAACATGGCACCGTTATAGGATGCCACCTTTCCAGTTGGTCAAATTTCTGCCCTGTTAGAGCTGCCCCGGTCAACTGTAAGTGCTGTTATTGTGAAATGGAAACGTCTAGGAGCAACAATGGCTCAGCCTCAAAGTGGTATGCCTCACAAGCTCACAGAACGGGACCGCCGAGTGCTGAAGCGCGCAGCGCGTAAAAATGGTCTGTCCTCCGTTGCAACACTCACTACCGAGTTCCAAACTGCCTCTGGAAGCAACGTCAGCACAATAACTGTTAGTCGGGAGCTTCATGAAATGAGTTTCCATGGCCGAGCAGCCGCTCACATGCCTAAGATCACTTTGCGCAATGCCAAGCGTCGGCTGTAGTGGTGTAAAGCTCGCCGCCATTGGACTCTGAAGCAGTGTAAACGCGTTCTCTGGCGTGATGAATCACGCTTCACCATCTGGCAGTCCGACGGATGCCAGGAGAACGCAACCTGCCCGAATGCATAGTGCCAACTGCAAGGTGTGGTGGAGGAGGAATAATGGTCTGGGGCTGTTTTTCATGATTCGGGCTAGGCCCCTTAGTTCCAGTGAAGGCAAATCTTAACGCTACAGCATACAATTACATTCTAGACAATTCTGTGCTTCCAACTTTGTGGCAACAGTTTGGGGAAGGCCCTTTCCTGTTTCAGCATGATAATGCCCCCGTGCACAAAGCGAGGTCCATTCAGAAATGGTTTGTCGAGATCTGTGTGGAAGAACTTGACTAGCCTGCACAGAGCCCTGACCTCAACTCCATTGAACACCTTTGGGATGAATTGGAACGCCGACTGCGAGCCAGGCCTAATCGCCCAACATCAGTTCCCTACCTCAATAATGCTCTTGTGGCTGAATGGATGCAAGTCCCCGCAGCAATGTTCCAACATCTAGTGGAAAGCCTTCCCAGAAGAGTGGAGGCTGTTATAGCAACAAAGGGGGGACCAACTCCATATTAATGCCCATGATTTTGGAATGAGATGTTCAACAAGCAGGTTTCCACATACTTTTGGTCATGTAGTATATCTCAACTGGAACCATCCAGCCACTCACATATCCTATACTTCTAAGAATGATTTACAAAGTAGTTTTGCTGACGATTCTTGTTGTCAGTGGCCTTGAAGACCTTTGGCCAAGTAAACATGTTTTGACCAACTTCTTTCTTCTGAATTTTGCTTTTCAAGACCCAACACGATTGGAGCCAAAATAGGAATGTTTTTAGCCTTTTCAAAACGTGGATGAATTCCCCCTTTCAAGCCACGTGTTCAAAACATGTCACTCATTTGTTTCATGTCCATTTGGGATGAATCAGGCTGTAAACCTAGTACCGTTGTTAACTATAGTCATTCCTTTTAGCTCATAAACCAACCCAATTTACAGTTGTTGCATTTGTTTTATTACCGAAAAAGATAGTCAGGAATAACGGAATAAGAAACGTTTGAACTTTGACCATTTTTCACATTTTGAAACACGAGACTGTGCACTTGCAGTTGAAGATTTCAAAATGCCTGCCTTAATATTCCCTTTTTGTCTTTCACAGAATGACAATGGATGTGTCTTACCTGGCTCACTCGGAGCAGCTGTCCAAAGACACCTTTGAGTACATTGACTGTGGAGCCAACACGACCATCCCCCACCCTATCGGGCAAATTATTTTTGAACGATGAAAGCCTGGCAAAGAGGGATTCCCAAAGTGAAAAGATGTATTATTAACAAGATAGACTTGTCAAAGGGAAATGTATATGTATTGTAGAATATTATTCATTCTAGTATTGTCCTCTGTTCTACCCACATTATTTTCTGTGCAATATTCTTCTAAAGTAGTTTTCTGAATGATTTATGAACTGTGAAAGTACATGTTGGTTGTTTTAACATAATTGTAGGGATTTAGAACATATGAGAGGTGTGATAATGATTCAGAATACAAATTAAATTCCACAAGCCATGTTATGTGTATTTTAAAGTTTACTGCAGTGATATTCAATATGCAATTGGCTTGTAATTCCATGAACCTTCTTATATAACAGGGTAAATAACATTTCCTAAGTGTTACCATGATTTGACTGTGAGAGGAATGGTGCATGTCCCAGTGCATGATGGTTACAGCTACAGATGTTGATGTACTGTAGCGGTGGTTGTTGTTGCCATGGAGAGCCTCTAACAATAAGGTGGTGCTGTCATGCTGTCCTTAGCAACCACTGCTGGGAGTACTGGATGGACTGAAACACATCAAACAACCATCTTCATAAATCTGATGTCATCAACACAGAGTTTTGGATTTGTCCTTTTAGGAAAAAATCAATCTTTGGAAGTTAAATCTAGTTTCTATAATATTATTGAATTTCCCTGTCAATCGTCATAACATGATTAGTAAAAGAAATAGGCCATATTCTACTCTCAATTTCTTAGCTTGAAACAATGAAAGCTGAGCCCATGATAACTGGAGGTCCTATGGTAGTAGAATGGACATGTTTGGCTAAGGTTGCCCCCATAACTCAACAGTGTGTGATGCAAGAACTGAACTCACTGAGTATCTGTTGTCAATCTTGGCACTGTAGCTGTCTTTGTTCGTGTGCACACTTGTAGTGCACACTTTAACCTGCTATAAAGAGAAAAGCATATAGAGAGAGGGTTATAAAGAAGTTAGATTCAGTTAATTGCATGGACATTCATAACCTCTAGCAAGGGATGAGAATACCCTAACCCAGTGGCACATCCAGCACTATAGCGCCTCAGGCTGGCTCTCTACCATCGGAGCTGGTCACTTCACATCCTATAAATCCAAGAGAGAAATAATCTCTTTATATATATTGTTAAGGCTATGTGATGTAGTCTAGATGATTGTGGACTTCACGAAACAGCAGAGGGTGCACCCCCCAATCCACATCGACGTGACCGCAGTGGAGAAGGTGGAAAGCTTCAAGTTCCTTGGCGTACACATCACTGACAAACTGAAATGGTCTGCCCACGCAAACAGTGTGGTGAAGAAGGCGCAACAGGGACATTTGTCTTGGCACCTAAAACCCTCACAAACTTTTACAGATGCACAATTGAATCCTGTCGGGCTGTATCACCGCCTGGTACGGCAACTGCATCGTCCGCAACCGCAGGGCTCTCCAGAGGGTGATGCGGTCTGCCGAACGCATTACCGGGGGCAAACTACCCGCCCTCCAGGACACCTACAGCACCCGATGTCACAGGAAGGCCAAAAATATTGCTCTGTCATTGCTTGTCCATATATGTATATATTCTTAAATTCCATTCCTTACTTAGATTTGTGTGTATTGGGTATATGTTTTGAAATTGTTGGATATTACTTGTTAGATATTACTGCACTGTCGGAGCTAGAAGCACAAGCATTTCGCTACACCTGCAATTACATCTGCTAAACACATGTATGTGACTAATAAAATTTGATTTGATTTGGAGTAACATTGTGACCTTGACTGAAATAGCTACTGTATCAACAATTTCTTACTGTCCTATATGTCTCCTACTTTAATGTCATCGTTGATGATTAAAAGAACAATGGCCCTCCCTGCCTTTATGAGTGATAGTCACGCTGCGTTCAACCACGTTCTGCCTGCGCCCCGCTTCCCAGTGCATGGCTGTCATGTTACAGTAAACCACCCTGGAAGTCTACAGTATTAGACCACACAGCGTAATCTGAGCATGGCAATTACCCTGATTTATGAGTACTCAAGACCCTGGGCACGTTTGAGTGGTAAGGCGAAAGCAACTAACTGTAGGCGAAAGTCGGACACTACCCACTGGGCACAGACTTCAATTCAGTTCCACGTTGGTTCAAATGATGGACATTTTTTTTTATTCAACCAGTGTGTGCCCAGTGGGTAAACACGTTTCCATCCCCAGTTTTTATGCGAGTAAAGTCATACTGTATAAAAAAAAATCACAACAGCTGTGATGGAAACTGGAAGTTTCGGTACAATTGTATAAATGCCTACAGATAATTTGTTCCTTCGACATGGTGGGATAATTTTTGCGTCTGTAAAATTAATTATGTGCGAAATGGCAGAGGAAACCCATTTAACTTGTTTTTTTTTTAATGGGCACTATGTCATCATGCACAGCCTTTTATCCACAACAAGTCAATTAGATGGAAACACATCTCTGGTAGGAAAATGCACATATTGTTTTTATGCAGATTGTAGAACATTCGCATGAAAATCTGTCGCCAATTGAAGGCAAACCTAGTTACTGGTGTGGTTTTCCAACATCACCGCTCAGTGCAACATGGCAGTAGTGTTGCCAGTAACGACGTTTCCATCCACAGTTTTTATGCTAAAAATACTTAATGACTTCATGCCCTTTGAACACATGATTTTTGTAAAGTTCATGCAGTCAAAATGTAGGCGCAAGTTGGCCAATTTTTATACCAATAATGCAACACACTTTGAAAGGCAGTGAATTTGACAAAAGTGATCCACTTGAACGCGCCCCCTATGACGCAATCCTTTATAGCGGCATAAAAACTGCATACACAGATACGTCTAATCACAGAATAGAGTTGAATAGAATAGAATAACTGTTTGCGCAATAATACATAAGACGGCATTGATTATGTTTATAGTAAAACATATTTTTCTCTGTTTAAAAACAAAAATAATATTGTAATTTATGACTTTCCTAAATAAAATAAAAATGCACTTGCCTATGAGCTCTCCAGACAGCAACAACAGGACAGTATCAACAGCCCTTATGAAGACAGATCTGACTGTGCTTCTGATAACATGATAATGACAATGCAAGATTAAACAAAACTGTCTTCAATGAATTCCATTCCATTCTTACCCAGTGTGTGGGTCGTGGTTAGGTTTGACAAAAGGTGGCGCCAAAGTCTGTCCATACCATAGAATTAGGAATTAGACTAATTTATAGGACACTGTGTAGGCCAATGTGTTGTATGGTTATTTTTTGGGCACAGGTGAGGCTAGCGCGTTTTTCCCCTTGGTTTACATTCGCTCTTTTGGAGGTTTTACTATATCATTTCTTCCATCCTAGCCAAATTTCCTCATCTGTTTGCATGTGTCTCTCCTATATCAAGGTATTTTGGTACTTCCCTTATGCAGTACGCTTTTCCCGCGTGCTAACTTTTACTATACCACAGGTCAATATTGTCTATCCTGCCCTCTATCCACCATTCATAGTGACAATAGTGGTATGTGGATTAGTTGTCCAGATCTGCAATAGGCTAACTAGCAATGCAGGGCCGGCTCTAGCCTTTTGGGGGCCCTAAGCGAGATTTGGTTGTGGGGCCCCCCACCTCGCTGCAAAACATTTTAGTGGCCCTTCTCTTGACCGCGGAGAAAAAAATGTCAGCCCACAAGAGCGGAAATTCACTTTTTTTCAGCTGAAAGACGGTGCCCATAGCTTACCGATGATGTTGCACAACGATTTAAGTCAATGAGTCATCATTTTAGTGAAAGTATTATACTGTACATTTGGGGTTGAAGTGGGAAATCCGAAGTAATAACTTCTGATATTTTCTGTGCCAATGCCATGTGTTTCCGCTATGATATGACGTGCTAATACTTTACAGTCTACTTTCTTTTCAGGGCTGGGTTTTATTTGAATGTTACCACCCACCAGCAAGGCATTGTTTATTCATCGGAAACACCTGCAAAGTTCTTCCTCTTCGCGAGCCACGACTGAGCTGAGTAACACAATAGATCATCTTTGGCTGAGCCAAACAGCTTTTCGCCGTAGCCTACACTTGGCCGCCTGATCCATGGAGCAAATTCAAATAGAGGGTGCAAATGTATGTTTTTGCACCACCACCTTTTTACCAGCAAATTATCATAATCCATTAGAAAATGTGTGAAGTTTAAATTAGTTTTGAGCCAGTCTGTATAAAAAATACATATATGACAATTTTATGAATAGTAAAATTGTGTGTGATATTTCAGTAATTTTTTTATACACTGCTCAAAAAAATAAAGGGAACACTTAAACAACACAATGTAACTCCAAGTCAATCACACTTCTGTGAAATCAAACTGTCCACTTAGGAAGCAACACTGATTGACAATAAATGTCACATGCTGTTGTGCAAATGGAATAGACAGTAGGTGGAAATTATAGGCAATTAGCAAGACACCCCCAATAAAGGACTGGTTTTGCAGGTGGTGACCACAGACCACTTCTCAGTTCCTATGCTTCCTGGCTGATGTTTTGGTCACTTTTGAATGCTGGCGGTGCTTTCACTCTAGTGGTAGCATGAGACGGAGTCTACAACCCACACAAGTGGCTCAGGTAGTGCAGCTCATCCAGGATGGCACATCAATGCGAGCTGTGGCAAGAAGGTTTGCTGTGTCTGTCAGCGTAGTGTCCAGAGCATGGAGGCGCTACCAGGAGACAGGCCAGTACATCAGGAGACGTGTAGGAGGCCGTAGGAGGGCAACAACGCAGCAGCAGGACCGCTACCTCCGCCTTTGTGCAAGGAGGAGCAGGAGGAGCACTGCCAGAGCCCTGCAAAATGACCTCCAGCAGGCCACAAATGTGCATGTGTCTGCTCAAACGGTCAGAAACAGACTCCATGAGGGTGGTATGAGGGCCCGATGTCCACAGGTGGGGGTTGTGCTTACAGCCCAACACCGTGCAGGACGTTTGGCATTTGCCAGAGAACACCAAGATTGGCAAATTCGCCACTGGCGCCCTGTGCTCTTCACAGATGAAAGCAGGTTCACACTGAGCACGTGACAGATGTGACAGAGTCTGGAGACGCCGTGGAGAACATTCTGCTGCCTGCAACATCCTCCAGCATGACCGGTTTGGCGGTGGGTCAGTCATGGTGTGGGGTGGCATTTCTTTGGGGGGCCGCACAGCCCTCCATGTGCTCGCCAGAGGTAGCCTGACTGCCATTAGGTACCGAGATGAGATCCTCAGACCCCTTGTGAGACCATATGCTGGTGCGGTTGGCCCTGGGTTCCTCCTAATGCAAGACAATGCTAGACCTCATGTGGCTGGAGTGTGTCAGCAGTTCCTGCAAGAGGAAGGCATTGATGCTATGGACCGCCCGTTCCCCAGACCTGAATCCAATTGAGCACATCTGGGACATCATGTCTCGCTCCATCCACCAACGCCACGTTGCACCACAGACTGTCCAGGAGTTGGCGGATGCTTTAGTCCAGGTCTGGGAGGAGATCCCTCAGGAGACCATTCGTCACCTCATCAGGAGCATGCCCAGGCGTTGTAGGGAGGTCATACAGGCACGTGGAGGCCACACACACTACTGAGCCTCATTTTGACTTGTTTTAAGGACATTACATCAAAGTTGGATCAGCCTGTAGTGTGGTTTTCCACTTTAATTTTGAGGGTGACTCCAAATCCAGACCTCCGTGGGTTGATACATTTGATTTCCATTGATAATTTTTGTGTGATTTTGTTGTCAGCACATTCAACTATGTAAAGAAAAAAGTATTTAATAAGATTATTTCATTCATTCAGATCTAGGATGTGTTATTTTAGTGTTCCCTTTATTTTTTTGAGCAGTGTATATACATTTGCAAACATTTCTAAAAAAACAGTTTTTGATTTGTCATTATGGGGTATTGATGAGGTGGAAAAAAAACAATTTAATCAATTTTAGAATAAGGCTGTAATGTAACAAAATGTGAAAAAAGTCAAGGGGTCTGAATACTTTCCGAATGCACTGTATATTACAATTTTATAACTGGTAGAATTGTGTGATACGATTGCATTCTGGAACCCCGCTCCGCCCAAAATGAATGGTTTGACCATGCTCCACTGCTTTGATTGGTGCAGCTAGAAATCAGAAGTCTTTATGCTATAATGAAAAGGCATGTGCGAAAGAAAACTCCATGAACTTGTTTATCAATTTTGTGCTTTTGTTACATTTGTATTAGTGTTTCATTTCGTGTCAGATATGCTCAGGGTGTTGTTACATATAATTTGCGGCATGCAGCATGAGCAAAGTCATTGTAACCTATCATTTCACTTCCCCTAACTTTGAGAACCACGGCATGAGCCGGCCCAGTGTTGGGGAGTAGTGAACTATATTTAGTTCAATTTAATTACATTTTGCAGTAGCTTGGCGGTAGTTTAACTAAATTCAAATCTTGGTAGCGTTTTTAGTAGTTCATTTTTAGTAGTTAACGTGATGGAAACCCGGCAGGTAGCTTAGTGGTTAAGAGCGTTGTGCCAGTAACCGAAAGGTCGCTGGTTCTAATCCCCGAGCCGACTAGGTGAAAAATCTGTCGATGTGCCCTTGAGCAAGGCACTTAACCCTAATTGCTCATGTAAATCGCTCTAGATAAGAGCGTCTGCTAAATGACATAAATGTATTTTCTGTTTGTCGAGATTGGTATAGTCTATTTATTGTGGTGTAGAAAACACAGACCATGATACCGAAGTTGCTATGCCTTGTTTATTGGTTGTGCAGTGCATTGGCACAGAAACCTGTTGGTGGAAAATGTGTTGCATATATTTTATATAATAATAAATATGGCTACAAAATGTTGAAAATTTGATTTCCCCCTAGCTGATCATTGCCTGTAGCCGGTTCTGATCTTAGTGTAATAAAACATGCAGGGAGTGCGCTTGTCCTTGGTGGTCGTCGAACCCTCAACCTCCTGGCCCGTAGCCCTGACATCGACTGTGCCACAAAAGCATGCTGACATTTATAAACACAGGGTC
The DNA here is from genome assembly GCF_964263955.1 of Coregonus lavaretus. NCBI lineage: Eukaryota > Metazoa > Chordata > Actinopteri > Salmoniformes > Salmonidae > Coregonus > Coregonus lavaretus. The sequence continues at coordinate 80,001,050 of NC_139988.1, read as the reverse complement.
GCTACAGTTATTATTTTTGGTCATAAACATTATGGGGGAAGGGGGAGGCGAAGGTCATGTGAAAATACTGTATGTTTAACGTTGTAAATTTCCAACTGTCGCTTATGTGTATGAAACCAAAGACCTAAAATACCAGACCAGCAGGGGAGTAGATTATTTAGTGACGTCACCTCGGGTTCTCGTTCTAGCAGTTGTGCGCGCTATTCCACTCCACTGCTAACTGCTCCATCAGTGCAGCGAGCGGACGGACAGATATGAGCGCGCAGAGATATTTGGATGTATGAATATATGGATGTATTCGCTACGCTAGGATTATGAAATGTTTGTACATTCAAGAGGTCTAGAAGGTAAATATATTTGACAATAGTTTTGATCAGGTTATTATAAGATTTTGCACAGATATAGAGAGATAGGGTATCTTACTGGGATGAAATCTGAGTTGTAATGCTATGTACAAGGTTGGTTATAGCGGTTTCATTCCAGTAAAATGTCTCACTCATAAAAGGCAAATCTGCAGTTTTATCACATATTTAATTCCTCAGAATGGTGCCAGAATTACAGTCAGGCTATTTTCTTCTATCTGATGTTCTCACAATTAGTGAGTTGGGATGGCAGCACTGACGTTTTTTTTTTATAACAGCCTATGGAGAAAATATGGGTTGTGTTTATTGAAGATATGTGTTTTTCTTTAGAAACAAAAGCCTCATAAAAACTATTGGATTATAACCCCAATCATATCCCGGCATTAACTGCATTCAATGTGCAAAAGCTCATTCATATTCAACTTGGAAGCAATGTGCCCCAAGACAGCCATTAGGGTTTGACTGTATTAGTGGCAAAATACATCTATAACAACCAGCCACCAATTTCATGTTGTCAGCCATACCGCTCCTTACAGTTTTAAACCCAAACCAACATTTATCTTGATAAATTCAGAATTAAAATGTGCTGTCTGTACATTTCCTATGACAAACAATTAAATTGACCTTGTCTTAGGCTATGGCTGTTATGGTTGTGGTTTTATTCCAACAAAGAATAACCAATTGGTCTCAATTTTTTGCTTGGCTAGTTGCAATTCAATTGAATAAGAAATTGCATTAATCATTTATCAGTTTGATTATATGTAAACACATCAACTAACCATAGAAGCAATCATTAATGTGTTGTATTACAGTGTCTAATGACATTTTCTGTCTGTGTCATTGTTTATTATTGTGTAATAGCACCTGTAGTGAGACCTGTCAATCTCATTGTCTAGTCTTTAAATAGTAACTAATTGTTGTGTTTGTGTTTTGATAAGGTCCACAGTCCTGCATCCATCCAGTCTGCCACCTCCACCTTCGAAGAGGGTGCCAATGCCAACCTATTAGAAAGGATTAACCAGAATTTGCCACCTCACCTACATAGGTGAGAACATCCCATCGCCATGGGGAACCAGCTGACCGAGATAGCCCCCAACACCCATTTCCTGCAAAACTTCCAGTCCTTGCATGTGGTGGTGATCGGCCTGGATGCGGCTGGCAAAACCTCTCTGCTGTACAGACTGAAACTCAAGGAGTTTGTCAAGACCATCCCGACCAAGGGCTTTAACACAGAGAAGATCAAGTTAGCGGTGGGCCGCTCGCGGGCCACCACCTTCCAGGTCTGGGACGTAGGTGGCCAGGAGAAGCTGCGACCCCTGTGGAAGTCGTACACGAGGCAGACCGACGGCATGGTGTTCGTGGTGGACTCCACTGAGGCCGAGCGCATGGAGGAGGCCAAGGTGGAGCTTCACAAGATCACCCGTACCTCGGAGAACCAGGGGGTGCCCGTCCTGGTGCTGGCCAACAAGCAGGACCTGGCCTCGGCTCTGTCTGTGAGCGAGGTTGAGAAGGCCCTGGCTGTTCATGAACTGAATGCCTCCACCCTGCACCACGTACAGAGCTGCAGCGCCGTGGATGGACGGGGCCTACAACCAGGCCTAGAGAAACTCTACGAGATGATCCTGATGAGGAAGAAGATGGTGAAACACAACAAACATAGAAAGAGATAAGCCTTTGGTTGTTCTGGTTTATAGGGACATTTATGTACTGACTATGTGACTCTTTGAACGGAAGTTCCGTCCCTTTAAATAAAAGGGAGGGCTTTTTGTCAAACAAAGGACCAATTCCAGATGGCCCAGGGGTCAGGATAAATGGATTTGTCCTTTATGTGACATGCAGTATCGATACACTGTGTCTTTCATACCTTTTATTAGCCACGCAGCTGCCCCTTGGATGCAAGAAATCTGTAATAGCCACGATAGGCTGTAGCTGCCTATGACATATTTTATCACACAAAGTTGCACTCACTTGTTTTACACCACAGTACATTAGAAATATGACACTGAACTTTAAACTCTGAACTCTGGATTTGAACAAAGACACATTTTATATGATATGAAGCTAAATCGTATTGATATCAAATGGGGCACCAAGGCGATTACGGTATTATTTATTTTGGTAGCTTTTGAAAGAACAATTCGAAGTGCATTCCCCTTATGCACAGAGGTTAAGTTTCAGTTGGATTCACCGACTGTTTTTACAAGTTGTAAAATGTTTGTAACACTGAATAATTAATAAATCAACACACTGTATTAAATATATGTTGCTATCTGTTGAGACAATATCATAGTGTAAAGCTAACACAGTATGCATTTTAATGGGGCTTCCTATTGCCATCCTTTAACAACATACAGATATCTTCAAATCAAATCAAATTGTATTCGTCACATGCTTCGTAAACAACAGATGTGGACTAACAGTGAAATGCTTACTTACAATGCAGAGAGAAAATAAATAAATATTAGAAAAGTAATAATACGTAATAATAAAAGTAATAATAGATACACAATGAGTAATGATAACTTGGTTATATACAAGGGGTACCAGTACCGAGTCGATGTGCAGTGGTACGAGGTAATTGAGGTAGATATGTACATATAACCGTAGCAGAAGCGTATGTGATGAGTCAAAAAACGTAGTGGAAAAAGGGTGAATTCATATAGTCCAGGTAGCCATTTGGTTAACTATTTAACTACATAAGTATGTAGCACTCTTATGGCTTGGGGGTAGAAGCTGTTCAGGGTCCTGTTGGTTCCAGACTTGGTTCATCGGTAACGCTTGCTGTGCGGTAGCAGAGAGAACAGTCTATGACTTGGGTGGCTGGAGTCTTTGACCACTTTTAGGGCCTTCCTCTGACACCGCCTGGTATAGAGGTGCTGGATGGCAGGGAATGCAAAAGAGATTGCGTCATCTGTGGATCTGTTTGGGCGGTATGTGAATTGGAGTGGTGTCTGGGATGATGGTGTCTGGAATGATGGTGTTGATGTGAGCCATGACAAGCCTTTCAAAGCACTTCATGGCAACAGATGTGAGTGCTATGAGGCGATAGTCATTCAGACAGGTTACCATGGCGTTTTTGGGTACAGGGACTATGGTGGTCTGCTTGAAATATGTCGGTATTACAGACTGGGTCATTGAGAGGTTGAAAATGTCAGTGAAGACACTTGCCAGCTGGTCAGCGCATGCTCTGAGTACGAGTCCTGGTAATCCGTCTGTTGAACGTTAACCTGTTTAAAGGTCTTATTCATATCGGCTACGGAGAGCGTGATCGCACAGTCATCCGGAACAGCTGGTGCTCTCAAGCATTGTTCAGTGTTGCTTGCCTCGAAGAGAGCATAGACGGCATTTAGCTATCTTAATTTGATCACGCATTAGGAAATGCTAATGTAACGTATTTGAGGTGTAGAATGCTTTGAAAGTTTGTAATTTCCACATTAACATTTCAGACTTGATTTATCCTAACTGAAAATGCATAAACCCCTAGAAAAATGTCCATTAATTATAATCCACATAATAATTCACATGTCCTGTTTCTGCAGGATTATTTTCCTGCTGTGGTCAAACTGGTCAAATTAAGATAGCAGATCTTTAGGCCCTAGACATTTTAATAGGTGTGGAAGGCTGCGGCAAAAATGTCCTTTCAGGTATGAATCTAATTTGGTTTATTCACAGTGCAGAGAGCTATATGATGGAAAGGTTATTCAAAACTCAAATCCTGCCCTGGGGTGATGTACTGAATTGGACTACTTTTCACTTCTGTACTATAGATAGACATCATACAGCTTCTCCTTATGATAGTCTCACTACCAGTGCCTAGGCAAAGGGAATGTCCTACCGCAAATCCGCCAGCACTGAAAGAGCAAAGTTCACCATACTCCCATAGAAAGAATAAGTAATATTGCTTAAGAGAACAAGCGCTACTGTTGTTTACCGTTTCATATGCATTCCTACTGCTCTCTAGTATGTTCTCCACTATTTGCATTATATTCCTTGGCATAAAGACACCTGTAATAATGATATGAAGGGCTCCTTGCCTCAAGTATCTCTTATCCTCTATTAATGTCTGAGTCAGAAAATGGGCTATGGAGAGCAGCACCCACCCCCAGTTCAAATCCATTTACATTGATTTCCACCTCAGCTAGGCTGCCAGCTGCTTACATTGTAATTAAATCAATTAGTAGTGTGGTTGTGGCAACTTGTGGGCAGAATCAAACAACTTCTGGGAATAATAAAGATTGATAGCAGTGGGCTTTGGCGACTATGGCAGAGCTACAATAGGAACCTCCTGAGTCAGTAATGAATGTGATCGGTCATCCTATAGAGCTGACTCACCAATATGCATAGAATGCATGCGATTGCATACCTCAAGTAGAGGCTTTGGATTTGATCAGACGAAAGTGTACACTTTGGATCTTGTGGATCTTGTGTATTCTTAATTATAAACACAATAGTGAAAATTAATTAAAGGAGGACTTTAAGGACAGGGTCGGATTACCGAAACGGGCACACAGGGGGGCCCACAGATACTGTAGCATATGATAGCAAAATGTGTAGAATAGCAGGAAATTAGCTTTAACATGGCTAAATGTTCTCTCATCCTCATGGCAAAATGTGTCGAAATGCAGGAAATTAGTTTTAAAATGGCCAAATGTTCTCTCTGCCTCATGGCATAATGTGTAGAATAGCAGGACATTAGCTTTAAAATGGCTAAATGTTCTCTCAGCCTCATGGCAAAATGTGTAGAATAGCAAGAAATTTGCTTTAAAACGGCTAAATGTTCTCTCAGCCTCATGGCAAAATGTGTCGAATAGCAGGAAATTAGCTTTAAAACTGGGGGTAGAATGTAAATGACCAGCTAATTGAATGTTATAGCGGATAAGACACAAGCCCCCTGCCCAAAAAGTCAAATTAAGAAGAGACACTACTGTCTCTAAGACCTAGAGCAAACAAACATGCACACTCCCTCCCCTACTGTGCTAGATACAGATACATACTGGCTGCCAAATAAATATGCTTTATTCTTAATCCAACTACAATTTTGGAATTAGTCCTTAATGAAGAAACAACAACAATCTTTAATATTATTCAGTCCTCATTATTTTTGCGAAGATGTTGTTTTGTTTAAGTGCACTCAACTATAAAGAAATATATTTGGCAGATGGAACATTGGTTGAAGCTGATAAAATCACAGGTTTTCTCAAGATAGAGATTCTAGAGGGAAATCCAGCAAACTGAACAATACTCCCAATTGAAAATGTTTGCTATTTTTGGACTTTTCTATCACTGTTCTCTCCTAAAGGGTTTCTTTTTTTAATCCATTTGTGTCTGTCCCAAATTCCATAATGTACTGTAAACCCATTGGCCAATTTCCAGATATTAAGTTATGCAGTGAACAATGAACCAATCTACATTCCCATGCATTGATAATGTGCATTCTGCCAGCTAAGTGTTCCTGCTTCTATATATACACAGTAGGATACAGCAACCTTACCACAACCTTATAACAACCTTACCACAACCTTATAACAACCTGATAACAACCTTAGCCGATGCTGATTTGCAATGCAAAAGTCTGTTGGCTACCAACAACAGTCTCTAGAGTCTGGGCCTCTGCACATTGACACAAACCATGACTGTGACCTGCATGATCTTACACACCAAGTTATTCACAACAATCTGTTCATTAAAACTTCTGAGGGGTATTTGTGGAGTCATCCTGACACAACAGCTGGTAACTGGAATTCATTAGCCTAACCTCAGAAAGGAAGTTGCTAAACTTACAGATAGAGTATTTCTCGTCTATGAGAACTTCAATGACTTCAAATGGCAAATATTTGAATTTTGAATGCATGGATATCACTAGTTTTAATATAAACCCAGGAGAAATGAATGCCTCTTCAAAAAGGTAGCATCATTTCAATATTATACGCTTGTTTGGCTTAGTTAATGCCTCTAATGAGAAAGGGATCCTGCGGCAGATGTAAATACGTTCTCTCTCCTTCAACCTCATTCGTTCTCCAATGCTGGCTCGTTTGCTAGGAGAAACACAAGAGAGGGAGCTTGCAGGATTACGGGGGATTAAGCCGAGGAGTCACGAGCTGACAGGTGGATCCGTAAAATAATTTTGTACTCTTCGAAGACCGGCTTATCCAATATCCAGATGTTTCAGCCTGGTATTCCCCCTCTATCGCCCACCTCTGTCTTACTGTATTCTCCCCTCAGGTTGAATTCTCATTGCATTGCATTGTTTGTGATACTGTCTTCTACAACCCTGTCCGAGATACTAATATAAAAAATAAAGATTTCAGGCACAAAAGCTCTGTAAGGATATGCAGTTACTCAGTGCAGCAAGTCCAGCTTCTAAGTTTCCAGACAGCAGTGTGCATTTGGAGACAATACCACATAAACTTGAGCGCCTCAATGGTTTGCCGTGTTTTTTCCAGAGTGTTTTATCACAAAGATTGCTAAGGTTCAGAGGAGCCCCTCTTTGGAATGGCAAGAAACTCCAACTGGCCTAGACATAATTCTAATTCACCACGGTAACCGTGAGGCACTCACCAATCGTTGACCTGAGAGGGCAGAGGCAGGGGTTGAATTGATTTTGTGGTTGGATTTCCAAATTGTCCATTTCAGCCGGGGTTACCAAGGGGCCAGCAGGATTTCAAAGAAGCTCCAATGAATACTCAGACCCCTACTCCAGCTTGTGGTAATATTGGTCTAAATCTATGTGAAAATATCTTGGATTTCACTGATATTGGGATTGAAGAAAGCATGCTGACGTAGAGCTGGTGGTGAAAGTGGTCTTAATAATAAAATAAATAATATGCCATTTAGCAGACGCTTTTATCCAAAGCGACTTACAGTCGTGCGTGCATACATTTTTGTGTATGGGTGGTCCCGGGGATCGAACCCACTACCTTGGCGTTACAAGCGCCGTGCTCTACCAGCTGAGCTACAGAGGACCATGTCTTGTATGACAACTTGTGTGTATTGAAGGGTTTTCAGGGTGAGAGAGGGACACTGAGGTTTATCACTTAGTGGCTGACGTTAGAAGGCTGGATTAATCGTAGCTTTTTTCCCAAAGGCCCATAAAGGTGCCACTCTGGGCTCAATGAGAGTACACTCTTAGAAAAAAAAAGGTGCTATCTAGAACCAAGAAGGGTTCTTCAAACTGTCCCTATAGGATAACCCTTTGAAGAACCCCTTTTGGGTTCCATGTAGAACCCTCTCCACAAGGGTTCTAATGTATATGGAACCCAAAAGAGTTCTACCTGGAACCCAAAAGGGTTCTACCTGGAACCAAAAAAGGGTTATCCTATGGGGACAGCCTCAGAACCCTTTTGGGACCCTTTTTTCTAAGAGTGTAGGGGCTATAGCCAGTAGGGGAAGGAGTGATGGGAAAAAAATGAGTCCCAAAGGTGCTTGGGAGCTTGGGTCATAAATTCACTATGAGCGTATACAGTGGGGGAAAAAGTATTTAGTCAGCCACCAATTGTGCAAGTTCTCCCACTTAAAAAGATGAGAGAGGCCTGCAATTTTCATCATAGGTACACGTCAACTATGACAGACAAATTGAGAAAAAAAAATCCAGAAAATCACATTGTAGGATTTTTAATGAATTTATTTGCAAATTATGGTGGAAAATAAGTATTTGGTCACCTACAAACAAGCAAGATTTCTGGCTCTCACAGACCTGTAACTTCTTCTTTAAGAGGCTCCTCTGTCCTCCACTCGTTACCTGTATTAATGGCACCTGTTTGAACTTGTTATCAGTATAAAAGACACCTGTCCACAACCTCAAACAGTCACACTCCAAACTCCACTATGGCCAAGACCAAAGAGCTGTCAAAGGACACCAGAAACAAAATTGTAGACCTGCACCAGGCTGGGAAGACTGAATCTGCAATAGGTAAGCAGCTTGGTTTGAAGAAATCAACTGTGGGAGCAATTATTAGGAAATGGAAGACATACAAGACCACTGATAATCTCCCTCGATCTGGGGCTCCATGCAAGATCTCACCCCGTGGGGTCAAAATGATCACAAGAACGGTGAGCAAAAATCCCAGAACCACACGGGGGGACCTAGTGAATGACCTGCAGAGAGCTGGGACCAAAGTAACAAAGCCTACCATCAGTAACACACTACGCCGCCAGGGACTCAAATCCTGCAGTGCCAGACGTGTCCCCCTGCTTAAGCCAGTACATGTCCAGGCCCGTCTGAAGTTTGCTAGAGTGCATTTGGATGATCCAGAAGAGGATTGGGAGAATGTCATATGGTCAGATGAAACCAAAATAGAACTTTTTGGTAAAAACTCAACTCGTCGTGTTTGGAGGACAAAGAATGCTGAGTTGCATCCAAAGAACACCATACCTACTGTGAAGCATGGGGGTGGAAACATCATGCTTTGGGGCTGTTCTTCTGCAAAGGGACCAGGACGACTGATCCGTGTAAAGGAAAGAATGAATGGGGCCATGTATCGTGAGATTTTGAGTGAAAACCTCCTTCCATCAGCAAGGGCATTGAAGATTAAACGTGGCTGGGTCTTTCAGCATGACAATGATCCCAAACACACCGCCCGGGCAACGAAGGAGTGGCTTCGTAAGAAGCATTTCAAGGTCCTGGAGTGGCCTAGCCAGTCTCCAGATCTCAACCCCATAGAAAATCTTTGGAGGGAGTTGAAAGTCTGTGTTGCCCAGCGACAGCCCCAAAACATCACTGCTCTAGAGGAGATCTGCATGGAGGAATGGGCCAAAATACCAGCAACAGTGTGTGAAAACCTTGTGAAGCCTTACAGAAAATGTTTGACCTGTGTCATTGCCAACAAAGGGTATATAACAAAGTATTGAGAAACTTTTGTTATTGACCAAATACTTATTTTCCACCATAATTTGCAAATAAATTCATTAAAAATCCTACAATGTGATTTTCTGGATGTTTCTTTTCTCATTTTGTCTGTCATAGTTGACGTGTACCTATGATGAAAATTACAGGCCTCTCTCATCTTTTTAAGTGGGAGAACTTGCACAATTGGTGGCTGACTAAATACTTTTTTTCCCCACTGTAGGTTCGTGTGACTTATTTTGCCTCAGTGACTATAGATGAAGGCAAGAGAAAGCACCCAAGCCCATATGTATTGGTCTTGAAAAACGAGCTTTAACACAGGGTTGGAACTTCAATGTTTCACGAGAGATTGAATGTGTTTGCGTCAACCCATTGCTTTTTGCCTGTGGCAGAAGAAAATAGGTGACCCAGAGCCACAACATATGGATTAAATTGTCTCTTTCTCCATGTCCTTGGCCACAGGCTACTGACACTAAGTATTTTCATATTAATAATTGATATTGCTATGGGGAGTCAAAGCACAGATATTCATATTCATAAATACAACTTGTTTCTCTGTGGACTGTTGGCTGGGTGTGATGCATCGCTCAGGGGAAGCTTTCTTACTCAGACACTGTTACACTGGGACGTATCTTTGTCTGGCTGAGGCTGCCCAGAATAATGGTTTTGGGAGGTTTATGATATGATGTCTTTCAGCTTTATTGCAATTAATCCAAATCCAGCTGCGACCCAGCCAGCCCCCCAGAGGTCTCCATATCTCTCCATGGCTGGGCTACCCACAACCCATCTGGAGCGTGCCCGCCCTGCCTGGCTACCACAGTGGTGTGTGTATGACTGCTGCTGCCCGGCAGAAACACCAAAACTGTTAATCTCTGCTATTAATTACATGTAAACCGGAGGGGCTGATTCACAAACTGATTGCTCTGGACTGGGTGTGATCTGTTGCTATTTTTATTTTGTTGTTGTGGTTGTGTTGTTGGTACAGGCAGGTTTGGAAATGTGCTGAATATGTGGGGAAAATATGCATTACTGTAATCACTTTTAATCCACTTCATGGATTTGTACTGAAATTAATGTAGAATATACATACACATATTTTACTCATATAATATATTATACCGGTATGTACTGTATGTGCATAACAGTGATGAATAAAGTCACATGATGACTTTGCACAGAGACAAATGAATGTAATCCAAATGAATGCACCTGCCTTGGGCTACCCAGTGCCTGTCCACGTGGCGCTTGTTTTCACTGCTTTCTGTCTGAGAGATCAGGCTCACCACAGCATCACGTGTGTGATCTCTCCATCCCTCCTGTATTGTGTCGACCGTCCCTGACGGAATAAATATGTGACTTCTCTCATCTCCCCCAGGATCCTGTCACTCCAATTATTGCTACAGCCACACTGTAGTATTAGTGTACACTCTGCCTCTGCATGCTCCGCCAGCCGTGAAGACTAGTGGGTGAGCGAGACCTTGTTGAGAAAGGGAGTGCACGTGTGAAGGCGCGCCCACGTGAGCCGAGGAGCTCATAGGACATGTCTGGCTGTCAGCAACTTTGGAGGGAACCTCTCTTCCTGGGTAGACTAGAGATACCGCTCGTTGTTACTCAAACAACTCCCATTGGCCAGGACTAGATCTATTTCTGACCTTAACTCTCTTCCCACTGTGTTCTGTAGATGAAGCTAAATACAGAGGATGTTAGCAGTAGTGCTCGGGGTGTTCTGTAAACTAGCGGCTTTCACATGCACTATTGGAAATCTTTGGGCCCTGACATGGGGGAAACCAGCCTTATGGATCTGTTGCGATTTAAACAAATAGCTCCAAGTGCAAACAGGCTAGGAGATGGTGCAAAACTTCTAGTAGAAGCACGTTAGAATTCTTAACACATTTTAACTTACGCCGATAGGCAAAGAATAAGGCTGTCCTGTTTTATCCTCTTTGAAATTAGCTTTTTATCATTTGACAATAATACTGCTCCTCCACATCCTTGAGTAACTGAGTGTTTGAGTCAGGTGACAAACCAACCGTTCAGGTACAGTAGCTCTACATCCTGTGAGCGTAGCGTGTCAGGACTGGATTAGACTTTGTGGAAAGACCCAGGGTTTCTGGCCCGGACTGTGAAGGGGAATCCATGCGGAGAAGATCTGGTATTTGGGCCCTTATCTCCCCTTGTCTCTCAAAGGAGACATCCATAGTGCTGCCTTTGTTCATCACAGTTGCGTTCCAGTCTTTTAGAGGCCCCTTTTTGATTGTTCAATCAATGATTGTACTGTTGGAAGGTTTTGGAACAGACTGCCAGCTGGTTCGGTTCAGAGACTGGACATCACGTTTTACCCTAGACTAGAGAAGGACCATAATCTTCTGTTTTTTGGGCTCCTGTTGCCTATGATATATGCAAATGGAGTTCAATAGTTGGAGCATGGAGTTAGCTTAGCACTGCTATTCCTAGACGCTACCGCTTCAGTGAACATGAACTGTAGAGCAAACTAACCATCAGTATGGATATAACACAAACGACGATTAAATAAACTAGTCCGATAAAATAAATACCAGAGGCAGATTCCACTACCTCATCGCCTGGCTGTGACATTATACACTTGAACAGACAGACTGTGTACGTCTTCAATTGTTTGGGAGTAGACCAAGGTTATTATAGTTTTGTGTTTTTCTATTAGTTTTCATTTCTATTAATTTTAAGATAAAAAAAAAAAGTTTAGTTTCAGTTAGTTTTCAGATCCACTTTACTCGTTTTTATCAGTGGTGTAAAGTAAAAATACTTTTAAGTATTACTTAAGTAGTTTTTGGCGGTATCTGTACTTTACTATTTATATTTTTGACAACTTTTACTTTTACTTCACTAAATTCCTGAATAAAATAATATACTTTTTACTCCATACATTTTCCTTGACACCCAAAAGTACTCGTTACATTTTGAATGCTTAGCAGGACAGGAAAATTGTCTAATTCACACATTTAACAAGAGAACATCCCTGGTCATCCCTACTGTGTCTGATCTGGTGGACTCACTAAACACATGCTTCGTTTGTAAATGATGTCTGAGTGTTGGAGCGTGCCCCTGGCTATCCGTAAATAAAAAAAGTGAAAAATAAATGGTGCTGTCTGGTACTTAAGTATATTTGAACAATTACATTTACTTTTGATACTTAAGTATATTTAAAACCAAATACTTTTAGACTTATACTCAAGTATGATTTTACTGAGTGACTTTCACTTTTACTTGAGTCATTTTATATTAAGGTATCTTTACTTTTACTCAAGTATGACAATTGGTTACTTTTTCCACCACTGGTTTTTATTTAGTTTAAGTTTTATCAAAACATTTCTGTTTGGTTTTTATTTTATTTAGTTTCAGTTTTAGTTTTAGTGTTAGTGACAGAATGTAGCCTATGCGTGAGAGGCCAGAAGCCATTTATGTGTTGTATAGTTTTTGTGTTTTTGGATATGTCACTTCTTGCCACTGTGGGGCAGTAAAGCATAAGGTGATGGGTCAGATTATAGATTAAGTTTGGTATAAAGGTAGACTCAGCGAGAGGACGTAGATGCATGAAGTAAACAGAAGTGGTGGGTCAACTTCCGCAACAACCACGAGTGTTGAAGCGTGAGGCTAAACTTCTCCGCTGTTTTGGTCCCGTAGCTACCACATTGTGGCAGCGTGGAGTGCACCTGTGCACATGCGCAGATACTCTGTGTGATTGTGTGAGCGCAAAGTCTTGCATTGTGCTCATCTCAATGGTCATGTTAGAGCTGATTTGTCAAGTCGGTGACCATCGTTGGTCACTGCCTTTCAAAGTGTGTTGCATTCTGGGGATAAACATTTTCTGACTTGCACCTACATGTCAACTGCATGAACTTTACAAAAATTATGTGATCAAAGTTCATGAAAACTAAAACTGAACATAATTCATGATGGTTTTAGTTTCATTTGAGTTCGTCAAAGATAATAGTTTCAGTATAGTTTTAGTTTTTCAAACGGGTTTGTTCATTATTTTATTTCAGTTTACAATATATTTTTTTCATGATTCGTTTTGGTTTTAGTTTACTATAATAACCTTGGAGTACACTACATTCGACATAGTGTCAGAGCTGGTACAATAGAGATAGGGGGAAAAAATGGATACAGTTACATATCAGGATATTATTTTTGATGATATATCGTATAGGGGCAGCAGGTAGCTTAGTGGTTAAGATGGTTGTGCCAGTAACCGAAAGGTCGCTGGTTCTAATCCCCAAGCCGACTAGGTGAAAAATCTGTCGATGTGCCCTTGAGCAAGGCACTTTACCCTAATTGCTCCTGTAAGTCGCTCTGGATAAGAGCGTCTGCTAAATGACGTAAATGTATAGTTTTGACAATATCGCAATATTATTTTTGCACTAGTTGGCTGTACCTTCACCAAAACTCCTTCATAGTTTTCCTTCATACCTTGTTCTCCATCTTCTTTTTAAATAGGGAGCCAATTTGTTCTCAGCACTTTTATTTCCATGACTGATTAAAACTCGTTTTCACATGGCTCTCTCTCTCTCTGCAGAAGTGAGTAATATGTTTGGAACATCAAAACGCAATAAAAATCACAGTATCAAATTACAATACATATAGAATTGTGAGAATCGCAATATATATATCGTACGATGACCTAAATATCGTGATAATATCCTATCGTGAGGTCCCTGGCAATTCCCAAACCTATGGTACAACAGAGTGAAGTTATTCTAACAAACAAAAGTGCTTTGATTGTGGTTTGCTCACAACATATTCCTCTACATGTAAGCACATAAGTACAACTGAATGCATTCAACTGAAATGTGTCTTCCGCATTTAACCCGACCCCTCTAAATCAGAGGTATAATATACTGTTTGCCCATAAGAACACAGGCCAAAGGTATCATATACAGTGGGGGAAAAAAAGTATTTAGTCAGCCACCAATTGTGCAAGTTCTCCCACTTAAAAAGATGAGAGAGGCCTGTAATTTTCATCATAGGTACACGTCAACTATGACAGACAAAATGAGAAAAGAAAATCACATTGTAGGATTTTTAATAAATGTATTTGCAAATTATGGTGGAAAATAAGTATTTGGTCAATAACAAAAGTTTCTCAATACTTTGTTATATACCCTTTGTTGGCAATGACACAGGTCAAACTTTTTCTGTAAGTCTTCACAAGGTTTTCACACACTGTTGCTGGTATTTTGGCCCATTCCTCCATGCAGATCTCCTCTAGAGCAGTGATGTTTTGGGGCTGTCGCTGGACAACACAGACTTTCAACTCCCTCCAAAGATTTTCTATGGGGTTGAGATCTGGAGATTGGCTAGGCCACTCCAGGACCTTGAAATACTTCATACGAAGCCACTCCTTCGTTGCCCGGGCGGTGTGTTTGGGATCATTGTCATGCTGAAAGACCCAGCCACGTTTAATCTTCAATGCCCTTGCTGATGGAAGGAGGTTTTCACTCAAAATCTCACGATACATGGCCCCATTCATTCTTTCCTTTACACGGATCAGTCGTCCTGGTCCCTTTGCAGAAAAACAGCCCCAAAGCATGATGTTTCCACCCCCATGCTTCACAGTAGGTATGGTGTTCTTTGGATGCAACTCAGCATTCTTTGTCCTCCAAACACGACGAGTTGAGTTTTTACCAAAAAGTTCTATTTTGGTTTCATCTGACCATATGACATTCTCCCAATCCTCTTCTGGATCATCCAAATGCACTCTAGCAAACTTCAGACGGGCCTGGACATGTACTGGCTTAAGCAGGGGGACACGTCTGGCACTGCAGGATTTGAGTCCCTGGCGGCGTAGTGTGTTGCTGATGGTAGGCTTTGTTACTTTGGTCCCAGCTCTCTGCAGGTCATTCACTAGGTCCCCCCGTGTGGTTCTGGGATTTTTGCTCACCGTTCTTGTGATCATTTTGACCCCACGGGGTGAGATCTTGCGTGAGCCCCAGATCGAGGGAGATTATCAGTGGTCTTGTATGTCTTCCATTTCCTAATAATTGCTCCCACAGTTGATTTCTTCAAACCAAGCTGCTTACCTATTGCAGATTCAGTCTTCCCAGCCTGGTGCAGGTCTACAATTTTGTTTCTGGTGTCCTTTGACAGCTCTTTGGTCTTGGCCATAGTGGAGTTTGGAGTGTGACTGTTTGAGGTTGTGGACAGGTGTCTTTTATACTGATAACAAGTTCAAACAGGTGCCATTAATACAGGTAACGAGTGGAGGACAGAGGAGCCACTTAAAGAATAAGTTACAGGTCTGTGAGAGCCAGAAATCTTGCTTGTTTGTAGGTGACCAAATACTTATTTTCCACCATAATTTGCAAATAAATTCATTAAAAATCCTACAATCTGATTTTCTGGATTATTTTCCTCAATTTGTCTGTCATAGTTGACGTGTACATATGATGAAAATTACAGGCCTCTCTCATCTTTTTAAGTGGGAGAACTTGCACAATTGGTGGCTGACTAAATACTTTTTTTCCCCACCGTAAGTACGTACAGTATTATCATAGGCCAAAGGAGACATGGCCTAGGTAAATGTATAATGGGCTAAATGTATTATAAAAGATTTCGAATGAAATCACAATCCCATGAAAAAAAAGACAAAAAGATGTCAACTATTTTCACCTTTTATTTTCGGCCGGGCAGGCTGATGCGTTTCGGCAGTTAAGCCTTCATCAGAGCATCAAGATATATTAGGATAGTACTATGGCCTCATCCGTCTCGTCTTTACATGGTTATACTATACATTAAGCATTCTGGGTATTGCTGGTATTTGACCTCTGTGTCCATGTGTGACATGAACAGAGCACTCCCATCCTCCTTTCATCCTATTATACTGCAAGGCATCACTGATATCAGAGCAGGGAGTCAGGTGTAAAAAATGACCATGAATCAGACCGGAGTACCAATGGATTGTGAACTCTCCGAGACTCTATGCAAGGCAGTCCAAAGCTCTGGCAAACATCAGAAAGATACTGTAGTACAAGGCAAATTTGAAGAAATTTGTTAGAGGTATGGAATGATGCTGGGACAGCCATTTGTAGACACTGATCATATTGTATATAAAAAAAGGGGTAGCCTCAACTGGGACTCCAAGCCCAATCCAGCGATTGTCAACAGTGTTGCTAGGTGTTGGGTTAAGATCACTAAAATATGCCATTTCCTGAGACAAAACGCGCCATCATGTTGTCTACTGCAGCCATTTCCCTATTACTGAAACAGAACAGAAAATTACCGGAAACCCTCTGGACATTCTGAGTGAATGTTCTGAGCGTGTCCTCCTGCACACTCACATGTAAGGCCCAATGAGCTGTAATCGTTAGTGACGTGGTCAGTGTGAACTTTTCCCTTCTCTTTCTCATTAGAAACCTGAGTGGAAAGTCTAAAGCACATCAAATAGTCCCTTTTGGCAACCATTGAATGTCAGTTAGTACCCAGACACACTGTCAAGGGCAGACTACAGCTCTGTAAATCACTGGTGTGGAGTGCTCTGAAATACATGACCTGCTTTGCTCTGACATAAACTCATTTTTGCGACATTCAACATAACAGGAATAATAGCAATGTGATAATAGCTCAAACCTGGTCTACACTGTACCATTCACCATGATTACAGTTAAAAAAACATATTAAAAAAAAGAAAACTTTGAAATCACCAGAAAATTGCAGACATTTTAAAACACCTTTATGCATTTAGTGGCAATAGAGAAGAGCAATATAGCTATTCTACAATCATACAGTAGCTGGGTGGCAACAACAAAACACAAAACTCTCTTTTCTCTTCTCTATTCTCTGTTTATTATCGATGCATAGTCACTTTACCCCTACCTACATGTACATATTACCTCAATTACCTCGACTAACCTGTACCCCTGCACAGGTACCGGTACCCCCTGTATATAGCCTCATTATTGTTATTTTATTGTGTTACTTTATATAATTTTGTATTTTATTTTGTATTTATTTATTTAGCAAATATTTTCTTACTTACTTGTAAAAAAAAAAACGATGCATTTTTGGTTAAGGACTTGTAAGTAAGCATTTCACGGTAAGGTCTACTAGACCTGTTGTATTCGGCGCATGTGACAAATAAAATTTGATTTCATTTGATTGGCTAAACAACAACACAAAACAAGACTCTCTTTTTTCTCTTCTCTACTGTGGCCAGTAGTACTGCTCACAATTCAGTTCAGTACGTGCCAGGGGAGCACTGCTCAAAAGGTGAAGCAAAAGGACAAAGGAAAGGGGTCTGTGTATCATATTACCGATGTGCTGTCTGTGGCTAGGGCAGAGATGACAGGCAGAGGCCACAGATACAGGTGGCGCGTATGCTCTCTTGACAGCTCCACACTCTACTGCAATGCAGAGGAGAGATAAGGAAGTGGAACACATTATCACAGGTATTACCAATTGATACAGAACACCTACAGTATCTTACTCTGCTCTGTAACTCTGATATACAATTCTACACCTACATGATTTACTCTTAACCAAGGTACTTGAAATAGATATTGGGTAATTTTTAGGTCAGGAATGGATATCGTGCTCAGCTGTTTGCGACTAGTTACAGTGCATTCGGAAGGTATTCAGACCCCTTGACTTTTTCCACATTTGGTTACGTTACAGCCTTATTCTAAAATTGATACAATTATTTTATTCCTCATCAATCTACACACAATACCACATAATAAAAAAACAGAAATACCTTATTTGCATAAGTATTCAGACCCTTTGCTATGAGACTCGAAATTGAGCTCAGGTGCATCCTGTTTCCATTGATCATCCTTGATATGTTTCTACAACTTGATTGGAGTCCACCTGTGGTAAATTCAATTGATTGGACATTATTTGGAAAGGCACACATCTGTCTATATAAGGTCCCACAGTTGACAGTGCATGTCAGAGCAAAAACCAAGCCTCGAGGTCGAAGGAATTGTCCGTAGAGCTCAGAGACAGGATTGTGTCGAGGCACAGATCTGGGGAAGGCTACCAACAAATTCTGCAGCATTGAAGGTCCCCAAGAACAAACTTAAATGGAAGAAGTTTGGAACCACCAAGACTCTTCCTAGAGCTGGCCGACCGGCCAAACTGAGCAATCGGGGAGAAGGGCCTTGACCAAGAACCCGATGGTCACTCTGACAGAGCTCCAGAGTTCCTCTGTGAAGATGGGAGAATTTTCCAGAAGGACAAACATCTCTGCAGCACTCTAGCAATCAGGCCTTTATGATAGAGTGGCCAGACGGAAGCCACTCCTCAGTAAAAGGCACATGATAGCCTGCTTGGAGTTTGCCAAAAGGCACCTAAAGGACTCAGACCATGAGAAACAAGATTCTCTGGTCTGATGAAACCAAGATTGAACTCTTTGGCCGGAATGCCAAGAATCACGTCTGGAGGAAACCTGGCACCATCATTGCGTTGCAGCATGGTGGTGGCAGCATCATGCTGTGGGGATGTTTTTCAGTGGCAGCGACTGGGAGACTAGTAGGATCGAGGGAAAGATGAACGGAGCAAAGTATAGCGAGATACTTGGTGAAAACCTGCTCCAGAGTGCTCAGGACCTCAGACTGGGGCAAAGGTTCACCTTCCAACAGGACAACGACCCTAAGCACACAGCCAAGACAACGCAGGAGTGGCTTCGGGACAAGTCTCTGAATGTCCTTGAGTGGCCCAGCCAGAGCCCGGACTTGAATCCGATCAAACATCTCTGGAGAGACCTGAAAACAGCTGTGCAGCGACACTCCCCATCCAACCTGACAGAGCTTGAGAGGATCTGCAGAGAAGAATGGGAGAGACTCCCCAAATACAGGTGTGCCAAGCTTGTAGCGTCATACCCAAGAAGACAGTATGAAAATGTATGCACTCACTAACTGTAAGTCACTCTGGATAAGAGCGTCTGCTAAATGACTAAAATGTAAATGTAAGACTCGAGGCTGTAATTGCTGCCAAATGTGCTTCAACAAAGTACTGAGTAAAGGGTCTGAATACTTATGTAAATGTTGTTGTTTTTTATATACATTTGCAAACATTTCTAAAAACCTGTTTTTGCTTTGTCATTATGGGGTATTGTGTGTAGATTGATGAAGGAAAAAAACGATTGAATCAATTTTAGAATATGTCTGTAATGTAACAAAATGTGGAAAATGTAAAGAGGTCTGAATACTTTCTGAATGCATCCGAAATGATGTCAAAGTCAGATTGAAAAAAAGTTATGTAGCTCAGGGGAATGTCAAGCTAAGCTCTCGTAACACACATTCTGATAACCACTTGACATACAGTACTTTTATCAGACAGGCAGGTCTGAAAAGAGAAAGGGGGACATGGGAAATGAATCAGTCTCTAGCCCAGCATTTCCCAAACTCGACCCTGGGGACCCCAAGTGGTACACATTTTGGTTTTTGTCCAAGCACTAAACAGCTGATTTAAATGATCAACTCATCATCAAGCTTTAATTATTTGAAACAGCTGTGTAGTGCTAGGTTAAAAAACTAAACGTGTACCCCTTGGGATGGTGGGCATTTCCCATGTCTCCCTTTCGCTTTCATCAAAAATACACCAACATATTTTACAGTAGGTATGTGGTTATTTTCTGCTCATGCATTCTCATTTCGATGCCATACCCACCACTGGTTTGTGTGGCCAAAGAGCTGTATTTTTATGTCATCCAACAAATGTAAATGCCTGGAGTTTGTAAAAAGGCATTGGCACTTGGACTGGAACCGGTGCTTTGGTCAGATGACATGAAAATAGAGTTCTTTGGCCACACACTAGTGGTGGGTTTAGCGTTGAAATGAAAATGCATAATAATTCATGATCTTTGATGTTATGGGGCTATTTTGCTTCGACTGGTCCTGGGCTCTTGTTAAGGTCAACGGCATCATTAACTTTACCCAGTACCAGGACATTTTAGCAAAAAACCTGGTTGCCTCGGCCAGGAGGCTGACACTTGGCTGCAAGTGGATCTTCCAGCAAGACAATAACCCCAAGCACACATCAAAATCAACATCTCAGTCTCCGGGATCTGAAACCCATTGAAAACCTGTGGTTTGAATTGAAGAGGGCAGTCCATAAGCACAGACTAAGGATATCAAGGATCTGGAAGGATTCTGTATGGAGCAATGGCCTAAGATCAAGGTGAGGTATTGAAAGGTATTGAAAACTGGGGTGTCAATATTCCTGACCCCTACCTTAAAAAAAAATAAAAAAAATACTTGTTAAACAAATTCTCTTTCTCTGAACAATTGTATTAGTATAAAATAATTAATTTCCCTTTTATTTATATATCTCAGTATTTGAATTATTTATTTATGTTATACAGTCATTTTTGCTCATCTTTATCAAGGTTGTCAATAATTTCAGACCCCAGTGCAGTCCTGCTGGCAGGAATCAATGCCAGTGAGAGCGAGTGCTGAGTCATTCACTCTGAAAAAACAACAACATGTGGCACGTGTTTCCCCACATAAGTGAGTTTCTTTCTGCTAATCTGCCCGGTAACAGTTCAGTCTTGTTTGCAGCGAGTGAGTGATGTAGGCTAAAGGGGAAAGAGATGGAGGAGGAGGTCAGTAGAAAAACAATCTACAAAAGCTAAAGATAGCACATGAGCTCCCAGTTACTCTGACCATAGGCTCTCTCAAGGTTACAGCACACACACACACACACACACACACACAGGGTTTCTACATTGAGGGCCCTCAGTGAATGGCTGGCTGCCGTGCTGAGAGTAGGCTTCACAGAATTAATGGTGGGCTTATACAATTCAGGAATGTACTGTATACACAGTTGACTGAGATTTGAGGGCTTATACAAACATTTTTCACCATACCGCCAAAAGGTTTGACTCATTCAGGTCGGTTATGGCCCAACAGTGGCTGTTGGCTTTGAAAATGTGTTATCTCTCCAGAGACCTGCTATAGATTACTGATGGTCCTGGTCAAACTTGGCACATCAACCCCATCACACAGAGTTATGGATGGAATTTGCGGAAAACCATACCAGGCTCAGTGATCCACTTCCTGTTCAGGCTCCCCGCTTTGATACGTCTCGCCAACCCTGCTTGTGATTAGCTTGTTGAGCAATAGAACTGAACTGGCACTGAACAACTCCAAAATAGGGCTACGGTAGTAAACCTCCTAGAATCGGTCTGAGACACCTGCCTGGCCCTGTGGCTGCTGTTGATGATGTGGGTGCCTCTGAGGAGCGTGGTGGTGTGAGGTCTACTCAGACACTTTGTCTTAGCTAGCTGTCTAGCAGTCTCTCCTCCCCTTTGACCCACTCCTGTCTTATTTTCAGTTACCGCGATGGTGTGATGGCCTATATTTAACAAAACGGGATCCTATTGCATAGACTAGAGCAGGGCTGTCCAACCCTCTTCCTGGAGATCTACTGTCCTGTAGGTTCTCAGTCCAACCCTAATTTAGCATATCTGATTCAGCTAGTTAAGGTCTTGTTGAGCAGATAATAAGTAGAATCAGGTGTGTTAAATTAGGGTTGGACTGAAAACCCACAGGATGGTAGATCTCCAGGAAGAAAAACAATCTATTACAGCTACCCTTGCAAATGGTTCGACAGTTCTTTGCTCAAATTTAGTCCAGTGTTAAAAATAAATACATTGGTAATCATATCTTCATATCTTGACGTCCAGTGGATCACACAATATTGGAACATGGCTGGCTCATTTTCAAAATGACTGACAATCATGAGGAAACGCATATGGAAAGAGAAAACATATAATTAAATCCAATGAAATATTGGGCTGGGACGTAAATCAGCCAGTCCAAGATAAAATGCAATGGAAGTTAGAAAAGCTATTGGGACACCATGCAATGCCTTTTAAAACCACTCTGTTGCACATGTAGACATGCCACAAATAGAACAACATGCAAATACAGCATTAGGCTCTTATAAAAGCAATGACAAATGTTCATGCTCAGTTGTAACATAGAAAATAAATTACCCAATAGATGTTGAGTGAAAACAATGCACTCATCCATTCTATGTAAAATCCAGTTACATACGTTATACAATTCTGGAAAACAACAAGGCTATTAGCATGTGTAGGAGGCAACATTTTACATACTGACCAGCCTGTACAGTGGATTGATAATGTGGAAAAATATATGCCTGCATGATGTTATTTAAATCCACTCCATGCAGTGTTTGACTTGGACTGAAATAGGTTCCGGTACTCATTTTGGGTGCTGGTACTGTTTATATTTAGGTGCAGGAGCTCCACAATACTTTTGAGCTAATATTCTATAAGAGGAGCAGGAGCTCAAGCAGTAGAACATTTGAGGTGCCTGTATTCAGCTGTGGTGTGCTTCTGCCCAAGTCAAGCACTGACTCCACTATGATCTGACAGCAACCCATTGTCAGTCTAGAAAAAGAGATTGCCTTGTTACTACCCACACACACAAACCCCTTTGCTGCGGTCAATATTTGATTACCCACTTGGTTGCTGTGATAATCACCTGATGGTTGAAATAGCATTAGAACTCATCAGGGGTTGAAAACAGGGCCATTGTTCAGCCACGTTGACACAGTTGCAAATCACATTGCAGAAAATGCTAGAAATCCTTTCCATAAACAAGCCCGTTTGCTGATGCCATTTATTCGCTTGGTTGCCTAGCGAACGCTGTAATTCTACACAAATGTCAATGTCAAAAGCCCAAAATGAGTCATCTTATCCTTTCAGGCACTAGCTAGATATTAGAACACAAAAACCTTGTTATGTATTATGAAATAATAAAAATCTAGCCTATAAAAGAGAGGCAGACAATTAATTATGCTGTGTCTGACTAATAAAGATCGTATTAATTTAGCTTTATTGCGGGGAATAAGGTAAGGAATAATATTATCCTCAGTCAACTCAGTCTAGTGGGTGGATATAAAACAGCCAGAATAATTCCTCTCTCATAGAATCAAAAGCCAATAAACGGAGGCCAATATCCCTCCTGCGTCCGTAGTACAAGACAACATTGATTACCCCTTATGAATCTAGCAGCAGTGGTGTAATGTACTTAAGTAAAAATACTTTAAAGTACTACTTAAGTAGTTTTTTTTGGGTATCTGTACTTTAATATTTATATTTTGGACAACTTTTACTTTTACGTCACTACATTCCTAAATCAAATAATATACTTTTTACTCCATACATTTTCCCTGACACCCAAAAGTACTTGTTACCTTTTGAATGCTTAGCAGGACAGGAAAATGGTCCAATTCACACATTTATCAAGAGAATATCCCTGGTCATCTCTACTGCCTCTGATTTGGCGGACTCACTAAACACAAATGCATTGTTTGTAAATTATGTCTGAGTGTAGGAGTGTGCCCCTGGCTAACCATAAATAAGATAAAAAATAAGTGTACCGTCTGGTTTGCTTAATATAAGGGATTTGAAATTATTTATACTTTTACTTTTAGTTATGATACTTAAGTATATTTAGAACCAAATACTTTTAGACTTTTACTCAAGTAGTATTTTACTGGGTGACTTACTTTTACTTGAGTAACTTTCTATTAAGGTATCTATACTTTTACTCAAGTATGACAATTGGGTACTTTTTCCACCACTGTCTAGCAGCCTAATTGTGGTGAACTGGTATGAACCACTGGGCAAAGTAAGGTACGAGCAGGTCCAGTGGCTGCACACATGCCTCACTGCTATTGACAACACTGTCACAGCAGGTTTCTGCATGCAACATTTTTAACGGGACGAGGTCTGAGTAATAGTAGACGTCATCTCAACTTGCTGTGATGTCAGGCTCTGATTGTCCCCACCCTATTTACAGGACACACATCCTGGTAGCTGGTTTTTTTCACTCACTTTTTCTATTTTTGTGGGCCATTTAAAAGCATTTTAAAGATAGACCACCAGTCATTTTGAAAGAAAAATATATTCCCTCATCGTCTATTTTTCATGGTCTATCTGTAAAAGGCTTCAATATGATGTCTTGAAGAAGACAAAACGAGACAGTAAACCAATCGTTGACCTGATAAAAAATGTACACCTGCGTCTGACAAGAGAAGGTCAATCGTTTTCTGCCCCCTAACCAACAGACAACAGACACCACAGGTCTGTTGGTTAGGGGCCAGAAAAGAAAATGGTGAGCAGTCCCTTCTAACAGAGACGATGACCCCATCTGAGAGAGAAACAAGGGTCATATCCCATATCTCATTAGAGAGATATTTTCTTGACAAGCTCTGCTTCGTTATGAAACAACCCTGAATTAAAAATAGGAGGACACATGGTTTTTTGGAAAGATGGGTATAGAAAGGGGATAAAGAACATCGGGTGTCTATATCAAGAAAGAACATTTACACTTTTGAAGAAGTATAATTTACAGAAACTAGACTAAAAGGGTTCCAAAATGGTTATTCGGCTGTCCCCATAGGAGAACCCTTTTGGGTTCCAAGTAGAACCCTTTTGGGTTCCATATAGAACCCTCTGTGGAAAGGGTTCTACATGGAACCCAAAAAGGTTCTTCAAAGGGTTCTCCTATGGGGACAGCTGAAGAACCCTTTCCACGGAGATAGCAAACAAAAAAATACGATTGCAGCTTAGAGATTGTATTTTTAACAAATTCCCTGTACATTCTGATTTGTGTTTAGATAGAAAGCCTCTGAAAATTACCATATACCGTAGGGCTTATATATAGCCACCTTATAGGTGGATTGAATGGAACTTGTAAGGGCCTAAAAGACATATGGGAAAAAGACCTGGAGGTAACATTTGGAGAGGAGGAACAAAATAGAACAACAAATGCTCCTCCCTATTAGAGATGTCCGGTCCAAGTTGATTCAATTTAAAGTGTTCAATAGGATTTATTGGACTCCTCTGAGGCTGAACAGAATAGGTTTGATAGATTTCAACCTATGCTGGAGATGTCAGTCAAGTACAGGTGATATGATCCATATGTTCTGTAACTGTCCAAGTTTGGGTACCTTTTGGCAGAGGGTAATAGAAAATATTGGGGATACCGCAAATCCTGCTTGGCTATTATTGAATATCACTAAGGATAGTAATAGACTGAGAAGCTCCTGTTTAAACTGGCTAAAAGTTGCTCTAACCAAAGCCAAAATAGTCATATTGAGACACTGGAGGGAGAAGGACCCTCCCTCATATAAGGAATGGTACATAGCCCTGGCGGAAACAGCTTCATATAAAAGATTGACTTATAAAATTAATGGTACATTTCGATAGCTTTTCGGCCATCTGGGGACCCTTTCTCTCAGAGATAGAAAGAGGAAACAATATGTGATGGACTGACAGACTACAGACATACTGACTGGTAGGGGTCAATATGTGATGGACTGACAGACTACAGACTGGTAGGGGTAGGGTCTTTTGCTTTGTTTTCCTTGTAATAGTTGGGGGGGGGGGTTATTTCCTTTTCTATCTTCTCTATTGTCAATATATTCATGTCTGTCAAGTTATTGTTTAGTGTTAAACATAATTCAAATGCATTGTTATATCGTGAAAGGAAACAATAAAAAGTATAATTGCAACAACAACAAAAAAGCAAGGTCAGTCTCGTCCCTCAGTTCCAACACGCACACGAGAAGTACTTTCATCATGCATTTTACACATGCTTTGCAAAATGTGTACTATTATACACAGAGTATACCAAACATTAGGAACACCTTCCTAATATTGAGTTGCATCCCCTCTTTTGCCCTCAGAACAGCCTAATTTCGTCAGGGCATGGACTCTACAAGGTGTCGAAAGCGTTCCACAGGGTTTCTGGCTCATGTTGACTCCAATGCTTCCCACAGTTGTGTTAAGTTGGCTGGATGGCCTTTGGGTGGTGGACCATTCTTGATATACACGGGAAACTGTTGAGCATGAAAAACCCAGCAGCATTGCAGTTCTTGACACAAACTGGTGCGCCTTGCACCTACTACCATACCCCGTTCAAAGGCACTTAAATATTTTGTCTTGCCCATTCACCCTCTGAATGGAACACATACACAATCCATGTCTCAGTTGTCTCAAGGATTACAAATCCTTCTTTAACCTATCTCCTCCCCTTCATCTACACTGATTGAAGTGGATTTAACAAGTGACATCAATAAGGGATCATAACTTTCACCTGGATTCAGTTGGGGGGTGCAACTCAATATTAGGAAGGTGTTCCTAATGTTTTGTACACTCAGTGTATATGGACCATTATTACACAATAAGATTGGAAGCGTATCTTACTGGTGTTTCGATGTATGGTAAAAAGCTGATACAGATAGAACTTAAACAGTATGAGCCCCATATCTTAATGCGTTTGAGAGAGAGAGAGAGAGAGGTGACACATTTGATGGAATAATAATGTTGCAGCTCCATCTTGTGGTGATATGGGAAGATGCATAGACTGGCCAAAAGCCACGACTACAGCCAGATCCAGAAGAGACTGGAAGCCATGATACCAACCACAAAAATATATTTTGAGGGACCTACTGTATACTATATCTGCACTAATAATTTATTAATCGCAAGTACTTCGCTACAGTCTACTATGTTAATCAAGTTGAAATATCAATAAAGCAAATTGATGGGGCAAAGTGGAAAGAGAAAGTTATGATGTAATAGACGCAATATCTTGTTGTAGGGGTAGACTACATTTCTTTACATTTCAGTATGCCAAGAATAGGGTACATTGACCCCTTGTGGGGAAGAATATGGGCTCAACAATCAGAGAGCTTTGCTGTAGGCTACAGCAGGTGCATACACCTGTCATAGAACAGGCTACTATGGAAACTCCTGTGTTGAATCTTGACCTGCACATGTATGCATGAACATGTTGTACAATAATATTGGTAGATTATGTTAGAATATATATTGTTGTGGTCAAAAGTTTTGAGAATGACAAAAAAATAAAAAATTTCACAAAGTCTGCTGCCTCAGTTTTTATGATGGCAATTTGCATATACTCCAGAATGTCATGAAGAGTGATCAGATGAATTGCAATTAATTGCAAAGTCCCTCTTTGCCATGAAAATGAACTTAATCCCCAAAAAACATTTCCACTGGATTTCAGCCCTGCCACAAAAGGACCAGCTGACATCATGTCAGTGATTCTCTCATTAACACAAGTGAGAGTGTTGATGAGGACAAGGCTGGAGATCACTCTGTCATGCTGATTGAGTTAGAATAACAGACTGGAAGCTTTAAAAGGAGGGTGGTGCTTGAAATCATTGTTCTTCCTTTGTTAACCATGGTTACCTGCAAGGAAACATGTGCCGTCATCATTGCTTTGCACAAAAAGGGCTTCACAGGCAAGGATATTGCTGCTAGTAAGATTGCACCTAAATCAACCATTTATCGGATCATCAAGAACTTCAAGGAGAGAGATTAAATTGTTGTGAAGAAGGCTTCAGGGTGCCCAAGAAAGTCCAGCAAGCACCAGGACTGTCTCCTAAAGTTGATTCAACTGCGGGATCGGGGCACCACCAGTGCAGAGCTTGCTCAGGAATGGCAGCAGGCAGGTGTGAGTGCATCTGCACGCACAGTGAGGCGAAGACTTTTGGAGGATGGCCTGGTGTCAAGAAGGGCAGCAAAGAAGCCACTTCTCTCCAGGAAAAACATCAGGAACAGACTGATATTCTGCAAAAGGTACAGGGATTGGACTGCTGAGGACTGGGGTAAAGTCATTTTCTCTGATGAATCCCCTTTCCGATTGTTTGGGGCATCTGGAAAAAAGCTTGTCCGGAGAAGACAAGGTGAGCACTACCATCAGTCCTGTGTCATGCCAACAGTAAAGCATCCTGAGACCATTAATGTGTGGGGTTGCTTCTCAGCCAAGGGAGTGGGCTCACTCACAATTTTGCCTAAGTACACAGCCATGAATAAAGAATGGTACCAACACATCCTTAGAGAGCAACTTCTCTCAACCATCCAAGAACAGTTTGGTGATGAACAATGCCTTTTCCAGCATGATGGAGCACCTTGCCATAAGGCAAAAGTGATAACTAAGTGGCTCGGGGAACAAAACATCAACATTTTGGGTCCATGGCCAGGAAACTCCCCAGACCTTAATCCCATTGAGAACTTGGGGTCGATCCTCAAGAGGCGGGTGGACAAACAAAAACCCACAAAGTTTGACAAAGTCCAAGCATTGATTATGCAAGAATGGGCTGCTATCAGTCAGGATGTGGCCCAGAAGTTAATTGACAGCATGCCAGGGCGGATTGCAGAGGTCTTGAAAAAGAAGGGTCAACACTGCAAATATTGACTCTTTGCATAAACTTAATGTAATTGTCAATAAAAGCCAGTAACATCTGACAAAAATATCTAAAAACACTGAAGCACCAATACTTGTGTCATTCTCAAAACTTTTGACCACGACTGTACAGGTAACTGACAAAATAAAGGAAACACTTGAGTAAACGAGGGTTACAAAGTATATTGAAAACTGGTGCTTCCACACAGGTATGGTTCCTGAGTTAATTAAGCAATTAACGTCCCATCATGTATACAAATGCGCAGTTGCCCATTATTTTGGCTACCATGGCTAAAAGAGATCTAAATTACTTTGAAAGAGGGAAGACACAACACTTGGGGCATAGCGGGTTCAAAAGGGGTGTGTGTGTGTCTCAGTCACCAGGACCCAGTTTTTCAAAAGTTATCTATCCGGATTTCGGTTATCGGATAAGATTAAATGCATAGAAATCGAATTAATAGAACGAGAATCCCCATTCAAGTCAATGATTCATCCGTTCTATTTTTATGCATTTAATCCTATCCGACAGGCAAAATCCAGATAGATAACTTGTGAAAAAGTGGGTCCAGATCTTAACCCAATTGAACACTTATGGGAGATTCTGTAGCGTTGCCTGAGACAACGTTTTCCACCACCATCAACAAAACACATGCCTCTAATAGAGTTCCAGACACATGTAGAATCTATGACAAGGCGCATTGAAGCTGTTCTGGCGGCTCGTTGTGGTCCAATGCCCTATTAAGACACTTTATGTTGGTGCTTCCTTTATTTTGTCAGTTACTTGTATCTATCTTGGCACCTACATCATCTGGAAATATCAATCACATTCAAGTTTCCCATCCATTGGCAGCATGCTTATCCACGCTGTGTGATGCAGAGCCATAGAAAGGCCTATATCTCTACATAACTATAGCGCTAGTGTGACCTCACTGTCTGGTGCGATCAATGTAGTTTTGGTCACTATTCGTGGAGACTGAAGCGCCTATAGGACCCAGGCATGCAAGACTGGCTGTGATGCAACAGGGTTGTGTAACTTGGTCAAATCTTTAGGGCACCAATGAAAGTATACTGTAGTCATAAGACCCAATGTCTAACTTTTATTTTTTTTTTACTAGATTTTCCTGTGTTTTATATATATTTCCACACTATGAAGTTGGAATAATACTGTGAAATCGTGAAAATGATGATAATGTTATTTTAGTGTAAGAGCCGGTTGAAAAGACTGCTGAAATGTCAGCCTGTTTTGGTAGGACAGAGATTTCGCCTTCCATGGTGACATTACAATGGGGTAAATTAGTTAATAGACCAATAAGAAAGAGAGTTCCAAATCTATCTGCCAATAACAGACCAGTCCCAGACAGTCCTAGCAAAATTATTGCTTGTGAAATTGAACTAAGAAGCTACTTTTGTTTGTTTTTGACCATTTTAATTGAAAACAATCACAGTAAGGTATTTAGTTGTTACCCAGAAATTTTTTGATTTTGTGATAAAAACGGCTGCATTGGACCGTTAAGTAAAAATGCATGGACATGTGTTATCATGACTGAATAGGTGAATGCACTACAGGCTATAGGTGCAATGATTCACTCAAAATTACAAGGACAACAACAGCAGGCCTGCGCATTGCAATAGTGTTACTGTGTAAGCTAATGTTGGGTTATTCATTGCTTTTGAAGGTGCCATTTAAGTTTTAATAAACGTATTCTGTAAAGTCAATGATCCACCGCAACATTACTGTGGAATCATAAGAAAATTATATTATTTTAAAAAAAGTAGACAAAGGCCTATATTCCAAACATGTAAAATATTGTTTTAGAGAGAATATGCTATGTTCATTATCCTGTTGGTTATTGCCACTTGTTGGATCAGCAATGGAAATGCAATGGACCTCTCCACTAACAACCAATATAATCTATAGACAGCTTTTGCATTAGGCCTATATAACTGCTGAATACTGCCTAAATGTTACTAGGCCTATCAAAATGTATGCAGACAAAATATCCCTTAGACATCAGTAGCAGCCCTAATTAGCTAATTGACTAAATCAATTAGGTAGGCTGATATTTAAAAAACTGCATTGTGAATGAGCCTACTGTAACAATATAAGTGAAGCTGTGATAGGATTCTTTATATCATCTTTAGTCATTATAGCCACCAGTATTTTACAGCAATTTCTCGGGCGTTACCTCTTCCCAGCTTCTGCAAGAGATTAGGATATGGCATGCGAAGAGCAACACAAACGTAATTGAGCGGTCTCTGCAATGGCGCCCTCTCTGCCTTGTTTATAGTGTCTTCGTTTACCACCCTTGCGCGCGCGTGCGGCTGTCGTCAACCAATTCCTATCAGGAGTGTCTGACCGCCGGTGGGCGAGTGGGGTGTGTCTGCGAGCGGAGAGAGCGTGCGATTCAGATTCCTTGTACACAACACGACTCGAGTGAGAATAAAATGCTGCAAAATCTGAAATTGACACGACTCAGAGTCTAACAGTAATCTGACACTTGTTTGTTCGCCAGTTCGGAGAGAGACAGCCTGGAACCATGAAGAAATCGAGCCCAGCAAAGCAACAACCACCACCTCCGGCTGAAGTCACCGTGCCAGACAACGAGGTTACTGTGCAACAACTGAACGAGCTGTTGTCAAACAGCAGCGGATTTTACAGTTTACCAACACAGCATTTCAACGAGGTCTTCCCTAGAATATACGTTGGTAACGCGTAAGTAATTTTTATTTGACAAAAATTCTGAGGAATATGTGCACCTAGTTTATTTTTTCCACTTCAAACAAACAGTAGCCTACGATATTCATCTGATGACACCGACAGGTAGGCAATTGCTTCATCGTCCTTAGCAACGCATCCCTATCTGTTCAGACACGTTCATGACAATATTGGGCACAGAAAATGTCAGAATAATGTATAACAATATTTGCAGGTTATAGAATGTCATTGCCGACACCCATGAATTAAAACCCATGAATTAAAACCCTACTGTAAACGAATATTTTCCAATTTAACAAATTGCTAAATTCCAGAAACATAGGCTATAGCAACCTACCATCATCAATAAAAAGTGTCTAAGGATTCAAATGGATTTGACAACTAACGGTATGAAGGGGTTTGGTGTTGATATGCAATCTCTTCATTCATAATATTTGTCACGAGCATGGAAGGAGGCTGTTCCCTCGCTCTGAATAGATGAAGGAAGTAGTGAATATTCTAGAGGCACATGCTCCCTCTCGAACGTTCGTGTTCGTATTTGAAGGGCGATACAAAGCCCCATTTTTAATAAACGAAACGACTCCATTATATTATCCGTGCCATCTAGGCTGTGGATGATCTCCCGCGGTTTCATTCAACGCCCCCATTCTATTCCGTTAGGCTACTGTATCACGAATCATTCACACATAGCCAACAGTGCTGAAATAATCTGGTTTTAAATGTCCGTACAAAGAATCGGATACGGAATCCATACACACAATTTTCTCAAAAACTGTTGGATTGTGAGTGTCAAAGTAGGCTATATTGATCAGGGAACTAGACATTGTGCAGCCTAAATGAATGAAGCAGACGAAAACATTTTAATGTATTTATTTATTTTTACGAATGCCCTGGCTCTTCAATCAGTTTAATTCCACCTGAGTAAATAATGCCGAGGTATGCACACTGGTCCCCAAGGCTCCACTGGGGTTTTCAATATTGTTTCCGATATTGGAACACATTTTCATTGATAACACCCCTCCTACTCACCTCCCGCTGTCTCACTTACCTTTATACACACAGGCACACTCTCAAAGGGGGATGGAGTGCTAGACCAGTCTGTCTCATGCTATTCCCTTTGCTGGGTCGTTCCACCAATTAGGTGCCCTTTGAGTAGTGTCAGGATAATGCATACCAGCCATAACTCTCCTTGGGACAGGGGGAATGGAAGCTTGTTGTGTGCAAAAGGGAGGGGCAATTGAGCTCAAGCTTCACTAATGAATTGCATTTGTTAAAACAATTCTAGCCTGTCTATCTACAATATGGGTAACAGGATTGACTTGTTATGCTCGACCCGCTCAGTTTTCCAACACAAAACACCAGAAAATGGCCAAAAGGAGTAGAACCAGCTGACCTGCTTTTACACTATGATTTGACTATTAGATGTTCAATGTTTCTTTTGAAAAACGTTTTCACCATATTAAAATGAGAGTTCCGTTCGCTTAACAGGGTTGACCTTAAAATGAATCACTAATCACATGAAATAAATAATAACCTTCAGAAATAACTTTGTTGGGGTTAAGTGGGTTAAAATCTTATTAGAAGTCACAGAGGGTGCACAGAGGGACATGTCAAAATGCTGAATTTTGACACTTTACCAAGTCTTTATTAAAATACAAAATCTGATTTGAAAATATCGCAATTTCAATGTGATCTATATTAAATGGTCCTATATTTTAATAAAACAGGCTTTTACAATTTCTACTTAACCTTTTATACTCGTGGGAATTGGCCTATACAGTGGGGAAAAAAAGTATTTAGTCAGCCACCAATTGTGCAAGTTCTCCCACTTAAAAAGATGAGAGAGGCCTGTAATTTTCATCATAGGTACACGTCAACTATGACAGACAAATTGAGAAAAAGAAATCCAGAAAATCACATTGTAGGATTTTTTATGAATTTATTTGCAAATTATGGTGGAAAATAAGTATTTGGTCACCTACAAACAAGCAAGATTTCTGGCTCTCACAGACCTGTAACTTCTTCTTTAAGAGGCTCCTCTGTCCTCCACTTGTTACCTGTATTAATGGCACATGTTTGAACTTGTTATCAGTATAAAAGACACCTGTTCACAACCTCAAACAGTCACACTCCAAACTCCACTATGGCGAAGACCAAAGAGCTGTCAAAGGACACCAGAAACAAAATTGTAGACCTGCACCAGGCTGGGAAGACTGAATCTGCAATAGGTAAGCAGCTTGGTTTGAAGAAATCAACTGTGGGAGCAATTATTAGGAAATGGAAGACATAGAAGACCACTGATAATCTCCCTCGATCTGGGGCTCCACGCAAGATCGTGGAGCCCCAGATCGAGGGAGATTATCAGTGGTCTTCTATGTCTTCCATTTCCTAATAATTGCTCCCCGTGGGGTCAAAATGATCACAAGAACGGTGAGCAAAAATCCCAGAACCACACGGGGGGACCTAGTGAATGACCTGCAGAGAGCTGGGACCAAAGTAACAAAGCCTACCATCAGTAACACACTACGCCGCCAGGAACTCAAATCCTGCAGTGCAAGACGTGTCCCCCTGCTTAAGCCAGTACATGTCCAGGCCCGTCTGAAGTTTGCTAGAGTGCATTTGGATGATCCAGAAGAGGATTGGGAGAATGTCATATGAAACCAAAATATAACTTTTTGGTAAAAACTCAACTCGTCGTGTTTGGAGGACAAAGAATGCTGAGTTGCATCCAAAGAACACCATACCTACTGTGAAGCATGGGGGTGGAAACATCATGCTTTGGGGCTGTTTTTCTGCAAAGGGACCAGGACGACTGATCCGTGTAAAGGAAAGAATGAATGGGGCCATGTATCGTGAGATTTTGAGTGAAAACCTCCTTCCGTCAGCAAGGGCATTGAAGATGAAACGTGGCTGGGTCTTTCAGCATGACAATGATCCCAAACACACCGCCCGGGCAACGAAGGAGTGGCTTCGTACGAAGCATTTCAAGGTCCTGGAGTGGCCTAGCCAGTCTCCAGATCTCAACCCCATAGAAAATCTTTGGAGGGAGTTGAAAGTCTGTGTTGCCCAGCGACAGCCCCAAAACATCACTGCTCTAGAGGAGATCTGCATGGAGGAATGGGCCAAAATACCAGCAACAGTGTGTGACAACCTTGTGAAGACTTACAGAAAACGTTTGACCTGTGTCATTGCCAACAAAGGGTATATAACAAAGTATTGAGAAACTTTTGTTATTGACCAAATACTTATTTTCCACCATAATTTGCAAATAAATTCATAAAAAATCCTACAATGTGATTTTCTGGATTTTTTCCCCCTCATTTTGTCTGTCCTAGTTGACTTGTACCTATGATGAAAATTACAGGCCTCTCTCATCTTTTTAAGTGGGAGAACTTGCACAATTGGTGGCTGACTAAATACTTTTTTTCCCCACTGTATGAATAGTGCTACATTAAAATGTTTCTTACAGAATAAATATGAAATGCATAACCATGGTAGCAATTGAAAGGGAACAGTTTGGAGATAAGGCAAGACAATTACAAGGGTTTGAGTGAGAGGACTAACTGGTGTCTCCAAGTGGCCACACACCTCTCCAAAGTGTGCACATTTCCTAAGCACATTTTAGTGCACTTTTATGACTCAAAGAAGAGTCTTTGACTCTAAGGTACTTTTTTGAGCTCTCCTAGCTGTGCCGTTGAGGAGCTAAAGCAAGCACACTTGTAGTTGTTTCGGGTGGAAAACAACCATGCATCCCCGCCCTTACACAATTACTGTTGTTGTTTACGCAATACAAAAACGGTCCATTATATATCGCAATCTGGTTCAGGTGGGCATGATTTGACAGCTTATTCTGTTGCCAACATGACTAACTAAGTTATACGATCTTAGTGTTAGGCTTTCACAAGGCAATTCAGAGAAACAGATTGTAATTTTGGTGCGCATAGAAAGGAGTCATCAGTGCATTCAGGTGCGTGTGCCTTGGTGAATTTTCTTCACAATAAGCAAACATAGGCTCATTCTGTTCAGAACAACCCTGGGTATGACGCCATGTCATCTTGTAACAGTACATCAAACATAGTGATCATAAATGTTGACACTGTGTATGACATGAGTTTTATGATTTGGAAATGTGAAGTGCACATTTGGACTCACAGTGTTTGGCTTGCTTGTATGACATCAAAGCGGTATTTATTATAATCCTCAACGTTTCATCTTTCAAAATACATAGTCCTCTTAATGTACAGCATTTCCCTCACTCAAACAACAAAAAATGTGCAAAAGCTGCCCAGTTAGCGGGAGGGATGGGGGCAACTTCTTGTCGCGCACAGTGCTCAAATTCAGAATGGCTGTCAGTCAAAACCCATACAGCGCTGTTAAGCTCAGAGCCAGAGCTCTGACATCATGTATAGCATGTTACTGTACAGCCACTACGCTGCCATTTTCGGCCCGTATACGGGTACGAGTGTATAGGGCTACATTATCCAAGGCATGCAAAAGGCACTCATTTCTTGGAATGACCCAGCTATAAATACAATGCGGTTGGTTGACTGGGTACTATGTAATAAAGGTGGCGACTCTCCCCACAATTTACAGCCCAGTAAGGTCAGTTCCTAGTAATCCCTAATGCTGATTGTGTGCGCGTGCAGGAGGTCCCAATGTATATGCAAAGTCCACCTCACAAACACCACACATACCTAGTCGAGACACTATTAATAAGATGTCATGAATAAAGTCCATGCATGTGTGTTTACATGTACTTGGGTGAAAGAAATCCACATTGAGGACATGCATAGTAACATAAAATAACACGGTCTTAATAATAATAATAATAATAATATGCCATTTAGCAGACGCTTTTATCCAAAGCGACTTACAGTCATGCGTGCATACATTTTTGTGTATGGGTGGTCCCGGCGATCGAACCCACTACCTTGGCGTTACAAGCGCCGTGCTCTACCAGCTGAGCTACAGAGGACCACCCAATATGTAACTTTTTGGGCGACCCGACCAAATTCACATAGAAATGTGAGTTATAGATTTATCATACTACTTGAAAGCAAGTCTAAGCTATTTCCATGCTTCCAGCTGTTAAGTTTTGTTTTAGTGTTTTTGTTTACGTTCGGTTTTGTACACCAGCTTCAAACAGCTGAAACAACAATATATTTGGTTATGGAAAATATATTTCACAGAGGTTTAGACGGTACAATGATTCTTTACACTATACTAGCTTATTTTGTCACATAAACTGAAATTAGGTGAACTATTAGAGTTTTAGCAACCAGGAAATAGCGGAGCGATTTCTGCATAGTGCAACTTTAATATACCAAATTCTACATGATCAATAGTAGATTGTATAGGTCTCCTTTCCCTTTACCCATGTACAGGAAACCCCTAAGTCTCTCCCTCTTGTCTAATGATATCCATCACTTGGCTCCAGTCATTGCCAAGAGAGCATTAAGAGGGTGAGCTGGATAGAAAGCAAGCACATTACCTCTGTGTTACAACCAAATCAATTTGAATATGCCACTCTCTCGGGCCAAGGGCCAACTGACACATTGACGAGATATCTCGTCTTCCCCTAAGTTTACACAATAGTCATGTTCTAAGGGGTTAAATGTCGTCTGGGTTTTTTTGCCTTTATTTTGAAATGTGTAAAGAAGACCCTTAGATATTTGAGACTGCACAGTAAATAGAATATGTGAATCTAATTTCTGCTTACAGTAAATTTCTTGACAAAATATTTCACTGTCATATTCATTATGTGTGAAAAAACAACAGATGCTTAAAATGTATCTTGAAGAGCATCATCCTCCAATGTAGAGTAAAGGGTTTATGACAGAGGTACCAGGAAGATGTATGGATTGCCTATTAATTAGGATCTACACACTGACCACTCACACCACTGTCTGTTCCCCAGGGACCAGTGGCTTCTCACATGTTCTATGTTGAAGGTCAGCCAGAGAAGGGGTGTATTCATTACAGAAACCATTTACCGTTTAAGAACCAAGTGGAAGCAAACAGAGCAAAAGTAACGAAACGGGGAGGGACCTACCTGAATGTGTCCAATTGAAACAGACTAAACGTTTTGCAACAGAATCGACGTAATGATTAGACCACTGTTGCCACATAGCTCAAGCTGATAAGTAGTTTGGCTGATGTTCATTCAAAACAATGGACGGACATACACACACACACACACACAGAGGTGTCATGCCCATTAAGTATGAGGAGCCAGATTTATCCATTTTCACTGTAGAAAATATAGAAGATATTGTATTTTTTAACCTATAATTGCCATTATTTAATTGAGTTAAGTTTCACTGTACATGTGGGACATTGACACTAACTCACAAAGACCTTGACACCAAAGTGCTCTTAATATTTGCCAACAGATCTCCGTTAGCTTTTAAAGCTATCATGTTAAAACACTCCCTGCTTGAAAAGTCTAGTAGGCTCATAACACAAACTTGAGCTTCCACCGAACGGCGATGGAAGCCATGATGTAAGGTGTGCTAAAATGCTTTTATCGACGCCCACTCAGGCTTTAATATAAAAGCACTGGGCAGCCCTTGGTTGACGACACACTTTGGTTCTTTGTAAGGGCTTGTATTAATAATGTATAGACTGGGACTGCAGAGAGGAGGACTATGAGTGGAGGACATGCAGACACACACACAAGCAGGTATACACACTCACATTCAGACGCATGCACGCATAGATGCTCAAATAATATTGGCTATATCTGTACACTCAGGCGCTTACAGGCACATACTCTGAAACACATACATGCACTGTACACATGCTCAATGTGACACACACACACAAACGCAGCCCTTCCTCTCACACACTGAGTCATCGTCATTACAGGAGAAATATGACCGCAATCTGCCATGGCTCCACCAAGATAGACAGAGCCTCACAGCAGGAAGAGAGAGAGAGAGAGAGAGAGGGGGAAAAAAAGGAGAGAGTAGAGAGAAAGAGAAGGGTAGACACAGCGGAGAGAGGGAGAGAGAGATGGATAGACACAGCGGGGAGAGAGCGAGAGAGATGGATAGACACAGCAGGGAGAGAGAGAGTAGCGAGAGAGAGACACAGCGGGGAGAGAGAGATGGATGGACACAGTGGGGAGAGAAAAAGAGAGAGGGGAGTGTGAGCGAGAGAGAGCAAGGGGGAGAGTGAGAGGGGGTGTGTGTGTGTGAGTTATGGGTCTCTTTGGGCAGATCTGAGCGGCTGAGCCCCATGTACAGAAGCCATCGCTCCATCACCTCGGAGGAGCCTTGGCCTACAGGCAGGGAGACAGATGGGCTGCCTCATCCCCCAGTCATAAAGCAAGATGGTGGCAGACTGGATCTTTATTAGTCAGCCCGGCAGCGTGAGGCAGTGAGGGCGTGTTGACCCTCTGTCCCAGGGGACCCATCCAGGGTCACTCAGCCTCTCCACATCCCTGCCTGGAGCCTGATTATATTCTTATCCAACTGTAGAGCACTCTGGGATGAGATGATGTAGAGCATAGTAAGTACAGTTAA
This sequence comes from Coregonus lavaretus, assembly GCF_964263955.1. Classification (NCBI taxonomy): domain Eukaryota; kingdom Metazoa; phylum Chordata; class Actinopteri; order Salmoniformes; family Salmonidae; genus Coregonus; species Coregonus lavaretus. Next base: position 79,962,378 of record NC_139988.1, on the reverse strand, counting down.
CAGAACCTGTATTCAATTAAAGTAGGTAGGTAGGTACAGTGCCTTCAGAAAGTCTTCACACCCCTTGACTTTTTCCACATTTTGTTGTGTTACAAAGTGGGATTAAATAGATTTAATTGCCCTTTTTTTTTTGTCAGCGATCAACACAAAATACTCTTAATGTCAAAATGAAAGAAAAATGTGAACATTTGTGAGAAAAAAAATAAAATAGACATGAAAAATAAAACACTGTCTTGATTCAATACATGTTAGAATCACCTTTGGCAGCAATTACAGCTGTGAACCTTTCTGGGTTTGTCTCTAAGCGCTTTCCACACCTGGATTGTGCAACATTCCCATAATATTATTTTCATAATTCTTCAAGCTCTGTCAAATTGGTTGTTGATCATTGCTAGACCACCATTTTCAGGTTTGCCACAGATTTAAGTCAAAACTGTACCTGGCGCTAACTCTGCAAATAGCACTGCTGGGTGATTTGAAAAGTCATAGTCAATCGATCAATAATATAATACTTTTAGCAAAAATCTGTAGAAACTATGAGAATAGAAAGGTTCAGAACTTTTGTGAAACATCACAGCACAGTTGAAAAATATATGGCAAATAAAAATAAAAATGGATGGTGTGAAGAGATAGATGGGAGGGGTTGAGTGGAGCTGAAGGGTGGGACTAAAAACAACAAAATAACTAATGTAAAATATACTGTATCTGTAAAATGTAAATAGGTTCAGAACTTTTGTGAAACAGCACAGCACAGTTGAAAAATATATGGCAAATAAAAATAAAAATGGATGGTGTGAAGAGATAGATGGGAGGGGTTGAGTGGAGCTGAAGGGTGGGACTAAAAACAACAAAATAACTAATGTAAAATATACTGTATCTGTAAAATGTAAATAGGTTCAGAACTTTTGTGAAACAGCACAGTTAAAAATATATGGCAAATACAAATCAAACTGGATGGTCTTCAGAGATAGATGGGAGGTGTTGAGGGTAGCTGAAGGATGGGATTAAAAACAAACAAAAGATAACTATTGTAAAATACATTGTGTCCGTAACATTTCTAGTATGTATAAGCTGGAAGTAGAAGCCTAAGTGTTGTTATCCATTAGTTTACTCCAATTAAAAGAGGGGTGGTAGGGTTAGGGGAAAATATAATTGATAAAAATATTTAGCACCCCCCCCCAAAAAAAATAAATAATATTTACCCCAAAATATATGGGGGATTGGAAATGATGCAGACTCTGTAACTCGGCCACTCGGGAACATCAATGTTTTGTTCGTAAGCAATTCCATTGTAGATTTGGCCTTGTGTTTTAGGTTAATGTCCTGCTGAAAGGTGACTTAATCTCCCAGTGTCTGGAGGAAAGCAGACTGAACCAGTTTTTCCTCTAGGATTTTGCCTGTCCTTAGCTCCATTCAGTTTTTTTTATTCTGTACAGGCTTCCTTATTTTCACTCTGTCAATTAGGCTAGTATTGTGAAGTAACTACAATGTTGTTGATCCATCCTCAGTTTTGTCCTATCGCAGCTATTAAACTCTGTAACTTTTTTAAAGTCACCATTAACCTCATGGTGAAATCCCTGAGCGGTTTCCTTCCTCTCCGGCAAGTTAGGAAGGACGCCTACATCTTTATAGTGACTGGGTGTATTGATACACCATCCAAAGTGTAATTAATAACTTCACCATGCTCAAAGGGATATTCAATGTCTGCTTTTTCTTTTACCGATCTAACAATAGGTGCCATCTTTGCGAGGAATTGGAAAACTGCGAGGAATTGGAAAACCTCCCTGGTCTTTGTGGTTGAATCTGTGTTTGAAATTCACTGCTCGACTAAGGACCTTACAGATAATTGTATGTGTGGGGTACAGGGATGAGGTAGTCATTCAAAAATCATGTTAAACACTATTATTGCACACAGAGTGAGTCCATGCAATTATTATGTGACTTGTTAAGCACATTACCCCTGAACTTATTTAGGCTTGCCATAAGAAATGGCTTGAATACTTATTGACTCAAGACATTTCAGCTTTTCATTTTTATTCGTTTGTAAAACATAATTCCACTTTAACATTATGGGGTATTGTGTGTAGGCCAGAGACAAAAAATCTAAATTTTTATCAATTTTAAATTCAGGCTGTTACACAACATAATGGGGAAAAAGTCAAGGAGTGTGAATACATTCTGAAGGCACTGTATACAGTTGAAGTCGGAAGTTTACATACACTTAGATTAGAGTCATTAAAACCCGTTTTTCAACCACTCAACAAATTTCTTGTTAACAAACTATAGTTTTGGCAAGTCGGCATGACATCAAGTAATATTTCCAACAATTGTTTACAGACAGATTATTTCACTTATAATTCACTGTATCACAATTCCAGTTTGTCAGAAGTTTACATACACTAAGTTGACTGTGCCTTTAAACAGCTTGGAAAATTCCAGAAAATGATGTCATGGCTTTAGAAGCGTCTGATAGGCTAATTGACATAATTTGAGTCAATTGGAGGTGTACCTGTGGATGTATTTCAAGGCCTACCTTCAAACTCAGTGCCTCTATGCTTGACATCATGGGAAAATCTAAAGAAATCAGCCAAGACCTCAGAAAATAAATTGTAGACCTCCACAAGTCTGGTTCATCCTTGGGAGCAATTTCCAAACGCCTGATTGTACCACGTTCATCTGTACAAACAATAGTATGCAAGTATAAACACCATGGGACCACGCAGCCGTCATACCGCTCAGGAAAGAGACGCGTTCTGTCTCCTAGAGATGAATGTACTTTGGTGCGAAAAGTGCAGATCAATCCCAGAACAACAGCAAAGGACCCTGTGAAGATGCTGGAGGAAACAAGTACAAAAGTACCTATATCCATAGTAAAATGAGTCCTATATCAACATAACCTGAAAGGCAGCTCAGCAAGGAAGAAGCCACTGCTCCAAAACCGCCATAAAAAAGCCAGACTACGGTTTGCAACTGCACATGGGGACAAAGATCGTACTTTTTGGAGAAATGTCCTCTGGTCTGATGAAACAAAAATAGAACTGTTTGGCCATAATTACCATTTATGTTTGGAGGAAAAAGGGGGTGGCTTGCAAGCCGAAGAACACCATCCCAACCGTGAATCACGGGGGTGGCAGCATCATGCTGTGGGGGTGCTTTGCTGCAGGAGGGACAGGTGCACTTCACAAAATAGATGGCATCATGCGGAAGGAAAATTATGTGGATATATTGAAGCAACATCTCAAGACATCAGTCAGGAAGTTAAAGCTTGGTCGCAAATGAGTCTTCCAAATGGACAATGACCCCAAGCATATTTCCAAAGTTGTGGCAAAATGGCTTAAGGACAACAAAGTCAAGGTATTGGAGTGGCCATCACAAAGCCCTGACCTCAATCCTATAGAAAATTTGTGGGCAGAACTGAAAAAGCGTGTGCGAGCAAGGAGGCCTACAAACCTGACTCAGTTACACCAGCTCTGTCAGGAGGAATGGGCCAAAATTCACCCAACTTATTGTGGGAAGCTTGTGGAAGGCTACCCGAAACGTTTGACCCAAGTTAAACAATTTAAAGGCAATGCTACCAAATACTAATTGAGTATGTAAACTTCAGACCCACTGGGAATGTGATGAAATAAATAAAAGCTGAAATAAATCATTCTCTCTACTATTATTCTGACATTTCACATTCTTAAAATAAAGTGGTGATCCTAACTGACCTAAGACAGGGAATTTTTACTAGGATTAAATGTCAGGAATTGTGAAAAACTGAGTTTAAATGTATTTGGCTAAGGTGTATGTAAACTTCCAACTTCAACTGTATATACCCAGTGATTAGAGTAGCTGGAAGGCCGCTAGTTTAAATCTCAGGCAGGGCGTCGGAACTGGCAACTGGAGAGATTCTGGTTTCAGGTCATAGCTACCATCCACTGCTGGTTTGCCCTTGAGCAAGGCATGTAACACCTACCTAGCTCCAGCTGAAAAAAAAGTTGTGTTTTCTGGCAGGGTTGGATTTGTACCCCTAATCATGTGATAAAGCTGTGCCCCAGTGGCCATGAGTTGAAACTAAACTGCAACAGGGAAACACATGAATAGGAAGGAAGGAAGGAAGGAAGGAAGGAAGGAAGGAAGGAAGGAAGGAAGGAAGGAAGGAAGGAAGGAAGGAAGGAAGGAAGGAAGGAAGGAGAGATTGTGGAGAGCAGAAAGACTTGTATAGTTGTCTGGAAGTTGAGTAGATAAAAATAGATGCAGTCACTGGAGTGGAGCTGGCTGAGTATGGAGCCTCTCTTCTTCTCTCCCTGGTCGTGTCTGAAATCTGTCTTTCCTACTACTTACTAAAATTACCTGCTGTGTACTACATTTTAGTCATTTAGCAGACGCTCTTATCCAGAGCGACTTACAGTTAGTGAGTGCATACATCATTTTTTTATACTGGCCCCCCGTGGGAATCGAACCCACAACCCTGCCGTTTCAAGCGCCATGCACTACCAACTGAGCTACATGGGGCTAATCATGCTACATGCTATTTAGAATGTAGTGTTTATTAAAAACGTATGCAGTAAGCAACAAATATCAATATACAACTCAAACATGCTGAGAAGGCGTCATCTAATGCGCAATCGTGCTTGTTCCCCGCCATTCGTTTCTTCTGTAGAGCATGTCCCCTATTCTGATTTATCAGCTGTTGTCATCCAAACACACTTGAGTGTGAAAAGACGATTATCTTCCTTAATAGTGTGCCTGAGTATCTATAGACTATTTCTCTCCTCTCTCCTCTCTCCCATTCTCTCACCTCCCTGGGTATCGGGAGCCCTATTTCGGTCAGTGTTCAGGACGCACGTGGCTTTCTGTCTGCCCCTGGGCAGCACCCAAGATCTCCTTTTCCTTGGCATGTCTGCATGACACTGGGCTCCGGACATTCCCCTGTCTCCTGGGGGACCACTAACATAGGCAGACATCTCCACTGTCTAAAAGCGGCTCTACCATTTATCCCGTTCAAGCTCCAACCAGCCATGGCAAGGCCACGTCGACAGCTAGGTCTGAGACTGGGCTAGATGGGGTAGCCTGGGTTGGGTGCGATAATCAGCAGGAAAACCCCTCCAACACCATTACATTTTCACAATGATGCTTTAAGAGTGCCGTGGCAACTCAGAACATTTAGGATGACAAGCTGGAGAGGCGTTGAGATGGTGTTAGGACAATGGCTTGAATAGCAGGTCTGGGACAACTTGGACTGTAGTTTTAAAACAGTCAGCTGCTAAAACTTGGTATTGTTGATCCTGTGAACATTGATGTTTAGTTTGACAGCCACTGCAAAGTAGATCTAATGTTTGCTTATTTACTCTAACTTGTCTTGAGTCTCTACTCTACAGAGTTGATAATAGTGATTCTGGAAGCCACTGTTCTCAGATGTGGCCCATGCTTAATCAATGTCTAATGTCTGATGTCTACCTCATAGAAATATATATTTCTATGGTCTACCTCTCCAGGTTTGTGGGCCAGAATCTGATGCGTCTGCAGAAGCTGGGCGTGACCCACATTCTGAACGCGGCAGAGGGCAACTCCTTCATGCACGTCAACACCAACGCAGAGTTCTACGCTGGCTCGGGCATCACCTACCACGGCATCCAGGCCAACGACAAGCCGCAGTTCAACCTCAGTACATTTTTTGAGGAGGGGGCGGACTTTATCGAGAAGGCTCTGGCACACAACAATGGCAAAGGTGAGACTGATCACTCTGGGTTCTCTTTTACCACAGGAGGCTGGTGAGGGGAGGACGGCTCATAGTAAGGGATGGAATGGAGTAAATGGAATGGTATCAAACACATGAACATGTTCGATATCATTCCATTTATTCCGTTCCAGCCATTACTATGAGCCCGTCCTCCCCAATTAAGGTGCCACCTGTGGTGTTACTGAGCTGTTTGTTAGACTAAGTGACAATCAGTTTGTCATTCCATAGGGATGTACACTGAAGAGGCCCAGTTCAATTGACTTCAGGACATGGTTGACTGAGGTGAATTGATGTGCCTTTAGCATTGGTCTCTGTCTCTCTGCTACAGTAGGTTGTCTGATGTAAAGAATTGGGGAACTTTATTTTAAGGTATCTGTTTCTACAGGTATTTACTTGGTATTAGCTATTATTGTGTATTTACCATTTCACCATGTAATTTAGAAGCCAAATACCAGATTTTTTTCTGTACTGTAAAATAGAGTGCCAATCGCCCCTTTATAGGGAAGCAAGGTCAAAGAGCAATATGGTTTGTTTCCTCTCAGTTGTTTTTTCTCATTTCAAAATATTTGTTCACTTGGTTAAAACTGTAGAAAAACTCTTGTTGCTCCAAGTCTGTTAAGAGAAGAGGAGTAACTGTCCTTCAGGGTATAAAACGTTTAATGATGCATTCTCTATCCCCAGTTAGAGATACACACATTGCTATATCATCGGATGTTTCCATCAGTTGAATGTTGTGAGAACATTGCACTGGTCATAGATAGATCTATTGTATCAAACCAGACACTCCACTTTTTTCCATAGAGAGCAAGCACAGACACCAGTTTGGCACATGTAATATTTCCTCTGCTCTGTGTTCCAGTAGAAAATGCTTAGAAGATGTCACTTCAAGAGGGCCATTTGATGTGATGAATGACCATGACACTGTTTGAAACATATTGCATTGAACAGCACATTGAATGCGTTTCACGGTACTATTTGAAATATGTGTCTTGAGATTTGTAACAGCGCACCAACCAACACAAAACAAATGGAAATCTAGCAGGGAAGTGAACAACAAAAGATGAAGGAAGTGCCATTCACTTCAACCAAAACCCTCTAACTCATAACAGCCTCTGTAGACCGAAAGAACAAGAACTGCCATCTGACTACAGCTCTGGCTCCTCTCTCCCAAAATGTTACTGGGGTGTTGACATACCCTCGGGGCCCATTTAATTGGAGCACTGAACCCTGTGTTTTCTGGAATTGATTTAATGTCATCTTTTGACACAGCGGAGCAATTATAAATCATCTTAATTCCCGGCCAATTTGGCAGCAGCAGCGTCTACACCCCAGTCAATCACAGTGGCTACAGGAGTGGAGGAAGAGGAGGAGGACACTCCTCTTTCCAACAAGCCGTAACACCAGCTCACTCTGGTGGATGTAGTGTCTTGCTGGAACTCAGTGACATTTTGTGACCCCCTGCCGAGCTGTGCAAAGGTCAGGGATGGAGCTTGTGCATGTGCCTCATCAGCAGGGTTGTGCTTGTGAGTGTGTGTATTGACTGAGTGAGCGTGTGTGTGTGTGTGTGTGTGTGTGCGTGGGGGGAGTGAGTCAGTGATTAAGTGAGTGTGTAAAGCGATGAGCACCTGATTCCATGTGCATGTTATCAGCGTCTACAGTCAGCCCTGGATTGATCGGCGGGAGGCAGGTTGGGGATTGGACAGAGGTCACTTAAATGGCAAGAGCCTAGCCCCCGAGACGCTGGGAGCGGTGTCAGGTTTCAAACACACTGCAGAATCGGCAGATCTGAACTGAGCACGAGCAGATCGGCTTCTCAGTGAAGTTGGCACGGTGAATTCCTCCTGGGGAGTAGGGAGGTCGATTAGGAATACAGGAGTTGAGGAGGGGGATGTGGAGGTGTATTTATGCACACACACACACACACAGTCTACATATCCACACTTACACACACACACACACACAGTCTACATATACACACTTGTCTGCCGCAGAGGTCAGGCCCTGGATTGGCATCTCTCTGGCTGAGATGCTTCGCTGGGCAGGTTTATACGGAGCATCTGTTTCCTCCCTCCTTTCCTCCCTCCTTTCCTCCCTGTACCTCACTGTGTCTTCCCCCTCTCCTTCCTTTTACTCCAGTCTTCGTCAGAATCCCAATAGCCAGAAATTGTCTCCTTTCATTGTGTCCATTCCTTCAAGACTACTGATCTGAAAGGATTTGATGGGTTCAAGCAGTATAGTGGAACCCTATCCAGTCCTCTCAACTATCAGTGTTCATGAAGGAAAGGAGTTGAGTAAAGGGGGCCGTTGAGGAGAATTGGGACGTAGCCCTAAGTCTCTGTCTGTGTCCATCAGGGAAGGTGTACGTCCACTGCCGAGAGGGCTACAGCCGCTCGCCCACCATTGTCATCGCTTACCTCATGCTGCGTCACAAACTGGACGCCCGGGTGGCGGTCGCCACAGTGAGGCTGAAGAGAGAGATCGGCCCCAATGACGGCTTTCTGCACCAGCTGTGCCAACTCAACGAGAAGCTGGCGAAAGAGGGCAAGTTGAATGGGGTGATGCCAGTCGTGGCTGCCAGGTTAAAGACAAAGTAAGAGCGAGAGAGAGAGACCCAACCCCTCCTATTCTGCCTTCCATAGGAGCCAACCTGACTCAATCCACCCTGACCAGCACACATCACACAGACACACACGTACATCTACAACATGTAACATTCATACATACATACATACATACATACATACATACATACATACATACATGGTGACAGTCACACAATAACTTTCACACACTCTCTCTCTCTCTCTCTCTCTCTCTCTCTCTCTCTCTCTGCTGGTCTCCTTGTGTACATTTGTCTAAACCCCACCTGTTCCAATAGTGGGGGAAGTATGTTAGGCAGAAAAAAACAAGGCCACATGGGGCATGCAGGCATTCTTCTAACCATGGCTCAGTACTTTACAGTTTATTCTGTTACCCATCTTCTCAGTGTAGATTCCATAAACATACGTCCCACCGCTAGCACACACAGCCCCAAAGTTCCCTGAGTGTGATGTTTTGACCTGACCAATGAAGCATTCCCTAGACCATAGGTTTAAAACACTGGACATCTCTCTCTGTTTTTCCACTTTTGGAGCTCAGAGGTCAGAAGAGTTGTACGAATAATATGTTATAGCACAATCATTCCACAGTATCCCACTGCCGGGACTGTCAGACTACAATGATGTCATGACACCAACAAAATGATCCCTGACCAGTCCGGAATGTTTTGGGACATTTGGTTTAGACTAGTCCTGATTGGGTGTGACAGCGAAGCACCCTGACATCACACCAGGAAGTGACATGGCTAGTGTTGGGTGGACTAATTTGGTATATCAAAAAAACATTCCATAGAGACGAGAAAGCTGTCTCCCCAAGATGTCACACAAACACCCATCATGTCCAAGTAGAAGCAAACAGAACCATGCTTTCATTGCCACAACTCGTACCCTGTTCTTAGATGCCGAGTGCATTTACAGGGATGGAACCTATTTACAAAGGAATACGCACTTACCATGCCAGACAGGTACCCACTGCCAATTTCATAGTGCACATCTGTCGTTCTGTCCATCCCATAGATATATAGCTCCACTGTCAATCAATGCCACGATTGGCCCTTACATGTCCACTGCCTTGCACCAATATGTGTATAATAATGTTATGCCGCTTTGGAGGTGAAATCCCAAGGCGTTTCTGTTTGTCTGTATTAGTACATTGCAGTATACTGTATGTCTCAATGCCCTGCCATCCTATTGAAGTATTTACTTAAGCAATAAGGCCTGAGGGGGTGTGGTATATGGCCAATATACCACGGCTAAGGGCTGTTCTTATGCACGACGCAACGCGAAGTGCCTGGATACAGCCCTTAGGCGTGGTATATTGGCCATATACCACAAACCCTCGTGGTGCCTTATTGCTATTATAAACTGGTTACAAACGTAGTTAGTTCAGTCAAAATAAATGTTTTGTCATACCTTTCAGCCAATCAGCATTCAGGGATCGAACCACCCAGTTTATAATGTATGATCAGAACCAAGAGAGAAAAGTCTCAGAAATGATTATAACCGGTGTTGCACATACAGTTGTGCATGAACTGAGATGAATTGTGGTAGGCTCTACAGCTTTCTGAAACAATTTCTGTCTTTAAATGACATTAGAATCAATGGAAAGACAAAGGCTCCACAGACAAGCTCACTAGACATCTTACCCTAGGGGAGTTTACCCTCAAATGTCCCTGTTGCATCCGGAGTTGTCTTTGACTTAACTTCATGGATCCAGCCCCACTAACAGGGACAGAGCATCCTAATGAACCAGCATCACTCCATTTTGGAAACGATGCACTAAAGAGGGGTCTAGCACAACCATAGTTAGTTCACCCAGTTCTTCCCATGTGTCAAATCAGATAGTGCTCAGTCGCTCACCATAGAGGCCTAAGGGCTTATTGGTGCATCCATGGGTGGAGTGAATAGAAGTGGAAATAGTTATCGCTCTGTCTGAGAAAATGAACTCTGAAAACGAGGTTATGTCATACGTCACCATCTATTCCTCATTTTATATATCTATATACATATAAATACTATACATGTATATACATATTTAAGCATTGACATATATGAATGTAGAGCAATGTGTCTATAATGTAAGTATCGTTAGTACATGTGTTTAGTTATTATACTGTATATCACCACTGTAGCACTTATACTGTAGTTCTTAGGTCAACATTAGATCACTCAATCCTCCACTAACTCTTCTACATTCCTCTTGTATTCCATTATCTGTATTTAAAGATGCTTTCATGCATTTTCCTCTGTGTTCTGTTGAGGATATACATGGAGATCAATGGAGGGATTGTAGATCTATTTTTATTAGAATCTATTGATTCTGTGACTCATGCTGATGACTGACAGGATGTTCTCGCTAACTCTGATGCTCTAGATTCTGACCCCAAGTCACCTCATAACACCTTCCATCATTCACACATCAAAGAGGAGGCTGGTGGGAGGAGCAGTATGAGCATGGACTCATTGTAAATGCTGGAATGGAATCAATGGAACGGTATCAAACATATGGTGATCCATTTATTCCATTCCAGCCATTACAATGAGCCCGTCCTCCTATAGCACCAGTCTCCTCTGTCACACTGCTATTCATAAGCAGCATCACGCCAACTGCACAAAATTGAATTATTTCCTAATTTATCCATTTAAAAACAAAACGATAATCCGGACGGGTCTCTATAACATTCCTGTATGATCTGGAGACCAACCTAACGTACTGTAGTTACTGAGAACCTTTGTGCTGTCAACGCAAACGTATTTCATAGATTTCCTGTACCAAGCAGCCTATAGTAGCTGTTTATGACTGGCTTTGTAACATGAGTGGAGTGTTTTCTCTATCTTCTATTTCGATCAGGCTGTTTTCCTACTGACCAACAATAGACAACAAGACACTGTTGGATAGATTCAATTTCGATTTTTTAAAAATAATTCAAACCTTAATGATTCTAATTGAAAAATTATGTTATTTAACCCCTTGGGAGAATATCGGGCTATTGTTCTAAGATGAGGGTTATTTTTATTTATTTACAGCATTAACTGCCTACAGCCTAGCGATAGTCCTTTTGTTAGTATTTGTTTTACCACAAATTAGGTTAAAGGGTTAACTTTATAACACAGGTAAGGTGTTGTAAAATACATTGAACCAGATCCATAGATCAGCATCAAACACACCCTTCTGTTAATGTGTTGAAGGATATGGGGAAACAGTGCCCCCTGCTGTTTCAAATGGTTTTTGCACAACTTATTCAACATGCCATTAAGCTGACACTTTATTTGCCAATTATCATTAGTCTTGGTTTCTGCTGTGTCTATTATACCATTTTAGATTATTGTCAAACATGGACTGAAGTGGGACTATTTTTCTTGTCTATTTTTGAATGATGTATACCATGATATGTCATTGATGTACTGCAGGGGGAGGCAACCCTGTCCCTAGAGTGCCGCAGGCACTCCATGTTTTTGATTTAATCAACCTGGAAGACCAGGTGTGTTGAATTTAGGCAATCATTGAACTGATCAATTAGCTCAGTTGGCCAAGTGTGGTGCCTAGTTGGAACAAAATCCTGCAGGCACTCCATGAACAGGGTTACCTACCCCTGATGTACTGTATATTCACTCTTGAATATAATAAACAATTGAATTGTCAATGTATTAATGTTACAACAGCTCTGTGCTTATGGTTTTGCTATGTGTTGTATTGTCAGGAATGGGAAATGTGATATTCCTCGTCTATATGAGGGATATTTACAGTCACCTCAAATTATTGGCACCCTTGATAAAGATGCTCCAAAAATGTGGGAGTTATATTATTTTATACTAATGCGTTTGGTCAGAGTAAGAGATTTTAACAAGTAATACAAACAATTATCAAAAAAGTGTCTGACCATAGCATCGGTTTCAATCTAAGTGCCAATTCCATTTAGCAAACTCATACCTACTGTAAAATATGGTGGTGGATCTTTGATGTTATGGGGCTATTTTGCTTCCACTGTTCCTGGGGCCCTTGTTAAGGTCAATGGCATCATTAACTTTACCAAGTACCAGGACATTTTAGCCCACAATTTGGTTGCTTCTACCAGGAGGCTGTGGATCTTCCAGCAAGACAATAACCCCAAGCACACATCAAAATCCATAAAGAAATAGTTAATTGACCACAATATCAATATTTTGCAGTGGCCATCTGTCTCCGGACTTGAACCCTATTGAAAACCTGTGGTTTGAATTGAGGGCAGTCCATAAGCGCAGACGAATGATATCTAGGATCTGGAAAGATTCTGTGTGGAGGAATGGTCTAAGATCCCTCCCAGTGTGTTCTCCAATCTCATAAAACATTTTAGAAAAAGGCTCCGTGTTGTAATCCTCGCAAGGGGAGGCTGCTGGAGTATTGAAAACAGGGATGCCAATCATTTTGACATCTTTTTGAGATTTGTTTTATTACTTGTTAACCAGAATCTATTTTTCCGACCAATTGTGTTAGTATAAAATAATATAATTTCCCCAAAGTTTTGAGCAAACAGTATAGCTCAGTATTTGAAGTATTTATTTGATAGTCTTTTTTGCTCATCTTTATCAAGGGTGCAAATAATTTTGGAGGTGACTGTATGTTACAGTAACTGCACTCTGGCCATTGTGAGTCACTGCATTTTACCATCACGAAAGGTATTTAATCAGCCCTATAGTAATATAATATCCTTGTGTGTTCCAGTATGCTGTTTGTAAAGAGAAAATTAAATAATTGGTATGGTTTTATTGTTAATGTGCATTTCAATGATCACAGTGTGTGTGGTGTTACCTACTGGGCACAGACGTCAGTTCAACGTCTAGTTTTGATTTACATTTGGTTGAGTTGTCAACGAACGTGAATTCAATGGGAAATCAACAACCATGTCATTTGATTTAGGTTAAGAGTTGAGTGAAAAAATATTAAATTCCCTTACGTTGATTTACTTTTTTCAAATCCAATCAGTTTTCCACGTTGATTCAACGTCATCACATAGATTTTGGGGGTTGAAATGACATGGAAACAATGTTGATTCAACCAGTGTTTGCCCAGTGGGTAGTTTCTTGTCTCATACTTTGATTATTTTGCTGTACTAATAAATGCTGCTCTTTTTATTATTCTAATAAACACCCGACACCGCCTTCCCCAAGTCTCCCTTCACTTTCACTGAATGTCTTCCATGTTTGATATCTTAAGGTTAAAGGTCACTGATATATTTTTCCTACTCCACTTTGCCATTGTGCCCCCTCCATTACATTCCCTACAGGCGTTATGGAGTAGCAGGAGATTTAGCACAAATTACCCCACACTGCCTGGCTTCCACAGCCCAGTTATCCTCGTACGTTCTCACAATGTTGCATTCATGTTCTATTAATGTCACTGAGGATTACCACTATCAACAATATTTGGTTGTTTGGTTTTGTGTTGGGTTCATTCCAATGTGTCCCTTTTCATACTAGCGGTAGCGGGCACTGCCTGGAGATGGAAAAGGATACGCATCACAGGAAATGCATCATGACATTAATGACACAGAATCCCACCCAAAAGCCTTACACTGAAGATAGATTCTATCTCTATATTTTAGTTTTGTGTACTTCACACAGTATGGAAAGACGGCTCCCTTGCAGACAGGGATGACACTGTTTGTTGAAGTGCACTTGGTTTTAAATTGCAATGTTATTTTTCTTACCTTGAAAAGTCGACTCTTTCTTGTGTTAAACAATAAATGGCTAAGATGTTAACCTTGTTTTGGTGGATGGCTCATTTTTATAGGTTGCATGTATGCTGTATAATGATATACAGTATTTCTTTCTCCACATTTGAGTCATTTAGCAGACGCTCTTATCCAGAGCAACTTACAGGAGCAATTAGGGTTAAGTGCCTTGCTCAAGGGCACATCGACAGATTTTTCACCTAGTCGGCTCGGGGATTAGAACCAGCGACCTTTCGGTTACTGGCACAACACTCTTAACCACTAAGCTACCTGCCGCCCCACAAACAAACCCCAGTCGTTTATCTTGATATAGTCAATCTTTAGATATTCCATGTCTCTATTTCATGTCTTGCTCTTTTCTCTGTGATTTCGGCCCCATCAATTACCCTGTAAACATGCTAAAACATACTGTATTAGATGGCCATCATTGCAAAATACTGTAATAACCCATAATGCCACGTTTTCCTGGTAGAGTGGATCCAAGCATGAGAAGGACTCATTTTGGTGAGGCTTGCATGACAATACCCTATTACTGCAAGCTATCCCTTCCTTTGTCATGATGGGCCCTTGATTACCACAGCAGAGAAGAATGCGTTTAAGAAAAAACAGAGAGCACAATAGCCCTAAATCACTGGAGACCTCAAATTCAACTCTGGACCTCGAAGCCAGTTCCACTGCTTTTTTTTCACTGTTCCCCTCTAACTAGGGACTGATTTTAGACATGGGATACCAGGTGGGTGCAATTAATTATCAGGTAGAACAGAAAACCAGCAGGCTCCGGACCTCATAGGGTAAGAGTTGAATGCCCCTGCACTAGAGTAAACGCAGCAGAGAGGAGACCATGACCATCCACGGTCAAATGGTGTGATATGACCTGAATCGAGACTGGATCAAACCAAGCAATATACAATTTGAAGGCCACATGAAAATGCTGATCAAACCGGATACACATTTTCAAAGGCCATATAAAAATGCTGAAAGAAGAAGTGCTTACTTGAGAGCTACTTTCGGAAAATTTTATGATAGGGCTTTGTTGTTTTTAGCCCTGGAAAATAGACTACATTCCTCACTCTAAAACCCTGTCTAGCTCTGCAATAAAGTAGTCCTACTTGTCAGCGCTGTATCACTGACACATTAGACAGGAGCAATATAGCACACTACCCTAGAGCATTACTTTACTGGCTCAGTCTGTGCTCCACGCTTCAGCTAAATGAACTTTGGACAACAATGAAAACAGTGCTGTGTTTCTCCAGTGCAACAGCTGTGATACATATTTCTACTGGGGAGTTATTTGTGATCAACCTGTCAATCCAGTGTTGGCACTATGACGAACCAGCACAGCTCGCCACATTGGTCACGCCAGATATAACTGGTGGGTGAGGTGACACTGACCCAATGTGACTTCCTCTCTTCAATTCTGATCTCTCTTTCACTAGTTGGTCTGTATCCGTCTTTTGACCAATCACATCAGATATTTTCAGAGCTGAGCTGATTGGTCAAAAGACCAATTAATGAAAAATAGATCAGAATTGGGCTGCCTGTCTAAACACAGCCTAACTACAGGATTCTACTTCCTGAACGACATTGTATCACCTGACCATTAGATGGCGACAAACTTAGATGGAGCCTTGTTGAAACAAAAAAAGCCTCCACATCACATCTCTCTCGCTCTCCCTCCCTATCCCTGATGCTTCAGTCGGGAAGCCTTTTCACACAGCAAGCCAGCAGCCCTGATTTGATCTAAATGCTCTTTTAGGTTTAACAACATTGAAGCAGCACACACCCGGGGATGGAGCCTCTCAAACAGCATGTGTCCACCAGGTCTATTGAAAAGACTCTGATTCTGATTCTGCAGAGACTCCCCGCTCTCACCGCGGCTGCTTGCACTCTGCAATTACTGCAGCCCAGCTGTAACAGTCCCCAGGGCCCCTGCCGAAGAAACAGGCGGGGAAAGAGTCCAGGAGGGAGAGCAGTCAGAGACTAGCAGGAGTAAAGTGGAAGGATTATGTGTTGGATGTAGCAGTTTATGGATCCCTAGATCTCTGCGGCTCAGTGTAAATTCAGGATGGCTGTATCTGGAATCTCATCAATAATCGAGCTAGGCTGAGTGTGATGGAGTGTCATATACTTCAGCTATTTGCTTGTGGTACCACAGATAGAACAATGAGACAGATATTTCACTGGATGTACAAATGTGAAGCATCCGCTTGGCTCATTTGTTCCCATTGGAAACGACAGGCTGTGGTCTATCTTGGTTTACTTATAAAATCTTTGGTGGTACTCTCTGGAAAGGAAGTGTCTGCTGTGTTGTGGTGATGGTGGAGGATCCAAGGTGGACATCTTGCTAAGGGATATCTAGCACAGTTGGAAGTGAGAATGGCCTCCGACTGGGCACAGACGTCAATTCAATGTTTATTCCACGTCGGTTCCCATTGTAATGCCGTGGAAACAACTTTGATTCAACCAGTGTATGCCCAGTAGACTCATTCCTCATTCCTTTAACAATATTAAGGAATCAGTCAGATACTCTGAAGATGGATCGGAATGGTGGAAGAGAGAGACGTGCCAACAGAAAACAGTGGAGGCTGCTGAGGGGAGGACGGCTCATAATAATGGCTGGAACGGAGCAAATGGAATGGCATCAAGCACATGGTTTCCACTCGCTCCGTTCCAGCCATTATTATGAGCCCGTCCTCCCCAATTAAGGTGCCACCAACCTCCTGTGACAGAAACATTCCCTCGTATAGAGCTGTCATTACATCACCATCAACCCAGCATGTGTTCAGAGACTAGCATTCATATTTTGTGCAAGTTTTGTGTGAATATTTATTAGCTTAGGAAGGAGATGCTTCAGGGGTGCAGTATACTAGTCATTTATGTAAAGCAAATATCATAAGTTTCAACCCAAGACCATTATCGATGTCTTTCCCTTAATTCCACCAAATAAAGTTGTCAGATGTCTTTTGAAATGTTTATTCCTAGTCAACTCATGTATCCCTTTCCCCTCAGGTTTATTAAGTCAACATACCAGAGGGCTAATTTCCAAGTTCAAAACGGACTCTGCGTCCTGGATGAAACCCACATTTGGGTTCACCCAACATCCAACGCCTCCGTTCTGAATTCCGTCTTTGCAGCGATACTGTAGGTTCTCGTGTAATTACTTACAGATCTTTTTCATGTAGGCCTTTCCACTTTGATCTTTGTCTTCTTTTTAATGACTTTATACAATTAAAAGCACATGATGCTCCCCTTTACTCCTCGTCCTAATACTCGATGCTCACTTCACAAAAAAAAACTGGGGGATGGGAGGGAAGAGGGGGAAATGCACATCTGTGGCACAGTGCTAATTATTGGGAAATATCGGAGAGAATGGGGTTTGGAATGGATGGCCCTCAGATCGTCTTCCAAGCGCCTGTGCCCGTGGTGGTGTTACTCTTTTCATCTCCTCCTGCTCTGTTGTTTTACAGCGCTATGTGGATCCTGTGGGGCCGAGCCAAGTACGCCTGTCTGATGTTTATTAAGGCGAAAGAAGAAACTGTGATGTCAGGCTTGACACAAGATGGCTGCCACGCTCTTTGGAACGCCCCATCCCTTTTAGAACTGGGGTGAGAGCATAAAATACAGATGTAGGATCTTAATTTGATCACTTTTGTTTCTGTGAATATTTTTATTTTATTTTATTTAACCTTTATTTAACCAGGTAAGCCAGTTGAGAACAAGTTCTCATTTACAACTGCGACATGGCCAAGATAAAGCAAAGCAGTGCGATAAAAACAACAACACAGAGTTACATATGGAATAAACAAAACGTACAGTCAATAACACAATAGAAAATCTATATACAGTGTGTGCAAATGTAGAAAGTTATGGCGGTAAGGCAATAAATAGGTCATAGTGTAAAATTATTACAATTTAGTATTAACACTGGAGTGATAGATGTGCAGAAGATGATGTGCAAATAGAGATACTGGGGTACAAATGAGCAAAATAAATAACAATGTAAATAACAATATGGGGATGAGGTAGTTGGGTGGGCTAATTACAGATGGGCTGTGTACAGGTGCTGTGATCGGTAAGCTGCTCTGACAACTGATGCTTAAAGTTAGTGAGGGAGATAAGTGTCTCCAGCTTCAGAGATTTTTGCAGTTCGTTCCAGTCATTTACAGCAGAGAACTGGAAGGAATGGCGGCCAAAGGAGGTGTTGGCTTTGGGGATGACCAGTGAGATATACCTGCTGGAGCACATACTACGGGTGGGTGTTGCTATGGTGACCAATGATCTAAGATAAGGCAGGGATTTGCCTAGAAGTGATTTATAGATTACCTGGAGCCAGTGGGTTTGGCGACGAATATGTAGTGAGGGCCAGCCAACGAGAGCGTACAGGTCACAATGGTGGGTAGTATATGGGGCTTTCGTGACAAAACGGATGGCACTGTGATAGACTACATCCAATTTGCTGAATAGAGTGTTGGAAGCTATTTTGTAAATGACATCGCCGAAGTCAAGGATCGGTAGGATAGTCAGTTTTACGAGGGCATGTTTAGCAGCATGAGTGAAGGAGGCTTTGTTGCGAAATAGGAAGCCGATTCTAGATTTAACTTTGGATGGGAGATGCTTAATGTGAGTCTGGAAGGAGAGTTTACGGTCTAACCAGACACCTAGGTATTTGTAGTTGTCCACATATTCTAAGTCATACCCGCCGAGAGTAGTGATTCTAGTCGGGCGGGCAGGTGCAAGCAGCGTTCGATTGAAGAGCATCCATTTAGTTTTACTAGCGTTTAAGAGCAGTTGGAGGCCACGGAAGGAGTGTTGTATGGCATTGAAGCTCGTTTGGAGGTTTGTTAACACAGTGTCCAGTGAAGGGCCAGATGTATACAAAATGGTGTCATCTGCGTAGAGGTGGATCTGAGAGTCCCCAGCAGCAAGAGCGACATCATTGATATACATAGAGAATAGAGTCGGCCCGAAAATGGAACCCTGTGGCACCCCCATAGAGACTGCCAGAGGTCCAGACAACAGGCCCTCCGATTTGACACATTGAACTCTATCTGAGAAATAGTTGGTGAACCAGGCGAGGCAGTCGTTTGAGAAACCAAGGCTATTTAGTCTGCCAATAAGAATGCGGTGATTGACAGAGTCAAAAGCCTTGGCCAGGTCGATGAAGACGGCTGCACAGTTCTGTCTTTTATCGATCGCGGTTATTATATCGTTTAGGACCTTGAGCGTGGCTGAGGTGCACCCATGACCAGCTTGGAAACCAGATTGCACAGCAGAGAAGGTACGGTGGGATTCGAAATGGTCGGTGATCTGTTTGTTAACTTGGCTTTCAATACTTTCGAAAGACAGGGCAGGATGGATATAGGTCTGTAACAGTTTGGATCTAGAGGTTCACCCCCTTTGAAGAGGGGGATGACCGCGGCAGCTTTCCGATCTCTGGGGATCTCAGACCATACGAAAGAGAGGTTGAACAGGCTAGTAATAGGGTTTGCGACAATTTTGGCGGCTAATTTTAGAAAGAAAGGGTCCAGATTGTCTAGCCCAGCTGATTTGTAGGGGTCCAGATTTAGCAGCTCTTTCAGGACATCAGCTCTCTGAATTTGGGTGAAGGAGAAGCGGGGGAGGCATGGGCAAGTTGCAGCGGAGGGTGCAGAGCTGGTGGCCGGGGTAGGGGTAGCCAGGTGGAAAGCATGGCCAGCCGTAGCAAAATGCTTATTGAAATTCTCGATTATCGTAGATTTATCGGTGGTGACAGTGTCTCCTAGCCTCAGTGCAGTGGGTAGTTGGGAGGAGGTGCTCTTATTCTCCATGGACTTTACAGTGTCCCAAAACTTTTTGGAGTTAGTGCTACAGGATGCAAATTTCTGTTTGAAAAAGCTAGCCTTTGCTTTCCTAACTGATTGTGTAGTGCAAACTTGTGGTGTATTCAAGGTTTAAAAAGGCTTTTAAAGTTTGTAATTTTCACTCTCAAATGTCGGACTTGATTTGCCCTAACAAAAATGAATCCACACCGACAGAAAATGGCCATTAATTATAATCCGCATAATATTCCACATTTACTGTTGCTGCGGATTATTTTCCTGCTGTAACAAACCGGCTAAAATTAAGATCCTACATCTGTATTGTCCTCCCACAAAAAAGTAAGGAAGAGAGAAAAAAATATGTTTTTTCTGCCCTTTAAGGGAGAGCGCAGGGGAGTGTATACCTCCATCTTGGCTGTGGCTGGATGTCTGTTTTCATTTGATTTGTGTTGGGAAACATGCAGAGTAATGGTAATAGTACTGGCAGACAGCAGTAATAATATTGATGGATTAACTTCATAGGGAACCAGTGGATTATTGCGGGAGAGCAAACATAATGTAGTCAAATTATCCACATACATAACATCCACATAAAAAGCTTGCTGTTCTGGGGTATTGTAATAACATGTCATATAGAGGAAGCTGGGGTGATATTGTTGTCGGACTGGCTCCGTATAGGGCTTAGATATCCTCACGGACAAGGTTAGCCTTAAATAGCGTGTGCTTGGATACCAATTGTGTAAAGTTACATTGAGTACTACTTACTTTAATTTACACTGGATGGCTTGGTGTGCATTGAAAGTTATCTTGACAGGAAAATGTTGTTGGCACCATACACAGTACATCTGAAAGTGAACAAGAAAGTGACAAAATATACTTCAGGGTATATAAACATATATATCCTTTGTTTGCACCATATTGTTGCCCCTGGCTGTGAAAAAATACCACCCTGGTCTATAGGGCAACATGCAACATTCTTGCAAGAAATATTAATATTCATAGCATGACCAAAGAGATGTTTGTTATACATGTACTATTTCAATGTTTATAAAAAATGTTTTTTTTCCATTGTCACATATACCAGGTAGGTGCCGTGAAATGTGTTGTTTTACATGGACAGCCATAGTAGTGCAGCGCCCCTGGAGCAAATTAGGGTTAAATGCCTTACTCAAGGGCACATAGACAGATTTTTCACCTTACCTTTCAGTTACTGGGCCAACGCTCCAACCACTAGGGTACCTGCCGCCCATTTGACCATGACCATGGTGTACCATATCTACCCTATCAATCTCTATTATCATAGCCAACCCATGAAAGCCCACATTATTGAATGAAAACACCCAATGGTGGAGGTAAACACATGGCTATACCATCTAATTTAGGAATTTAGGGTTAACCTGTTTCTATCTGATACAGGTTTGTTTTCACATTACTGTCAGCAATGGAAAAGCAGTCTGCGTTTGCCGCTGGAGATAGGCTGTGTTTTCTGGAATCTAGCAGATTGGGTGGCCAAAGGGAAAGCCTGCTTCTCTGCTATGCTCATCAGCTACCTTTACGTGACAAGCCGTGGCATGACCTCCTTTATTATTCTGGCTTATAATGAGCCTTTATTGCAGGCCGAATTTGGCCCGCGAGTGGTTTTATTTGGCCCCCCATGTTTTCAGAGCAAATGTAAGCAAGGTTTGAAATGATTATGTTTTAGTCAAACATTATATCTGTTTGGGCTTCTTGCAGTCAATATGCAGTCTACAAATTATTTTGTAATTATAAACTGGGTGGTTCAAGCCCTGAATGCTGATTGGCTGACAGCCATGGTATATCAGTCTGTATACCACGGGTATGACAAAACATTTTTACTGCTGTAATTACGTTGGTAATGAGTTTATAATAGCAATAAGGCACCTTGGGGGTTTGTGGTATATGGCCAATATACCACGGCTAAGGGCTGTATCCAGGCACTTCGCGTTGCATCGTGCATAAGAACAGCCCATAGCCGTGTTATATTGGCCATATACCACACCCACTCGGGCCTTATTGCTTAGTTATGTTCCGGCCCCCCGACCATTCGCTAGCTGGCGGAATCTAGTTGATGATCCCTGCTTTATTGCATTAGATACCAGAGCTGGAGATTATTTTAACATGCTTGTTATCTTGTTTTATTAATCCCGTAAAAAAGCAGACTGGTGAGGCGGTTTCTCCGAACGGCTCTAAGAATAAGTGTTTTTACGCCCTGAGAGTGGATGTCAATTCTTGTCTGTTCGGCAGCTGAACGCTGTTTGTACTTTCATGGCTAATTAGAATACCTCGCTATGTATTCTGGGAGATTATGACACTCCATTGGAATGTGTTGCCTTTCTCTGCTTTCTCATTTATTGATATGTACCATGCTTCCTATAGTCTAGATTTGGGTGGGCCATGCTGCTAGTGCTTATATTTTCTCAATTTGGCTTTGGGTGTATACTGTGCTTCCTATATTTGCTCAGGTTGGCTTGGGCAAAGAATATTGAAAGCTTGAAAAAACACAGTCAGGGAATATTTGGCAGGAGAAGAGATACTTTGGAAATACCACGTCATACATTGGACCAGAGGGTTCAATATCAAAATGCCCTGGATAGTGTTACTGTAGCTTAGTGAAGGTCAAATTCAGTATCTCTCTGGCATACCACAGGCATACCACTATATGGACACACACACACAAAAATACTACAGTTTACTATAGAATACTAGAAAATTTGCTCTTTTAGTATTTCTCCAGTAGGTTTCCTGAAGGAGAATGCCTCTACTTCTACTGTATGTCAAAGATAATAAAACAAAAACACTATAGTAAATACTACAGTAATTTCTGCAAAAAACACTACAGTAAATACTACAGTATACTACGGTCTGCAAATAAACTACAGTAAATATTACCGTATGCTACAAACAGCAAAAAATTAATTACTATAGTATATACTTCAGTTTTCTTTTACTACAGTATTTATACTATAGTTAACTGTAAATACTACAATAAATACTAAAGTAAAGTCAGCAAAAACACTACAGTAAATACTATAGTATTTATACCATAGTATACTATTGTATTTTTTTATGTGGGCACACACACACACACACACACACACACACACACACACACACACACACACACACTCACAGCGAGAGAGGGCTCCATTAACAAACCATATGGCCACAATCCCACAAGCAGACCTCCTCTCCTCCTGGCCCAGCCGGGCTACACATGCAGCAATGCAGGCAGCCCCATTGGAGCTTCCCCATCCTGAGAGGTTAAATAAACACTGTACACATAATTTATTGCCGATGTATAATACAGTCTTGTAAACCTACAAGGTTTTTCATCTAATGAATAACATCGACAGTGAACATCAAATGGCAAACATAGGTCACGGAGAAGACTGACAATGCCAAACCAATTACGGGGGAATTTCAAGGCATGGGAAACAACAGAGTTGTTGCTCTGTTGAATCTCAGTTGGCAATCCTGGCTCCCATTTGATAAAAGTGTTTCAAAAGTAGCAATCTGGATTATAACAAAGTGGAACAGCGACCAACGACAATGAGAAGAAACATACCGGCCTGAAGAGAAAGAAAGGGGGTGGGGTGGAAGTTGATATTGGACGTTTTTTTGGAAGGGCACAATCAAATTGGGTTTTCATAACCACTAAGTTTGCATGCAACAACCCCTGCTCTCCTCCAAAATATCCCATCAGAGATTCCTCCTACTGGCGTGAGCTGTGTGTAGTTGGTGACAGGTCATTCAAGGAGAGCAAAAAACTACCTAGAATTACAGCATGTTCCCTTGCAAAGAATACAATCTACCGCTATGTGAGAGCTCGTAAAATGCGACGGCAAAGCCTTCAGATTAGGAGTGGATAATTTCCAGGGTAATTACATTTTAGTCATTTAGCAGACGCTTTTATCCAGAGCGACTTACAGTTAGTGAATACATTTTTTATTTATTTTTTACTGGCCCCCCGTGGGAAACAAACCCACAACCCTGGCGTTGCAAACGCCATGCTCTATCAACTGAGCTACATCCCTGCCGGCCATTCCCTCCCCTACCCTGGGCCAATTGTGCGCCGCCCATGAGTCTCCCGGTCGCGGCCGGCTGCGACAGAGCCTGGATTCGAACCAGGATCTCTAGTGGCACAGTTAGCACTGCGATGCAGTGCCTTAGACCACTGCGCCACTCAGGAGCTTAAGGCTGTAATAACTTGGGCAGCTAAGAATAGCACCTGCGGCATGCGGCGTGGTGAGCAGCATGCTGGGTAACGCGGCTGGTTAGCACATGGCCTATGGTGGACTGTGAGGCCTGTCCAGGCTCCCCAGTCAAGCCGCAGCCAAGGTTCCCACAGTTCCCACCACAAGGCTCATGTGTACGGAGCGGATTTAGATGATGAAGGCTCTGTTTGGAACGCACTGGGACAACAGATGAAGGATGTTATTTTCTCCTGCTGGTGTCTACTTAGCCTGGTTCACCAGGGCTTGGAATGAGACTAGCATCTACCTACGTGAATAGACGGGTTGGTTGTTGCACAATGAACACTTGTTGTCTCTCAAATACATTACAGTTGGTTAGCTAGCTAGCGAATTTTAGCCTTATTAGCATTGACATGAAATCAGTCAATACACCTCAAAACAAGACATGGTATCAAGAACAAGATAAAAACGTACTGAAACGAGCCACCTACGATTCCCCACATGGCACCTTCTTGTCATTGATGCTAGCTATCTGACCATTCATAATCATAACTAAGCACGGCTTCAGGCCACATCGATGCGTGCACATCATTTTTGTGATATTGTCAGCCAACCCATCGGTTGGGAGTATTAGGTTTTAGGCCTATGTTTTAGAACAGAGGATGGAGCTGGGAGATAAACTGCATGCTATCCTCAGGTGTTTTATTCAGATTCCTTCGCACAAACCATACAGAGAGATGGGTGGTGTAAAGCTCAACAATTCCAGTCCTGTCATGACATATGTTTGTTGAAATTCTAGCTTCAGCTTTCAAATTGCAGAGGATTTTCACACAGTTAGTTTGGCTTCAGCTATAGAGTTAAGGCAAGGTGAAAGTCAATAGCCTGAAAGCCTTTCCTGGAAGGGAAACATATTTGGTTCTGTGGAGAGTGTTACTTTATGGCCCGGGCCAGGCAACATTATATTACATGTTGATAAATCTTTTCATTGTGTGACAATGTGCAGATACGATTTAGAATGAATTGTGTGTATATGCATGGATGATAAATCATTT
Organism: Coregonus lavaretus; assembly: GCF_964263955.1. Lineage (NCBI taxonomy): Eukaryota > Metazoa > Chordata > Actinopteri > Salmoniformes > Salmonidae > Coregonus > Coregonus lavaretus. Next base: position 79,937,281 of record NC_139988.1, on the reverse strand, counting down.
GCCTGGATGGTTGGAAAGCAAAGCAGCGCGTTCCTGCCCTGCAAGATATACACTGATACAATGCAGAACCCCTGCCAATAATGCAGTGGTTTTAAACATGTCCAGGGTGTACTTCCATGGATTGATAACGTCATCTTTCCCAAGTAGCTCAGCTCATACACATTGTTCCATTTATACATGTATCCAATACCTCCTCTAGATTCCTACGACATCTCTTACAATTTGTGGTTTTCAGGATCCCTCCATTTAATTGAGCTAACGTTAGATTTAGTGCATTCTTCTCAACACTCAACACAGTACTGTGAAGTTGGCATGTGTGAAGAGAGGGAAATTAAGGGATTGGGATACAGTATATATTGTTTCATAGCCTGCATGAATTGTATCTTTTCCAGGTTACACTCTATATGACCCTGTCTACAAATTAAACTCACACTATGTAAGATATCATGCCAGCAGGGTGTACAGTGCCTTCGGAAAATATTCAGACCCCTTGACTTTTTCCACATTTTGTTACGTTACGGCCTTATTCTAAAATTGTTTAAATTGGGTTACCTCATCAATCTACACACAATACCCCATAATGACAAAGCAAAAACAGGTTATTAGAAATGTTTGCTAATTTATTAAAAATAAAAAACGGAAATATCACATTTACATAAGTATTCAGATCCTTTACTCAACACTTTGTTGAAGCACCTTTGGCAGCGATTACAGCATCAAGTCTTATTGGGTATGGCGCAACAAGCTTGGCACACCTGTATTTGGGGAGTTTCTCCCATTCTTCTCTGCAGATCCTCTCAAGCTCTGTCAGGTTAGATGGGGAGCGTTGCTGCACAGCTATTTTCAGTTCTCTCCAGAGATGTTCGATCAGGTTCAAGTCCAGGCTCTGGCTGGGCCACTCAAGGACATTCAGAGACTTGTCCCGAAGCCACTCCTGTGTTGTCTTGGCTGTGTGCTTAGGGTCGTTGTCCTGTTGGAAGGTGAACCTTCGGCCCAGTCTGAGGTCCTGAGCGCCAGGTTTACTCCAGATGTGAAGCTTGGCATTCCGGCCAAAGAGTTCAATCTTGGTTTCATCAGACCAGAGAATCTTGTTTCTCATGGTCTGAGAGTCTTGAGGTGCCTTTTGCCAAACTCCAAGCGCACTGTCATGTGCCTTTTACTGAGGAGTGGCTTCCGTCTGGCAACTCTACTATAAAGGCCTGATTGGTGGAGTGCTGCAGAGATGGTTGTCCTTCTGGAATGTTCTCCCATCTCCACAGAGGAACTCTAGAGCTCTGTCAGAGTGACCATCGGGTTCTTGGTCACCTCCCTGACCAAGGCCCTTCTCCCCCAATTGCTCAGTTTGGCCTGGCGGCCAGCTCTAGGAAGTGTCTTGGTGGTTCCAAACTTCTTCCAATTAATAATGATGGAGGCCATTGTCTTCTTGGGGACCTTCAATGCTGCAGAAATGTTTTGGTACCCTTCCCCAGTTCTGTGCCTCGACACAATCCTGTCTCTGAGCTTTACGGACAATTCCTTCGACCTCATGGCTTGAGTTTTGCTTTGACATGCACTGTCAACTGTGGGACCTTATATAGACAGGTGTGTGCCTTTCCAAATCATGTCCAATCAATTGAATATAGCACAGGTGGACTCCAATCAAGTTGTAGCAACACCTCAAGGATGATCAATGGAAACAGTATGCACCAGAGCTCAATTTTGAGTCTCATAGCAAAGGGTCTGAATAATTATGTAAATAAGGTATTTCTGTTTTGTTTTTTTATATACATTTGGAAAAATGTAAAAAAAATAAACTGTTTTCACTTTGTCATTATGGGGTATAGTGTGTAGATTGATGAGGAAAAAAATATATTTAATCCATTTTAGAATAAGGCTGTAACGAAACAAAATGTGGAAAAAGTCAAGGGGTCTGAATACTTTCCGAAGGCACTGTATGTAGGGGAAGATGCCAGATATCTGAAGCATTTTGTTGATACTCTGCCTAACTACAGACAACACATTGTTGACTGACTTAAACAATGACGAAATATGTAAGCAATTCAGAATTTGGGCAAACATCATTGCAAAACAGACAATTTTACCATTTCACATACCATTTACCTTCAGTTTTACCCAACAGTATACTGCATCTGAAATCAACATCTATTTCAAGCCTGTGTGTTCAAGTAGTTAGTATCCTCGTCAGATGAATCACTGTTTCCAAACTCCCAGTCCTCCAGTCCCGAGGAGCTAAATGCTTTGTTTATGTGGCTCAGACATTGTGTTTGTACGTCTCCTATAAAATAAAATATCCAACCATCCCTTTACGCTGCTGGCGGCCCTTAGACAATCTGGAGAGCATCTGATTGTTATTCAGGGCCTTGACTGTTATTATGATAAAGCAGTAAAAAAGTGCTGGAGCCCGGGTGCTCTATTCAGAAAACCAAAAACAGAAGGACTGTGATCGACAGGGAGGGAAGGTAGTAATCAGAGCTGGCTCTGTGGTGGACACTGGACCGTTCTTTACCAAGGGAATGACAGGAGCCCGGACATGGAGAAACACGGACAGAGTCTTATAGGGAGAGCTGTGTCCAGTCCACCATAAGCGAAGCAAGTTGATCTCTCTTTTTGACAGGTTCTAGGCTGGGTTTTTTTTGTGGCTCCTGGGGTGGCTGAAATAGAGAAAGGAACATTGCAACAATAATGAAATCATCCTTATCCTTGATTATTATTGGCATGGTTTTGAAGCCTGTTGGCTTGCTCTATCAATTTCAACCCTGATGTTTGGTTTCAACCCACTGGGCACACACTGGTTGAATCAACGTTGTTTCCACGTCACTTTGGAATAGACATTGAATTGATGTCTGTGCCCAGTGGGATTAGGCCTAAAGCTAGAAGGAAACCATCAAACATCTCATTATGACCACAGCTCGACATAATCCTATCTACTTCCTCTGAACAGTTTATTTGTTTATTGTCCCTCAGGAGGGCAGTATTTGTACAATGGAGCCTCCAGCTTTCAGCACTTCCAACACAAAGACTGTGATTTCAAGGATGCCAAGAGTTAGCTGGGTCCATCTTTTCTGTCCAAATGATTTTATTCAAACCAGAGTACCAGACACTAGATACAGGATGGGACCTGTCATTCTCAGTGGATCAAAGAATCAGGAAGAAAATAGTGATAGTGAGTTATGAGTTGTCTGAAGAAGAATTGTGCTACATTTCTAGATACTTTTCAAGTGGTCTATGACTGTGCAATAAATGTTTTAAGTTGGTCAATAGTCTACACTAATTTAAAAGCAGATACACGAGCCTACAATAAACAACAATAAAATAAATGCAATAAAACAAACGAGTAATATTGCAAATAGACTGTTGCGACCTGTCAAAATGTACGAATTTCACAATTTTGCTATTAATTGTTGGCCTATTATTCATGTATTGTTTTTTAAAACGTATAATTGTATTAACAAAATTGCCTCAGCTATCAAACACATTGTCTATGATGGAGAGGGAAGCAGCCTAGCCATGAAACATCACTCAATGGCCTTCCCGACTGCGCCCTGCATTACTTTCCAAACAGAACACTTAAAAACAACTAGAATACTTTTGAGACACGTAGTGCGTTAATCACGAAGGAAAAAAGCCGCATTACAGGAACCCAAAGAGAACACAGCCAGAGGTGGATGCGCCCAACTTACCCAAACACGTGCGCACCTCTCCATGCGAGCGCCCATGCACCTCCCCACCAGTTTCTCAATGCATTTGGCTGGGGCTGGGCCCCTCCCACTTTGTGTAAGCGCTTAATTGTCCGTTTTGACGAAAGCTTGGGTACTTAAATAGCGTCAACGTATCTTGTATGGTTGGAATTGGTGAAGTTGTCACAGAGCACATTTTACCCGACGTTTTTTTCCCGCTATACCGCTGATCGATAAGCATGCAGGTGTCTCTCGCGCTCCTCGTCTCCAGCACGGTGCTGCTGCTGCTACAGGGATGTTGCACCGTCGTGCAAGGATGGAGGGTACTAAAAAACGATGCTACAGAAATCATACCAGAATATACTGAAAACGCACAGCCTCCCGAGGAACCAATACTACAGGCTTCTAATAACAACAGTAATACAATGAATCGACCAAAACACGGGGGAAGGAGATCATCAGCAAACACAGCCTCCTATAGTGAGTATTTATTTTTAAACGTTATCTGATAGCCTAGAGAGCTATTAGGACTACAGGTTTACATGTCCATATTCTGGGCGCATTATGATTAGGCCTACTAACTCTCATTACTTGTAAAACATGTAAACCACCCGTACAATGTGAGATTGGAAGATACATTATTAAACTGTATGGATAATCTTTAATCAATTTCGTTCAATAATTTGATATTGTTTAATCAATCTAATAATATTTCCTTTGAATTTTACTGTAACACTGTTTGAATAATTGGTACTTATATCAAATTGAAAAGTTTAAAATAAACTGCTTGGGATGGTGCTAATATCTCATGGAGATCTATGAACAGCTGTACTGTACTCGTGCGTAATATGAGCAATCACTTGGTGAAAAAATAGCGCTTTCAATTTATGGTAAACCGGGGCGTTTTTACAGTATCTAATAATGTATCATGTTAGGTATGTTAGATTGACATTATGTTCTCAAACAGATAGCTTTTTGACCGTCTGCACTGTTCAAAGAACGCGCACTCTCCACGCATTTAATTTCCCAGCATAGCCTGTTGTCCTTTACGCAGGGGTTAATTATTTTCCGTCAATGTGTAAGACCACACACGTCCTTTTAATCTTAAAACATGCGCTTTGACATCGATTAAATTATCAATGTATAGTCACTCTATCACCTGGGGAATGGTTCCTCACCTGTGTGGTTTATGTGGATCATTATGCCAAATAAACCCTCCAAAGACCACCCAGAACATCCAATAATTTTTCATTTAATTTCTGAAAGTGCCGAAAAGTGCTACTTTTCTATATAGAATAGTCAATATCAAATCATGGGTAAAGCCTAAGAAACGCCAGTGGCCATTTTTAATTGCAGCTTTCCCTGTTGATGCTTGACAATGGTGTTTAGACTGGAACAGCTGTACTGTTGAATGGAGGAAGCAGGATTGCGGTTAGATGAATGCTATGCAAAGGCTGAGAGAGCAACATGTTATATGCCTGTGGTTTTCTCCTCACACAATCTGAAGAGGTTAAATTACAAGAGATCAGGGTTTTCACTCTATACTCCATGCTACTTCCCTCTCTTGTATACAATTAGTCAAGGTCTGCCAATGCCATAACTATTTAATCGCAACAACATGTGTCCAAATAGAACATGCCAGGATTTCTGTTCTTAGGGGATTTCTTCTGGGTATTTGGAAATTGCTGGTTAAATGCAACACAGTGCTGGAGAATGACTCCCACCTGTCGCCAGTAAAGGTTACGCTGTAGTCATGCTGATTTGTACAGAGGAAATATCTCTGAGTAGTCTCTCATGGATTCAAGATGCACAATGTCATTCTTGCCCAGTTTCCCCCAATCTCATAATTTCAAATCTAATAGAGACTGTACATAGAGTAAAAATTACAAACGTTGTCCCAAGGATCTAAATTGCTGTAATGAACTATGAGATACATTTTACATAATACTTGAAAACCTCATAAACAACAGACAGCTTCATAGCGGGGTTGGAAGAAAATGCATATTTCTAAATCTTATACTGAGCAATATCCATCAACACACAGAGAGAGAAACAATAATCTATTCAATAGTCATTTGAAACATATTCAAGTTATTAGCCTTATGAAGATGGAAACTTGGTTGCAATTTCTGTGCCACAATGCTAAAAAACAACAACACATATTTAATACTGGTTATCAGAATGTGTTGTTAGGTGTCAAGTAATATGGCTACAATTTGATTAATGTTTGATGTGTGATTTTATGATTGCTTACTAAAAAGCTATTGTTTAAAGACAATAAAAAGCTGTTGTTTAAAGACCCTAAAAATCTGTTGTTTAAAGACCCTAAAAAGCTATTGTTTATCTTTTGTATTTCTAAATAGATCATGTCTATTTGTTCAGTCCGCGGCCCAAAACTCAGATTATATTTTGGCCCACTAAGCCCAACATTTTGAGCACCCCTGATCTAATGGGTCATATCATACGAGATAAGGGTCTTCCTCATAGGCCTATCTGCCTCCCTCTGGGAGGACCATATCTTCCCATGATTCCTTCTATGGTCCCAGTGGGGTCATGGAGGCAGAGTGGGTGACCTCTGTCTGTCTGGCTCTCCTCCCTCCCTGGTCCCTGGGCTCAGCAGTAGGCACACTGGGAGAGACCTGAGACCAGAGGAGAGCCCTTATACTGTGGCCTCCCGAGCAGCCGAGCCACAAAAACCGGATCAGGTTCTCTGAAGAAAAAAAGGAAGTTAACCTTCCATAAATCCTTTGTTTGCCTTTTCGCAAAAGAAAAGCTACAAAAGAAAAACAGATCCCTCTCCGAGTGTATAATTTCTTAACCGACATGTTCTCTGCTATTCTGCACGCCATTTGTAAAGAAAGAGAACAATAACTAATGCATAGGGCTGTTGAGAAAAGGCAATGGCCAAAATATTGAATTACTAATCATGCACTGAATATGCTCTCTTCATTTTGCTTGTTTCCAATTGTCACATCCTTTTACGGAGGGCCTGTATTTGGTTCCGACTTAAATCTCCATTATGTTTGATTGAGCTGTTTAATAGCATTCTGTTCTGGATTTGCTATCAGCTGATTGCTGCCAGCTGGAATTCCACATCCAACCTTATTTTCAGGCAACAGTCATCATCAGATCACGCATCAACGTTAGTGTTGAGTTGAACTAATTCCCCACCTTATACTGAGCCCTTAACCAAACAAATGTGACAATATTCAATTGGAATTGGATTTGTACATCAGCCCTGCATTTATTTCATTACTGAATGTCAAATTCTAAAAAAGTGCACTCTGTTGAGATGTAAAATAAAAAATTCTATGTCTTGCTGAATGGTGAAACAGAAGGAAGAGTTTATGAACATTTTAGATTATTTAAATTCGGACTCATATTCAATTTCCCAGCCCAGCTCCACACTTGCAAACTAACTACATTCTTAGAATAAACTAATAACAGTATATGAACAATGGGACCCATATGTTTTTGACACAGGCACATTTTTGACATATTCAGCACATATCTCACAGAGACACAACTGTATAGCTCTCTGCTCTTGAATAGTTAAATGGAAGGTTGTCGCTCGAGTCGTTTCGACTTCAAAGTGTTTGATTTGGAGCGATGCCACAGAGTGTGTAACCCGGATTTCCTCCTCTTCACCCCAGGTGCCTCGGAGCTGAGCTGCAGGGAGCTGCGCTCCACCCGTTACATCACTGACGGCTCCTGCCGCAGTGCCAAGCCCGTCAAGGAGCTGGTGTGCTCGGGCCAGTGCATGCCCACCCACCTCCTACCCAACTCCATCGTGCGCGGCAAATGGTGGCGGAGTAGCGCCTCTGATTACCGCTGCGTCCCGGCCCACTCTCGAACCCAGCGGGTGCAGCTGCAGTGCCCCAACGGCAACAGCCGGACTTACAAAATCCGCGTGGTCACCTCCTGCAAGTGCAAGCGCTACAGCCGCCACCACAACCAGTCAGAGGCCAAGGAGAGCTCCTCGGAGGCCAAGCCCAGACGCAACAAGAAGCGCACCCGGCTGCCCGGGAGTCGGAACAATAGCAACACACCAACGCTGGTCAGCAACTCATACTGAGGATGCTCTTCCTTCTTCCATACATCGACAGAGACGAAAGCAGTACACGCGCACATGTTACACACACCCAACACGGCTCCTTCACTGGAAGAGGGAGAAGAAGAGCCATTTGAACAAAAAAGGATTTGTAAAGCTGTTTGTTGGACTGATTTGACACGTGTCTTTCTCACCAGACAGGCACTATAATATTTTCCAAAATGTTTCAGAACTTTTCATTAGCATGACCAAATGAGTCAACAGAATGCCAGGGAAGGCCATGTGACTGGTCAGGAAAGGTGGAACACTGCTAGGATTGGAGTGTACAGTGTTATTACATGTTCCAGTTCATAGCTAACGGCCTCTGACTCAGACATTAAGAGAATCCACCTTAGCTACAGCAAGAGGTGCACCTAAACTCAAACCCCACCTGTCAAAACATCCACTGGGCAGGCTACACTGCTTGATAGGCCTATAGGGTTGAAAAGTGTCTCTGTGCTCTAACTGTGCTCTAACTCTTCTATGGTTAGAGCACAGTTAGTCCCCTGTAGCTCAGTTGGTAGAGCATGGCGCTTGCAACGCCAGGGTTGTGGGTTCGTTTCCCACGAGGGGCCAGTATGAAAATGTATGCACTCACTAACTGTAAGTCGCTCTGGATAAGAGTGTCTGCTAAATGACTAAAATGTAAAATGTAATGGTTGGGTGTTCTGTACTGAGCAGCACGTGGCAGCCCTGGGGCGTCAGGCTCTGGAGGTGGGCTGCTGACAGGCCTAAGAGACCCTGGCCTCGACCCCAGACCACACAGCCTCCTGACAGCCAGTGGAGCACCGCAATCACCAGGAGCCCCCCAGGGTCCTCCTTGCTCCATAGCAGCCTTACAGGAGCTGTCAGTTAAGGCCCCTGGCCCAGTGGCCCTAGTGGCCTGTGATGGTGAAAGAGATAGGGAGAGAGAGGGGTGGGGAATGGTTGTGTCAGCACTCCAAGATCAGGGTGCCTGCGGTCAAACAGGTGACTGGGCATTCCAGTGACCCGTCTTAATGACTAAATGAGCCCATTCCTGTGTTTAGGATTTGAGTCATGAAAAGCCATTTCCTCTAGACATGGCCAGTTCCTGTTTGCTGGAACCACACAGACACACAAAAGGTCCACATGTGTAGAGGAGGCTCCAGCAATTGTGCCTGTTGTTACCTTGAGGCACAGCATTCTACACTCAACTACACTCTCACTGACTGGAGACTATTTGAACCTAGAGGGTGAGGGAGAGAAAATAACCTCCACTTCTCTGCCTCTCAGCCCTACACTGTAAAAAGTAATTAGTTCTGCTAACAATTTTTTGGGGTGGAAACCTGTTGCCTAGAACCATTCGAGTAACCCAACTCCAAGTATGCAGTGTTCAATACTTTAAGTAATAAAGTGACATCATCACCCATATTGTTATCTTTTTAAGTTGTAACTACTTAACTGTTTTGTGTTTTCTGAACTATTTGACACGAAATTGCATTATATATTCTGAACTATAAAGGTTGAAGTTACTTTAACATTAATATTTGTTGTAGTGAACAGAAACATTTAGGGTCCATTCTATTTACATTTTCAAGTGCAAGTAGTAAGTAGTTCTGATTAGAAATTTTCAGTGGTCGTGTCTAACATTGTTTTATGTATTTGACAATTTGTCATTTTAACCCACCTTAGCTGGCGTTGTTGAGCACAGTGCTCATTCTTCTTGCAGTAACTGGAGGTATATATGTATGCATTACAGGATTCTGCATTTGCCTCTGTCATTAAGAGTTGTGCACATTACTTTGTTGATGGTGGGAATTTCTTGTCTCATTATTGAAAGTAAATTTGCCCTACAGTTTTGATATCCGTTTATCATGATCAATTACACTTCATAGCACAGCAAACTGCTTAATAATATTTGTTTTCTTTCTTCAAACATGCATACAACATTGTGTAAAAGTACTGTATCATAAAGTCTAAAAATGTTGAATTACTCACAATCCTCTACAAACAGAGCCACATGGCACTATTATATATTCATAACTTGCAAAAACGTAATAATTCTATTTCAGCACAACACAGATAAATCAAGTGTTTTTTACTCCAATATCAATGTCTGACTACTAATTTATTATTTTAAGTAAAGATGTAAAACATAATAGAACCAAGTAAAAACTGCTTATTTAATAATGTTTCATGTTAGATTGACTTAAAAATATCAAATAATCATTACTTGTAAAAACTCAATAACTTTAGATTAGCAGAACACAAATAAATAAAGTTATATTTACTCAATAACCTAATATTTGTTAACAGTACTCATAAACAATCAGTGATAAATCTTATTGACATATGAGCTAGTACCACTTTTATGATTTGAGTTCTACTGACCGTTGGAGATGTTTGTATAGCCACTTCTCAATTTCTTTAATGAGTTAGACAGTCCATTTTTACAGTGTATTCTCTGAGTAGAACTTAGAGACTCAAAGAATGACTGTTACAAAGAATGAACTGCATATTTATATTTTATTTCTACATTTAAATTATTTATGCAACTTTCTGTAGTAAATGATAGCCATTATTGTAACATAAAATAATAGTGACTTTCAGATATTAATGAAATACTGTACTGTACAGTACTAGAATAAAGTAGAGGCAGGTATATTTGAAAGAAGTGTGTGTTTGTTATCATTCTTCTCTGAATGGGCTGCTTTGACAAGGCCTTTCTCTCCTCTGTCTTTACCTGCATACTAAGCGTATCTCTCATGTAAACAAATACCGGTAATTAGGAAGTTGAGGTTTAGCAGCTCTTTGGAATGTCTTGCCCGGCTCACAAAAGGAGAGGAAGAGGAATTCACGCGTGAGATGTTAGCGGCTCAGTCACAACAGCAACATTGCTTCGTTCACAGAGATGGATATGAGCCATAGCCGTCATTCAGCCTACTATTCTCTCACAGCCCCTCGCCTCCCTCAAGGCCTAAAGGTTCAGACATTGAAAAACACTTTGAGTTCAAAACACGTCTTTCCTCACATTATCTTAGGGCTTTGTGTGTGTTTGCTGTATCTGGAACACGCTACATTACTGCATTTATTCACTGAAAACTTGGGCTTCCAGACAACTACCAAGACTTACTGGATCCAGGCACTCCAATGTATCAAATGAGGTGTTTATGACGAGTTTTATCGACCAACGTAATTCTGAGTTATCATAACTGGCACCTACTATACTACAGCACTTTGGAGGACCAAACAAATGTTGAACTGTAGTAAATAAAAAACAGAGAACTCAGTGGAAATAATTTGTAAGTGAGTGCCCGTGCCAATGGCTAACAATTGATATTCAGTTTCACTGCATCATCCAAAACAGTCACTCATTATGTCATAATCAAGCCTTATCCAAGACAGCAGACATGCCATGCTTTTGCTCAAACTACTGGCATCCGACTAAGTTTCCCAGTAATTCAAGAACAGGTACTTAAGTGCACTACGTGAGTAGTACCTAAACAGATTGATGCTGACAAAAGCGTTACCGCGTTCATACAGGTCATTACTCCACAACAACCTAGTGTTGACCTCGGCAGGCCGAGGGAACAGGAGGGTGTATGGGAGGTCAGACACAATCCGTTTTCCTTAGGCCCCTTATACGTCTACTCTAAGGCAACTTAACTACGCTCCAATAAGAGGGCCGTCGATGACGTTCTTAGCACCAGGTGCAGAAAGTCTATGGGGAACTCAGCTAGTGCAATAGGCTCAGATTTGGACCCCACAAATCAACTTCAGTGGGTTCACAGACAGTTCTTGATTGTTTCATGGTATGTATCGGCATAGAGAATATTTATAGAACTGACAGTATTTTAGAACCCCATAGAAATGACCCCTAATTCCCATGTCCCAAACTTAGCGAAATGCCTGATATTTATATAATAACGTCTGTTGTGAAATGTTGTACACTCTTAGAAAAATGGGTTCCAAAAGGGTTCTTCTGTTGTCCCGATAGGACGCACAATTGGCCCAGCGTCGTCCAGGGTAGGGGAGGGAATGGCCGGCAGGGATGTAGCTCAGTTGATAGAGCATGGCGTTTGCAACGCCAGGGTTGTGGGTTCAATTCCCACGGGGGGCCAGTATAAAAAAAAAAATGTATTCACTAACTGTAAGTCGCTCTGGATAAGAGCGTCTGCTAAATGACTAAAATGTAAATGTAATAATAATTTTTGGTTCGAGATAGAACTTGGGTTCCATGTAGAACCCATGTAGTGCTCTATTGACTTGTGCTCTCAACACACTACTACGCTAGTCAGCAAAACCCTAGGCTCCCCACCGTACCATTTCATATACTGTAGGCCTATATCTGCTGACTGACGAAAGATCCCATGTAAAACTTGCAAATGCGTGTTTAAGGCCTGTTTCTGCCTTTGATCTTCTATAATGGAATGGTAAAATATCCTATTTCAACAGTGTGTAATACATTATCGTTTAGGTTGTGCCAGAATGTTCTCTAAGATTGGTAACCACTTGAATGGCTTAGGAACTGTCAAAACAGACTTTACTGATGTCTTGCCAGACAGCAAATGAAAAAGTCAAATGAAATAGATTGTATTTCACCATATGAAGATGTTAGACTGATATGCATGTATGTGCAGTGTTGTCTGCATTACAAGAGTAAACGACTCTCTTCTGGAGACTTGTAATACATCAATGGAAATTAAGTTGAGGAGACAGCACTAGGATGTGAAAACTAAGAGCAAGCAATCCTCCAATTTACGGCATATTCCGTTTCCCCTGGTCGGCTGCCTGCGCAATTGCCTAACATCCTCGCGCGCTTCCAAGTAATTTTCCAAGGAAGGATATATTTACTGAGCAGAGAACATTGCTAATGCAATACATGATATTCAGACCATTTTCACAGATTACATAAACATATGATTCTGCTATATCCCAGTAATTTCACCTCCGTGTCCCCAGTCAAAATGCTCCGGGAGCGGATATTATTCCCGAAGTCATACACATATGGACTATGACGGATGTATTTGGAGACGGATGTTTGTGTTCCACTGACCACTCCCTTATCAGGTCATGAGTGCTAATAGCTTAAAGGAAATTGAAACCAGAGGAGCAGTTTGGCGCAGACAGGGAACACGGTAAGCATCAGGTCTGACAAATGTTTTTGCATCCTCCGTGGTCAGTTTTCTGAAGGTGGATAGGGTTTCAGAAGGGGGCTGACAGAGTAATGTTCAGCAGGGAAGTGAAAGCCCGGGTCAGGGTAGAAGAGAACTGAGGCGAGAGGGCAGATGTCCTCCCACGTTAGCCTCAACATGCAAACACATGTTAGCCTTACACGTAACTCTACACACGTGTTAGTTAGCATCTACATGCTAGCGTGGTTAGCATCTCTACCGGGCATGGGACTGGCAGGAGCCAGGAGGAGGGTCGGCCTACACATTCCCTCCCTCCCTAGGGCTGAAGAGAGGAAAATGGTGAAGAGGGGGACACATCTTCCGAGATGGACGGTAGCATCATATGGGTCACGGGCCCGCAATGAGCCATGTAAGCCTCGGCCAGGGGGCAAGTGTAGGGAGTGGGGCCGGGGCCGACCATATGTGGGGAGAGGAAAACAGGAGGTTTAGAAGGAAACAGAGCTGTCAACAAACATTTCCAAACAACCACAGCAAACAAAAGCACCGGCGAACGCTCTTGGGAGAGCAGTTCTCCGCTTGCTTGTCACCATTTGGACTCGGAATCGAAGCCGAAAAAGCCAAATGAAAATATTAATTTGCTTCTAATGAAAACTAATAAATAAACTCCAGTTGGGACTGACAGGCGCGGTACAGTGTGTTTGGGCAGGCATTCTGAGGTAACGATGGTTGCTCAACGCATGGCCTTCTGTCGAGTCCTGGCCCCGACCACTCTTTGTTTGTGTTAAAGATTACAACGTGTCCAAGTCAAACAGGCACCACTCACACTCGCTCTCTGTTCTACCAACAAACACATGCCAGAGAAGTGGAGCTCACATCTAAAGGTCTGTGTCGGGGGAAGGGGCAGGTAAGGAGCACCGAAACGTGTGAGATGTCACGGCCCTTATGAGTGATCGCAACGTGTGATGTAATCCAAGGATTTCAGGAAGGTAAGTGTGTGTGTTGGGGTTATTAAGAATATAAACAATTGGAAGTGGCTGTGTGTCTGCTCAACACTGTTCGCCCCACTCCCTTGCTGTCAGATGCTATCAGATACTGAACAGAAGGGGTTTAAGGGGGAAAACCCAGAAAAATATATTTTAAAATCTGATACAGTGCAGACATATTTTCCTCTGCCTTCTGGATTGAAGAATAGCCTTCAATGGCATTAGATAACTAGATATAAGGATTGAATGCCATCCATGTGGAGGGAAAGAGGCCAAGTCTTCATTCTAGTTTATACCAGGGTTAAGCACATTATAAGACCAACTCCACCCCTCCCAGGCCAAAGGGAAGGGATGGCTTAGCGATAACTGCCTGCTTTCATCATCTCTGAAAGATGTCTGTCTCACTCAATGACATTCCGAGGTTCCTATCAGCAGCTGTGTCATGTCCAGACGGTACTTTGAGGAACCCTGACCATTTTTACTTATTGAGTAATGGACAGAATATCATTGCAATTTTGCAGGACATACAGGCAGACACGCGTGACACACATTAACACACACACAGTTACAAGTGCACACACACAAACAGTGGTCACTGAACACACTTGAGACTCAGGCATGTTTTCAATAAGCCGATTGGAATCAGCAGACGGCAAATAATAAAACAGGACGAACGATTGTTAAAGCTTGCTTCATTTAAAGCGCACAGAAACTACTAAATCTAGTGGTACATTTTGAAACAGGAGCAGAGTATTTGAGTGGGTGGTAGACATGGCATGTTATGGATTATATAGCCCATTAGAAAAATATTTACTGCCCTCAGTAGGCAGACATTTTCTTACCAACAAACTCTCTCAGAGTTATACTTCTCAGAGAAGCAGTTGACAGTAAATAATTAATCAAGTGATTTTCCCTTGAAGTCGTCTCTGAGCGCAACTGTGTTAGCGATGGATTTATGGCGTGGCACCAACCAGAATAGAACCATGGCGCTGCCTTTCACTTCTCATCACTTTTATGGGTATGGCAGCTGATTCTGATCATGACAGAACTCTGTTGGATTGGAACGAGTGTATGACGACACGTTTTGTCAAAGACTTTAATAAGTCTCTGTAGCATTACCTCACTGCTCAACACGTATTCTAGTCTTAGTACCGTACATGGGCCTTGTTCGCCAGTTCCCCTTGTTCCCCCACGTATCAGCAAAGTGGCAGTCTACTGGCTGGCTCCAAGGCTAGCTAGCTAACCCCAAGAGTGATATCGCCATAAACCACAAAACACAATAAACCACAAAACACCAGTTCAGTCCACTTGCATTGCACAACAATCTTGTGACTCCAGTTAAAATAAGTAAACTGTGATCTTTTCATGCATTTCTTCTCCAAAACAATGTCATTAAAATATGTTTATGTCCACGTTTATGTCCTGTCCCATAATGCCTTTGTTTACTTAATCCTACGAAGCGGACTTCAACATGTTCGCCCCCTTCTCTCTTTCTCTCAACGTAATATTATTCATTTGATCACACACTCAACAGTTTTATGATTGTGTACCATGTGGAAGTTGTTTTAATGCTGGGCCAGTTACTTATTCTGATTAGACTTGTTCTTGACCCCCGTTTGAGGAACACGAGGCAATCAGTAAAACTACAGTGGAAATTGCTTCCTAGCCGTGGAGAGACTGGGCTCCAGATATGTACAGGATCTGCTGGGCTTAGGAGAGTTTAAGATCAGGATCAATTCAGCTCTCCAGCTCCTTATCAGATGACAGACAGCCTCTGGTATTGTAAGAGTAAATCCCTTATGTCTCATTCCGAGCCCTGTTGTAATGTCAATGACTGACTGGGCATAAGCAGTTGAGGAGTTGTATTGCAAGTTTTTTCCAAAATGCCATATGGGTGAAGTTCATAGACTCATCCCTGTTTTGTTGAGTGAAATGCATCATTCTGATTGGGTCTGTCAGGCCTTGTGGTGCCATGCAACTAATATTTGCTTTTTCGAAGCTAAGTGTTTCCATGTTTATCTGAAAAGCTCAGTGATGTGTATTCAGCTCATTTCTTTCAGTCACATTCTGCTCGATAGACGATGGGTAGGCCGTCATTGTAAATAAGAATTTGTTCTTAACTGACTTGCCTAGTTAAATAAAGGTAAGAAAAATCTAAATAAAGAAAGATGGATGCCAAGGTCTCCCCTTTCCTATTTTCTCTCACAGGGCATCTTCTCAGACTCATGGCAGGGATGATAGCAGTGTAATTCAGGTTGAGGGAAACTGGGCCTGGGAGTGGTGGATTACTACAGTAGTGTTATGACAGCTATGGCTAATTGTTCATAAAATGGCTCTGTGAGCGAGAGGGCTCCTTGTCATGAGGACGTTTCCATTCCGTCAATGAGCAGCCTAACTCTTCACTATCTTTATTGTGTAATCCTACGCATCTCTCCATCTCTCCCCACCCCCATTCTCCCATCCTTCCCTTTTACCCTAAGCCCACTCCACACTCCGATTCTTTCACAGGCACTCAGAGAGAGTGAGGGAGGCCTCGGTTCATCTGGTGTTGTTGCCGCGGCATGTTGCGATCACTCCCCTGGTACGCATATCTGACCCAGCAGGAAGGAACAGGGGCAAACTGCCCATTTTATACCTCCACTGAGGAGAGAAGGAGAGAGAGCTGATCCTGATCCTGCAAGCAGATGCCTGTGGATCCTTCCTTGGCCGAGAGCAGAGGAGTATGGGTAATTAACTGTTAGCAACCCACACTAGCTTTAGTCCTAGAGGGTCATAGAGTTCTCATATAGGGACGCTGGCCTGTCATTGACTTTGGCAGGAAATGTTATCTTTCTCTGAACAAATTAACTCACTAAAATCTATTTTCAACTATTGTGAATAATGTGGCCTTTCTAATGGACTTTTCCCATGCCAAATAAATTATGACTTTAGAACACCCTTTGAAGCCAAATTCTTTCAAGTCAAATGGCTACTTTGCCTGCAGTATGATTTTTTATTATACGCTTGATCATATTTTACAGTTTGGGCAGGCAGAGTAGATTTATAAATAATTTATCTTCTTCCGATGTAACCTGATTTTTGTTTTGTCAACAGTTTAGCTTCCAATACACTAATGAATTTCTCTTAGATGGAACTCGGATAACATGATTGAATACGGACAAAAGCAGCATGGCAGATGTGACTTATCTTCCATCAACCTAGTAACAGAGGTTCAACACATTTCTGCTGTACTGTATCAATGCCAAGAGTGGCAAAACACTTGTTGTGCATGATGCCACAATAGTTCCAACCCATTGCCAAACCCTGCTGCGTCCAACTGTCCTGAACCACACAGTGCAGGATTCCAGCTGTTCATGTCACGGTTTGAAACCCCAATGGTCCACCTAGGACCAATGTCAGATGTTCTTTCTACCCTTCCTGTGCAATGACATTCACTGTGCCTTGTGTAGAGAGCTTTCTGGTCCCATAAATAAGATGGAGGTAGGGTTAGCCTGCCTGTTTCATCCATCATGGCCGACGGTCTGGCTGAGCTGTGTTTGTGGAGCAGGAGGGAGCATTGGGGGCCGGATCCATCCATGTTCCTAGAAGCAGCCATTCCCTGTGGGAACGTCCCTCAACCATTAAACACCTCACGGCAGGCTAGTCTGATTGGACCAGCTGAGAGAGAGAGTGAGAGAGAGAGAAGCAGTGAAAGAGGACCACAAATCTCCACAGGTCTTCTACTGGTCGGTGGGGACGAGTCAACAGGTTTTTCATTTAAGCTTCTCAGGCACATTGGTCTCGTGATATAAGAGACAAAGAAGCACATCAGTCCTCAGACTTCAATGACAGCTTAAGTGTTCATGTAAAATCGACCATGTTAAATGGAATACTGTTATGAACGCAGGCGTGCTCTACAGAGGTCCACACACATTGCACATGTCCAAAAAGCCTGTAGTCCTGTGATGTTTCCAATTACAAATTCTAACAATTCCAACAATTCCAACACCATTACAACAATTCCAACACCATCATTAAGTTTGCCGACGACACAACAGTGGTAGGCCTGATCACCGACAACGATGAGACAGCCTATAGGGAGGAGGTCAGAGACCTGGCCGTGTGGTGCCAGGACAACAACCTCTCCCTCAACGTGACCAAGACAAAGGAGATGATTGTGGACTACAGGAAAAAAAAGAGGACTGAGCACGCCCCCATTCTCATCGACGGGGCTGTAGTGGAACAGGTTGAGAGCTTCAAGTTCCTTGGTGTCCACATCACCAACGAACTATCATGGTCCAAACACACCAAGACAGTCGTGAAGAGGGCACGACAAAGCCTATTTCCCCTCAGGAGACTGAAAAGATTTGGCATGGGTCCTCAGATCCTCAAAAAATTATACAGCTGCACCATCGAGAGCATCCTGACTGGTTGCATCACCGCCTGGTATGGCAACTGCTTGGCCTCCGACCGCAA
This sequence comes from Coregonus lavaretus, assembly GCF_964263955.1. Taxonomy (NCBI): domain Eukaryota; kingdom Metazoa; phylum Chordata; class Actinopteri; order Salmoniformes; family Salmonidae; genus Coregonus; species Coregonus lavaretus. Next base: position 79,918,980 of record NC_139988.1, on the reverse strand, counting down.
GGCACTACAGAGGGTAGTGCGTACGGCCCAGTACATCACTGGGGCCAAGCTTCCTGCCATCCAGGACCTCTATACCAGGCGGTGTCAGAGGAAAGCCCTCAAAATTGTCAAAGACTCCAGCCACCCTAGTCATAGACTGTTCTCTCTGCTACCGCACGGCAAGCGGTACCGGAGTGCCAAGTCTAGGTCCAAAAGACTTCTCAACAACTTCTACCCCCAAGCCATAAGACTCCTGAACAGCTAATCATGGCTACCCGGACTATTTGCACTGCCCCCACACCCCATCCTTTTACGCTGCTGCTACTCTGTTAATTATTTATGCATAGTCACTTTAACTCTGCCCACATGTACATATTACTTCAACTACCTCAACTAGCCGGTGCCCCCGCACATTGACTCTGCACCGGTACCCCCCTGTATATATAGCCTCCCTACTGTTATTTTATTTTACTTCTGCTCTTTTTTTCTCAACACTTTTTTTGTTGTTGTTTTATTTTTACTTTTTTGTTAAAAATAAATGCACTGTTGGTTAAGGGCTGTAAGTAAGCATTTCACTGTAATGTCTGCACCTGTTGTATTCGGCGCATGTGGCCAATAAAATGTGATTTGATTTTGATTTATGTTATCCATTTTCCCTAGAGAATCTTGCTGGGCTGCATTGATAAAGTATACAGTATCTTGAAAATATTGTAAGGTTGCTAAATGCGATGTGTAGTTACTTCAAATGTCCTGCAGCACTTAGGCCTCTACACATGAATTGCTTAAGAAATAAGTGAACTGCTTATTGATATAGCATTATGTATTCACAACAAGCCTGTCGCATACTTTTTTATTTATTTAACCTTTATTTTGACAGGGAGTCAATGCTGAGACCAAGGTCTCTTTTCCAGATGATCCCTGTATAGCACCACAATACACATCAAAATACAATAAACACAATAAACTACACATTCATATACATATTAAAATACACATTATTATGCACAATAACACAATAATTAAAAAACGGCCACTTTCTTCAGTAAAAAGGTCCCCTAACAACCGTCTGAAATGCCCTAGAGGCCCTAATTCCTCCAATTTTAAAGTTCATTGTAGATAATTCCACACGCAAGGCGCAAGGAAACCAACGGCTGATCTACCTAACTCTCTAGACACCAAAGGAGTCTCCAGAGTTAACCAACCCTGTGAACGGGTTTGATAACTTGTCTTTTTTAATCTTAACAGTGACGTTAGGTAAGTCGGAAGTTTGTGGAGCAGGGCTTTGTAAACAAAAAGAGTATAATGATCTACTTGACTTCAAATAAAACTTATTATTCTACAGCTTCCTGACAGTAATCCTGAGATCATCTCAAACCCCTCAGAGTCCTCGGAAAACCATGACAACGGCTATCCCTCAATAAACACGGATGGAAATGGAATGTCAGTGAGTCAGTAGAAACCTGGAGCCTTATATGCCCTTAAGTCATCCCTGGGAATGAGGCATAAATAGTTGTTTTATGGGAGAGTGTAGCGCAGGTGTTGAAATTCACAGGGCATGTTGACGATTCCCAAGCTTTAATGCTATGCATCTGGCTAATAAACCCCACTAACGAAGAAAGGGCTTAGCCCTGACAGACGTGTCAGTGGTTCTCATCATTTATCCCTTTATTAAAATTCAAATGAGAAACAACAATAGCAATTCTTGGAAACACAACCTTCTAGTAACACTGCTGTTCCTCACAAACAAATAGAAAGGAAAAAAAAGTAATGTATCTATAAGATAATTAACAGCCTAATATCTAAACAATGGCCGCCCAGATTAGCCCCTTTCCATGCAGGAGAACAGTCCTGTTGGATCTGTTTGATCTCACCTCGCCCCCACTAATTAAAGAAAAATGCCGTGAAGTCGGAGTCTCCATGGTTTTGAGGCATTAATCCCAGCTAGGGCTGAGTTCATCTCTTCAGGGAGGCATTGAGTTGTGTTCAGTAATGACTGAAGAGGTGACCGCTCCCAACACATTCCTTAACCACCACACTCCGCATTCCAGGGATTCCTGCTGACCATACAACTGGGCGAGCACAGATGCCTGACTGAGCAATAGTAGTCAAATGCCGTGTCCATTGTGTCATAGGATTTCATAATCTCGAAGTTAACCATATTGTATCCAACATCCAGCATCCCATTAATGATATTGAGTTCTATTATGAAAGGAGGCACAATGCTGAAGTTGATTGAAAAGGACAGGTTACTGCTAGCCTGGATGTTAGTGCTAATGAAACCTGGGGCCATTTCTTTCTTCTTCGTAATACTTGAGGGCGAGGTGCACTTGATTTAACTTGCCTGAAGGTGCACTTGATTTAACTTGCCTGGAGTACAAAGTTTGCACTTTAGAGACCATTGGTTCCATTGTGTCTGTGAGAAGCTTATAAGTATTCAACCCAGATCTGCTGCTAACCAGTTAATACTGGTTAATACTAGCTAGCCTCGCTGTTTTGAGAGGAGACGTTGAGTCTGAAGATGAGAGAGTGACCTGGCCCTGCTCGGGGACACAGAAGTACTGTAGATTGTCTGTGAGATGGACAGCCTCATTACCTGGCTATGTTCTGGGATCTGTCACCCGGTGCGACAGTAAGGACACGGCCCTGGTCCCTGTGACAGCATCCATAAGTCATGAGCCAGACCCCGTGGCTTCTGGACTTCATGCAGGTGTCCCGTTGCTGCCTTCCGCAGCCTACGCCAACCATTCATGGACCTCTTTCATCCCCCTTCACTCTCAACCCAGCCTGTTTGTTGTTTAGTGAGACATTCCAGAGACACAGAGGACTTAGTGGGTGACGCCATGCTCCGTCATTAGTGTGACCACTGGAAGATGGCTGGTTGGATGTCTCAGGTGTCACAATATTACAAATCAGACAGAGGGTGTAGATAGTAAAGACGTAATTCCCTCCACCAACGCGTCATCCCTGCTTCAAAAAGACTAAGGACGCTACAGTAAGATTGACCTCTCATCTGGCAGGTCTTTAAATCTAGGCCTAGCTAGTCTACTCCTAAAACAGCAGTGGAGATGTACTTGTTTCTGATATCTCTTTCTGACAGGTTGGAACCTCTTTGCCGGGACATTGTGTTAATATCATTAATATATAATAAGCCTTGTCCAAGTCATGAATTCAGAATTTCACTCAGTATTCTTAAGAAGAGCTATTCTTTTTCAAAGAGGAGGACTCAAAACAAGCTGCGAATTTCATGACATTCCAACATTGAACACACATTTATTTTATAAACATTCTGGCATTGTGCATGGATCTGCAGGCCAAATGCCCTTGGTTGTATAATAAATCATGTCTAAACTTCATCTGTGTGGAGACTAACTGTCCCCGTCAAAAAAAGTAAATCTGTAAAAAGACGGCAAAAATAGTGATTTGGACAATTGTGAAAAAACAGAGCAAAAAAAGGTCCTGGATAGCTTCGGGTGGGTGCATGTAGTTCACTTGAGAGACGCAATAACATCTGCTAAATATGTGTGTGTGTCCAATGCAATTTGATTTGATTTGATTTGAAATGAATGGAAATGTACTAATTCTATTCCCCTCTGGGAGGCATTTCTCGATATGCTGATCATGTTACAAATCTTGTGGTGGCGTACATGAACAAGTCCTAGCTCTGAGCAGTTCTAATGGTATGGCTCATTTCCAGAGTATGCCACAGAAAGTTGATGCCTTATGTGCACTGCACCTGAGTGATGTTGGCCCAGCAAGATCTCCATCCCACTTGTTGCCATAGCACCAACCTTTTTTAAATCCTTGGTCGTAGGGTCCAGTTGCTCAGTCTTAGTATTTTCCTAGTTGAGTTTCCCCGATTGATAGCTCTTGTGTTTTCTTTTTTCAAACCCTCCAATAAAACATGCCCAGAAAGTATCCAGGAGGGACCCGTAACTGGATATAGCCTGAGGAAATATCTTTGATAACTACACTTGCTTGCTTTCCTAAAGGAATGTGGTCTACAGTCCCGTGTAGCTCAGTTGGTAGAGCACGGTGCTTGCAACGCCAAGGTTGTGGGTTCGATTCCCACGGGGGACCAGTAAGAATAAAAAAAATTATGCACTCACTAACTGTAAGTCGCTCTGGATAAGAGCGTCTGCTAAAATGTCTCACAGCTTGAACTACTAATTTGCTACAGGTATAGATTCAAATGTTTAAGATGGTATTGACTACATACAGCACAAACTATAAATATCCACGATCAACCATAACATTTTAGAAATAATACAGGGTTGACTTCAGGATAGTAAAATTCAAAGAGTGAGTGGGAGAAAACTCACAGGACAGAGGAATTCACTGGTGTGTTCCATTAAAAACAGCTTTCTTTTCGAGAGAATCAACAGAGCACTGTCCAAAGGGCAGAAGCCATGAAATAGTAGAGCACTGCATAGAGATGAGGACGACCTCACAAGCTAATCTCTTCCCTTTGAGTGAACTATCAAAATATGTATCTACCGTATGTAGAATGTGATGGCACATGCTGTTTCTGAAGATAAGTCGTCTTTCTGCCAAGAGTGAAGCCAAGGTTTGTATAGGCTTTTTGCTGATGGTGAATGGAAGCACTGTAATTGAAAGGTGCTGCGATATCCATTAAGAATGAAGGCAGTTCAGACAAATAGTTCTGGTTGTCTCCAAAGTGCTGATTGAGCAGACAGATGGTACATCAAATATGATGAAAAGACATCAGCAGGTTCGACCCCCTCCATCTATGCTTAATCTGCAGCCAAGGGAGATTTTATTTTCCTTGAAAGACAAGAAACAAATTCTAAAAGTCCAAGACTAAAGCCTTGGCTGGCAGGCAGGCTCGCTCTTGGAGTGGTTCTGCATCTGTTGCTATAATTTCCAACCAGACATTTCTGTTTTTCCTAAATGATTTCTTGAATCATGTCAAATCACTTAACCTTTTATATTAGTTGGAAGGATTGATTGTCTTATTTTGAAAATTACTCTCATTTTACAGACTCAATCTAGTCCATAAAACTAAGGACATCAGACAGTAAACTGACATGTTCAGACTGATCAAACTGATGATTTGATATTGTAATGGTAAATTAATTTGCTATATATTTGGACATTAAATACACATTGAATAAGGTAATTGGCCTGTAATTTGCACTAACATTTAATAAGGTAAATGGCCTGTAATTTGCACATCTCTCCTTTTCTGTGATGTAATGTTAACTAATGTTGACGAGTGCCTCCAATTATCATTACAACTGGGATTCATTCAGTTGCGCTATCTCTCTCACACACACACACTCTCTCTCTCTCTCTCTCTCTCTCTCTCTCTCTCTCTCTCTCTCTCTCTCTCTCTCTCTCTCTCTCTCTCTCTCTCTCTCTCTCTCTCTCTCTCTCTCTCTCTCTCTCTCTCTCTCTCTCTCTCTCTCTCTCTCTCTCTCTCTCTCTCTCTCTCTCTCTCTCTCTCTCTATAATCCTGAGTCAGTGTTTCTCAATAAATATTTCAAAAGTACATATCGAAAGCATATTCCAAAACTTGTTCAGTCCCTCCTCTGTGAAACTGCTGGGAGTTACGGGCTGTGGTTGTAACCTCCGTCCACATGACTCCATGAATCCATGCACCTGCGTCTGTACAGGGCACCTTGGGAAGAGTCCTGTTAAAGCCATGCATGGGGACTCCCTGTCGCGCCTGATGTATGTTAAAGTGTCCTGGGGTCCTTTTCCTAGGTGTGGGTGTCTCTCCAGTGGCCCGATTAGAACAGGCTGTGTTTGCTTATTGTCAAACAGGCCCTGTTTTATGGCTGTCATCAGTGGGGGTGTGACATACGGGGAGTGTGTTTTACTGCCACTGGCTGTCTGTTAAGTCCAGAGATCACGACTCATCCAACACTCACTAAATCATCAAGGGTTTTCACTCGCTGATGAATTTCAGGAACACTACGGGACAGATATGTATTCGTGAGCGTGAAAGGAGGAAGGAGGAAGGAGTACTGTGTACTGTGTTCACCACGTTCCCTTTCCATTTAGAGTTCAAGGGGCCAGTATGAAAAATGTATGCACTCACTAACTGTAAGTCGCTCTGGATAAGAGCGTCTGCTAAATGAGTCAAATGTAAATGTAAGTTATGAAGAAACAAGAGTTCTATGATAGTGGTAGAGTGTGTGTAATCAATTGATGCCCACTGTTGTGTGAGGGAGCTGCCCTTTGAGGTGTCGTTTATTTACACGCTTGAGTATGACTCACTAAATCACTCCAATCTGAACATTTTGGGTGACTCTCAGCCAATAGCTGCTAAGCTAATGTCATGTGGGTGAGGCTGGACAATTAGCTAGGGAGGTACACAAAGAGCACGAAAGACAGTGTGCGGCTAACTTTAACTATGTGAGTGTACACATTTTTCCATCTGTTTAATTTCAGGGATGACATCCATCCATTTTGAAATTAACGTACCAATGAGCATTCCTTTTTTCATTTGTTTGCATCTCTTTTGTGACGAGGTGTGAATGAAGGAGTCAGGCGCAGGAGGTAAAATACCGAAGTCCAGAGTTTATTCCGTTTACATAAATCAAACGCCCAAAGCGTCAAACGATACTATTAACAAGGGAAAACATCCACCTTGGCATAAACACAGTGAATAGTAGCTCAACCGAGCTACACGCTCTCACAAGAAACAATCACTCACAAAGACAAGGGGAACAGAGGGAACACTTATACACATACTAATTAGGGGAATGAGCACCAGGTGTGTGTGATTGACAAGACATGACAAGTGGAGTGATGAGAATGGGATCGGCAGTAGCTAGTACTCCGGTGACAACGAACGCCGAAGCCTGCCCGAACCAGGAGGGGGGGCAGCCTCGGCGGAAGTCATGACAGGAGTGCGCCGACCCCGGCCTCGGGGACGGCCAGGAGGACGCGGAGCAGGGCGAGTCGGATGGCGACGGTGGAAATCCCTCAACAGGGAGGGATCGAGGATGTCCCGCCTTGGGACCCAGCACCGTTCCTCCGGACCATACCCCTCCCACGAGATACTGAAGGCCCCCCACCCGACGCCTCGAATCCAGGATGGAACGGACCGAGTACGCCAGGGCCCCCTCAATGTCCAGAGGAGGTGGAGGAACCTCCCGCACCTCAGACTCTTGGAGCGGACCAGCTACCACCGGCCTGAGGAGAGACACATGAAACGAGGGGTTAATACGGTAATCGGGGGGAGTAACAACCTGTATGTCACCTCGTTTATTTTCCTCAGGACTTTAAACGGCCCCACAAACCGCGGGCTCAGCTTCCGGCAGGGCAGGCGGAGGAGCAAAATCTCGATCCGATCCCCCGGTACGAACACTGGGGCCTCCCTGCGGTGGCGGTCAACGTTGGCCTTCTGACGACGCACGGCGCGCTGGAGGCGAACGTGGGCAGCATCCCAAGTATCCTCCGCACGCCAAAACCAGTCATCCACCGCAGGAGCCTCGGTCTGGCTCTGGTGCCACGGTGCCAGGACCAGTTGGTAACCTAAAACACATTGGAAGGGTGTTAGGTTAGTGGAGGAGTGGCGGAGAGAGTTCTGAGCATATTCTGCCCATGGCAGGAACACTGACCACTCCCCCGGCCGGTCCTGACAGTAGGTCCGCAGGAACCTACCCACATCTTGATTCACCCTTTCCACCTGCCCATTACTCTCGGGGTGAAATACAGAGGTCAGGCTGACCGAGACCCCCAGACATTCCATGAACGCCTTCCAGACTCTAGACGTGAACTGGGGACCTCGGTCAGACACTATATCCTCTGGTACCCCGTAGTGCCGGAAGACTTGAGTAAACAGAGCCTCCGCAATTTTTAGGGCCGTGGGGAGACCGGGCAGAGGAAGGAGGCGGCAGGACTTTGAGCGGTCCACAACGACCAGGATAGTGGTGTTACCTTGGGAGGGGGGAAGATCAGTGAGAAAATCAATACTCAGGTGAGACCATGGTCGTTGTGGAACTGGTAGAGGTTGTAGCTTACCCGCTGGGAGGTGCCTAGGTGCCTTACTCTGGGCGCACACTGAGCATGAGGAAACATACACCCTCACGTCCTTAGCCAAGGTAGGCCACCAGTACTTCTCGGTCAGGCAGCGCATTGTACGGCCGATACCTGGATGACCAGAGGAGGGTGACGTGTGTGCCCAGTAGATCAGACGATCACGGATAAGCGCAGGCACGTACTGCAGCCCAGCTGGACACTGCGGTGGAGATGGATCTGTGCGTAATGCCTGCGCTATATCTGCGTCCATCGCCCATACTACCGGCGCCACAATGCATGAGGCTGGGAGTATGGGGGTGTTGTCTCTGGGCCTCTCCTCTGTGTCATACAGCCGAGACAGTGCGTCTGCCTTCACGTTCTTCGTACCCGGAATGTATGAGAGTGTGAAATCAAACCGGGTGAAGAAGAGGGCCAACCTGGCCTGGCAAGGATTCAGCCTCCTCGCTGCCCGAATGTACTCCAGGTTACGGTGGTCTGTCCAGATGAGGAAAGGGTGTTTCGCCCCTTCGAGCCTATGTTTCCACACCGTCAAAGCTCGGACAACAGCCAGCAGCTCCCGATCACCAACGCCGTAGTTCTGCTCCGCTGAGCTGAGCTTCTTAGAAAAGAAGGCACAGGGGCGGAGCTTGGGTGGCGTGCCCGAGCATTGGGATAAGACAGCTCCTATCCCTACCTCAGATGCATCCACCTCCACTACGAATGGTAGTGATGGATCGGGGTGAGCCAGTACCGGGGCTGAGGTGAACAGACCCCGCAATCTACTGAAGGCCAAATCAGCCTCAGCAGACCAGCGGAGCTGGGACGGCCCACCCTTCAACAAGGAAGTAATGGGAGATGTGACCTTGCCAAAGCCCTGAATAAACCTTCGATAGTAGTTGGCAAAGCCAAGGAAGCGCTGCACCTCCTTTACCGTGGTTGCAGTCGGCCAATTACGCATGGCTTCAATGCAGTTTCCCTCCATCTCCATACCTGTGGTGGTAATGCGATATCCGAGGAAGGAGATTGACTGCTGGAAAAACTCACACTTCTCTGCCTTGGCATAAAGATCATTTTCCAGCAGTCGGAACAGTACCTTGCGAACCAGGGACACATGCTCGGTGCGCATAGCGGAATACACCGGGATGTCATCGATGTAGACCACCACACCACGACCAAGCATGTCCCGAAACACCTCGTTCACAAAGGACTGGAAAACGGATGGAGCATTCATCAAACCGTAGGGCATCACCAGGTATTCATAATGCCCCGAGGTTGTGCTGAATGCTGTTTTCCACTCATCCCCTTCCCGAATACGCACCAGGTTGTAGGCACTCCTGAGGTCTAATTTGGTGAAAAAGCAGGCCCCATGCATGGACTCAATCACTGAAGGAATGAGGGGAAGAGGATAGTTAAATTGTACCGTCACATTATTCAGTGGTTGATAATCAATGCACGGGCGTAAACCGCCATCTTTCTTCTTCACAAAGAAGAAACTTGAGGAGGCAGGTGATGTGGAGGGACGTATATACCCCTGGCGCAGGGACTCGGTGACGTATGTTTCCATAGCCTCCGTTTCAGCCTGCGACAGGGGATACACTACCCGAAGGTTTATCGCGCAATCCCCCACCCGATGAGATGGTAATTTAGTCGCTTGCGTATTGGAAAATGCGAGCGCCAGATCATGGTATTCGGGGGGAATGCGCACGGTGGGGGTACCGTCTGGACTTTCCACCGTGGTCGCACCAACGGAAACACCTAGACACCTACCCGGACACTCACGCGACCACCCCGTAAGAACCCTCTGCGGCCATGAGAAATTGGGGTTGTGAAGGGCTAACCACGGGATACCCAAGACTACAGGGTAAGCAGGAGACTCAATAATCATAAAAGTGATCTGCTCAACATGCGTCTCCTGCGTAATCATTGTGACTGGTACCGTAACTTCCTTAACCAAACCGGACCCTAATGGTCGACTATCAAGTGCTCTGATGGGGAGTGGAATGGTTAGGGGAACCAATGAAATGCCTTGACGGCGTGCAAATGCCCTGTCCATAAAATTCCCAGCTGCGCCTGAATCGACTAGCGCCTTACACTGGGAACCTACCAAGTGATCGGGAAAGGAGATAGATAAAGTACAGTGCGCCGCAAAGGGCTCTGAACACGTTTGGGTGTTCGTTACCTGGGGTGATGCGTGAGTACCCTGCCTACCGCCTCCAGACCCAAAAGAACGTTGACTGCGACGTGAGGTGGATTGTCCCTTCGTGCCACCAGAGTGGCACTGTCGCTGTCCTCCTGCGCTCTCTCGACCAGCGGCTCCCCCCAGCTCCATCTGCTCGGGGTCAGAGTGGTCCGGAGTGGGAACAGGCAGACCCCTACCAGGACGTCCTCTGGCTGCTAGCAGATTGTCCAGCCAGATGGCCATGTCCACCAGTTGGGAGAACGATAGCATGGCATCCCGGCAGGCTAGCTCCCGTCGGACGTCCTCCCTTAGGTGGCACCGGAAATGGTCAATCAGGGCCCGCTCGTTCCACCCGGACCCCGCTGCCAGCGTCCGGAACTCCAGCGTGTAGTCCTGAGCGTTCCTCATCCCCTGCCTCAGATGAACCAGTCGTTTGCCCGCCTCTCGACCCTCAGGCAGGTGATCAAAAACGGCCCAAAAGAGGTGAGCAAACTCCCCGTAGTCCTCCAACGCGGTACCTCCCTCGTTCCACACCGCGTTGCCCCACTCCAGGGCTCCCTCACAAAGGCAGGAAACGAGGACGGATACCTTCTCCCGCTCCCGGGGCGCCGGCCTGATGCTGGATAAATACAACTCCAGTTGGAGTAGGAATCCCTTACATCGCGCTGCCGTCCCATCAAACGCCGGTGGCCGGGATCTCTGGATCCCTCCAGGGGCTGGGGTGTAGGTGGCTGGATCCGGTTGACCAGCTGGTCTCGATAGATCGGATCCTCTCCTCTCCAGGCGTTGTACCACCTGAAGAACCCAATCCATCTCTTCCCCCAAGCTGGCCAACATCGAGGAATGCTCCTGGACCCTTGCCACAACTCCAGGCATGCGGTCTTCTCCTGCTGACTCCATATCAGATCAGGTGAGTGATTCTGTGACGAGGTGTGAATAAAGGAGTCAGGCGCAGGAGGTAAAATACCGAAGTCCAGAGTTTATTTAATTTACATAAATCAAACGCCCAACGCGTCAAACGAAACTATTAACAAGGGAAAACATCCTCCTTGGCAGAAACACAGTGAATAGTAGCTCAACCGAGCTACACACTCTCATAACAAACAATCACTCACAAAGACAACATTTACATTTACGTCATTTAGGAGACGCTCTTATCCAGAGCGACTTACAAATTGGTGCATTCACCTTATAGCCAGTGGGATAACCACTTAACAATATGTTGTTGTTGTTTTGTTTTTTTTGGGGGGGGGGTAAGGGGGGGGTAGAAGGATTACTTTATCCTATCCCAGGTATTCCTTAAAGAGGTGGGGTTTCAAGTGTCTCCGGAAGGTGGTGAGTGACTCCGCTGTCCTGGCGTCGTGAGGGAGCTTGTTCCACCATTGGGGTGCCAGAGCAGCGAACAGTTTTGACTGGGCTGAGCGGGAACTGTGCTTCCGCAGAGGTAGGGGGGCCAGCAGGCCAGAGGTGGATGAACGCAATGCCCTCGTTTGGATGTAGGGACAGATCAGAGCCTGAAGGTATGGAGGTGCCGTTCCCCTCACAGCTCCGTAGACAAGCACCATGGTCTTGTAGCAGATGCGGGCTTCAACTGGAAGCCAGTGGAGTGCGCGGAGGAGCGGGGTGACGTGAGAGAACTTGGGAAGGTTGAACACCAGACGGGCTGCGGCATTCTGGATGAGTTGTAGGGGTTTAATGGCACAGGCAGGGTGCCCAGCCAACAGCGAGTTGCAGTAATCCAGTGGGAGATGACAAGTTCCTGGATTAGGACCTGTGCTGCCTGTGTAAGGCAGGGTCGTATTCTCCGAATGTTGTAGAGCATGAACCTACAGGATCGGGTCACCGCCTTGATGTTAGCGGAGAACGACAGGGTGTTGTCCAGGGTCACGCCAAGGCTCTTTGCACTCTGGGAGGAGGACACAACGGAGTTGTCAACCGTGATGGCGAGATCATGGAACGGGCAGTCCTTCCCCGGGAGGAAGAGCAGCTCCGTCTTGCCGAGGTTCAGCTTGAGGTGGTGATCCGTCATCCACACTGATATGTCTGCCAGACATGCAGAGATGCGATTCGCCACCTGGTTATCAGAAGGGGGAAAGGAGAAGATTAGTTGTGTGTCTTCTGCGTAGCAATGATAGGAGAGGCCATGTGAGGATATGACAGAGCCAAGTGACTTGGTGTATAGCGAGAATAGGAGAGGGCCTAGAACTGAGCCCTGGGGGACACCAGTGGTGAGAGCACGTGGTGCGGAGACAGATTCTCGCCACGCCACTTGGTAGGAGCGACCTGTCAGGTAGGACGCAATCCAGGAGTGAGCTGCGCCGGAGATGCCCAACTTGGAGAGGGTGAAGAGGAGGATCTGATGGTTCACAATATCAAAGGTAGCAGACAGGTCTAGAAGGACAAGAGCAGAGGAGAGAGATTTAGCTTTAGCAGTGCGGAGAGCCTCCGTGACACAGAAAAGAGCAGTCTCAGTTGAATGACCAGTCTTGAAACCTGACTGGTTTGGATCAAGAAGGTCATTCTGAGAGAGATAGCAAGAGAGTTGGCTAAAGACGGCACGCTCAAGAGTTTTGGAGAGAAAAGAAAGAAGGGATACTGGTCTGTAGTTGTTGACATCGGAGGGATCGAGTGTAGGTTTTTTGAGAAGGGGTGCAACTCTCGCTCTCTTGAAGATGGAAGGGACATAGCCAGCGGTCAAGGATGAGTTGATGAGCGAGGTGAGGTAAGGGAGAAGGTCTCCGGAAATGGTCTGGAGAAGAGAGGAGGGGATAGGGTCAAGCGGGCAGGTTTTTGGGCGGCCGGCTGTCACAAGTCGCAATATTTCATCTGGAGAGAGAGAGGAGAAAGAAGTCAAAGCATAGGGTAGGGCAGTGTGAGCAGGACCAGCAGTGTCATTTGACTCAACAAGCGAGGATCGGATGTCGTCAACCTTCTTTTCAAAATGGTTGACAAGGTCATCCACAGAGAGGGAGGAGGGGGGGAGGGGGAGGAGGATTCAGCAGGGAGGAGAAGGTGGCAAAGAGCTTCCTAGGGTTAGAGGCAGATGCTTGGACTTTAGAGTGGTAGAAAGTGGCTTTAGCAGCAGAAACAGAGGAAGAAAATGTAGAGAGGAGGGAGTGAAAAGATGCCAGGTCCGCAGGGAGTCTAGTTTTCCTCCATTTCCGCTCGGCTGCCCGGAGCCCTGTTCTGTGAGCTCGCAATGAGTCGTCAAGCCACGGAGCAGGAGGGGAGGACCGAGCCGGCCGGGAGGATAGGGGACATAGAGAGTCAAAGGATGCAGAAAGGGAGGAGAGGAGGGTTGAGCAGAGGGAAGAGATGATAGGATGGAAGAGGAGAGAGTAGCGGGAGAGAGAGAGCGAAGGTTGCGACGGCGCATTACCATCTGAGTAGAGGCAAAGTGAGTAGTGTTGGAGGAGAGCGAGAGAGAAAAGGATACAAAGTAGTAGTCGGAGACATGGAGGGGAGTTGCAGTGAGATTAGTAGAAGAACAGCATCTAGTAACGATGAGGTCAAGTGTATTGCCTGCCTTGTGAGTAGGGGGGGACGGTGAGAGGGTGAGGTCAAAAGAGGAGTGGAAAGAAGGAGGCAGAGAGAAATGAGTCAAAGGTAGACATAGGGAGGTTAAAGTCACCCAGAACTGTGAGGGGTGAGCCATCCTCAGTTAAGGAACTTATCAAGGCGTCAAGCTCATTGATGAACTCTCCAAGGGAACCTGGAGGGCGATAAATGATAAGGATGTTAAGCTTGAATGGGCTAGTGACTGTGACAGCATGGAATTCAAATGAGGAGATAGACAGATGGGTCAGGGGAAAAAGAGAGAATGTCAGCTTGGGAGAGATGAGGATTCCTGTGTTACCACCCCGCTGACCAGATGCTCTCGGGGTATGCGAGAACACATGGTCAGACGAGGAGAGAGCAGTAGGAGTAGCAGTGTTTTCAGTGGTAATCCATGTTTCCGTCAGCGCCAAGAAGTCGAGGGACTGGAGGGTAGCATAGGCTGAGATGAACTCTGCCTTGTTGGCCGCAGAACGGCAGTTCCAGAGGCTGCCGGAGACCTGGAACTCCACGTGGGTCGTGCGTGCAGGGACCACCAGGTTAGAGAGGCAGCAGCCACGCGGTGTGAGGCGTTTGTATAGCCTGTGCGGAGAGGAGAGAACAGGGATAGACAGACGCATAGTTGACAGACAAGGGGAACAGAGGGAACACTTATACACATACTAATTAGGGGAATGAAAACCAGGTGTGTGTGATTGACAAGACATGACAAGTGGAGTGATGAGAATGGGATCGGCAGTAGCTAGTACTCCGGTGACGACGAACGCAGAAGCCTGCCCGAACCAGTAGGGGGGGCAGCCTCGGCGGAAGTCGTGACATCTTTGTTTATTTTGGGTACCAAACTTTAATTTAACAAGTGCTTCCTATTCCTCTGATGGAAGTTGACTGTGATGTCATAATCTACCTTTTTTTTTGTTAATATGGAGCTCATTCAAGGAAAAAGAAGTCGCGGTAACACTTATCTAATACTGTGAACTAGCAGTGGACTACTCTGCACCCCATACAAGATACTGTATATCTCTTAATTCTCTCAGACATAAGTCCACTGCATGCCAATGAGTGACTACATACGAGAGTACAAGTGTTCCAATTTTGTGGGGGATTTATTTAGAGGTAACCCTATATTTTTCGGAGCCATACTTGTGGGATTTGCTGATGGAGGGGAGAGGATGATGGGTAATGGAAGTCTGTTATGCTTCATGTGGCCTCGCTATTGACTGTGACTGACAGGGTTTCCATCTTATTTCACACCCAACATGGTCTACTCTCATTTTTGATGTACTGGAAAATAATGATGCTTAGAATATTGTGTGCCAAATGTGGCAAAATCTTGGTCTGCAGTAGTAAAGGCAGTTACTTTTTCTGAAGAATATTTCATTTTAATGATGAGGGGAAAATGAAGACTTTCCCTTGAGTTTATTCATTTTTGACTGTTAACGTTATTTTATGCTGTTATACCTGTCCACGGCCGACGTTAAATTACAAAACAATGTTGTGTTGAAGCTTGACTCTGATGCCCATTGGTTTTATTCAGACTTTTTGGTTGAATATTGTGAAATGTATGACTTTGTGTCAGACTGAGCTTTAAACTTGACCTATGTCTATATGACAAGGAGCTCTGTCTCCATGGGATTTTCTATGGCAACCGTCCTCCTCTGGCAAACGTCCACCTGCCCCGGTGGTCTTCCCCTACTGCCACAAACACCTCAGTGGTCCAAGGTTTCAGAAACGCTGTGGCAGGGACATACAAAGTGGCCAAACATTTCAGAGAGGACCAAGGAGGAAACAAGTCGAAGCTGTCAGGATTTTACATTTAAACAGCTCACAGAGGAGACGCTGGCAACCCTCAGTGCACGTCTGAGTCAACGTGTCATATAAAAAGGCAACAAGCATTTCATCTCCTCCACTTGAGAAAGTGCAGCTCCCACTTGGGTTCCCAAATAAAACACTGTGCGTTCTTAAAGCGCTGATACAGGGGGTTGAATAATTCATAGCAGTACAGACAGTGTCCTTATGTAGCGCTTCAATAAAACAGAATCCCATAACATCATCACACTCTACTCAGAGCTTGACACAAGTCACCTGGGAAAGTCAGCTGTACCCTAAAAGCGGATGACTCAACCTCACAACGTTATTTACAAGTTCCTATGTTTCTTCATTTGCATAAGATTCAATGTTCTGCAAGTCAGGTTTATTTGAGCTTTTTTTTTTTTTACTATAAAGTGGAGAAAGAGAAGTATTTCAAAAGTGGAAGCTAGGAGCAAGGAGACATAGGCCTCTGTTATGTCATTTGTAGATCAATTGTCGCAAAGATCCTAATTAGAACAGTGAGGAGGATACAGCAGGTATATATATGCCTAAGACAAACCTTTCCTTTTCAAATGTGGCTGTTTGTAATCTATCTGTTTTTACAGGGGCACAACTTTCACTGGGGACGGGGGGGACATGTCCCCCCACATTCTGAAATTGCATTTTTGTCCCCACCAGTTTTATCATTGGAATGTGATACAAAACAAGGCAACGGTGTGCTTTATGACCATGCGGACGCCTCAGAGCGGTCAGGTAGGCTGTTTGGAGTGTTTATCCTACTGGGTAAAAAAAGTAATAATTATTATTATGCCCCCCCCCCCCCACATACACACTTTTAAAACCAAAGTTGCGCCTCCTGGTGTTTTTAATACTGTATTGTAAAAAGAATAATCAAACTGGCACTATTTTCCATTTGATTTATTACTCCGGATTGGCTATGTATGATCATATAAGTAACCTGATTCAATGGAAATAAGAAAAATAACAATCCCATGATACTATGTAAAGAGGGAGAGGCGACAGACAAACCTCTGAGAACCCAACACAGAGAGAATGGCCCCCGTTAGGAATAAAGAGATGGTCTGTGTGTTTCTGTTTCTTTGAAATGAATGTGGCTTGGGTATGCTTCCAAAAAAGTGCTGCCCACTTGTTCTGGTTGATTTGTTACTCTTGGCAGCGTCACAGTTTCTCACCCCTCTCTTTCATGTGCTTCCAAAGTCAAGTCGAACAAATTCATTAAACAGAGTTAGCTCCCCCGGGAGACAGAGGGTGACAGCCGACAGGGATGATTACACGTTAAAGGATGAGAGGGCTGCTGGGAGGAAAAGGAGGGGGATGATTGATAACTCATTCAACTTGACAACATCATTGTGTTCATGCAAAGTGTACAGTTAGTTCAAGGTTCGATTTCACTCAGTCTGGGTGGAAAGACATGAAACAATGACAACTTGACACTTCCTGGCTTGAAGCCAGAACTTCCCTTTTGGTGCTGTTCTCCCCCATAGAGGATATTAACAGTGACCCTCCTTGGATACGCTTCCCCGACAACCACTCTGCTATAACGTTAAACTGACTCCGTTCCAGCCCGGCTACATGTTCCATACCCTGTTTATTGGAGTTATACTGTATGATTAGGATGATATGAACCCCTTAAAGTTAGGAGGAAATCATATGCTTTGAATTAAACCTACATGTATAGCTTGTGATACCGCTGATGGTATAGACTTAGGTGTAAACTCATAAATCTCACAAGTCACAAGTCTCACTAACAGAGCGAAAAACAAAGAACATTATACCAGTATTTACTATATTTAAGGCCATTTGAATTTATATGATAATTACTGTGATAGAAAAATACATCGATAGGAATGTACATTATTGCATGACATGCAGTGCATGACATTTCCCCATCCATCACTATAGTATACAAACATGGGGGGTAAAGTGGTGTGAAAAGGGCTTTTACAAGCATATAAACAGTGTAATGTTACAGCCTATTAGTGTTTGGGAGACAGCTGTGTTTGTCTTAATTAATGACCCATATCAACAGCCTTCATCCAGGTCAGGAGAAAACCACAGCACACTATCGCTGAACTTTGATTCACACAGAAGCTCCATGCCCCAAGGCAGGTAAGAACAATTTTTCAAATAGGATATCTACCATCTCATTACCACTCACACAGTTGAATAACATACATTATAGTATACTTGTAGATCCCTTTTTTGGTTCCCTTTTACATTTACATTTACATTTAAGTCATTTAGCAGACGCTCTTATCCAGAGCGACTTACAGGTAGTGAGTGCATACATTTTTATTTTTTAATACTGGCCCCCCGTGGGAATCAAACCCACAACCCTGGCGTTGGAAACGCCATGCTCTACCAACTGAGCTACATCCCTGCCGGCCATTCCCTCCCATACCCTGGATGACGCTGGGCCAATTGTGCGCCGCCCCATGGGTCTCCCAGTCGCGGCCGGCTACGACAGAGCCTTATGATTTCCATGTAGAACCTTTTCCACAGATGGTTCTACATGGAACCCAAAATAGTTCTACCTGGAACCAAAAAGGGTTATCCTATGGGGACAGCCAAATAACCCTTTTTTCTACGAGTGCAGCCATTATTATAAGCCGTCCTCCCCTCACCAGCCTCCTGTGCTTTAGATATTCTTCAAGTGGTGAAACTAAATCAACTGCTATGATAGCGATCCATTTCAATTATGATAATGATTAGATAATGTAAACCATATTTATCTTCAGAACAGTAGAAAGGTAAATAAAGAAAAGGACAAAGACTGTTTGAATTTATTCTGTTTATCTAAATTAGCAAGGATGGTTGGAGGCTTCAATAACACTCTGACAGATACTCATCCACAGACACACGCCCTGGCTACATGATGTCCATGTGTCCCAGGCCTCTGGGCAGATGCAATTTACCCTCCCTTTGTTCTAGCTGAAACCTGATTAGGAACATATACTGTAATTTCCTTATTAGACTGTCCTAACTACTTTCATCTGCTGGACGCTGGCTGAGCAGGTAGTGCCTTAATCTAATAACAATGAACCTGGATCTGGGTCCAGCTGACCTGACACATGTTGAAAGGGGACGTTGCACTTGGGTCATCCTTTTCCATACGCCACGGAAGAATTGAGTTAAGACTGTTCACAGAAGGATCCCTCACTCCTGTGGATGGATGGATCCGCTGGTCTGTCCATAGAGGCACTGTGCTGTACCTGCTATGACCCTCTGTAATATCTCCATATGTTATATGAAGGGACGTTAGGGTGACATAGAGAGGAGTGGTGGAAGATCCATTATGGAAGAAAATAGAGATGAAGCCCAAACTTGGGTGTTTTATTGAGGGGTTCTGACAAGTAGAATGAACTACTACCTACTATGGCTATCTCCCAGAAAAGGTGGGCACTTGGCTTACATGTTCTGTATTTTGTTAATAAAGTCCAGTACACATTTATGAGAATGTCATGCAAATAAATGTAGATACAGAATGTCTTTAGATGACAGCAGACATGGGCCCAGATGCGGCTCAACCAGTCCCTAAGCACCTGCCCTTTTCCCTCCTATGAAAAAGTGCATAGCGGGGGGGTGCATAGCGTTATCTATCCAAACATAAATTGTAAATACAAAGTCCAAAGTAGCCTACAGAGAAATCTGTAACCCCTGTAAAAGGTTCAGATAGTCATTCTAAAAGGAGACTCACCACATAGATATAAGCGTACATGATTGAGTCGTCATTTGTCTCTGGGCCCAAGTCTCTGAAGTCATGTTGGGTATTTATTGAGATAGTGGGCCCCCTTACGTTCCACGATGTGTGTATGTGTCTGTTCAAGTGCGTGTGTGTGCATATGTGAATCTCTGGGGTATACTAGTGGAATGCAGCCTGTATGGATTACACTTCCTGGGCCAGGAGCAGGAGGGCTGGGCGGCAGTATGTCAGTATGTGCCAGCAAACTATTGTCCCCGCTACCCCCCTGTCGGCTCCACAGGAGGTGGGTGGGAGAGTCATAATGGCCTTATCTCAGAGTTCCATCTCTGGGTTCAGTTCCTCTGACCTGTCCCGGGGCTCTCAGGACCTGCGAACCGCTGGGGTCAAGGCCGAACCAATAAACCCTCCCTATCTTCCATCCTTAATCACCCCCCCCTCCTCCCAATTTTTATTTTATTTTATTTTTCATACTGGCCCCCTGTGGGAATCGAACCCACAACCCTGGCGTTGCATACGCCATGCTCTACCAACTGAGCTACATCCCTGCCGGCCATTCCCCCCTACCCTGGACGACGCTGGGCCAATTGTGCGCCGCCCCATGGGTCTCCCGGTCGCGGCCGGCTATGACAGAGCCTGGATTCGAACCAGGATCTCTAGTGGCACAGCTAGCACTGCGATGCAGTGCCTTATACACTCCCTCTCTAAATAAGGGCATGTTGAGTCTATTGGCATTCAGGTATATTCAGCCCTCTTCATAAATCAGGGGCGGGTAAGTTTAGGGCAGGGGAAAGTATTCTTGGAAACACTGGTTTTATCTAATAGAAGGGAGTGTAACTGAAATTCCTTATTGACTTGTTTTCCAAGCAAGATTACCAGTGCCAGCACAAACCGAGACCTGGTGAAGGACCATAAGGCCTATAAATAACTGCCTGTTTTGACTTTAGTCGGTTGCTGACAGACAATGAAGATCTTCTCTGTTATTTGTGCTTGTCCTGTATTTGTCAGAGGGTTGTTTTCAAACATACTCCTTCTCCTCTTCCTCCCCCTACACCCCCACCCTGGTTTCCTGAAGTTATTCTTTGGGTCGAGCCTGTCCTTCGTGTAATTAATAAAGTTGAGAAAGCGAGCGCAAATAGACTTTGGGGTTTTCTCTTTAATGGCTTATCAATATCAGGAAGAGGGGGGAACAATGGCGTCCATCAATCTCCCAGCATTCCTTTGTGAGGGCCGTCGGTCAGGAGGGCGGTGGGGCTCTTGATGAGTGATGGATGGAGGGAGGGAGGGGGACTGATTGACTAGCGCCACCGCCACTTCTCCCCCAAATTCCTCACCCACCGCTCCAAATTGGTATGGTAACAACCAGTGAAGCGTCTCACACACACATACATTTACCTATAGAGGCAGGTACAGTATAAATATTTAGTGCTGCTGTCACACTGGCCATTGGTGTTTGTGTGTAGCTACAGGGTTTATGTGTGTGGAGTTTAGTCCAGTCGAACAGTAGGGCTTTTAGCAGAACTCTGGAGGTGCCCTCGGTTAATCAATCCAAGCGGTGTTTTCAGGCCGGACTCTCCCTCCTCCCTCCCTCCCCCTCTCTCTACATGCCAGTGTAAACTGTGTTCTCCTAACTCACGACCAGAGCCCTGCGAAGAAACCAAAATACTTAATGTTTAATGTTCAAATAATTATAACGCAACCCCGTGCTCTGTTTGGGCTTAATGTTCGATCACTGTTGTTTTGCGGATTAATGGGAGTAAATGTTCCAAATGCCAACCAGGGCATGTTGTCAATGTGAATTACACGTCATGGCTCCGATTTAGCTCTCCCTTTGGTTCCAGAGGGCCAGTAAGCTGGCCTGAGACCGGGCCTTCCTAGAAATGCTGTTGAACCATCACAATTCTCAAAGTGTTTGCATTCAAGGCATTACTGGTCAGCCCTATCAATTACCATTCTTGGCAGTCGTCTGAAATGGAGCTGATTTATTAAAGGGTGGTGCCCAAGTTGAGATACTCGGCACGGCTTTGTGGGCTTTGCAAAGACTTCAAGATACAGGGGGGCTGGGGGGACGGAGCTTTGAACCTTATTTCATCTCAGCTTAATAACATTTATTTGAATACCGGCAGACATAAACTGCAACGTTTTTACATCTTATAATGATTATGGGGCTAAAGAGCGCTGTAAATATTGGAAATAGCAGTCCCTATGTATCTTCATGGGCCTCCCTGGAACAAGAAACATGGCATCCCACTGCATAACATTACTGTTAAAGTCTGGAAGTCGCCATTGGGATTCCTCATGCTTTGTGTTAATGTGTGTAATCACAGGGGGCTACAGAAGGCCGCTTTTACAGACAGCTGAAGTCAGAGTACGCAACGCTGCACATTAATTATGTTTCTTTACACCCTCACCTGATCGCCGCATAAGAACCTAACAGCTTCACTAACAGCTCCTCTTGCCCCTGTGAAAACGTACTCCCAGACAGCTTTTGTTAATTATTATGAAATGCCTGGTGCCGACCGGGTGGGTAAATGAGAGAGAGAGGGGCAATGAGGCTTGGACGGCTTGGGCAGCAGTTCATTGAAGTACAACGGGCCGCTGACTGCCATGTTTCAGATGTGGTGACCTGACACTTGAATGGTGATGACTCTAAGATCTTTGTCATGCCTTTCCACTGTGTGTTCCAATGTTATCCATTCCCAAACAACACCCATGATGTCTCCTTCCAACTCAGTGTGTTTGGAGTGTTTCTCTATGTTTCTATGCCTTCATGATGCCTGTACAACTCCTCAGGCTCTCCAGACACCTGAAGCACATTTTCCTCTTCTCTCTGTTTAAAGCTGTGTTTATTTGTCACTGGGGAGAGTCAGAGAGAACAAACAGTCTACTGTCCCTGCCCTGGATTGTGTCTCCTCTCCTTCCCTCTGCGACTTCCTCCCCCTCAACGTGTGTTTGCTCTTGTGACTGTCAATGCAGAGTGTATTTGGAGAGCAGAGCACGTCCTATCCTGTAACCTGGCTGGGAGCTTTATCTCACAGTGCCCTCCTCCCCCTTGCCATGCTATTGACCAGGGTCCATATGTCTCTGGTTAAAGGAAGCACTATAATAGGAATAAGGTGCTGTTTAGGACGCAGCTTAGAACTCTTTGCCCTCTCCACCTTTAGAAGAAATATCTCCCTCCGAAGCCTTGGCTTCACCTCTTGACAACTCCTGAGCAAACTTTCCCAGACTTTTCATTTTGCTAAAAGCCAAGAATAACTTATTGAGTTTCTAAATTATATAAATGATCTCAAAGTGATCTCCAATGTGGTCCTGTGGTCATTTACGCAAGTCAATTAGGTAAAGTAT
Organism: Coregonus lavaretus; assembly: GCF_964263955.1. NCBI lineage: Eukaryota > Metazoa > Chordata > Actinopteri > Salmoniformes > Salmonidae > Coregonus > Coregonus lavaretus. The sequence continues at coordinate 79,896,400 of NC_139988.1, read as the reverse complement.
TCAGCATCTATTACTGGAGTAGGAACAAATCGTCCCTAAATGATCTAAATGATTGATTTCTATAAAAATAATAATTTTAGAAGTATAACGCAATGGGATCCATTGGAACTCCATCATAAAGTGCAAAGCATGGCTGACCTATAGAGAATAGATCTATTCTGCTACTTTCTATAAATAGATTGTTTCTGTTTTCTCCCGAAAGGTCATCCATGGTCGCCTCCATAACATCTTAATTGATGTTTGTGTCTCCTGGAAGCTCAGAAATGTCAAGTCATTGTGCCCCTGTTAAAACAAGATTCAAGGATAGAGCCTGCCCTCCTTCCATTGTGTTCATTATACAAACAAATAACACGGCTCAGGTCAGCTCGCTCTGTTTTCCTGTACTGCGGCGAATTAAGGAATTCCCATTTTTTATGATTCAACAACATGGAGGCCTTATGATATTATGGCCTCCCATCGGACTTTGATTGGCTTGTAAATATTTAGACTGCTGTGGCAAAGATGGAATCATCTCCCAGTGCTCTCTGAGACACGCACATGCACACACATACACACACATGCACGCACATACACACACATGCACGCACATACACACACATGCACGCACACACATAGACACACACACACACACACACCACTGTGGGAACAGAATGTGACCAGGGGCCTTCTCCCAAAAAGCCTTCTCCCCAATTTTGGTCCCGGCAGGAGGAATGCTATTTGTTTAATTACGTGTCCCTGAGTGGCCCCATGGGAAGAAGCATTTTTTATTTCTCAGCCCCTAGCTGTCTCCCTCAGCCTGGCTGTCTACTCTTCTGGCTGGTCTGGGGTCTGTGCAGTGGGGGCTGAGACGCTGCCTGCCAGGGGTTACCGGGGCCCACTGGTTCTCAGACTAGCCGAATGACATGCAGGGCTAACCCTCTCCCCAAAAAAACATCACAACCATCACAACTTACCCTCCTCACCAGGACTCTCATCAGAGGGCCCTGTGGCTCTATACCCACCCTGGGCTACCCCTTTGCCCCTCTACCCACCAGGCAATGGCAAGTGGGGGCTCTTGAAATAGGTGAGGAGAGGTTAGAGGCGTTCTATACTGATCACATGGATCATATGTTTTGTCAATCACCCTCGTAGTAATGATGAACAAGCAGAAAATCATCCATAATTGTCTCTGCATGGTGACAACATATTATCTCAGGGTCAAATGTGACACACTGGCCCTCAAAACTCTCACACGCATGCATCCATACACTCACAAACAACAAACTCTATGCCTCTAATACTGTTGATGAGGCACAAGACAACAGCACATGGCAATGCAACAATTGATCATAGAACTGTCAGAGCTTAAGGTACGTGTACAGTGAACAGGATAATGTGTATCCTGTTTGTGTGTGGCACAGAGTGGGATAGAAGTAGAGAGAGGGGAAATACTAGAGTCTGAGTTACCGTTACAGACAAGGGTGCTCCTTCCCTTAGGGGAAGACATGAGATATTGAGGAAGAAGAGGGAGAAAGAGAGGGAGAGGGAGAGAGAGAGGAGTGAAAGGCTGCCTTCCTCCGTGTCCTACACAGACAGACACACCAAGGACGGCCTATTCTAAAAGGCCATCGCCCCGATACAATCGAGGAAGGGATGTGCTGCTGCATTAGCAGACTGTAAACTATGGGAGATAAAACAGCCCCATCCATCTATGGATATACCTCTCCTATGAACACACCAATTGTTCTGCCTCAGAAAACACTGTTTTATGGCTGAGGGCCACAGTGTTTCAGGTAACAGGTTGTTTGTTGTGACTGAGATCCAAGAGACACTGTAGGCACAGGTGAGGAAAAAGAGAGAAAGAGAATAGATAGATAGATAGATAGATAGATAGATAGATAGATAGATAGATAGATAGATAGATAGATAGATAGATAGATAGATAGATAGATAGATAGATAGATAGATAGATAGATAGATAGATAGATAGATAGATAGATAGATAGATAGATAGATAGATAGATAGATAGATAGATAGATAGATTGATAGATTGATAGATAGATTGAAAGAAAGATAGATACAGTTGAAGTCAGAAGTTTAAATACACTTAGGTTGGAGTCATTCAAACTCGTTTTTCAACCACTCCACAAATTTCTTGTTAACAAACTATAGTTTTGGCAAGTCGGTTAGGACATCTACTTTGTGCATGACACAAATAATTTTTCCAACAATTGTTTACAGACAGATTATTTCACTTAGAATTCACTGTATCACAATTCCAGTGGGTCAGAATTTTACATACACTAAGTTGACTGGGCCTTTAAACAGCTTGCCAGAAAATGATGTCATGGCTTTAGAAGCTTCTGATAGGCTAATTGACATAATTTCAGTCAATTGGAGGTGTACCTGGGGATGTATTTCAAGGCCTACCTTCAAACTCAGTGCCTCTTTGCTTGTCATCATGGGAAAATCAAAAGAAATCAGCCAAGACCTCAGAAAATAAATTGTAGACCTCCGCAAGTCTGGTTCATCCTTGGGAGCAATTTCCAAACGCCTGAAGGTACCACGTTCATCTGTACAAACAATAGTACGCAAGTATAAACACCATGGGACCACGCAGCCGTCATACCGCTCAGGAAGGAGATGCGTTCTGTCTCCTAGAGATGAACGTACTTTGGTGCGAAAAGTGCAAATCAATCCCAGCATAGTACCTTGTGAAGATGCTGGAGGAAACAGGTACAAAAGTATCTGTATCCACAGTAAAACAAGTCCTATTTCGACATAACCTGAAAGGCCGCTCAGCAAGGAAGAAGCCACTGCTCCAAAACCGCCATAAAAAAGCCAGACTACGTTTTGCAACTGCACATGGGGACAAAGATCGTACTTTTTGGAGAAATGTCCTCTGGTCTGATGAAACAAAAATAGAACTGTTTGGCCATAATGACCATTGTTATGTTTGGAGGAAAAAGGGGAATGCTTGCAAGCCGAAGAACACCATCCCAACCGTGAAGCACGGGGGTGGCAGCATCATGCTGTGGGGTGCTTTGCTGCAGGAGGGACTGGTGCACTTCACAAAATAGATGGCATCATGTGGAAGGAAGATTATGTGGATATATTGAAGCAACATCTCAAGACATCAGTCAGGAAGTTAAAGCTTGGTCGCAAATGGGTCTTCCAAATGGACAATGACCCCAAGCATACTTCCAAAGTTGTGGCAAAATGGCTTAAGGACAACAAAGTGAAGGTATTGGAGTGGCCATCACAAAGCCCTGACCTCAATACTATAGAAAATGAGTGGGCAGAACTGAAAAAGGCCTACAAACCTGACTCAGTTACACCAGCTCTGTTAGGAGGAATGGGCCAAAATTCACCCAACTTATTGTGGGACGCTTGTGGAAGGCTACCCGAAGCGTTTGACCCAAGTTAAACAATTTAAAGGCAATGCTACCAAATACTAATTGAGTGTATGTAAACTTCTGACCCACTGGGAATGTGATGAAATAAATAAAAGCTGAAATAAATCATTCTCTCTACTATTATTCTGACATTTCACATTCTTAAAATAAAGTGGTGATCCTAACTGACCTAAGACAGGGAATTTTTACTAGGATTAAATGTCAGGAATTGTGAAAAACTTAGTTTAAATGTATTTGGCTAAGGTGTATGTAAACTTCCGACTTCAACTGTAGATAGATAGATAGATAGATAGATAGATAGATAGATAGATAGATAGATAGATAGATAGATAGATAGATAGATAGATAGATAGATAGATAGATAGATAGATAGATAGATAGATAGATAGATAGATAGATAGATAGATAGATAGATAGATAGATAGATAGATAGATAGATAGATAGATAGATAGATAGATAGATAGATAGATAGATAGATAGATAGATAGACAGATAGAGATTAGCCAGCCATCATGGAGCAATGAGGGAGCCTTCTTCAAACCACCTGACCCATTGGAAAGCTCTCATCCTGGGCCAAACGGACTGGACCGGAGGAGGTGTGGGTATCACGCAGTACAGTCCTGTCTTGTACAACAATGATGTGCACAATACTCAAGGAACGGCCCATTCTTATGACACATTATCTGTTAAAACTGTCTGGTTGGTTGAGATCCAAGAGTGTAATGTCCAATGGATGCCCAAGAGGAAATGAGGTCAGAGTTGTAGAGGATGTGTAGTAGTTATAGAGGATGGAGGCCTTGTCCATCCAATAGGCTACATTGTTATTGGACTAGTCTTCCCATCCACCCTTCAGAACATGATTTAGAATTTTAACAGTCGGATGACTCATCCAATCACCTCGACTTTGAACACCCACCTCCGATGTGCCCCGATCCCACCAGCCAAAGATCTCACGCTTGGAGGAGAAGGACCTGAGGACCTCCACATCTGTCCTGTTAAAGACTTTGCTGAGGCTCAGCTAGCACAGAGCGCTCCGCTCCGACTCACCAGAGTCTGTGCAGCATCCAGGGAACAGGTTCAGAGAGGAGTGGGGAGGAAAAGGGAGGAAATTAGAGGTTGCATCCCAAATGGCCCACTATTTCCGATCTAGTGCGCTACTTTTGACCAGGGACCATAGGGAAACCCATAGGGATCTGGCCAAAAGTAGTGCACTATATAGGGAATAGGGTGCCATTTGGGATGCAGCCAAAGAGGGGCTGAGGTGGATGAAAGGAGAATGCGTTGTTCCTCTCCAAACTATGACGTATTTTTTTCCTTCTCTTCCCACAGCATCCACCAACTAAACCCAGGGCCCAGGCAAGGCAACATATGGCCTGGAGGAGAGGAAGACAATCGAAGCAGATGATGTTTGTTTCATCATAACCACAGAGATGGGGAAATGGTTCCAAATGACATGGGGACGGGTGCATTATCAGATCGAAACGGTGATTAAAAAAACACATGCGCATTTCCTGTTGTTGTGATTTACGAGTGTTGCTTTTCCAAATCACGTCAACAGATATTATGCGTTTGGGTATGTCTAACTATTTTGGCGACAGTACAGTACTGATTGTAAAATGAGTAAGATTGAATTATGATAATTGCTATGAAATCATATTTCTAGAGGGAGCATCTTATTGCCAGACATTACACTGTACTACACAGTTAAGGTTATGGATGAGCGTGTATAACGTGGAGCGAACTGGAAGTACTTGTTGGATGCAGATCCTTCGCTGAAATGGGATAGGATCAGATTCCTCATATGCCAAAGAGGTTAAACATAACAATGAAGTACAGTAGACCTCAGCAATAAAATAATAGCAATCTCTGGTGGCATTCAAATGGTTAAGCATTTAATCTTAACTGAGGGGGAAAGGGTAACCTAATGCATGTTAATAAGGTTTAAAAAGGCTTCTAAAGTTAGTAATTTCCACTTTAACATTTTAGACTTGATTTGCCCTAATGAAAAATGTATCAACCCCTACACAAAATGTCCATTAATTACAATCCACATTGTTCAACACTGACTGCATCAAACAAATATGGCTACTTATAGTTTCTGGGCGGTATGGCAACAATATCCTTTAGTTAAGAAGAGAGTGCAACTGCTAAAGATCAAATGTATAAGTCTTTATGACACAAGTAAATCACAGAAAGACTATATGTGTCACAACTCCCTCCGAAGCTGCCTCATCTCCTTGTTCGGGCAGGCTTCGGCGTTCGTCGTCACCGGCCTTCTAGCCACTGCCGCTCCTCTTTTCATCATTCCATTTGTTTTGTCTTGTTTTTCACACACACCTGGTACATATCCCCTCATCAGTCGCTGTATACTTGGTACATATCCCCTCTGCTCCTCCATGTCTTTGTGTGTTATTGTTCCATGTGGAGGTGTCACTAGCTCGTGTTGAGCATTATGTTACTTTTATCGCCGGGATATTCACCTGTGTGTTTTGTTTTCCCAGTACGCATTTAAGTCGCACTGTATTTGGTTTACGCATTGCTGCGGACTGCTGTATTGGCCGATTAAACCCTACTCTTTGATTCACACCTCCTGCGCCTGGCTCCGTCCTACTCACCTTGTTACAATATGCAGCATAAATGTCTACCTGGTTGACCTTAAGTTGAAATTCAGAACTTCTGTGTGTTGTTAGAGCAGCTTTGGACAGCCAGTTCAAATGAACCTCAGGTATATAGAATTTCCTTTGACACTGTGTGTGTAGGAAGTGCATGAAAGAGTATACATGAGCTTCTTTATGTGTAAAAGCACAAAGCAAAGCATACACTTTATAAAAATATACTGTATGTCATTGAGCGGAAGGCCCCACCCAACCCTTACCTGAATGCCCATTCAAAGAGCGACTGTAAAACAGGATATCTTTACCATTAAAAAGTAAACGAGGCTTAACAAATCCTAACAACCATCTATTAAAAATATGAATACTTTATTGTGTTGGTGGTCTGACTAGAGATCTTTAAATAACAGGTTCCACATGCCATCAATTCCCCAAGGCAGGCACTATAGCTGCACTTGACTTTGAAAGATTTTCACTTTCAGCATGTATCGACGCCCTCTCTCGCACACAAAAGAGAAATGTAAAAAATGCCCTCTTACCCCTCAATTAGCATTCTATGAGTCAGACAAACGCAGGATTAATCGTCTTAGACACTTTCGACTTCCTTTCCAAAAACCTATTTGATTCTATGGGGAGGTTCGCAGGGTGATGATTAAAAAGTAAAACAAAACTTAAAGGCATGCTGACAGTGCAGCTCCCCAGATAGAATTCTTCATTAGTAACACTGTCTAGTCTAGTGAGATACCATATGTCATAATCTATAGCTTCTGCTCCCATTGGGTGCACATTACTGCCCAAATTACAAGGTATTTATCACCTCTAACTTTAACCCAAGACGATGAGTTGCAAGACAAATCCAGTGTAGATGGCCAAATCAAATCATTGAGATTATGTATCATGGTGAGTTTTTCTACAAGCTGTCTCATTATATGATTAGAGTATAAACCTGGCGGCCTGTGATTTCAGTGAGATATTATTATTCCACAACATAGTGTTGGGGGTTGATCAGAAGTAAGTATGGCAAAGATTCACAAAACAGATTACTAATTTCAACCTTAAATATTAACGTGATACAGATGCATCAGAAAATATTGTATTGCTTCGCTGAAGTAAAGGCCATTGTTCCTTGCATAATCCAACATTTGTACTACTCATTTGTAATTACTATATTTCCAAATTCCCTTTTGCTTAAATTAAGTTAATGAAAATGGATTGAATAAAGTTCGGTTGAACTTCATCTGTGCTTGCAACAGAGATACTGTACTGTGGGCCAATGTTGAAGGCAATCCCACAGCTGGATGCAGTGAGTCTGTGTTTTGGCTGCTTTGCCTCCCTGCCTGCCTTCCCTCCACATTTCTGTTCAGCTGTCAAATCAGACAGACCCAAACCTCAAGAATTCAAATTACACAACCAGGGTTGGGCTCTCCTCTCCTCTCCTCTCCCCTCACCTCTCCTTCCCTCTCCTTGCCCCCCTTCTCCTCCCCTACCTGCCCATTCCCTCCTCTCCTCTCTCCTCTCCCCTCCTCTCCTTCCCTCCTCTCCCCTCTCATCTCCTCCCCCCTCCTCTCCTCTCCTCACGGTACTTACAGGCGGTTCAGTGGTTTCTCACATCTCCCTTCCTCTGCCAATCAGCCGTATGTAAACACTGCTCTCTCCCAGCTGGTCGATGAGCCCCGAGACAAACCGCGCCACACATAAACAGGAAAGCCAATGAATGGGGGCAACCTTCATTTCCCTACATGCCAACCGCCTGTCGCTTGTCAATCGAGATGCATCTAGCTGCAGCCCCCGCAGCAGCCTGTGACTTAAACTAGCCTGTCACTAAAACAAACCTGTCACTACAGCCAATACTATCACAATCTACTGGCTGTGGTTAATCCCTACCACATACACTGAACAGAAATTTAAACGCAACATGTAAAGTGCTGGTCCCATGTTTCATGAGCTGAAATAAAAGATCCCAGAAATGTTCCATATGCACAAAAGTTTAGTTCTCTCAAATGTGCACAAATGTGTTTACATCCCTGTTAGTGAGCATTTATCCTTTGCCAAGATAATCTATCCACCTGAAAGGTGTGGCAGCTGGATACTTGATCTTCATGTGTCCTGGCATTTTATAGAAATGGAATGGAATAAGAGATGGCAGGGTAGTATCTGTCATGAGAATGTACATGTCCATCACTGTGGTGAAAGACAGAGGGAAGTCCCAGTATTACGTTTTTCCAACAACCAGACTCCCATTATCTTCATTTGGCATTTTGGGGCATTATTTGGAAACAAATAACTCTTGCCGTTATATATTTTTCAGGTTTTCTGTTTAGGGTTAGACATACTACAGACACAAATCTAATTTGTCAAATGCTACATAAACAACAGGTGTCGACTAACAGTGAAATGCTTACGGGCCCTTCCCAACAATGCAGAGAGAATGAAAATAGAGAAATAATAGAAAAGTGATAACACATAATAATAAAAGTAATAATAAATACACAATGAGTAACGATAACTTGGCTATATACTGTACACGGGGTACCAGTACTGAGTCGATATGCAGGGGTACAAGGTAATTGAGGTACATATGTACATATAACTAGGAATGAAGTGACTAGGCAACAGGATAGGTAATAAACAGTAGCAGCAACGTATGTGATAAGTCCAAAAAGTTAGTGCAAAAAGGGTCAATTCGGATAGTCTGGGTAGCTATTTGATTAACTATTTAACTAACTATTTAGCACTCTTATGGCTTGGGGATATAAGCTGTTCAGGGTCCTGTTGGTTCCAGACTTGGTGCATCGTAACTGCTTGCTGTGAGGTGGCAGAGAGAACAGTCTATGACTTTTCAGCCTCCTGAGGGGAAAGAGGTGTTGTCGTGCCCTCTTCACGACTGTGTTGGTGTGAGTGGACCATGATATATCCTTAGTGATGTGGACACCAAAGAACTTGAAACTATCGACCCGCTCCACTACAGCCACGTCGATGTGAATGGGGGCGGGCTCGGTCCTCCGTTTCCTGTTGTCCATGATCAGCTCCTTTGTCTTGCTGACGTTGAGGGACAGGTAGTTGTCTCTGACCTCCCCCCTATAGGCTGTCATTTCGTCGTCGGTGATCAGGCCTACCACCGTCGTGTCGTTAGCGAACTTAATGATGGTGTTTGAGTCGTGTGCGGCCACGCAGTCGTAAGGTGAACAGAGAGTACAAGAGGGGACTTAGCACGCACCCCTGAGGGGCCCTCGTGTTGAGAGTCAGTTTAGGCGGATGTGTTGTTGCCTACCCTCATCATCTGGGGGCAGCCCATGGGTCCAGGGTGTCTGTGATGATGGTGTTGATGTGAGCTATGATCAGCCTTTCAAAGCATTTCATGACAACAGATGTGAGTGCTAAGGGGGATAGTAATTTAGACACATTATATTGGCGTTCTTGGGCACAGGGACTATGGTGGTCTGCTTGAAACATGTAGGTATTACAGACTGGGTCAGGGAGAGGTTGAAAATGTCAGTGAAGACACTTGCCAGCTGGTTAGTGTCCTGCTCCTTGAAAGCGGCAGCTCTAACCTTTAGCTCAGTGAGGATGTTGCCTGTAATCCATGGCTTCTGGTTGGGATATATACGTACGGTCACTGTGGGACGATGTCGTCGATGCACTTATTAATAAAGCCGGTGACTAATGTGGTAAACTCCTTAATGCCATCAGATGAATCCCAGAACATATACCAGTCTGTGCTAGCGAAACAGTCATGTAGCTTAGCATCCGCTTCATCGGACCACTTCCGTATTGAGCGCTTCACTGGTACTTCCTGTTTGAGTTTCTGCTTGTAAGCAGGAATCAGGAGGATAAAGTTATGTATATGTATATCCAGATGGATTTTTAATAATAAATTGGCCTAGATTCTTTCTTCGTAAGGTATGTTAGAGATTAGAGAACATTTCTGGCGCTGTCCCACCCAAAGACCTATGGAGCCACATATGATACACAAACTTGAGCTAATGTTTGCAAATAAAAAGGGTGTGCAGACTGATCTTTATCAAATCCACCTAATAAAGTAATTTGACAGCTTTTTTTTCATATGATTAGTCATTTTTGGTGGAGGGAAATGGATTATTATTATTTGGGCCAAATATTTAATGTTCCCATTATCTGAGTGTGCGCATAAACAAATGCGTCATGAGCATTGCGCGTACAATAACACATAGACATTTTCCCACACTGAGGCCAGGCCTGGCAGCGAGGACTGAACCTCAGAGCTCCCGACATCAAGGGAATTCAAACCATTGCAGTACAGAACACCATAGTGCATACATACTAGCATGGATCACTAGAATACAGTAGATCACAAAAGCAGATACTGCTAGTAGTAGGGCCTATGCAACATAACTTCAGAATAGATCACCAAGGAGAGGGCTGTTCAGAAAAGATATCCAAAACAGATAATATCATAATGGGGCCACCACAGAAAATATTGTACAACCACAGGTTACAGAGTAGAAACCACCACAGAACAACACGACCACCAAACAAACATGTACAGTGCCTTCAGAAAGTATTCATACTCCTTGACTTATTCCACATTTTGTTGTGTTACAGCCTGAATTCAAAATTGATTCAATAAAAAAATTTCTCACCCATCTACACACAATACCCCATAATGACAAAGTCAAAACATGTTTTTAGAATGTTTAGCAGATTTATTGAAAATGGAATACAGAAATATCTCTGAGTGAATACTTTGTAGAAGCACCTTTGGTGGTGATTACAGCTGTGAGTCTTTTTGGGTAAGTCTCTAAGAGCTTTGCACACCTGGATTGTACAATATTTACCCATTATTCTTTTTAACATTTCTTCAAGCTCTGTCAAGTTGACTGGATGTATTGATACACCATCCAGTGTAATTAATAACTTCACCATGCTCAAAGGGATATTCAGCGTCTGTTTTTTGTTTTTTTTACACATCTACCAATCGGTGCCCTTCTTTGCGAGGCATTGAAAAACCTCCCTGATCTTTGTGGTTGAATCTGTGCTTGAAATTCACTACATGATTGAGGGACCTTACAGATAAGTGTATGTGTGGCTACAGAGATGATGTAGTCATTCAAAAATCATGTTAACCACTATTGTTGAACACTGAATGAGTCCATGCAACTTATTATGCGATTTGTTAAGCACATTTAAACGTATTTAGGCTTGTCATAACAAAGGCGTTGAATACTTATTGATACTTATTGATACTTAAGACACTACTAAGGTATATGGCATTGTTTTAAGAAAGTCATAACAAGGATCATTTTTCTCTTTGATTTTGAATTTGAAGACTCCTTGAAGTACAAAAAAAGATCTAATTTTTTTGTTATTTAACCCCTTATTTTTGTCACTGAACAGTCTCCATATATGCACTACATGACCAAAAGTATATGGACACTGCTCGTCGAACATCTCATGATGGTCTGGGGCTGTTTCTCATGGTTAGGGCTAGGCCCCTTAGTTCCAGTGTAGGGAAATCTTAACGCTACAGCATACAATTACATTCTAGACGATTCTGTGCTTCCAACTTTGTGGCAACAGTTTGGGGAAGGCCCTTTCCTGTTTCAGCATGACAATGCCCCCGTGCACAAAGTGAGTTCCATACAGAAACTGTAACATAACCAGAACACCGAACCCACTCGGGATTGGCTGAGCCACAGCGGTGAACCTAGGGTCACCAGTTAGACGTAAATCATTGGTGTGAAGAGAATCTGTCAACAGAACCACTGCAATTCCACTTAATAGGAATTGAAGCACACGGAAATGGCGTTTGATGTGAAAACATGATGTTAGTAGCTCGTTATGATAGAACCGTATGTGATCTGGTGATTCGTCATATCTGACGGCCTTGGATCTTGAGCGGAACAGGCAATGGATCATGAAAAATATGATCTGTGTAGCGTTTCAGGAAGCCATTAGTGAAACTACTGATGTAGATGATTGGAGAAGGGTTGTTTCCTTTTACTGGCGCAGCGTGGGTTGCTATTTACAGAGCTCTGATAATGTCTGTGAGGGCAAACGTACGCCAGCCTATAGTACCAATACCTATCACTATGATTGGTGCAGGTCCAGGGCATAGACATGCATGCCCTTTTGCCTATATCCAGGCACACAGGCACACTTACAGAATATGCACTCACACACACGTATGCAACAGACAAATAAAAGCTTCTGCAAAGACACACCTAAACATGCACTGCATAGACATACACTCTCTCTCCCTTTCTCTCTCTCACACACACACACGCACACAAACACACACAATCTTCAAAGACAGACACAATCTCTCTCTCTGTCTCTCTGTCTCTCTGTCTCTCTCTCTCTCTCTCTCTCTCTGTCTCTCTCTCTGTCTCTCTCTGTCTCTCTCTCTCTCTCTCTCTCTCTCTCTCTCTCTCTCTCTCTCTCTCTCTCTCTCTCTCTCTCTCTCTGTCTCTCTCTCTCTCTCTCTCTCTCTCTCTCTCTCTATCTCTCTCTCTCTGTCTCTCTCTCTCTCTCTCTCTCTCTCTCTCTCTCTCTCTCTCTCTCTCTCTCTCTCTCTCTCTCTCTCTCTCTCTCTCTCTCTCTCTCTCTCTGTCTCTCTCTGTCTCTCTCTGTCTCTCTCTCTCTCTCTCTCTCTCTCTCTCTCTCTCTCTCTCTCTCTCTCTCTCTCTCTCTCTCAGTCTCTCTCTGTCTCTCTCTCTGTCTCTCTCTCTCTCTTCTCTCATACACACACACGCACATGTTCACACTAATGCTCATCAATCACCCTTTCTCCACGGGGGGTATCCAGGACAGAGCCTAATGTCCGTTATGCAACCGCCCCTGTGTTGTGGTCCAATATTGGTTTACACTCCCAGGGATACGGCCTGCCTGGCTTGGTACTCTGCCCAAGCACTCCTCAAAATCAAAGCCATTTATAATGAAGTGGTGCACGGACGTTTGCTTTCCCTTCATGAGGAGAATAAGGGGTCTCTGTGCAGATGGGACTACTTTTTCACATCACTGAGTGGCCCCCCTCTGCTAGCCTCGGGCCCCGGGGACCAAGACGCCGATCCATCAGCCTCAGAGCCAGAAATGTGGCAGGGAAGTGGGGAGCAGAGGCAAGAAGGTGGGCTCCGTTGGGGGGGGGTGGAGGGGGTTCAAGTCCATGAGTCTGACAGCAGACATTTCCATCAGATTTACATGAAGTTGGAGGTCTGTGTCGTTAGCATAATATATGTTGTCCAGCAGCTGTCTCTCTAAATATACAAAGCCAAGTGTAAGGAATGATGTGATAAGCTTGCAGGAGATATTATCCCATGTGGTCATCCTAGGGCATGTCTTATGTTTCTATGATTGGTGGGTTAGCAGTGTGTGTGTGTGTGTGTGTGTGTGTGTGTGTGTGTGTGTGTGTGTGTGTGTGTGTGTGTGTGTGTGTGTGTGTGTGTGTGTGTGTGTGTGTGTGTGTGTGTGTGTTTGTGTGTTGTGTCTATACGTCTATGTCCATGTGTATGAGCTGTGTGTACTTTCACCCCACACAGATAGAACTCCTGTGGGGCCTTGTTCTTCCTCTGGGTACCTTTAAAACGCTCCCTCCCTGACACTACAGAGGATAGGTTCGGCTTTAAGAGCACAGGGAATGACTTGGATCAAATGCTATGCAGTGTGACATCTGCAAACCATAACACCCCCTTAAAAAACAGAGTACAGTATAAAACAAAGAACGTGGCTTCAGCTGTTTTTTCTTTGTAAAATAATGAGGCCACAGGGTAAGCATCTTCACAGAAACTGGTGGGGCGAGAGAGCAAGAGGTGCCTTGAAGTTCATTGCGATTGTCGGTTTTGCTTTAGTTACACTTCTGAAGATACTGCATTCTTACATCGTTGTTAAATATTAACTTGACACTTTATGTTCGTAGTTATATTTATGACATAACATATGCCATCCCACACATCTTTATGACTTCCAGTATGTTTGGAAGTCCTGAAAGTTTGACTTCAGTGCTTTAGTACACTTTATCATCCTTATTGTTGAACGAATGTTGTTTATCAAAAGTAGCGAGGTCAAATCAACTCATTGTGTTGTGTTGATTGTGCTGTTTGTATCGTATGTTTTAATTGTATCATTGTATACTTGCTGCTGCTTTATTGGCCAGGTATCCCTTCTAACTAACTTCTTTTTTTTTTTTTTTTATTACAAAATAGGCCTACTGGTAAAAACGGTTTCACCTACAGTAGTACAACATGTAACAGTGACTAACAGGAAGTACAGCTCAGTTACTGGATGGTATTGGATAGTATGACCCCTGAAATTCCTGTGCTACTTCCCCCCGTAATTATTTCAATTGGGTCTGTGCTTCTAATGGAGGCAGTCGCGACTCGGCTGCAGTAGTCTGGCTCCTTCAAGGATGAACTGCTGCAGTCTGCAGTCTAACAGGGATGGACTGGGACCAGAAATCGGCCTGGGTATTTCTAACACACCGGACCATTTTTTCCTTGAGGCCCCCACACCTGCCCATTTTCTTTCCTCAAGGCCCTCATTTTTCAGCCTGGTCTCATAGCCTAGACGTAACATTGTCAATGTTCATCCAGGACACTCAAATTAGTGTGATATGTTACGTCTACCAACCCAAAGGTTGCAAAATCGAATCTCATCACGGGCAAATTTAGCATTTTTGCTAATTAGCAGCTTTTCAACTACTTACTATTTTTTTTGCTACTTTGCAACTACATAGCATGTTAGCTAACCCTTCCCTAACCCTAACCTAAACCCCTTTAGCTAACCCTTCACCTAATCCTAACCCTTTTAGCTAACCCTTCCTCTAACCCTAACTTTAACCCTAACCCCTAACCCTAACCCCTAGCCTAGCTAACATTAGCCAGCTAGTCACCTAGCTAGAACTTGTAACACATTGAAAAGTTGTAAAATATAGTATGTTTTGCAAATTTGTAACATATCGTACCTTTTGCAAATTCGTAACAAATAATACGAATTGTATTTCCTAACATCATACATTTCCACAAATTAATACATACCATACAAAACATAACATATCATACTAAATGGAGCTTCTTGGATTTTACGTACAGAATAATATGAAATGCTCTGAGACCAGGTTGCATTTTTTGCCAAATAATGATAATTCAGCACAAAACCCCCAATTTAGACAGGTCCACTGGGCTAAAGATGGACCAGCCCATCTGGAATTTTCCGGAACTGCCTAATGGCAAGTCCGTTTCTGCAGCTGCTTTACAGCCGTGCATTCAAATATAGAGCTCTTTCACTCATGCCTTTACTGGAAATGAGATGGAATCCTACGAAATGACTTTAACTTCAGATAACAGACATAACGTAATACAGAACATAAATATAGCAGATAAATGCCTTACAATTTTCAATGCTATGCTAGAGTAAAAACATAGAAAATGCATTACTGTATGAGGGGAGCCTTTAAAACATAACCATTGTCAAAACTTGGAGCACCACACAACATCAAGAGAAACCTGCGTCTCTATTTCATAAATTAGCAGTTATAGACCTGGAAGATCTATCTGATGCTTAACCAAGTCAAAGTAACAGGACACAAACAGCCTGAGGACTTGAGTCCTTATCTAACCCATACAGTATATCATTAAATCCCAGCCAGCCAACAGAGTCAGACACTGTGACATCCTATCACGGTGAACCTGGATACAGTTCACACACCTGACCCAGTGAGGAGAGGGCCCAGATGTCTTATCTCTGTTAAGCAAGGAGGGTCATTGTCAGAAGTGGCAGTACCCAACACAACACCAGTGCCCCTTGGAATCTGAGAGCAACTCTACCTCGCTGGCCGACTTAGAAGGAAAGCAAAGATTGTGCTCAGATGAGGGGAATTCTGTCTCCTGAGTGGTTTTTTAAACAAACTTTTTGTAATTTTAGTGTACTTTTCCCCCCTTTTCCAACTGTGACAAACAACTGAAACAAGGAAAGCCCAGTGGATTCATAGGCATTGAACCCTAATTGGACTAATGATGGTGATAGACCTAAATACTTCAGTCTCAGTCCATCCATGAGGGCCAATGTTTATGTCTGCAGCCATGGCTGAGGAAATCTCCCCCATCATTTATGGGGGCGCTTGTTTGTTGTAGAATGCAGCTCTAGAAGAGATCTTATCCCTATGTTGTAGCCACTAGACCAGATCAGACCAGACCCACTCAGTCATTATACTAATACCAGTACATAGTACAGCAGCAGTCTAGTACTAATACACACCATGACTCCAAGCATAATGGTAACTGATTACACAACAGTGTTTTTTTCTGCTCTAATGTTTCCTCATCCTTCACTGTAATCGACCCAACCCAATTCATTCCATAATAGAGATTGAATTCCATTGCCCATGGCTGATTCACGAAGGAATTGTTGATACATTTGCTAATACTCGTCTATATTACAGTCAAATACACTCACATTAGTCTGAAGGCACACTAATGCCCAGCTCTTTTTCCCACAATACAGAAGTTCTGTTTATTAATGTTGACTAAATGATAGCCCAAATAACACTCCTGACCTGTGTGAGAATGAAAATAAAGGTGTGAAAGCTAGCCAGCATGCCTTAGCATGGGTCACGCGACATGGTCATTGTAACCACTTCCCACAGCAGTAGCACCCTCTGTTGCATTCTATACAGTAGTTTGTATGTCAGTGTCTATAGGCCGAGCTCTCCTGACAGACGGGTTCTATGGGCCCGTATCAGCATCAGACATGGTTAGACTGCACCACCACCAGCACATCCTCCTGCAGCACTTGTCGTTGACCTGGAGTGACCCTGTCCCTCTCCTCTCCACAGGATCCATGTCAACACACAGTACCTCCACGGATCCCACCGCTGACACCAACTGACACCAGGAACAGTCCTGTTCCACCAAATTGGGAAAATAATAAAAGGTCTTCGTTAAAAAGTATGTGCTTCTGGAAATATTCCGTAACCCCGTTCTCACCAATACTATCCCACTTTATTTCCTCCTTCTTTTCCCACTGCTTTGGATGCAAAATGAAAACAAACAAGGCCAATTTCCTTTTTCCTGCCAATGGTTTGAATCCTGAATATTTCAATCCAAATGAAAAGTTGCATTTGTCGAATGTTGCTTCGGCAATGAAGGACATGGATGGAGAATACACCAGCTTCGTGTGTGAAACAACGGGTCAGAGAAAAGGGGACTCAAGTGAAATGGGACACTTCCAGGGGAGGGAGGAAGGAGGGTGAGGGACCTGACGAGTCCAGTACAGAGGTGTGTGAGGACTCATTTACAGCGCTGCACCACTCTCCTTTCCCCTCCTCTCTTCTGCGTCTCCCCAGTACCTAGACCTGCCCTAGGCCACAGAGTCCCAGGGAGAGGGTCCCCCGTAGAGCCAAAGGTCTCCAGGACACTGCAATTGAAACCATGTGAGATTAAGCAATTTCTGGAATCGGCTTTCCATATGAGCTAACCCCCCAAAACCTTAGATGACAAAAATCTGGCGTGAATGGAGAGTCCCAGTGTCCCGCCCCGAGCACAAATAAAGATATAAAATTAAATTATTTTCATTCACATATACATGGCCAGCATGTACAGTACACTGGAACCACGTCCAAACGCACTAAGACACATTCACTTTGGTGAGATCTGTGGATGCACTAAGACACATTCACTTTGGTGAGATCCGTGGATGCACTAAGACGCATTTACTTTGGTGAGATCTGTTGATGCACTAAGCCACAATTACTTTGGTGAGATCTGTGGCCAGGTCTGTCGTAGCCGGCCGCGACCGGGAAACCCATGGGGCGGCGCACAATTACCCCAGCGTCGTCCAGGGTAGAGGAGGGAATGGCCGGCAGGGATGTAGCTCAGTTGGTAGAGCATGGCGTTTGCAACGGCAGGGTTGTGGGTTCGATTCCCACGGAGGGCCAGTATGAAAAATATATTTATAAAATATATATATATATATAAAAATATATAATGTATGCACTCACTAACTGTAAGTCGCTCTGGATAAGAGCGTCTGTTAAATGACTAAAATGTAAATGTAAATCTGTGGATGCACTAAAACACATTCACTTTGGTGAGATCCGTGGATGCACTAAGCCACATTCACTTTGGTGAGATCCTTGAATGCACTAAGGCACATTCACTTTGGTGAGATCCGTGGATGAGGTGAACACTAACAAACACACGCAAACTATTGTATACTGTAAGTCGGAAGCAGAAAAACACAGCTGAGGGGTGGCATCTTTGTTGTTCAGGAAAAGTAGCAAAATGTATGATTTTTCTGCATCACAATAGAGATTATATTTCTATGGTCACCACCCACTTTCCAATAACACACCCAGTCCTGACTCCTGACAGTCACCTTGTTACCTGAGTTTCCAAGACACCCTAATGTCATTGACTGTACTATGGAACCATTGGAACCTGATTTTCAGTGTTACATATTTGGAGAGCAGGTGAGTCTGGTGAATAAAGCCAACAGAGGATTCATCTAAGCCCTGTCCCAGTTTCGGAGAGGGGATATCCATCTATCAAAATGTGTATGTATGTGTGTGTGTGTGTGTGTGTGTGTGTGTGTGTGTGTGTGTGTGTGTGTGTGTGTGTATGGGTGCGAGCCGCTAGGATCCTCGGTGGATGTCTGTCTCTCTCTCTCTCTCTCTCTCTCACACACACACACACACACACACACAACCCAATCTTTTTATTTGTTTGTTTTGGGTGTAACCCTGAAACCATGGTGCTGGGTCACACATCACTTCAGTTTGGATTTTGAATGGCAGTCAGACAGACTGATACCATGTCATATTCTCTCTCTCTCCCTCTCTCACCACAACCAGCTGTGAATGCTAAAAACACATTTCAGCCCTACACTATCACAAATATGTTCAGCTTTTGGGCGTTGAGACATCTTTTAACCGGGTCGAATTACGTTCAAGATAAGTTAGGTTTAGTGCCCTGTTCAGATATCAGATGTTAAGGTTATGGAGACCAGATCCATGAGAACGTAATCAATCCATTGGGTTATGGCATTCCTGTTCCTCATCCACTACCCTTCTCAACCAGAGAATTAGTTCAAGATGGTTTGCGATGATTTAGGCTGCTTTGAGGTGGTGGCTTGTTGGTTCACCACAACACAACATGTGGCGGATTCCTTACCACGGACCGCCAAGTCCTGCTGGTTTGGGACTGGGTGGTGTGTTGAAGGAGAAAGCCAGAAAAATACATGTAACTGACATTCTTTCATAGCTGATCTTTCATGGAGTACACACAGACCCATTTACTTTTTCCACATGTTGTAACGTTACAGCCTTATTCTAAAATTGATTTTTTTCCCTCATCAACCTACACACAATGGCCCATAATGACAAAGCAAAAACAGGTGTTTACAGATTTCTGCACATTTATAAAAAATAAATAAAATGAAACATCACATTTATATTCAGGCCCTTTACTCAGTACTTTGTTGAAGCACCTTTGGCAGTGATTAAAGCCTCAAGTCTTCTTGGGTATGACGCTCCAAGCTTGGCACTCCTGTATTTGGGGAGTTTCTCCCATTCGTCTCTGCAGATCCTCTCAAGCTCTGTCAGGTTGGATGGAGAGCGTCGCTGCACAGCTATTTTCAGGTCTCTCCAGAGATGTTCGATCGGGTTCAAGTCTGGGCTCTGGCTGGGCCACTCAAGGACATCCAGAGACTTGTCCTGAAGCCACTCCTGCATTGTCTTGGCTGTGTGCTTAGGGTCAATGTCCTGTTGGAAGGTGAAACTTCGCCCCAGTCTGAGGTCCTGAGCGCTCTGGAGCAGGTTTTCGTCAAGGATCTCTCTGTACTTTGCTCCGTTCATCTTTCCCTCAATCCTGACTAGTCTCCCAGTCACTGCCACTGAAAAACATCCCCACAGCATGATGCTGCCACCACCATGCTTCACCGTAGGGATGGTGCCAGGTTTCCTCCAGACGTGATGCTTGGCATTCAGGCCAAAGAGTTCAATCTTGGTTTCATCAGAACAGAGAATCTTGTTTCTCATGGTCTGAGTCCTTTAGGTGCTTTTTGGCAAACTCCAAGCGGGCTGTCATGTGCCTTTTACTGAGGAGTGGCTTCCGTCTGGCCACTCTACCATAAAGGCCTGATTGGTGGAGTGCTTCAGAGATGGTTGTCCTTCTGGAAGGTTCTCTCATCTCCACAGAGGAACTCTGGAGCTCTGTCAATGCTCCCTGACCAAGGCCCTTCTCCCCCGATTGCTCAGTTTGGCCAGGCGGCCAGCTCTAGGAAGAGTCTTGGTGGTTCCAAACTTCTTCCATTTAAGAATGATGGAGGCCACTGTGTTTTTGGGGACCTTCAATGTTGCAGAAATGTGTTTGTATCCTTCCCAAGATCTGTGCCTCGACACAATCCTGTCTCGGAGCTCTACGGAAAATCCTTTGACCTCATGGCTTGGTTTCTGCTCTGACATGCACTGTCAACTGTGGGACCTTATATAGACAGGTGTGTGCCTTCCCAAATCATGTCCAATCAATTGAATTTACCACAGGTGGACTCCACTCAAGTTGTAGAAATATCTCAAGGATGATCAATGGAAACAGGAGGCACCTGAGCTCAATTTCGAGTCTCATAGCAAAGGGTCTGAATACTTATGTAATATATATATATATATATATATATATATATATATATATATATATATATATATATATATATATATATAGTTTTTTTTATACATTTGTAAACATTTGTAAAAACCTGTTTTCGCTTTGTCATTATGGGGTATTGTGTGTAGATTGATGAGGAAAACGTTTATTTAATCCATTTTAGAATAAGGCTGTAACGTAACAATATGTGGAAAAAGTCAAGGGGTCTGAATACTTTCCGAATGCACTGTATACGTATGGAGACTGTCTTCTTCATCAAGGGCATCATCATTATTATTATTATTATTGTTATTTATATTATTATAAATTATGAGGCAACTCAATTGACTCAACTGAACTCAACAAATAATGAGGCGACTCAATTGAAAACACCGAACTGTCTGTTCAAACAGCTAACACACAGCTCACCCATACATACCCCCCACAAGACATGCCACCAGGGGTCTCTTCACAGTCCCCAACTCCAGAACAGACTCTGGGAAACACACAGCACTACATAGAGCCATGACTACATGGAACTCTCTTCCACATCAAGTAACTAAAGTGAGCAGTAAAATCAGATTTAAAAACAGATAAAACAACAACTCACCGCACAACGCAGACCGTGAAGAGACACACACACACTCTACACACACACACATTGTAATATTGTGGTATTGTAGTATTGTACATTTTATATTTGTAATATTAGAATAATAATGTAATAAAGTATTGTATTATCTATTGTTTTATTTTATGATGTAGGCTGTTGTTGCGTTTCTGTTGTGATGTCAATGTTTTAATCCTGTTTAGACACCAGGAAGAGTAGCTGTTGCTTTGGCAGCAGCTAATGGGAATCCTAATAAATCCTAATACAATACACAGACAACAAGACGGAGATAGAATCTATTTCAGAGGAACACTATAAACACCAAAAGGGTGAGGCTATTTTGAGGAGGAAACACGCGCATACCATTGGAGATACATATTTTTTTCCTCACGAACACTGCCATCCTTTTCATCGACATAAGTAGTTCCTCCTCCTGTTAAACCCATCCATTCTAATGAAGTCAACAATAATAGTGGGTGGAGGTTAGGAAGGGAAGTCTGAGTGAACAAACTGGAGGTGGAAGAAAAAAAATGTCCTCCCTCTATCAGAGGGTAAACAGCGTGATTGGAAGTCGGCAATTAGAGGTCGTGGAGATAAAGAGCTATATTGTGCCACGATTTGGCTCAATCTCAAATCCCCCAAAGGCCTGCTGTGAATGCACCTCCACACGCAGAGCACACGCGGTTTACAGAATACATAAACACACATGGGCCATGCCAGCCACATTCCTCATGTAGCTGTATCTCACCCAGTAGTCCTAGGGCTAGGGAGACATACAGTGTATTCGGAAAGTATTCAAACGCCTTGACTTTTTCCACATTTTGTTACATTACAGCCTTATTCTAAAATTGATTAAATTGTTTTTTCCCCCTCATAAATCTACACACAATACCTCATAATGACAAAGCAAAAAATAGTTTTGTTAGAATTTTTTAAAAATGTGTTGATAATAAAAAACGGAAATATCACATTTACGTAAGTATTCAGACGCTTTACTCAGTACTTTGTTGAAGCACCTTTGGCAGCGATTACAGCCTTGAGTCTTCTCGGGTATGATGCTACAAGCTTGGTAAACCTGTATTTGGGGAGTTTCTTCTCTGCAGATCCTCTCAAGCTCTGTCAGGTTGGATGGGGAGCGTCGCTGCACAGCTATATTCTGGTCTTTCCAGAGATGTTCAATCGGGTTCAAGTCCGGGCTCTGGCTGGTCCACTCAAGGACATTCAGAGACTTGTTCTGAAGCCACTCCTGTGTTGTCTTGGCTGTGTGCCTAGAGTCGTTGTCCTATTGGAAGGTGAACCTTCTCCCCAGTCGGAGGTCCTGAGCGCTCTGGAGCAGGTTTTCATCAAGGATCTCGCTGTACTTTGCTCCGTTCACCTTTCCCTTGATGCTGACTAGTCTCCCTGTCCCCGCCGTTTAAAAACATCCCCACAGCATGATGCTGCCACCACCATTCTTCACCATAGGGATGGTGCCAGGTTTCCTCCAGACGTGACGCTTGGCATTCAGGCCAAAGAGTTCAATCTTGGTTTCATCAGAACAGAGAATCTTGTTTCTCATGGTCTGAGAGTCCTTTAGGTGCCTTTTGGCAAACTCCAAGCGGGCTGTCATGTGCCTTTTACTGAGGAGTGGCTTCCATCTGGCCACTCTACCATAAAGGCCTGATTGGTGGAGTGCGGCAGAGATGGTTGTCCTTCTGGAAGGTTCTCCCATCTCCGCAGAGCTCTGTCAGAGTGACCATCAGGTTCTTGGTCACTTCACTGACCAAGGCCCTTCTCCCCCGATTGCTCAGTTTGGCCGGGTGGCCAGCTGTAGGAAGAGTCTTGGTGGTTCTTCCATTTAAGAATGATGGAGGCCACTGTGTTCTTGGGGACCTTCAATGCTGCAAAAAGTTTTTGTTAGCCTTCCCCAGATAGCTTGGTTTTTGCTCTGACATGCACTGTCAAATGTAGGACCTTATATGGACAGGTGTGTACCTTTCCAAATCGTGTCCAATCAATTGAATTTACTGCAGGTGGACTCCAATCAAGTTGTAGAAACATCTCATGGATGATCAATGGAAACAGGATGCACCTGAGCTCAATTTCGAGTCTCATAGCAAAGGGTCTGAATACTTTTGTAAATAAGGTATTTCTGTTTTGTAATTTTAATACATTTGCAACATTTTTGAAAACCCTATTTTTGTTTTGTCATTATGGGGTATTCTGTTTTTTATTTAATCTTTTTTAGAATAAGGCTGTAACGTAACAATATGTGGAGAAAGTCAATGGGTCTGAATACTTTCCGAATGCACTGTATGTAGAATAGAATGAGGTTCCATACAGTACAATGCGGATATGTTCTGTGATCTTAACACTGTTTTGTACATACAATGTTTTGTAGATACTGTATGTAGACATATTGTCATTCCAGAGATGCTTTCAGTGACTCAGTCCTTTTCCAGGAATCTATTTTTCATTGTGCCAATGTGTGTCTGTACACCCTTCCCCTGTGACCACCACAGTTGTGTATTCTGGAGAAACACAGAAAAACATTATGTCTCACACATAATTATGTTTTATAAACACAGGCATAATCATTCTGGAGTATTTACACAGGATTCAATGGTAAGGTTATACCACAATGGATTCTGATGCTATCATAAAGTGTGTTTTCTGTCTCCACGTTTGGACGAATATTGAAATGGTGAAACATCAACAGTGTTTTTTTTTGTATCATTAATTGCTTCTAGACAATAATACAGCTAGGTCTGGTTATGCTATTAGGTCCATTGTTGAACATTGTTAGGTTTGAAGGGGTGCCACAATGATATAACAATCATTATCTAGGTTTGTCTACGAGGTGAATAACTCCATGTTTATTTAATAAATCACTTCTGTGGACAAATCCAGGCACAAACAGTCTCAGGGACGGGGGAAGTGTGTGTGTGTGTGTTTTACAAAGAGAGAGAGAGGGAGAGTTTCTGTTGGCATAGTGCCTCAAGCTGCTCAGCCCTGCCAGAATAACCACACACGTAATCTCTCACTCTCCTCCTTCTGGTCTCACTCTCCTCCTTCTGGTCTCACTCTCCTCCTTCTGGTCTCACTCTCCTCTTTCTGGTCTCACTCTTCTCTTTCTGGTCTCACTCTCCTCCTTCTGGTCTCACTCTCTTCCTTCTGGTCTCACTCTCCTCCTTCTGGTCTCACTCTCCTCCTTCTGGTCTCACTCTCCTCCTTCTGGTCTCACTCTTCTCTTTATTTTGTCGGTCCCTCCTTTCTCTGTGAGAGAGACCCATTTAATCAAAGACAAAAGAGGCTCTCAAGGCCTATGTAAAATAAGACACTCTTCACACGTTTACAAACTTACAGGAGTTGTTTCTGAGACCTCAGGGTGGTAGAAAATACATAGATTGGCCTTTGATTTGTTTTTCTTTTTGTTAGAACTAATTCCAAAAAAAATATGACCAAATTCAATTTGAGTGGCACTGTATTGCACATCATCGTTTTCACAGAGAACTGGATAAAAACCCACTCAATCTGTCTGGTTTTCTAGTATCTGGACATACAATCACTGGACAAATTAGGTCTGTTGTTCCCAATAGAAAGTTCAAGGCTAGGAACGCCACGTTTCAAGTGATGTTACATAGCGGTATTACGACCAGCCATAATTAACAGTGGATAATTTATTTTGCACATACTGTAAATAGTAATCAGGTTTATGGGAGAGAGAGAGAGAGAGAGAGAGAGAGAGAGAGAGAGAGAGAGAGAGAGAGAGAGAGAGAGAGAGAGAGAGAGAGAGAGAGAGAGAGAGAGAGAGAGAGAGAGAGAGAGGAGGAGGAGGAGGAAGGAATAAGACTCTTGTGAGAACAAATGACCCAGGAAGCAGACCAAGCTGAGACAAGAACACTCAATCACTGAGAACCTGCCCTCCACACCACCCCACCCCTCTATCACAAACCCATCGCCCTCCACCCCAACAAACCTCCTCCCTCCTGCTCATGACCCTCGCCTCGCCGCCGGAACTACAGGGCATCTGTCTGCCAGTTAATCATCCCTAATTGTGTGCTAATTAAGAAAGCAATTAAGGAGGAGAGGAGCATGGGAAGAAAATAAACAAGTGCAATATGAAGGGGAAAAGGCCATTTCAACTGAAAAATATTAATATAATCAAGGCAAATTAGTAGGTTTGGGATAATATTCCATTGGTCGCTGTGTTTACTTTGCAGGCAAGCAATTGAAAGTGTGCAGGGTCGAGGGTCGGAAGGAAGGCAGGTTGGTTAGTCAGAATGCATACACTTTAATTACCATTACTCCCTGTTCTAAACTGTAGGGCCGATCTGTTTATGCAATCTATACAATACATTATGTACAGGTGGAGACTGTGTGTATTATGCACAGGGTGAGTGGAGATTTTTATATTTCAATCAGTACGGTGGGTCATATCTGTAACACTGAGAAATAGATCAAATTCACCACCAGCTGGCTTACAAGTCACAGACCCTTCAAATGTGGTTCCAATTAGAATGGGTATGTTCTACTCATTCCAATTCTATGATTCAAATAGTGGTTAGGGTGAGAGAGCTGGGGGTGTTCAGACAGGAGCAGTAATGGTTTGCCTAAGTGGGCCATGTTTCAGGAGACACACAGTTCTGTGCACCCCTGTCAGATAGACAGGAACGAAAGCTGTTAAAGTATTGATACACACACACACACATATATACTGTATATATATATACCCACACACATACAGTAAACATTCTGGTGAGCTTGGACACACAAACACACACACACACACACACAGGTCGTGCATGGATCGGTTCAGCCTGTGCTGTGAGCTGATTTACTGACTGGTGTTTACTGTGGATAATGTTAGACTATACTGCTGTGTAGGCCGGGGAGTCTCCCAAGTGTTGAAACAGACTTAGTGCTGTATAAAATATGTCCAAATATGCATTAAACTACACACGAGAGAGAACCGTGTAAGAGCTTGACCTGGCCACTGCACCAGACTTGAACATTTTCTCTATCCAGAATAGAGCACTATGAACATACCTTATTAGTTATGACTGGTCAGAGTAAGAACCTGAAATGTAGATATGTCCTCACAATATTTAATCAATTGAACGTCCTTCATACTGTATATGTCAATTACTCAATGAAATGGCACAGCAAATATTGGAATATACCTATAAACATATGTAAAAACACTACATTCTACCTGAGAGAATAGTCTAGTAGCCTATGTCTTGTGAGGGAAAAGTAAATCCATTTCAGGCCATTTTCTCATGCTACAATTAGAAAACAATGTAGTCATATAGCGCCCACTTGTGGTTGACACTGAAACTGCATCACCACCTTGTCCAAAGGCTCAATTCGGTATATTTAAGCCCTGAGGGCTCATTGACCATCACTACCACACTCTCCTAGTAATGACTGTGATCATGATTTTGTTACTCAGGCCTATTGTTTCTGTCCAAATCAGCCAAGTCACCAACTCTTAACTGAAGACGGTTTAGAAATCAACCTCAACAAATGTTTTATAATGTGTCCTATTGAGGGCGGGCTGATTTGGGTCCTTTGTCCTGATTTTGTCTACATTTTGATTGTGCCCACGTTGTCTGTTAGCCGTCCACTGTATCTAAATTGTGACCAGATTTTCTGGTCCCTTCCTTTATGCAAATACTTTCACAGCTACTTTTTCCAAATAATATTTATTTATTTATTGTAAGACACATATTGATATAATCAATGGTGCCACCTGTCAATGATTTTAGAGGGTGAAATAATGATGATTTAAATGGTTTCTCTGTCCAGATTGTCTACACTTGTAAGATATCCAGACACAATGTGTGTCTGACTACCTCCGGAGGTGGGCAGGATGATCTGATCACAATCAGATCACAATGTGTATTTTGATTGTCTGCACCTGTCTAAAAATGTGGGCACAATCAGAATGTGGACAAGATCAGGATAAAAGACACAAGTTAGAACCAGCTATAAACGGGGCTTCTGTCTGTGAATATTCAGGAGGGCTGGTTGGCTGTGGATTGGAGACAGATGTGCTTGTGGAAACCGCTCGTGGGTGGTGCAATATAGGTCAACTGCCTCACATGGGGTTGGAAAACCAAAACAGTGGTTCATTCCAAGCCTCCCATGACTGTGTTCCTCTAACGGTCAGGTCATTCACAGAGTTAACTGCAACCGCTCTCAATGGCAAACACTGTTGGTTTACGTGACAAACGAGAGAGTCAATGTCACTCATTTTCTAAGGCCACCACTGTTGTGACGTTAATAATAGCCACATTGAATAGCAACTGTGTGACACATACAGTTGAAGTCGGAAGTTTACATACACTTAGGTTGGAGTCATTAAAACTTGTTTTTCAACAACTCCACAAATTTCTTGTTAACAAACTATAGTTTTGGCAAGTCGGTTAGAACATCTACTTTGTGCATGACACAAGTAATGTTTCCAACAATTGTTTACAGACAGATTATTTCACTTATAATTCACTGTATCACAATTCCAGTGGGTCAGAAGTTGACTGTGTCTTTAAACAGCTTGGAAAATTCCAGAAAATGATGTCATGGCTTTAGAAGTTTCTGATAGGCTAATTGACATAATTTTAGTCAATTGGAGGTGTACCTGTGGATGTATTTCAAGGCCTACCTTCAAACTCAGTGCCTCTTTGCTTGACATCATTGGAAAATCTAAAGAAATCAGCCAAGACCTCAGAAAACTAATTGTAGACCTCCACAAGTCTGGTTCATTCTTAGGAGCAATTTCCAAACACCTGAAGGTACCACGTTCATCTGTACAAACAATAGTACGCAAGTATAAACACCATGGGACCATGCAGCCGTCATACCGCTCAGGAAGGAGACGCGTTCTGTCTCCTAGAGATGAACGTACTTTGGTGCGAAAAGTGCAAATCAATCCCAGAACAACAGCTAAGGACCTTGTGAAGATGCTGGAGGAAACAGGTACAAAAGTATCTATATCCACAGTAAAACGAGTCCTGTATCGACATAACCTGAAAGGCCGCTCAGCAAGGAAGAAGCCACTGCTCCAAAACCGCCATAAAAAAGCCAGACTACGGTTTGCAACTGCACATTGGGACAAAGATCGTACTTTTTGGAGAAATGTCCTCTGGTCTGATGAAACAAAAATAGAACTGTTTGGCCATAATGACCATCGTTATGTTTGGAGGAAAAAGGGGCATGCTTGCAAGCCTAAGAACACCATCCCAACTGTGAAGAACGGGGGTGGCAGCATCATGCTGTGGGGGTGCTTTGCTGCAGGAGGGACTGGTGCACTTCACAAAATAGATGGCATCGTGAGGAAGGAAAATTACAGTGGGGAAAAAAAGTATTTAGTCACCTACAAACAAGCACGATTTCTGGCTCTCACAGACCTGTAACTTCTTCTTTAAGAGGCTCCTCTGTCCTCCACTCGCTACCTGTATTAATGGCACCTGTTTTAACTTGTTATCAGTATAAAAGACACCTGTCCACAACCTCAAACAGTCACACTCCAAACTCCACTATGGCCAAGACCAAAGAGCTGTCAAAGGACACCAGAAACAAAATTGTAGACCTGCACCAGGCTGGGAAGACTGAATCTGCAATAGGTAAGCAGCTTGGTTTGAAGAAATCAACTGTGGGAGAAATTATTAGGAAATGGAAGACATAGAAGACCACTGATAATCTCCCTCGATCTGGGGCTCCACGCAAGATCTCACCCCGTGGGGTCAAAATGATCACAAGAACGGTGAGCAAAAATCCCAGAACCACACGGGGGGACCTAGTGAATGACCTGCAGAGAGCTGGGACCAAAGTAACAAAGCCTACCATCAGTAACACACTACGCCGCCAGGGACTTAAATCCTGCAGTGCCAGACGTGTCCCTCTGCTTAAGCCAGTACATGTCCAGGCCCGTCTGAAGTTTGCTAGAGTGCATTTGGATGATTGGGAGAATGTCATATGGTCAGATGAAACCAAAATAGAACTTTTTGGTAAAAACTCAACTCGTCGTATTTGGAGGACAAAGAATGCTGAGTTGCATCCAAAGAACACCATACCTACTGTGAAGCATGGGGGTGGAAACATCATGCTTTGGGGCTGTTTTTCTGCAAAGGGACTAGGACGACTGATCCGTGTAAAGGAAAGAATGAATGGGGCCATGTATCGTGAGATTTTGAGTGAAAACCTCCTTCTATCAGCAAGGTCATTGAAGATGAAACGTGGCTGGGTCTTTCAGCATGACAATGATCCCAAACACACCGCCCGGGCAACGAAGGAGTGGCTTCGTAAGAAGCATTTCAAGGTCCTGGAGTGGCCTAGCCAGTCTCCAGATCTCAACCCCATAGAAAATCTTTGGAGGGAGTTGAAAGTCTGTGTTGCCCAGCGACAGCCCCAAAACATCACTGCTCTAGAGGAGATCTGCATGGAGGAATGGGCCAAAATACCAGCAACAGTGTGTGAAAACTTTGTGAAGACTTACAGAAAACGTTTGACCTGTGTCATTGCCAACAAAGGGTATATAACAAAGTATTGAGAAACTTTTGTTATTGACCAAATACTTATTTTCCACCATAATCTGCAAATAAATTCATAAAAAATCCTACAATGTGATTTTCTGGATTTTTCTTTCTCATATTGTCTGTCATAGTTGACGTGTACCTATGATGAAAATTACAGGCCTCTCTCATATTTTTAAGTGGGAGAACTTGCACAATTGGTGGCTGACTAAATACTTTTTTTCCCCACTGTATGTGGATATATTGAAGCAACATCTCAAGACATCAGTCAGGAAGTTCAAGCTTGGTCGCAAATGGGTCTTCCAAATGGACAATGACCCCAAGCATACTTCCACAGTTGTCGCAAAATGGCTTAAGGACAACAAAGTCAAGGTATTGGAGTGGCCATCACAAAGCCCTGACCTCAATCCTATAGAAAATTTGTGGGCAGAACTGAAAAAGCATGTGCGAGCAAGGAGGCCTACAAACCTGACCCAGTTACACCAGCTCTGTTAGGAGGAACGGGCCAAAATTCACCCAACTTATTGTGGGACGCTTGTGGAAGGCTACCCGAAACGTTTGACCCAAGTTAAACAATTTAAAGGAAATGCTACCAAATACTAATTGAGTGTATGTAAACTTCTGACCCACTGGGAATGTGATGAAAGAAATAAAAGCTTAAATAAATCATTCTCTCTACTATCATTCTGACATTTCACATTCTTAAAATAAAGTGGTGATCCTAACTGACCTAAGACAGGGAATTTTACTAGGATTAAATGTCAGGAATTGTGAAAAACTGAGTTTAAATGTATTTGGCTAAGTTGTATGTAAACTTCCGACTTCAACTGTAAGGTGTGGCATATTACTGTTAACTGTGTGACACATAAGGTGTGGGATATTACTGTAAACTGTGTGACACATAAGGTGTGACATATTACTGTAAACTGTGTGACACATAAGGTGTGACATATTACTGTAAACTGTGTGACACATAAGGTGTGTTATATTACTGTAAACGGTGTGACACAAAAGTTGTGGCATATTACTGTAAACTGTGTGCCAGAGGTATAGCAACAGTGTAAACACTGTACTGTAATATTGATACCAGGTGATGGATATTATCAGTAACATTAACACACTTGGTAACTTCACCTCTCCTCATTTGGCCTGAATGTTAATGTGCTTGACTGGGCTTGTTTACTTTGCTAAATGAAGTCTAGTAATCTAGTAGTTTACGTATAAAATGATAGACAGCATATGGATCTGAAAATCACATAGGAAAAGTAACAACATTTGGGGATAGCTCCTCCTCTGACAATTTACCAATGTAGCCCTTTCCTGCAGTCAAATGACCAAATCGCCCTCTAGTGGCCTCATGGGTGGAATATTATTAATATTTTTAATAATTTCATAATCTTTTTTTTGTTCGTTTGTTTTTTTACACCAGAAATCCGGTGTTTCTATGTCAAACCGTTTTGTTATATTTCAGTCTTCTGTGATGTACAGTGGGTAGAACAAGTATTTGATACACTGCCGATTGTGCAGGTTTTCCTACTTACAAAGCATGTAGAGGTCTGTAATTTTTTATCATAGGTACACTTCAACTGTGAGAGACGGAATCTAAAACAAAAATCCAGAAAATCACATTGTATGATTTTTAAGTAATTAATTTGCATTTTATTGCATGACATAAGTATTTGATACATCAGAAAAGCAGAACTTAATATTTGGTACAGAAACCTTTGTTTGCAATTACAGAGATCATACGTTTCCTGTAGGTCTTGACCAGGTTTGCACACACTGCAGCAGGGATTTTGGCCCACTCCTCCATACAGACCTTCTCCAGATCCTTCAGGTTTCGGGGCTGTCGCTGGGCAATACAGACTTTCAGCTCTCTCCAAAGATTTTCTATTGGGTTCAGGTCTGGAGACTAGCTAGGCCACTCCAGGACCTTGAGATGCTTCTTACGGAGCCACTCCTTAGTTTCCCTGGCAGTGTGTTTCGGGTCGTTGTCATGCTGGAAGACCCAGCCACGACCCATCTTCAATACTCTTACTGAGGAAAGGAGGTTGTTGGCCAAGATCTCGTGATACATGGCCCCATCCATCCTCCCCTCAATACGGTGCAGTCGTCCTGTCCCCTTTGCAGAAACGCATCCCCAAAGAATGATGTTTCCACCTCCATGCTTCACGGTTGGGATGGTGTTCTTGGGGTTGTACTCATCCTTCTTCTTCCTCCAAACACGGCGAGTGGAGTTTAGACCAAAAAGCTCTATTTTTGTCTCATCAGACCACATGACCTTCTCCCATTCCTCCTCTGGATCATCCAGATGGTCATTGGCAAACTTTAGACTGGCCTGGACATGCGCTGGCTTGAGCAGGGGGACCTTGCGTGCGCTGCAGGATTTTAATCCATGACGGCGTAGTGTGTTACTAATTGTTTTCTTTGAGACTGTGGTCCCAGCTCTCTTCAGGTCATTGACCAGGTCCTGCCGTGTAGTTCTGGGCTGATCCCTCACCTTCCTCATGATCATTGATGCCCCACAAGGTGAGATCTTGCATGGAGCCCCAGACCGAGGGTGATTGACCGTCATCTTGAACTTCTTCCATTTTCTAATAATTGTGCCAACAGTTGTTGCCTTCTCACCAAGCTGCTTGCCCCATCCCAGCCTTGTGCAGGTCTACAATTGTATCCCTGATGTCCTTACACAGCTCTCTGGTCTTGGCCATTGTGGAGAGGTTGGAGTCTGTTTGATTGAGTGTGTGGACAGGTGTCTTTTATACAGGTAACGAGTTCAAACAGGTGCAGTTAATACAGGTAATGAGTGGAGAACAGGAGGGCTTCTTAAAGAAAAACTAACAGGTCTGTGAGAGCCAGAATTGTTACTGGTTGGTAGGTGATCAAATACTTTTGTCATGCAATAAAATGCAAATTAATTACTTAAAAATCATACAATGTGATTTTCTGGATTTTTGTTTTAGATTCCGTCACTCACAGTTGAAGTGTACCTATGATAAAAATGACAGACCTCTACATGCTTTGTAAGTAGGAAAACCTGCAAAATCGGCAGTGTATCAAATACTTGTTCTCCCCACTGTATATAAAGTGTAATATTGGGATGCAAACTCAAAATGTATTACATGCCAACTCTATATCTGACATGGTACAGGTGTCTTCATTTTTTAAAAGCCCATAACCATGTGTGTGTGAGGTGTATACTTTTGTTTCAAATTTGATTTGTTTAAGACTACCAAGAAATAGTCTGTGTGACCGTGATTTAGCCCACTGCAGTAAAAGGATAAACCATGGCATTATAGTACTACTGTATTATGAGTTGTAGTCGAGAAATCTAACAGCTGTGAAAAAAAGTAGACTAGCCTACCTCTACAATCCATCTAGAGGGATGTATTTATACTATTTCAGACCGTCTCCAACAACCTGTGCTGCTGTTGTTTCCAAGCAATTGTATTGCCATTGCTCTCTCTCTCTCTCTCTCTCTCTCTCTCTCTCTCTCTCTCTCTCTCTCAAACACACACACACACACACACACACACACACACACACACACACACACACACACACACACACACACACACACACACACACACACACACACACACACACACACACACACACACACTGTGCCTGGCTTGCACTGAGGGGGGTTTCAGGTTTACAATGCGCTGCTGTTGATGTCCGGCCAGTTCCTCTCTCCTTGTGAGGTACATAGAAGGGTCACAAAGTAACCTTCTGGCACAGCTTTATATCACACTGCTCTGGCCTCCACAAGAACACCTAGCCTCTCTGGTGTACGCTAACACCGTCTCTCTACAGCTATGTAGCCAATATCGGTTCTGTGTGGTCTTCTCTGTCTTTGCAATAAGACTGTTAAATTACCTGGCAAGAAGAGCTGAAGCAGCTCACCAGATAAATGGCCCAATTCGCTACAGAAATTCCTTTGATATTGTTCTACTTTGAGGGGCATATAATGGATGAAAATCTCCCTTGTGCCACTTGAGTCCAATACACAGATTTTGAGCCATAAGTGAAAAACTGGTCAAATATCATTGGCAACGTTCTCCTGAAATACATGTGGGCCCATTTCACAAATAATTGTGTATGAATTTACTGTAACAATCATATTAATTATTGTAATTTCAAAATAGATGACAGAGCTAGGCTACTTGCAGGTGCAAATAAATGTGGACTGTGCTTACCATGGTTGCCATGTTCTCAGAAAGTAAGATATTAATGTTCTAGACACGTTTCAGGAACGTTTCTGTGTATCGGTTGTCAGGACTTTGCCTGATGGTCCCAAAGAAACTGTTTCATTACAAATCACACCTTGTTACTGTTTCCAAGCCAATCAAGGTCCCAATTCATGATCCACTGATACAGTATCTCTTTGTTTGTTGGCAAGTGATACTCACACAGTGTTTTTAGCACATCATGTTTGCAACTATACATATACAGTGGGGAGAACAAGTATTTGATACACAGCCGATTTTGCAGGTTTTCCTACTTACAAAGCATGTAGAGGTCTGTACATTTTATCATAGGTACACTTAATCTGTGAGAGACAGAATCTAAAACAAAAATCCTGAAAATCACATTGTATGATTTTTAAGTAATTAATTTGCATTTTATTGCATGACATAAGTATTTGATCACCTACCAAGCAGTAAGAATTCTGGCTCTCACAGACCTGTTAGTTTTTCTTTAAGAAGCCCTCCTGTTTTCCACTCATTACATAACATGACATAAGTATTTGATACATCAGAAAAGCAGAACTTAATATTTGGTACAGAAACCTTTGTTTGCAATTACAGAGATCATACGTTTCCTATAGGTCTTGACCAGGTTTGCACACACTGCAGCAGGGATTTTGGCCCACTCCTCCATACAGACCTTCTCCAGATCCTTCAGGTTTCGGGGCTGTCGCTGGGCAATACGGACTTTCAGCTCCCTACAAAGATTTTCTATTGGTTTCAGGTCTAGGGACTGGCTAGGCCACTCCAGGACCTTGAGATGCTTCTTACGGAGCCACTCCTTAGTTGCCTGGCTGTGTGTTTCGGGTCGTTGTCATGCTGGAAGACCCATCCACGACCCATCTTCAATGCTCTTACTGAGGGAAGGAGGTTGTTGGCCAAGATCTCGCGATACATGGCCCCATCCATCCTCCCCTCAATATGGTGCAGTCGTCCTGTCCCCATTGCAGAAAAGCATCCCCAAAGAATGATGTTTCCACCATGCTTCACGGTTGGGATGGTGTTCTTGGGGTTGTACTCATCCTTCTTCTTCCTCCAAACACAGCGAGTGTTTAGACCAAAAAGCTCTATTTTTGTCTCATCAGACCACATGACCTTCTCCCATTCCTCCTCTGGATCATCCAGATGGTCATTTACAAACTTCAGACGGGCCTGGACATGTGCTGGCTTGAGCAGGGGGACCTTGCGTGCGCTGCAGGATTTTAATCCATGACGGCGTAGTGTGTTACTAATGGTTTTCTTTGAGACTGTGGTCCCAGCTCTCTTCAGGTCATTGACCAGGTCCTGCCGTGTAGTTCTGGGCTGATCCCTCACCTTCCTCATGATCATTGATGCCCCACGAGGTGAGATCTTGCATGGAGCTCCAGACCGAGGGTGATTGACCGTCATCTTGAACTTCTTCCATTTTCTAATAATTGCGCCAACAGTTGTTGCCTTCTCACCAAGCTGCTTGCCTATTGTCCTGTAGCCCATCCCAGCCTTGTGCAGGTCTACAATTTTATCCCTGATGTCCTTACACAGCTCTCTGGTCTTGGCCATTGTGGAGAGGTTGGAGTCTGTTTGATTGAGTGTGTGGACAGGTGTCTTTTATACAGGTAA
The DNA here is from genome assembly GCF_964263955.1 of Coregonus lavaretus. NCBI lineage: Eukaryota > Metazoa > Chordata > Actinopteri > Salmoniformes > Salmonidae > Coregonus > Coregonus lavaretus. The sequence continues at coordinate 79,860,810 of NC_139988.1, read as the reverse complement.
CGAGTTCAAACAGGTGTAGTTAATACAGGTAATGAGTGGAAAACAGGAGGGCTTCTTAAAGAAAAACTAACAGGTCTGTGAGAGCCAGAATTATTACTGCTTGGCAGGTGATCAAATACTTATGTCATGCAATAAAATGCAAATTAATTACTTAAAAATCATACAATGTGATTTTCAGGATTTTTGTTTTAGATTCTGTCTCTCACAGTTGAAGTGTACCTATGATAAAAATTACAGACCTCTACATGCTTTGTAAGTAGGAAAACCTGCAAAATCGGCAGTGTATCAAATACTTGTTCTCCCCACTGTATAGTTACAGTGTGCATGTTCATTTATACATTAATTCTTATTCAACATGTCCTCACCTCGGATTTGAACTCACAACCTCTTGGTTCACAGTACTCCAAGCTTACCGCTACATCACCATGTCAGGTATTGGTTAGTTCAACTATTCTCATCATTGATTTGATTTACTTATTTCAGCACTTGAAAGGCTTTCTGTATAATTGTCTAATGTTGGTGGGGCATGTTAACCTGTTTAAATGATACTCCTGAATCACTAAAAGTTTTTCCTGAATGTACTTTTAACAGAGTACTTGTGTAGATCTTCAAGGTGCATTCACCCTATTTCTTACAGTCTTACGCCTATCAAGTTGTTTCAGAACTGCACAAGTGCCTAGGGAGGAGGGAGTAGGACTTTTTCTGGACAAGTCAGGGCCTAAGTCAACGTTTCTCAACCTCGGTCCTTGGGACCCCAAGGGGGAATTTTTTTTTCTCCTAACCCTCAGAAGAATTGACAGATGAATGTTCTTGAAACAATTCTAGAACACTAACATTGGATATTCTGAGAACATGGTAACCACGTTCTGTTTGACATTAAGGGAATGTTCTCCTAACTATAAAGCCAAAACATGCTAAAAAGGTTATCAGAAGGTTTTTGCTAACATTGATAGAATGTTCCCCTTACTAACGGAAAACTGGACACTCAAACATTAGGGGAACATTGCAGACAATATTACAAAAACGTTCTCTCTCCGTAGGATTGTTAGCTGAGGAGTCATGTCCCTTACCACACCACCATGGAGGACATGAGCGACTGTTGATTAGTCCCCGGAGCGGTGAGGGCAGCTATTTGTACAATGTACACGATCACTGCCATTCACTGTCATAGGCTCAATGAGAAATCAATGTGAGAGTAGTGGAAGGGAAAAAAGGCAAGAAAGTTGAGTTGCTCTGCATTTGATTTTAAGGCTCAGAAAGGAAGCAGAGAAAGCTCACCTGGTAAAAGATTAGAAAGCATCTACAGTATAAGTTAAGTGGAGATAATATACCGTTATTGAGCTATTTTTAAGCAATAAGGCCCAAGGGGGTGTGTATGTTTGTGTGTATGTATTGACATGTAGGCTACGTGTGCCTTTTAAAAAAATGTATGCCGTTCTGCTTATGCAACAGCTAATGGGGATCCTAATAAAATACCAAATACCAATACCAATATACCACGGCTAAGGGCTGTTCTTAAGCACAACGCAACGCGGAGTGCCTGGATACAGCTCTTAGCCGTGGTATATTGGCCATATACCACAAACCCCCGAGGTGCCTTATTGCTATTATAAACTGGTTACCAATGTAATTAGAGCAGTAAAAATACATGCTTTGTCATACCCGTGGTATACGTTCTGATATACCACGGCTGTCAGCCAATCAGCATTCAGGGCTCGAACCTCCCAGTTTAAAATGTCTAATAAACCATAGCCTCATTGAACATTGGCTCATAGTACATTGACGTCAATATTTTCCCCTCACTGCTATTGGCACTAATGGCACTTCCTGTTTCATGTGACAGACCTGGGAGGTGAACACTCAACTCAGAATGAGGGACCTCCTGAGGACCATCATTGGTCTGATAATAAATGTAGTCTTCAAAGGCCACCTAGAGGAAGACGTCAGCCTTCATTACTGGCCCCTCACAGATGACACAATCCACCAGCTGTCACTGTGTTGGGTCAAAGTCACGAAGAAAAGGGGCATGGCCAACTGGCATCTGGGCTGGGAACATATCCTTGAGATGGTGACAAACATCCATACCCATCTTCACCACTACAGTGGCACGGGGCTGGTACTTAAGTTTGCAACATCTGCCAGGGCCACCATGCTAATGAAGTACATGGTTCACCATGTGGTCGAGGAGCTGGTGAAGCTGAAGGACATGGATAAAGGGACACCAGCTTCAGGGAGCAGTGAGGTAACAGTGATTACAAGTGTTTATCTTTATGAAAGTCTGCTAATCAAAAATGTTTTCTTGTCGATGTTGGTAAAAATGAGATCTGCAATGTTGCAAATGTCATGTTAAATATTGTGTCCTTGTTGCTTTCAGTCAGTGGACTTGAACATGGCAATCACAGACCACTTTGTCCCTAACCCTGTCAAAGTGGTAGATATCACAACACCCCGCACAAAATACTATAGTACACTATGGTATAAATGCTATAGTATTCACTGTAGTGTTTTTGAGGACATTACTGTAGTATTTACCATAGGGTTTTTGTTTCATTATCTTTGACATAGAAGTGCAGGCTTTCTCCTTCAGGAAATACTAAAAGAGCACATTTTCCATAACCTGTCGGTAGGTAGGACTGGGGTCTGAACAGATAGTTAAACACTTTTGCTACTTTCTATAACCTGTAGGGAACACAATATATGGTCTAAACTAGGCGTGTAGGTTTCTCACTTATTGGTGGCATAAATTGCAGTATGTGGGAGGGGAATGGGCAAGTTATATGCAAATTAAATACTGTAGTTTTTAGTATAGTTTAAAAAGTGTAGTGTTTTTGCAGACTGTAGTGTTTGTTGTTGTTGCTGATAATACTGTATTTACTATAGCATTCTACAGTATACTACAACACTCTATAGTAATTACTACACATGATCGAGGGATACTACAGTGTGTAGTATAGCATTCTACAGTATACTACAGTTTACTATAGAATTCTATAGTAAGTACTGTAGTATTCTATAGTAAACTTTAGTATTTTTTCATGTGGGCCCTGACTACTAATCCAGTCAGGTGAGTTACAAAACATTATCACAGATCACTTTGACAGGTTATTTCTCACTGTAATGTAACTTATTGGCTAATGTTTTATAACTAGACAGTTTCATAATTAAGTAACGTTTTTATGTAAGACTGATCTTTGTATGCCACAACCAGGCTTTGCCCCGGCACCCTGCACCCCACCACCAGGCTTTGCCGCCAATGCCATGCCATCCTGAAACAAATGGTCCTGCTATTCTTGGAGAGGATCCCTCCTGCATCAGAGGACCTTGTGTCCTAGTGCCTCACTATCACCGATCGTATCTGCACGCTGTTTCAGAGCATCACTGCCAGATTCCGCAATGGGATTAATGAGGAGCTGGAGAAGTGTACCGACTCTGACAGTAAACAGTACTGGGTTTAAACTTTTTACCGGGAGTACATGAAGAGGTACCCATCACCCCAGTGTCTAGGGATTGAAGCCTTTACATGTGATGAGGATGTGATGAGGAGAGATGTTTAGTGGTGGCCAACTTGTTTGGAAAGAAAATGTACCCCGATGTGTTCCTCTCAGACTTCGACGAGGATGAGGATTTAGGGAGTAGTGGAGTAAGCAATGATTTGAGGTGTTTATCTTTATGAAAGTTATCTCTGATTCAAAAATGTATTGTTGTCGATGTTGTTTTTTTTTTAAAGTACATCTGCAACTTTGCATATGTTATGTTAAATAATACATATGTTAAATATGAAATATTGTGTCCTTTTTGCTTTGAACCTGGCAATCTCTGACGAATTTGTCCCTAACCCTGTCAACGTGTTAGAGTGGCTTCGACCCCTTTCACAGGCATCACAAAGCCCTTGACCACTACCCATGACAAAGTGGTGGACGACACCACAACACCCCTGACCACTAACCCAGTCAACTTCGAGGTTAAGGATGAACTAGTTGACCTCCAGTCAGATGAGTTACATTAAACACTGATCACGTAGACAGGTTAGCATTTAATACTGTAATATAATGTATTAGCTAATGTTTTATAACTAGACAGTTTTGTAACTAATTTAAGCTATTGTGTAAGATTGATCTTCTCCTTATAATTTCCAGAAAATGTTGTGATCATCAAACCGAAGAAAAGCAGAATCATGCGATTATTCTGTAGACTTTTCTGCTTCTGCTGCGTGTCCAAAGATGATTTCATGGTGTGAACCTGAACAGCTTTTCAGCTGATGACTTACACACAAACACACATGCACATGTACACCCGCACGCGCAGACAGACACTCACACTTATACACACACACTTACTTATGGTAGTCTATCATGTACGATGATGAACTTCCACTTCTGCCTCTATTTGTGAGTCTTTGTGTGACTTTAAAGTCCAGTCCTTGACCCACATCATCTGTTGCAGACAGGGCATGTGAAGTCTACGATTGGGGGTGTAGGTGCATTTCTGGCTTCATGTCTCTTGAGACGCATTATTTTCCTAGCTCACTCCTGTCTTCCTCGTGCTTCTGGACTCCTTGCTGGCAGAGCTGGCGCCAGATGGGGCATTCAGCAGCAGTGTCCTCCAGCTGGGTAGGGTTAAGGCTTCACTTTTTCATGACAGTCTTTAGTTAGTCCTTGTAACGCCTTTTCTGACCCCCTGCAGAACGGCGGCCCATGTGAAGCTGGCCATAGAGGATCTTACTCCTTCGGCATCCTGGTTTTGCAGAGTATATCAGTATGGGTCACTCGGGCATGCCAGATTATCCCCAGGATGCACTGGAGGCACCTGATGAGAAAGGCCTCAAGCATCCTGATGTGGCGACTGTACATGGTCTCGCAGCTGTAGAGGAGAGTTGTGATGATCACTGTCTGGTTAACTGATATTTTCGGGTGAATGTTGAGGTCTTTGTTCTGGAAGACTCAGAACAAAGCCTGCCAAATGAGGATGATGCTTGCGTTATCCGGTTTGTAGTTCTCTTTCGATACTGCAGTCATCAGAGAGGAAGCTGCCCAGGTATTTGATGGATTCCACGATTGTAAGTGTCTTGTCGGAGATGGTGAAGGTTGGTGGATGAGGTGGAATAGCAGATTCCACTGACATACTACCTCGGTCTTCACGGTGTTCACCGAGAGACCCAGTCTGCTATAGGCGCTTGCAGCAGCTGCAAGGGTAGCTTGCAGGGCCTCTGGTGTGTGGGCCACAAGCGCACAATCATCTGCACACTGCAGCTCCAGGACATGCTCAGAAGTTATTTTAGTGGCCGATTGAAGCTTCCTGACGTTAAACAGGTTTCCGTCCAGTCTGAAGACTTTGCCAGCAACAGCCAGTCGTAAAACGCCAAAGCTGTTGCCACAGGTGGACTTGTCACCCTTGCCTTTGTAGATGGTGATTACGTTAGCGTCCCTCCACTGCTGGGGGACAGTGTCATGCTCCCAGACTTGAGCGATGAACAGATGTGGTCCTCGGGTGCACAGGTAGCCTCCCTGTTTGAAGATCTCAGCAGGGATCCTGTCAGGGCCGGGGGTATTGTTCTTCTTCAGGGATTTGACAGAGGAATGGATCTCTGAAAAGGTTGGTGGGAGATCCAGGTCTTGAATGGTGGGACGGTCAAGTAGTTCTTCCAGGACTGAGGGGTCAGATGGGGAGGGCTAGTTCAGAAGGGCTTCGAAGTGTTTGGCCCATCTTTGTGTGATGTGCTTCTGGTCCTTTATGAGTGTCAAGTAGATTTCAGGGGGGAGACAGAGCAGTTTATTGTGACGTAGATGGTTTTCAATGCATCGTAAAAGTTCTGCATATCGTTCTTATTCACATATGACTGTATTTAATTTGCCTTTGATACCCACCACTTGTTCTGCAGGGTATGCAATGTGGATTGCACCCCTCTCTGTGATGCTCACCATCACTGCCGATGTATGTCTGGTGTAGGTTTGTTGAGTGTAGTGCTGTGTGTTTTGTGAATGTCTTTGAGTAAGGTTGATATTGCTATCCCACATGCACACACACATGCACACACACACACACACACAGATACACACACACACACAAACACACCACAGGTGTTACTTTTTTTTTTGTTTCCAATGTTCAAAATGTATCATGATTTTTTTCCTCATTAAATATTTTAAGTTATTTTGTCTTACTATTTTTACTATTTACTGTACAGTATCAATCAATCAGTATTGTTATTTTTTTAATATTTACAGTATCAATTTACATTACAAATTTAAATGACAGATTATTCAACAACAGTGGTGGATTGAATGTGTGTTTAGATTTAGTTGACCCATTTCCTAAAGCTTGTTAACTGTATTTCTTTAGTTTTCCAGAAGAGGGCAGTCATGTCTAATATCTGAAGTCATGTAATACCACTTCACAGTAATTCTGATGGCCTTGTGTCTTGGTAAATGTGTTTTTAGTCATTGTCGTGCACTGTAAATAAATTACATATAATAAATTGTAAATTGACAACCATTACCACAGTACAAGGAAGAAAGGTGTGTACTTGTATAGCTAGTAAGCTATTAGTCTGAAAGAATGGACCACATCCAATAAAGTATTTGGCATGCAGAATGAGTCATAAACATATTTGTATATGTTGCCTCTTTGTGGTTGTCTGTCTTTCTGTGATTGTAAAATATCTGTATGGGAAATCCACAGGGGCCCCTGTTGGACTAGATAGATTAGAGAAACCATAGAAAGCCTTACGGTCTACTCCACAGCAGGGATCAGGTTCATTTCAGTTTAAAGTGACTATGATGACCATGTTCCAACTTGACGGGTGGGGGCTGTGGTGAGACTGGGAGCAAGACCATTGGAAGAACTAGAAGGAAAACGTTGAGACTCATCAACTACAGTAACATGCAGTACATCCTTCGAGAGTGGTGCCTTTAAAAAAAGAACTGATCGAAGATGCTGTACTGCATTTAGACTTCAGTCAGATTCCCACACCTTTCAGCAACAACAACAACAACACGCCCAAGACCCATGTAGGTGCAGATCAAGAGCTCCCGCCAATGCCCTCGGTCCAGGTTTCCCACTTCTACTCTGTGATACACACAAACTCTATCTCTCGCTCTCGCTCTCGCTATCTCTCTCGCTTTCTTGCGCTCTCTCGCGCTCTCTTGTGCTCTCTCTGCTCTCTCTCTCTCTCTCTCTGTCTCTCTCTGTCTCTCTCTCTCTCTCTCTCTCTCTCTCTCTCTCTCTCTCTCTCTCTCTCTCTCTCTCTCTCTCTCTCGCACCTCTCCCTGTCAAATTAGCAGTTGTTCGCAAGGCTGGGGGAGAGAAAGGGAGAAGGGAGAAGAAGCCTGGCACGGAGCTCCAGTGAGAGACAGCGGAAGGACTGATTGAAAGGCTTCCGAGAATTCTCTGGTTTTGTTGTGTGGTTCCCTCCACAGTGTACAGGAGACGGGTAATGGCTTTAGCAGGGCCAGGTACACAAAGCTCCTGTGGCCACAGACCGGAGCTGGACAAACTTTACTGTTGACATCTGGAATTTCTTTCCTCCCTTCACTTATTTTTCTTTGCTCCTCTCACCTCTTTATTTTGATTGAAGGGTGACTCACTGGTGTTCCAGCTCGTACTGTATCCATCATCGTAAAGGCATCAGCGGGCTAAATGTAGACGTTTTTTTTTTGTACTGTACTGTATGGCTTTATCAAATCAAATCCAATTTTATTTGTCACATACACGTGTTTAGCAGATGTTATTGCGGGTGTAGCAAAATGCTATCATGTCCTCTTGTATGTTTGACTGAGGAGAACAAATTGCAGCTGACTGTGTGATATTCCTTCATGCTAATCCACTATAACATGTCTCTCTGTATACATGTGACTGTTATGGATGCTCTCATCATACAGAAAATGACTATGACCATTTCTATGGCTCTCATCCACTTTTCAGATTCTAATGTCTTTCCCGTGTGAACAGTGCTGCTGTACTCGTTCCAGCTTCTGTAATAATCATGGCTACTATATCAATGTACAGGCTTATAGGCCTATCGTACACTCTAAAAAGAAAAGGTTCCTGGAGGATCGTTCAGGATAATTTGAGGTTAAAAACCTGTACTCCGCCATCAGTTCATTTTTGAACCTTTGTAGACTTAAAGGGTGCTTTGAATAACCCTTTTCAAAAGAGGGGTTAGCAGTACGCTAGTGAGTAAAGGGTGCTCGTGCGTATAATTCAAATTGAGAACATTGGTCAAAAGACAACTGGTAGCGGGAAGCGCACAGATGGTTGGAGAGACGCAACAGATAAGAGATGGCTTGCAACGGATCGACGTGAAAGGTGAGTGAACCTTAGCTATTCGCTAGCTAAGATAATAATTAATCAAACTACTATCAAATAACAAAAAAACGATACATAATGTTATATATATATTCGTTTTTCATCAGCTAGCCAGGCTACATAGCCTGTATTGTTAGCTGGTAATTGTTGTATAAGTGTTGGTATGTTATCAAATCAAATCAAAATCAAATCAAATCAAATTTGATTTGTCACATCCGCCAAATACAACAGGTGTAGACCTTACCGTGAAATGCTTACTTACAAGCCCTTAACCAACAATGCAGTTTTAAGAAAATTGAGTTTTAAAATATTTACTAAGAAAACTAAAGTAAAAAATATAAAATAAGTAACACAATAAAATAACAATAATGAGGCTATATACAGGGGGTACCAGTACCAAGTCAATGTAGCTAGCTAGTTAAAGTTATTGTAACATTAGCTAACTTTAGCTAACTAGCTAGATTCAATATTGAGAATTTTTTGTCCTTATTTAAACCCATGATACACTCTCTCACCATCTCCTTCCATCCTCATTTACATTTACATTTTAGTCATTTAGCAGACGCTCTTATCCAGAGCGACTTACAGTTAGTGAGTGCATACATTTTTTTTTTCATACTCCTCCCTTTAGTCCCTCCCTTTAGTACCTGGCTCATCCTGCCCCTGTCCAGTTAAGTGGTGGAAAGTTTGGGAGCTGTGAGCTCTGATAGAGAAATATATCAACCTCCATGAACAGGTAAGACACACACACGACCCAATTTAGGCTATGTTAAACTTGACAAAAAGAAGAATACATAAAACAGTTCAGATTAGTTAGATGCATTTGATATCGAATACTCTTGTTGTTTATGTTGTATTTGTGTCTAATTGATGTCTTTCAGGTTGGTGTATTGGGGCGGATTGTTCTGTCCTCTGTATTTCAGACCAAAGCAAGACAATGTTTAAAGCTCACTATGGATCTACAAACAGGTTAGCCTCTATAAAGTATTTGGATGTATTTACAGTATGATTATAGTGTGTTCTGTGTTTTTTTTTTTGTCTTTTCCAATACTAACTGAATGGTGAATGAATGTATTTACAGTCAATCAATCAATCAATCAATACGGTGTGATTATTGTGTGTTCTGTGTAATTGCTTTGTCTTTTCCAATGCTAAATGAATGGTGAATGTCTGGTGTCATTTTGTCTTATTTTTGTAGGTGAGAAGATACGTTTCTTCTTAGGGGAAGGGAAGGGAAATGTTTATTTTCCATTCTGTATATTTGAAAAAAATTCAACTCCAGTTTAAGAACTGAGATAAGCTACAAATCTCATTGTGGGGTAGGCTACATGTTATAAAGATGGTTAAAGCTCCTAAACTGAATTATGTCATCAGCATGTTTCCACATAGACAAAATGATTAGTCAGTTTATTTGGACTATTAAAAGGGCAAGGATTAACCTAGCTAGATTACAGGCAAATACTTAGAAGGGAGGATTAAAGCTCCCTAACATGTAATTATAGCAAGAAGCCTTTATAACTGCCCAAATAGGCTCTCTTTATTGAGAACTCTAATAGGCCAATTTGGGTTGACATGGAAGAAGAACTTAATGCCCCATTTGGAGCATCATATTATCTGAGTCAACACTTAAATGTGGGACTGCAGAATCCCATCATGTCCCATACTAAGAAATATGGCATCAGATAAATAAGAGAGAGACATCTTCACCTTTCCTGACAAGCTCTGCTTCATTATGGAACAACAATAAATACAAATTAGGAGGAAAGGTGGTTGTCTGGAAAGAGTGGTATAGGTTTTGTTTAAGCCTCAACATTTCATTTTTGCTTTTAGTGTCAACTTGAATTTGAGTGTGGCTGTGGAAGACTGGTCCCTTGATGATGTCTGCAAGTGGCTGAGTACCAATGATCTCCATGATTCCATTCCATATTTTTTATTTATCTATTTTTTACTTAACATTTATTTTTCTTAAAACTGCATTGTTGATTAAGGGCTTGTAAGTAAGCATTTCACTGTAAGGTCTACACCTGTTGTATTCGGCGCATGTGGCAAATAACATTTTGATTTGATTCGAAGGTTCACAATCTGTCTGAAGAATGCCAACTCTATTCAATTGTCCACATAGCAACAAACATACTTTCTCTGTGTCCAGACTACTCACACATATGGCCTCTATTACCAGCATGAACCACATTTTCTAATTACCTGTGGACTTAATGGGTGTGGGAAAACAAATAGATGTTTCAGCGCCTATCGGTCACACATCAACTGAAACCACAGAGAGCTTTTAAGCGACAACTTAGATGAGAATTGCCCTCATGTTGAATTTGAGACTGGGACTGATCCCATTGAAGATGGTGTGAGCGATGTAGAGAGTCTGCCAGAGGCTGAACATGTTCCAGCCACAGACATCAACAATGAGCAGCTAATTTAAGGTCTCCAAAATAATATCAGTTTTTTTTATTTTGAAAATCAGGGAAGAACACTGCAGCCCAGCTACAGTACAGATTAGCATTGTTGAGGACCTCAGAACCATTCTTGATGCATTTATGACACACTAAAGTGATGCCCTCAGGTTTCACCTTACAAATAAGCAAATAAATGTGGATGAAGATGACGATCTCAGGAACTTGCTGAACAACTCTGCAGTATTTGAGGAATGCATTAGATGTATAAGCTCTGAGTGGATGCTGGAGCATTACTGTGTGGAAGAATTGGGCAAGGTCAGGCCAAGTGAAGTACCCCTGAGCAACAAAGAAGGTAATAAAACAAGGTAATTTCAATACATCCCATTGGTCAGCAAAACCTTCCAAGGCACAATCAAAACAATCTCAGCCAATAATCTCTCCGCACAGGCAGTTGCAGGGTTGAGCAAAAAGTTTTCCTCTGGTCGCATTTGTCGCTTCTGCTTGGCTACAAAGGGGGACATTTGCTACAAAATCACTGAAGAGGAATTTACCATGCGTGACCCAGACAACTACAAGTACCATCTGCAGGCTGTGGAAGAAAATCCAGACAATGCATCAATGTATGGCATCAAAAAAGCCTGTTGCTTCTCTCAGCTGAATCATGTGCCATCTCCAATTACCTATCTGTTTCCACCAGACGTATTGCATGACCTTCATGAGGGCATCATACCCACAGTGATCAGACTAGTGCTGCAACAACTGGTTCAAGAGAGGCAAATTACTCTTGCCCAGATTAACTTTGAGACTGATAACTTGTTTAATGGCAAACGAGATGTCTCTTCTAAACCTGTGCCACTATCCGAGAGAGTCCTAAGGAAGAATGGCCATCTATCCGGAAGTGCATCAGAAAGATTTACACTTTTCCATTTACTTCCCTAAATGATTGGTAGTCAAATACAAAATGGCAGTGCTTGGGATCTCTACCTCCTGCTTCGAGAGATATCCGACATCATCTTGGCCCCATATCTTGGACATCATCTTGGCCCCATATCTGGCCGAAAAAATCACTGAATTTCAAGCTCCTCTTCCAGGAGCTGTTTCTAGGGAAGGCAATCCCAAAGATGCACTACCTCGTCCACTACCCTAGCCTGCTACTTGCCTATGGACGTTTGATCCACCAGTCCAACATGCGATTTGAAACGAAACACCAATATTTCAAGAGGCTCTCAGCAGTTGTGGGAAACTTAAAGATATATAATGAAGACCCTGGCAAAAAGACATCAGCTCAGACAATGCTGGGAACAATTACAACCTTAACATTCCCTGGAATTGTCCTCAGCTGCCTTGGCAACACAATAACACACCGTGCGGACACAAGAGACGTCCCACTGCAAGCACTTCCAAACTCTGCCTGTGCAGAAGCCATCAAAGCAAAATGTGTCACCAAGACAAAGTCCATTACATAGAACAACGCGCATTACAACGTAGAAGACTATCTGGTCATCGACACTGCTCATTCAGAAGAAATACCTGTGTTCATGGAAGTGTGTGGAATATACAGTTTCCTTGGTGCTTGTGTGGTAAAGTACTACTACTACCAGCTAGTTTCAACAGTCATACATGGCTCAACACAGTCAACAATACATTTCTATAAGGCCTGCTGAGGAGATCGATTTCCATAGGTTAGATGGATACAGGGACCAAGAGGGAAGAGTGTCCATTCCACTCCGCCACTGGATTACAGTTAGTGAATATTAATTGATTTATTAACTTATTAAGCACAACACACTTTTGTTTCTATTCTGATATGCACTGACCAGAACACTGACATGTAATTTTTATTTTGGGTCTTCCCACAGAACACCAAATTGATGGAGAGACATTGATGTCATTGGACCAAAGAATGGTGGAGCGACTCGTTCCAATAACCTAAGTTCGAATCAAATTCACAAAATTAATAGAGAATTTAAAAACTAAATAATGTATGACTGTTATCTGCATCATTGATTCTATCACATTGATCATATTCCAATTCTCAGCTCTTTTCGTTTGCTTTCTGAGCCTGAAAGCACAAAACAACTGTATTATTGTTAGTTCACAGCTGCCGCAAACAGCCCAGCACAATGACCCAGCATCTTTCCTGCAAAATGACAAACCAATTGGCCTTCAGAATGACATATCAACTGGCCAGCAACAGGACACATCAATCAGCCAAAGAGTCTAGCCATCTGTGTTTAGACTTCCAGAATTTCCAGCCGTATTAAAATAAAAACTTGTGATGATGATCTTCATCGCCCTACTGTGGACTCGAAGTGGAGGTCTCAGATTGTGCAGGTGTTGTTCAACTTCATGTGTACCTACACTTGGTGAGTATAGTTACAGTTGAAGTCGGAAGTTTACATACACCTTAGCCAAATACATTTAAACTCAGTTTTTCACAATTCCTGACATTTAATCCTAGTAAAAATTCCATGTCTTAGGTCAGTTAGGATCACCACTTTATTTTAAGAATGTGAAATGTCAGAATAATAGTAGAGAGAATGATTTATTTAAGCTTTTATTTCTTTCATCACATTCCCAGTGGGTCAGAAGCTTACATACAGTCAATTAGTATTTGGTAGCATTGCCTTTAAATTGTTTAACTTTGGTCAAATGTTTTGGGTAGCCTTCCACAAGCTTCCCACAATAAGTTGGGTGAATTTTGGCCCATTCCTCCTAACAGAGCTGGTGTAACTGAGTCAGGTTTGTAGGCCTCCTTGCTCGCACACACTTTTTCAGTTCTGCCCACAAATGTTCTTTAGGTTTGAGGTCAGGGCTTTGTGATGGCCACTCCAATACCTTGACTTTGTTGTCCTTAAGCCATTTTGCCACAACTTTGGAAGTATGCTTGGGGTCATTTTCCATTTGGAAGACCCATTTGTGACAAAGCTTTAACTTCCTGACTGATGTCTTGAGATGTTGCTTCAATATATCCACATAATTTTCCTCATGATGCCATCTATTTTGTGAAGTGCACCAGTCCCTCGTGCAGCAAAGCACCCCCACAGCATGATGCTGCCACCCCCGTGCTTCACGGTTGTGATGGTGTTCTTCGGCTTGCAAGCCTGCCCCTTTTTCCTCCAAACATAATGATGGTCATTATGGCCAAACAGTTCTATTTTTGTTTCATCAGACAAGAGGACATTTCTCCAAAAAGTACGATCTTTGTCCCCATGTGCAGTTGCAAACCGTAGTCTGGCTTTTTTATGGCGGTTTTGGAGCAGTGGCTTCTTCGTTGCTGAGCGGCCTTTCAGGTTATGTCGAAATAGGACTCATTTTACTGTGGATATAGATACTTTTGTACCTGTTTCCTCCAGCATCTTCACAAGGTCCTTAGCTGTTGTTCTGGGATTGATTTGCACTTTTCGCACCAAAGTACGTTCATCTCTAGGAGACAGAACGCGTCTCCTTCCTGAGCGGTATGACGGCTGGGTGGTCCCATGGTGTTTATACTTGCGTACTATTGTTTGTACAGATGAACGTGGTACCTTCAGGCGTTTGGAAATTGCTCCCAAGAATGAACCAGACTTGTGGAGGTCTACAATTTTATTTCTGAGGTCTTGGCTGATTTATTTTGATTTCCCCATGATGTCAAGCAAAGAGGCACTGAGTTTGAAGGTAGGCCTTGAAATACATCCACAGGTACACCTCCAATTGACTCAAATTATGTCAATTAGCCTATCAGAAGCTTCTAAAGCCATGACATCATTTTCTGGAATTTTCCAAGCTGTTTAAAGACACAGTCAACTTAGTGTATGTAAACTTCTGACCCACTGGAATTGTGATACAGTGAATTATAAGTGAAATAATCTGTCTGTAAAGAATTGTTTGAAAAATTACCTTTGTCATGCACAAAGTAGATGTCCTAACCGACTTGCCAAAACTATAGTTTGTTAACAAGACATTTGTGGAGTGGTTGAAAAATGAGTTTTAATGACTCCAACCTAAGTGTATGTAAACTTCCGAATTCAACTGTATGTAGTATACTGATCTTAGCTTAATGTTAATGAAATAAGTTCCTCAAATATGAATCATAATGCTTGTGTGTATGTGTGTGTGTGTGTGTGTGTGTGTGTGTGTGTGTGTGTGTGTGTGTGTGTGTGTGTGTGTGTGTGTGTGTGTGTGTGTGTGTGTGTGTGTGTGTGTGTGTGTGTGTGTGCGTGCGTGTGCGTGTGCGTGTGCGTGTGCGTGTTCGTGTGCGTGTGCGTGTGCGTGTGTGTGTGTGTGTGCGCGTACTCTCCTCCATAGTGTTGTCATAATCGCTGCAGCTGATAGCATAGCACATATTCAACTTTTACATGATGATAATCAACGCCATCAATCAATGTGATTTGTATTACAAACAGAATTGTTAGTCTAAATGTAATGTTGTATGTTTCTTGTTTGCTTTAGGTACCCCACTGCCCGGCAATACATGGATGTGTGCACAGCGCTCATTCAAAAGTACCCGTCGTTGAGAGACCAGACAGTTTTCCTACTCACATTACTTCACACTAATAACCTTTTTACACCATTGTGCCTACCCAGACCATAATGTGCTTGGATCTCTTCTTCTCACACTGTTAAACCATCACAGCAGCATAACAAGACCATCTCTGGTCTGCTCCTCTGACCTCGGTCCCAATAATCCATCATGACATTTCTCCTCTCTACATTTGTATCATGGCACGGCATGATAAAGAATAAATACAACAAAGAACGGCAGCATTTTGCTCACGTTGCACAAGTACAGGAAATGCAGAAGATGTTTGGGAGGCAAGGGAAAAAAATAAGGCCAAATCACACCAAAAATGAAGACCCGACTAAAATAGCCAAGGTAACTGCATACAAATAATGGCCCATATTCAGTGTGTCAAAGTCAAACCGCTGATCCCGGATCCGTTTTTAAGATCATAAATAAGATCGTATGGACAGGTGGGGACCTGACCCTAGATCAGCACTCTGATATGCTTCGTGAATACGGGACATTTTGCCTTTTCTATGGACCTTGATCGTGTTTGATGATGTATGTACCAATATTTGATCATATTTATATTTGATTTTCAGATTGAGATTGGTGAGGATTCCTTCAGTCAGAAGTTACATGTTGAAAAGATGTAGGTGTGATGCAGAGTGACAAAAAAAAGGGACCGAACGTAAGTTCCCTACAAGACAAAATGAAAAGGACTGAAAAAGAGAGATAACTTTTTATAAAATAACAAGGCACCAAGGACATCTTAAAACAGTACCCAGCACTCCGTTTGCCAGCCATTGTAAGTAGACAAAAAGTCTGATTGAGAGAAATGGTAAAAAGCACAACTAATGTAACATAGCAGCACAACTAATGTAACATAGCCAAGTACTGTCATCTGAATCCAAGAGATATTGATGATGCATTATAAACAAATTGACTCAGATTTTCTCAGAGATGAAAAGCAAATTCGGTATGGATGTGTACTGAAACATTGTGGACTGAAACATTGTGGACTGAAACATTGTGGACTAAAACATTGTGGACTGAAACATTCACTACAGCCATTTTGTTCCTCCCCAAGTGGGCTGTACGTCACAGACAGGGTATGTATTTCCCAGCAGACAAATAAATACATTCAAAGTTAGAAGTACTGTGTAAGGTGTACTGTGCTCAGTTGTTAACCTACTGTTTGAAATATGACTTAATTTTACATTTTTTTCCCCTTCTTACAGTGTGTAAAGTTCCCACCACCTACCATAAGAATAGAGGGGAATCCCTTTGCGGATAAGAGCCACATCCAGCTCTTCCTTAATGGAGAGGAGCTACTCACTGAAGAGCCAGAGGACATCTTCGTGGGATTGGGAGTGGTAATGGGGGTCCATTTCCTTTTTAATATTGAGTATGCAGCATCAGTGAAAAGCACTATACTATTCATTCAGAAATGTGTTCTGGGAATTGATGAGGGGGGTAAATTACCAACAAATGTTGTACGAATGGTAAACTTTTTGCTGTAGGGAGACCAGAAATAAGGGAGACCAGACATTTCTGTGATGTCTGTAAGTGAGATTTCTGTGACGTTTAAAGTGAATCAAATAAATGTGTGACTTTACAAGTTCACCACTCGATGTTATTTGTATAATTATTGTTAATATAATAATAATAATTGTTAATATTATTATTATTATTATTATTATTACAATACATGGGACATAAAATGTTCCTATAGGAACCTTAACACCCTAATAGGTTCCTCGGGGAAAAGGTTCCTGGAAGCACCTTTACGGGTTCCACCGGTGTTGCAATCTGAGGAACCCCTAAAGGTGCCTCCAAGAACCTATTCTTTTTAGAGTGTAGGCTATCATGTCTCTGTGTCAGGGAGTATGTATGGCCAGAGTTGATCAGGACAGATAGAAGAATGAGAGGCACAGAGCCAGTCTTAGAACTGAGAGAGAGAGAAAGAATTGAGAGAGAGAGATTTGAGAGAGAGAGAATTTAGAGAGAGAGAATTGAGAGAGAGAGAATTGAGAGAGAGAGATTTGAGAGAGAGAGAATTTAGAGAGAGAGAATTGAGAGAGAATTGACAGAGAGAGAGAGAGAGAGAGAGAGAGAGAGAGAGAGAGAGAGAGAGAGAGATTTGGTTGAGAATTGAGAAAGAGAAAGTGAGAGCGAGAGAGAGAATTGAGAGAGATAATTTAGAGATTTGAGAGAGAGAAAGAATTTAGAAAATTGAGAGACAATTGAGAGATGAAGCGATCCAATGCATACTGTCTCAAATGATTTGATAGGTATTTGACACATGCAGGATTTTCAAACAGAAAATCACCTAGTGGCACGCAATAACCTAACGTCCAATCATGTAGAAGAAATGCATATACAGTAATCTCCTTCCCTTCAGCTTCAAACACCTTCTAGACCTAAAGAAGGACTCTATCTCCACCCGAACTAGTGACCCTTCAAGAGAAGGCTTTTACAGACACTGTTCCTGTTTCAGTAGATATCAAAACTATACCACTAAAGTGAAGCACTGACTGTCTACACAGAGCAGGAGATGTATCCCCCTGGACAGACACACAGACACACAGACCCAAGTCCACAGAGACATCAACAGGATGTTGCAGCTCTGACACGGCAGCCTCTTTACACAGCACTCAGATGTGGAGATAAAAATATGACATGTGCTGTTGCTACAGTAAACAATGAAGGAGGGGATTATTGGGAGTGGGAGGAGAAGGAGAGAGAGAGAGAAAGAAAGAGAGAGAGAGAGAGAGAGAGAGAGAGAGAGAGAGAGAGAGAGAGAGAGAGAGAGAGAGAGAGAGAGAGAGAGAGAGAGAGAGAGAGAGAGAGAGAGAGCGAGAGAGAGAGAGAGAGAGAGAGAGAGAGTTTGTGTGTGTGTGTGTGTGTGTGTGTAATTCTGTGTGTGTGTGTGTGTAATTCTGAGTGTGTGTGTGTTATTCTCTCTCTCTCTTTCTCTTTCTCTGTGTGTGTGTGTGTGTGTGTGTGTGTGTGTGTGTGTGTGTGTGTGTGTGTGTGTGTGTGTGTGTGTAATTCCGTGTGTGTAATTCCGTGTGCGCACAGAATTACAGCATAGCAGGAAACCTGCACTGAGGGCATTGGCCTGGGAGCTAGGCCAGCTCTTCCCATGCATGGGTCTCGTGGGGTGTAAACCCAACCCCACGTGTTTGTTAGTGTTTAAATTAAAGAAGTGTTTGACCCAGTGAGGGTGTTCCCTTTTGGGCTATTTGTTGGCCCAGGCTGATCCTGAGAACTCTCTGGGGAGC
This sequence comes from Coregonus lavaretus, assembly GCF_964263955.1. NCBI lineage: Eukaryota > Metazoa > Chordata > Actinopteri > Salmoniformes > Salmonidae > Coregonus > Coregonus lavaretus. The sequence goes on along the minus strand of NC_139988.1, from coordinate 79,842,331 downwards.
ACTCTCAGTCCACCTCTTCAAAGTGTCCGGCCCCCAAGCAGGAAGTCCAGCCCGGTGCTGTTTGGAACATGACGAGAACAGACAGACACAGAGACAGGAAGGAAGGAAGGTATTCCATGAACACGTAATGCTACTGTCCACAACACCCTCGCACCCCCGCCAGCCAGGCCAATGGGGGGATTCCAAAGGGCCCACAGCAATTTATTGTGATTTATTTAGCATTTCAAGCTGTCCTACAGTCAATGTGATCAGAACCAGCTGAGGTGGGATGGCTCTTGTTTCCTGTGAGTGCATCCCAAATGGCACCCTATTCCGTACAGTACAGTGCACTCTCTCTTCCTCCACTCTCTGTCCTCATACTGCTCTATGGGCCCTGATCAAAAGTAGTGCATTAAATAAGGAATGGGGTGCCATTTGGTACGTAGCCTGTGTGTTGGAGGCTGGAAGAAAGAGGTAGCGGAAACCACTGAACAGATCTGAGATCAGACTGACACTGACACCTACCCACACCATGACATGAAATAGAGCCAGAAATGTAAATACTTTTTGGTGTAGGTTGTAAAGTTTGATAAATGTGATTGTATGTTTTTTTGTATTTTGGACGATTTGTTCCATCTGCTTTAGATACAGGAGTGAGTATAGACACGATACTGTACATCTATATGTTTCCATTAACTCTATGTACAGGGTACCAGTTTCACAGACTTACTTTACATCATCCACTTTCATGTAAAATATTTGCATTATGAATAATATACTGTTCAAGAAACAGCATCAACACTCAGCACTGCACATCCAACCAAGGATAATTCCTCCTGCCTTGGTTTGGCAAAGGCGCCCTTCATATCAAAGCATCCTTCAACGAACATTCAATATTACTGAGCTAATCAAGTTGCCTGGAATTGTCCCCATTTAAAAAGAGTTGAACTGTCAGTCTGTCCGCTGTACCAGCTATGACCAGTAGAGGACACTGTTCATTTGCTTTGCTCTGTGACGCTCTAACTTCCAAAGACGAAGGCCCTGTCCAGTAACAACTCCTATCCCACTATCCACTTGGCACATGTATATTTCTGGGCCAGGTGGAACTAACATAACCTCTCAGCTCGAAATTGTCATAATTTTATGTTGTTTGGATATCATATTTGTTTGATATTCTCTAGGGTGGTTTGTTCCACTAGTATGTTTCCTCACTTTTTATTTGTCTGTCCTGAAGTAGCCAACTGTAGCAATGTGCTTAGACTCTCAAAGATGTTGTGTTGAATTGCGGACATACTTCTTAACCATTCTGAACTCTCATGTTATTCATTGTGTATGGTTTAGGTGACCTGTAGCATACCTGCTGTGTTGGATCTCTCGGCATGCAACCTCTGCGCCCTCTGGTAAGTGATCCTCTGGGACGTCAGTCAGTGTTGTAGACAGTGATAGGCTAATCTACTGTGTGTACGCTGTGGCTACCGTGTGAGCTGGCTTCACAGTGACAGTTTGGGTCAATATTCGAATGAGTTACAGGGTATGACATTATTACAATCTGATTTGATCTGATGCCTAACTCCACCCACTACCCACTTCATGTAGATATCAGGTATAAACCTGATTGTATTAGCTGATTGGTGTGACCACTACTCTACTACAGTAGCCTAGATAAGGCCTCTCTCAGAGGGCCAGCAGCAGAGATAAGGCCTTGGCTCCCACAGCAGGAAGCCCAGAGAACCTAGTGTAGCATGGGTCAGTATGGGTCATCCTGTCAGCCAGCAGGGACTGATGGAGGGACTAATCCCACTGTTGTCATGACGATGGGTCAGATGAAAACATAAAAACACCTGCTCCGCCCCTAACTGGTTTCATTTTACATACGCTCCTATCCAGAGCGACTTACAGGAGCAATTAGAGTTATGTGCCTTGCTCAAGGGCACATTGACAGATTTTTCACCTAGTTGGCTTGGGGATTCCAACCAGCAACCTTTTGGTTAATGGCCCAATGCTCTTAACCGCTAGGCTACCTCCTCGAGTGACTTGAGTGACTCAAGTGACTTAGACATGAACGCACACACACATACACACAGGCACACACACACACAATACATTTGCATCATGGGAATAGGAATTACGGGAATTAGGGTTGAAGCATAGTAGTTGGTTGATTTAATTAATCCAAATGGTACAGATTTAAATGGCTGCTATCTTTACACTCTATAAACAGTAACTAAAACCAATAGCTAAACGTACTTATTACACACTCACAGACAAACACACACACACACACACACACACAGATGGCACCTGGTCTGACCACAAATGCTGTCTAACCCTTGCACCCTGCGGTTCGCTATGGCCCAGATTGCCAGTAAAAAAGGGGAGGCTTCATGGCTCAACTATTCGCTGGGTAAATGGAAAGGGGTTGTATATGACCTAAAACACTTCACGGTCCCACTGAGGTGTGTGTGTGTGTGTGTGTGTGTGTGTGTGTGTGTGTGTGTGTGTGTGTGTGTGTGTGTGTGTGTGTGTGTGTGTGTGTGTGTGTGTGTGTGTGTGTGTGTGTGTGTGTGTGTGTGTGTGTGTGTGTGTGTGTGTGTGTGTGTGTGTGTGTGTGTGTGTGTGTGTGTGCGTGTGTGTGTGTCAGATGGTGGTGAGGTCTGCTGAGAAAGGTTGGGTCAGTATGAAGAGGAGGAAGAGAGAAGTCTCATCTCAAAACTATGAACACGTCAGGTTTACTGAGAAACATTCAGTTCTCTTCTGTGGACATGTGGTTGTGTTAGTGGCTTATGGAGAAGGTGAAATTGAAAGTGCAAATATGGTAGTTTGAGGTTGATTTGTTTTTAAATTTGATTAAATTAGTATTTCAATTACAATAATAACTCAGGAGATACAATACCATGATCAAGGGATTTGAGTGGTTCATAGATCTGGTTGAACTGATATTTAAATTGACTTTATTGAAAACAAACATACAGTACCAGTCAAAGTTTGGACACACCTACTCATTCAAGGTTTTTTCTTTATTTTGACTATTTTCTACATTGTAGAATACATTTACATTTTAGTCGACGCTCTTATCCAGAGCGACTTACAGTTAGTGAGTGCATACATTTTTCATACTGGCCCCCCGTGGGAAACGAACCCACAACCCTGGCGTTGCAAGCACCATGCTCTACCAAGTGAGCTACAGGGGACCACATTAAATAATAATAGTGAAGACATCAAAACTATGAAATAACACATATGGAATCATGTAGTAACCAAAAAAGTGTTAAGCAAATCAAAATGTATTTTATATTTTATATTCTTCAAAGTAGCCACCCTTTGCCTTGATGACAGCTTTGCACACTCTTGGCATTCTCTCAACCAGCTTCATGAGGTAGTCACCTGGAATGCATTTCAATTAACAGGTGTGCCTAGTTAATAGTTAATTTGTGGAATTTCTTTCCTTCTTAATGCGTTTGAGCCAATCAGTTGTGTTGTGACAAGGTAGGGGTGGTATACAGAAAAGAGCCCTATTTGGTAAAATACCAAGTCCATATTATGGCAAGAACAGCTCAATAAGCAAAGAGAAACGACAGTCCATCATTACTTTAAGACATGAAGGTCAGTCAACACGGAACATTTCAAGAACTTTGAAAGTTTCTTCAAGTGCAGTCGCAAAAACCATCAAGCGCTATGATGAAACTGGCTCTCATGAGGACCACCACAGGAATGGAATACCCAGAGTTACCACTGCTGCAGAGGATAAGTTCATTAGAGTTAACTGCACCTCAGATTGTAGCCCAAATAAATGCTTCACAGAGTTCAACTAACAGACACATCTCAACATCAACTGTTCAGAGGAGACTGCATGAATCAGGCCTTCATGGTCGAATTGCAGCAAAGAAACCACTACCAAAGGACACCAATAAGAAGAAGAGACTTGCTTGGGCCAAAAAACACGAGCAATGGACATTAGACCGGTGGAAATCTGTCCTTTGGTCTGATGAGTCCAGATTTGAGATTTTTGGTTCCAACCGCTGTGTCTTTGTGAGACGCAGAGTAGGTGAACGGATGATCTCCGCAGGTGTGGTTCCCACCGTGAAGCATGGAGGAGGATGTGTGATGGTGTGGCGGTGCTTTGCTGGTGACACTGTCAGTGATTTATTTAGAATTCAAGGCACACTTAACCAGGACAATGACCTAAAACACACCTCCAGGCTGTGTAAGGGCTATTTGACCAAGGAGAGTGATGGAGTGCTGCATCAGATGACCTGGCCTCCACAATCACCCGGCCTCAACCCAATTGAAGGAAAATCAGCCAACAAGTGCTCAGCATATGTGGGAACTCCTTCAAGACTGTTGGAAAAGCATTCCTCATGAAGCTGGTTGAGAGAATGCCAAGAGTGTGCAAAGCTGTCATCAAGGCAAAGGGTGGCTACTTTTTTCATTTGTTTAACACTTTTTTGGTTGCTACATGATTCCATATGTGTTATTTCATAGTTTTGATATCTTCACTATTATTCTACAATGTAGAAAATAGTAAAAATAAAGAAAACCCCTTGAATGAGTAGGTGTGTCCAAACTTTTGACTGGTACTGTATATCTTTTTTGTATATCATTCATTTTTATCTTTCACTCCTCAGAAAATACTGACCAAGTGTCACAGTGTGTCACAATTTTTTTTTTCATGTGTGACATATTGCACAGTGAAGCCACAATCAATCAGATGCCTTGAAAAAAATGAAACAAAAGCAAGTTGTAAAAAAGAAACCTACATCAATTACATTATTTTCCAAGGTAATACACAGTAAAAAAATTGTTTTATAGAAATAATTTGATAATTATCAATAATGGACCATTTAAAATCTAAAATACTGCTCTGAAATCCCTTATTCCATCTGACTACACTAAAGTATACTTAAGACGTGTGAGAGTTGTTAGCTACCAAATCCAACAAATGTATCACTCTAACACTAAGTGGAATCCTGCCAGGCCGATTAGGCTGCATAGTACACGCATCTCAAGGCTAAAGACATATACAGAAGCATGAAGCTAATTCTGAGAGAAAAGGTTTTTAGATTGTAGAAGACGGACTGGGACCAGGGGTGTAGAGTGAAGGGGTGGAGGTCAACTTTCGTCTAAAGAGTGTTGGGCTAAAATTATTAGTCAAAAAACGCTAAGGAGTAGAATGATTCGCCCGCCGGACCTTTACTCTTGTGTGTTTTACAGACAATGTCCCTTAAAAGAGCAGCACGTCTGGAAAGGCCATTAGATATGCATATAACATTTCTACTGTGATTAATAGTTGATGAGGCACGGTTGGTGGGGTTGGTCGCAGGGTACCCACATGTGGCCACCAGGGCTCCGCCTCTTCAAGCTCAGGTTACACTCTTACCCACCTATGTGTTTAAAAGGGAGGAGGGACCACTTGTCAGGAATGTCTTAGAACTGTGAAAACAGCCAGCCCAGTCAGCAGTGTGTGTGTCAGTGTGTGTGTGTTTGCCGACGCAGGGGCTAACCTAACACTCCTCTAGCAGCACAGCTAGTCAGATCATTTGTCCACTCGCCGGTGTGTGTGAGAGTGTGCATGAGTGTGTGTGGAGACTTGAGGAGCCGCTCTCTACGACGTCACACACGCGAGAGGGAGACCCACTAAACAGGGGAAGGTGTCCAACCTTACACATTGGACTGAGGACAGTCAACAAGCCATGGTCAGTGACAGCCAGACAGACAGACAGACAGAGTGAGTAACTTCTTCCAGAGTTGGATGTGCTGGGGAGATGATGTGCTTTTAAAACCGAAACGCTGAAGTGGCTAACTCTGTATTGACAGAACCGGAGAACTCTCTGAAGGGACTTTCAGCTCTCAGCAAGGACTTCACTCCAGGAGAGTGTGTGTGTGTGTGTGTGTGTGAGGGAGCATTTATTGGTGTGTATCGTCATGGATCAGCCAGCCAGCAGCTGCATGCGGAGCGCCCACCCCGGCAGCCCCATTTGGGGGTGCGTGAGGAACCCTCACCCCGGAGCGGGGCTCCAGTCACCTTACCAGCAGGCCCCCTTCTCCCTGCACCAGAAGCCTGAGTTCCTGGCCTACACAGACTTCTCCACCTCCTGCCTGGTGCCCGCACCCCATGCCAGCTTCCCCCGCGACGACAGACTCTACCCAGAGCCCCATGCGGGCTTCCAGAGGGCCGACTGGCAGTTCCCCCCGTATGAGATGCGGGGCCGGGGGCAGGAGGTCTGTCCGGTGGAGCCCGTGGCGGTGGGTGGTGGAGGGGTGGTGGGGGGCGTGGGGGGGGAGATAGACAGCACAGGTGGGGACAGCCTGCCAGGGGCAGTGGCCGGGTGTCTGGAGGGGGAGTACTCGCCACAGAGCATGGCATCGGCCGACACAGAGAAGAAGAGCTCCAAGAGGAAGAGAGACATAGCAGGTGAGTCAATGATACGCCAAGACGGGATGGGTTGGGGTGTACTGCTGGTAAATACCATGACTGGAAAAATGTGGAAAAAGACATGGGGGACCACTTCAGTAGGCCTACATAGAATGCAAATACAAGTCAAATGCCGTGCAGAGACGGAAATTAAATCATGCTTCCCAGATTTGACACATCCATTTCTACAAACCCCTTTTTGTCATGAATACACAAAAGAGATGTGATATTCTGCAGGGAAACTCTCACCAGAGTACTCTATCAGTGGACCATGGTATTACATTCACTAATGCCCATGTCATTGCTGGCAATGGGACAGAATCTCTGTATCTGTTTCCTCACCAAAAGACAGTCTTGCCCTAGAGCCTGAACGCATAGGTATATAAAAGGTGACGCAACTTTGTGTTCAAGACACATTCCGACTGGACCAGTTGCATCCTCTCATTGTTTTAAGGCTCTTAAAAATGTTGAAAAGACTAATGCAGCATCTACTGTAAATCTTTGTTGCATGTGTGTATCCTTTGTTTCATTGAGCCATGACAACTTTCAGGATGCTGCTGGTATAAATCAAATTTGATGTTTGTCAGCAAAAAACTTGCCATATCTCATATTCTTATGGATCACAGTCCATAACAGCAAATGTACCGTTAGATGTCTTTATAAGAAATATCAACATCAACAGGTAACTGTTTATTACTCGTAATTCCCCATTGATTATTGATTTACATTTCTCATCGGTATCAACTGGATACCACATTTCTAGTACAGTAACTGATATCCATGAAGTGCTAATTCCTTAAAGTCACACCATTTTTAATGACTGGCTGTTGAGTTAATAGCCATTGGAACTGTTGATATTTATCTTCTAGCTGTAGATGTGTTATTGAAATATACTCCCAATTTCATGCTAGCTGAATGAGAGGAAAAGCGAACCGGACTGTTTTCAGCACATCTGGTAAAAGCATTCCCTTCAGCTTTCAGCCACGCTATGGAAACCAAACCTACCCTCTCTAGAATGGGGGAAATCTTTTGCAGATAAATGTATTACCTCCTCGATCAGTATTCCAGTGGCTATATTAGGATGGCCAAAACTGCGATGCAATACTCACGTTAGGAAAATCACGTAGGGCTTGGAGACATTCGATAAACGTGTCTAATATGAGATCTCCTTCTCAGGGAAGCAGACACAGGCCTTAGTTGCTTAATTGGGGGAAATATAGATTTTTTCCCCTTTTCTTGGGTTACTGTATTGTAGCCCTCCCTCACTCCAGTGAAAACATGCCAGACCACGTCTGGTAAAATCTCTTGCCTGCAACCCCACTTTTACATTCTTATCCATTGACATTTTCCTGTCGTTAAGCTGTAACAGAATATCCCACTGAACACATGCAACACGGTTGACCACTGCATAGACCCAGTATTTAAAAGACGACCATTCAAACCTGCATTGAATACTTTGACCTAGTGTTAGGAAAATACCCTTAAGGCATTGATACAGGCTGCATTTCCGCTAAGGACTTACCACACACCAGGGTGTCACCAGTGTTTTATGTTAATATAAGCTCTAGTGTTATTGTGTTTCCATTAGGTGTGTGACACTAAAGACTTGTGGCGAGCAGAATCAACAACCTCTGCATCATCAAGCAGAGAAAGTGTTAAAGTTCAAAGTTAGCCATTGTTATGTCAATATCAACTGAAAAGTACCAGTGGCCTGGCCTTGGCTCCAAGTCAGAGCAGGTCCACCGGAGCCATGGCCCAGTGAGACACAGGTGCCGGCCCGCGTAGATGGAAACAGAAAAGTCTGAGCGTTTTGGGTAAAACGCCGGGGGAAATCTCTAGTGAAAATTCGACAACAGTGCGACCGTATTTAGGCATATAGCTCTATAATGATGATAGGTTCACCTTTATTCATACTTTCAACCATTTCAAAAACTACATGTTTTGACTGAAGGAATGTCAGTCCTATCTACAGGTTTAATACATTTTTATAAACCATTTGTAAGAACTAGTTCAGAGATGCTTTGTTTACACTAAATCACAAGGTGAGATATATCCAAATCCATTACAATAGCGATGCATTTTTAATGGTGGATAATTAAATGCTTTTAAAATGATACTTATCATAGCCAACCATTTAACTTTGTTGAGCCTTGTTGTAATAATACTGACACAGATATGAGCCTGTTTCGTAACTATATTTTTAGAACAGTTTTATAGTGCTGTTAAACCTATTAGCATTTCAGGGGGATTTTTATCCATTTGCCTGACCACCATCTGGTTATCATTGTTAATTTATCAACTTTATAACAAGTCGTCTGTAAACAATTTCAGTAAGAACTTCAATAAACATATTACCACTTTAATATAAAGCAAATTACGACACCATTTAGTTTTACTGTGAATAAAAACATCTTGGAGGTGTACACATTTATTTATGTACTTTTATAAACCTTGGCCCACACTTTAATACATTAAAGTGTGGGCCAAGCTCAGTATCTCAGTTGGTAGAGCATGGCGCTTGCAACGCCAGGGTTGTGGATTCGTTTCCCACGGGGGGCCAGTATGAAAATGTATGCACTCACTAACTGTAAGTCGCTCTGGGTAAGAGCGTCTGCTAAATGACTAAAAATTAAAATGTAAATAAATATGTAATTAATTAAATAGTCATTTTCATTTCTGCTTAAGTCTGAAAAAAAAACCACGTATTTACAACAGGCTTACTTCATTGTTAATTAAGACAAATTACTTTTGCACCATCTCCCCCCAAAATGCTAAATGCTGTTTGTGTTACGGAGTCCCGCTGGGTGCAGGAGTTGCTCCCCTCCAGTTTACGGGCTCTGGCTGTGCGGGATATTTATTGAGGCCTGTTTAGTGAGGGCCAGTGTGTGTGCCCACTAAATCTGTCATGCCAGGTGTTCAGCAAACTAAACCTGCTCTCACATCTACTCAGTTCCACCACACCACACCAGATCAAACCAGACCAGGCCAGAGCAGCACACTTGGAACACGTTGCCCTTAATGGGGTTTTAATTATAATAATTTGGAGTTCTCAACATGAGGCACTATAGGCCACAGGTTGGTCTCTCTGAATGGGAGTCTTTTGACTAAGTTGTATAGACACACACCTAGGCATGCAAACACACACGCATGCACGTGGGCAAGCACACGCAGAAGGACGCGAGCAAATATGCAAATGCACGCGCGCACACACACACACACACACACACACACACACACACACACACACACACACACAGTGAGTCTGGATCTGCCCAGTTACATCTGGACCAGGCACTGCAGTCCATTTCACAATCTGGCTCCATGCTATGGCAGACACAATGCAGAACTTCTCACTTTGACAAATTAGAACAATTTTCTCGAGCTTATATCAGCAGCTAGTGTCACTACCAATGCACAAGTATTACCTAAAATCAATGAATTTAATATAAAGTTGAGATTTTTAACAAGGAATGATTAAGTGGCTTTCATGTAGTTTATATACATTTCATTTTCACCAAGGTTACTCAGAGGAAAATAACTCTACTATAACTCTACCAACCAAAAGCCTTTGTATTCCCTGACGTACACATTTGTCATACAAACTTTATTACCCTAAATAATCAAAGTGAACCAGTAAACACAATGCACACATATTTGAAATCCATAATATTTACAGCACATGATTTCATAATTCCTCTTTCCTCTGCTCTGCTATATCGGTAAGAATGCTTCCTATTTTCCAGAGGCTGGTGAGGCAAGGTGGCTGTCAGGTTGTGTGTGAGTTACTGTGCCATGGCCCTCAGCCTCCTCTCCTCTGGCCTAGAAGGGGAAGTCTTCCCATCTTCCCAGAGACACATACGTTTGAGCTGGACACATCCCCGCCTTTGTTCTTTTGTTAGAGGCTTTAACGATGTTCCGCTGCATTCCTCCCTAACTCAAGCCCTCTGCCGCCTGGTTTGGCGGCCCCCGTTGCAGGGCAGAGGACTTGACCGGGGCACTGGTCGTTAGATAGTGTAACTCAGGGTGCATGGGAGTTGGACTTCAGGTCAGGGTGGTCTCTCGTAGAGTGGTGGTTCGATTGCTCTGTGAGTGTATACGACTAGGACCTCGACAGATTTGTTGGTTGAGAGGAACTCTGACCTCTTCTTTGTGAAAATAACTTAATTCCAGACAGACAAACCACTCAACTTGTGTCCAAATTCAGTGCTAAACCAATATGCACACAAATACATTGTAGGCCTAAGTGTGTGGGAGCGTGAATTTTATGGAATTATTTCTCAACACTACTGTACATCATAGCATAGTCATGAAATAACAATGATCTCCTCTTCTTATGTTCTCCAGATATTCAGGACTTCAAGGTGGACTCTAACTGCAAAGCGAGGAAAGAGCGTACAGCGTTCACCAAAGAGCAGCTCCGGGAACTGGAGGCGGAGTTCACCCACCATAACTACCTGACCAGACTGCGTCGCTATGAGATCGCTGTCAACCTGGACCTCACAGAGAGACAGGTAATGGAGATGCATCAGTGCATCAGACACACTACACCTACACCAGAATGTTTCTACACAATGACAATATTTCATGATCTATAAGCATTCATTTTTTAAAGGTATAGAAATAATACCTGACAATTAACAGAAGAGCCTGGTCTGTTGATTGGATGAGAATATGTGATTTGAAGGCCAATACAATTAACCACAAATTATTTTAAAAAACGGACATATAATTAACAATGCTCTTGATATAGTGAGCTGGAACATAGTTGAAAACTTAGTTGAGTCTCTGCTAAAATTATGTTACCTACAACTACAGGTTCAGTTTGTTTCTCGTTGATACCACTCATCCTTATAGGTGTCCAACTGGTTTAATGTTTGAAGCCTTCTCTTGTGATTGGGCAGCAGATCTTAGAAACTGGTGAGACCAGGCTAACATTTGGAAGGGCTTGACAGTCTGTCCTTGTCACGGATTCTGCCGAGGCTGCCCCTCCTCCTTGCTCGGGCAGGTTTCGGCGTTCGTCGTCACCGGAGTACTAGCTGCTGCCGATCTATGTTCTATGTTTCTATGTTCCACCTGTTGTGTCAGATTGTTTCACACCTGTTGCCCATCTTGTGATTACTCCGCCCCTATTTAACCCTGTGGCTCCCATTGTGTTCTGTGCGTGTTTGTTGTTTGTTCGCGGATGTCGTGAGTGAGCGGGTTTATTCCTCCCTGCGTGGAGGCTTCTTGTTACTTTACGTGATTAAGTAAAGATATACGTTTTTCCCTTGAGTTCTGTGTCCTGTGCCTGACTTCAGTCTACCGCATACACTGACATCGTGACAGTCCTGTTCCTCTCCCTAGTTCCAGCCCTTGTACCCACTCCCTGCTCCGCCCAACGAGCCCATAGTTTCCCAGTGACCGCACATAGCCTGCTCTAAGATTAATTTCCCAGGCCTCTGGTGCTCAAAGCTAGCTAGGTCCCAGCCCTACACTCCGGGCTCTGAGTCCCACTGCAACTCTGGCTCAATAATTCTTTGTGATTTTTTCCGACGCATCCTACATTGCTTGGCAGTTTTCCGTTCCTTCAGTCACGAGTGGTAGACAGTATCAGACGAGGGGATAGTTTTCATAAAAATAGTGTGGGAACAGACTAGTCTGTCCCAGTGTTGCCGTGGGGAATGCTGAGAGGGATGCACGGAGGTCAGCCCTCCCTTGAGCTCGTATGTGGGTCCAGTCGACACAGGATGGCGGCAGACTGGGTCCAAGGAAATTATGTCAAGGGTCATATTCAATGTGGTTATACTGTAGACTCTAGTGATCTGCTGACATTTAGCTACTGCAACCCAAGGTCCAAAACCTTTACATCGAGACTGCAGTCTCTTCCACAAGCACCAAAAAACAAACAACTGACTGATGTAGCCTACGGTATTGAACAGTTGTAACAATAACAATAACAATATATTTTTTTATTAATTCACATTTCTTAGGGGGTGCTGCAGCACCCTCAGAACCCCTACTTCCTGTCACTATGCATACATACATGACTTGATGTAGGCATTGTAGTGACACCTCCTGTCTATGTCCTGTAGGTGAAGGTGTGGTTCCAGAACAGAAGGATGAAGTGGAAGAGGGTGAAAGGAGGACAGCCTGCTTCCCCTAACGACCTGGAGACAGACGACATAGACTCTGCTGCCTCACCCAGCTCAGAGTGAGCGGAAGCAGGCTGTCCTGAGAGGAGGCCCCCCAACACCAACATCCACAGAGAACACCAGCCGTGCTATAATATCCCTGGAGAGTCGGCTGCTGGAACAGAGCATTTCTAGGGACTTCTTAGTTAGTCTGAGCCCCAGTGTGTTCCCTTCTGTAAATACTGTAGTACTCGGTCTGTCAAGGTCCAAAGTCTTTTTTACACTTCTCTGTCGAATGAGGACTATCTTAGATCTAACTTGAAAGGGGTTGTAACATTTTCTGTACCCCCTACAATCTAACTCCTGGAGCATTGACTGCAATGGGAGTATTGGAATAAATAAATGAAGGATTAATCTTAGCTAGTGTAGACTACATGTTGCAGTTTATCACCCTGCCCAAGTGAGCACTTGTAACTCAGTGATGACAAGTCTGTGATTTGATTTTGTTTGAGAACATCTCCTCAGTTCTCGCTCCGTAATCATGGCCCTCAACGCTTGACTGCAGCCACCTGTGGACACTCAAACCGTTTCAGCGTTGCCAAACCTTAAGTGCCTCAAAATCTGATTTTATTAAAAGTTGTGTTGTTAGGTTTTCCTAGAATACACTTTTTCTGTCAAACAAGTTTGTCTTATTTTGTGTACTTCAGCTTTTTTTTCTTTCTTTTTTAACATTTGAAAGATATTGATAAAACACAGATGTTGCCTATTGAAATTTGCTAAAATGAATAAATCATTAAAAAAATTGGAAAAATACTTCGATAATTTCTTCCAACCAGCCACATGTGAGTTATGAAGTGACAGTGTATGAAGCGTCTTGGCTAGACTATAGGACAGAACCAATGCTTGGCATTTACAGGCTATTTAGTCCAATTTCTATTACAACTGTCTGCAGACCATCTGTCGCTATGGCAACTGTCTTTTTCTTTATTTCCCTGTGTGTGTGTGTGAGTGTGTGTGTGTGTGTGAGAGAGAGAGAGAGAGAGAGAGAGAGAGAGAGAGAGAGAGAGAGAGAGAGAGAGAGAGAGAGAGAGAGAGAGAGAGAGAGAGAGAGAGAGAGAGAGAGAGAGAGAGAGAGAGAGAGAGAGAGAGGGAGAAAGAGAGAGAGAGAGAAAAAGGGAGAGAGAGAGAGAGAGAGAGAGAGAGAAAGGGAGAGAGAGAGAGAGAAAGGGAGAGGGAGAGAGAGAGAGAAAGAGTGTGAGAGAGAAAGAGAAAGAGAGAGAGAGAGAGAGAGAGAGAGAGAGAGAGAGAGAGAGAGAGAGAGAGAGAGAGAGAGAGAGAGAGAGAGAGAAAGGGAGAAAGGGAGAAAGAGAGAGAGAAAGGAGGAGGGAGAAAGAGAGTGAAATCCAAGGCCCTCATATGTGGAGCTAGCTTTATTATCTTCATTAATACCTCATGTGGTGTGGGGGACTTCCCTTAAGTAGGATCTGATTAAACTAATTTGTGCCCACACAAAACCTGGTATATATTTTAAAGAATCCTCTAGGATGTTTTTACACTGGGAAGTGGTTTGGTCTGGTGTTCTTCCTATAGCAATAAACCCTAAGAAGATCATTCTGATGGAAGGAAATTGATCTGACGTGGTACTGACATGGGTATAAGTGGGTCTGCATTAGACTGACGGCATTCACTTTGCACACCATCATCACTGCCATTCCAATCAGCTCACAAAGTGCCATTAACCTGACAAGGTGGAATCTGGCTCCTAAAGCCCTATTTGGGCCCCAAAACTATTTTCAACGGAAGCATCTGGCTGGGGCCAATTTGATCTCAACCCGAGTGGAACCCTCAGACAAGCCCACGCGAGGGCCCCTAGGAACCAGAAGTCTGCTGGCTGACCACTTGCGTATGATGGAAAGGGGAAATAATAGGTAGGTATGGGTGAAAAGACAGCTTCTCGAGTACAGGATGTTGTTGTAGCAGGTAGCCAGTCATCCAATTTCCTGCTTCCCAAAGAAAACAAGAGGTAAAGCATAGGAGTTCTGGGACATACAATGGCCGGCCTATGCTCGGCCTGGCCGGCCCAAACAAAGACTTTGGAGGTTACTGCCCTCTCTGTTCCACCGACTGGGGGAGCGGTTCCACACACCACCCACGGTAGGGGTCAAGTGTGACTGTAACGCTGACCCGGTGAGGCCGCGCAGCAGCTGCTAGGGGTGGAACATCTCAGAGCCGATCCCCTCATCACTTTTTCTTCATTGGGCCTCTATTAGGGACTATTATTGTATTAGTGGTAATAGTAGTGAAAATAAACTATGTCCAATTGTAATGATAGTATTAATACCACTAGTTTAAACCAATGAACTTGGAATGTTGTTCTTGTACCACTAAGGTTTCTTTAAAAGGTCCAGGGTGGCCAAATTTATGGATTACATTTAATTGGATGGTATTGTGTTCTGGGGGAGCTGTATGCTCGCCAAAACATTGAAATAAAGGTTTTCCTTTCACTTGTCAGGGTGAATTACTGCAACAAGAAAACAAGTTCTTAAATCCTGGTTTATTTTGTATATTGTATTAGATTGTATTAGTTTACCAGAAGCATACCCTTCTAGAAACGTCTAAATAACTGCAGCGGAGAAGTCATGCAACATTGAGTTCTAAGAATACCATCATTTCCCATCTCTGGCAAAATCCTAGTTGACAGTGGCACAGAAATAAATAATAAAGTTGTTGCGGCGGATTTCAAATATAAGGATAGGGCCGCTCCGTCAATATCCATCCAGCTCTGATTGTGAAAGCAGACTTTAGTCAAAGGACATTCTTTAAATAACTCCTGACTTGCTGCTTTGTGAATATGACCTTTTTCTGTGGGTAGCTCAGTAACGGCACTCATAAGAAAACATTTGGATGAGCAGCTGGTGACTTCACCCTGCAACGCAACGGGAACATTCTCTCAATGGCTTTTCAACACACAGAAGAGAAGGCTTCTGAAAACACAGATGAACTATGAAAGCAGCAAAACTGACCTAAATTCTCTATTTAACTAAAGAGATCAAGGCCAAACCACCACTGCTGCTAAAAGCAAAAAAGGATGTATTTGTGGTCTAGTGGTTGCCGCGCCATACATTACCATTATCAAAAAGTTTAGGATATGAGTCATTCACCTCATAACATAATAATGTACAGCACAAAGACTATCCATATAAGGCACGTTATTAGTGCAACAGAGGAAGAAATCTACTCAAATGTAACTGAAAATGTATGCGCATAGCAAGACTGCCCTTTTGAGATAATCCACATGATTTTCAAGGAAATATGACGAATATAATCTGTCAGTAGCAGACTTCAGGCTGGGTGAAAGAGCCAAAGACTTTTGTTTTAACGCCGGCTGGCAGTGGGTCGGATGCAGGCAGAAGCTCTGGGGCGGGAAGGAGAGTTTGATGAATCGCCTGAGGTGTGATGGTCAGCGCTAAGAAGCGTTAGTTGAAATTAAAACGTATCCTTCAGGCCCTGCTCAGGCCTCAGGGGCCAGACCCATCTGCATGATGTTATTGTTGACTGACTGAGGCAACATTTCACTGCTGACATCAAGGTACCTCTACTATACCCTGACACAGGGACACGGAAGGACACCATTGTGAGTATTTCGCCCATGGGGAGAGAAAGTTCAGATAACATAATAATAGGACAACGAAGTTCTGTGTGTGTAATATTAATAAACTACAAAATAAATGCAATGTTAACATTAAAGGCCTACTCCTTAATTCGAAAAACAACATAACAGCAGCATTGCAAATCAAGCTCAGAGATGGTGGTGGAGTAATGTAACAACTCTCAAATTAATTTACCATAATAATGTAGAAACACAGGTGAGTTTCGCAAAGGCTGGTTCTCTTCCAAAGACTTTCACAAAGTTTTACTCTCGCTTTCCTTCCGTTCCACTACATTTTCATGTATTGCAACATTAGCACTGATCCATTCTCCACCATCTAGCTACCACTTCTACACCGAAAAGAGTAACCCATCATCTGACAACATAGTTGAATTATCATTCAGTCTATGGTTGGTCTCGTCTTTTTCTCAACATATAAAGTGGGATGTATCCCAAACCCAGACATGCCTCATCTTGCTCTCTACCTCTTCCAAGGAGACAGAACTACACTGGGTTTCGTCAAGCCAAATGGACCCAGGAGAAACGTAACGTAACAAGACTGCCTCAAACCACCATCCCTTCTTCCTCTCTTTCTTTTCATCCTCAGTGTTATTTTAGGCAACCTGTTAATCTATTCCTCCATCCTTCTACCCTCTGCTGCGTCTGCTTTTCCCCCTCTCTCACATGCAACGCAGAGACAGGCCGCTGAATGGGAGAAGAAGAAGGAGGAAATGTGTGATGTCTTCCGCACTTCCTCCCAAGACAGCAGTTGTGTTGAAGGGGGGATACAAGGAAAAAGAGAGAGTGTGTGTGTGTCTACGTGTGTGTGTCTACGTGTGTGTGTCTACGTGTGTGTGTCTACGTGTGTGCGTGTGAGTGTATGTGCCCTAGGGGTAGCAGGGCAAGTCTGGCAAAAGCAGCCTGTATGTATCTAGTAGCATGTGGTCAGTGAAAGTCACTGGAGCAACCTCCTCCTCCCTCATCCCTCCATCCTTCCATCTCTCCATCCCCCCGTCTGCAGTGATTAGCGACCCCGGCAGGACAGATAAATCTTCTGCCTTCCATTGCGCAATCAGTCAAAGATGGAGCGCAACATTAAATTATCCGGGACTTCCTGCAAAGCTCTTTTGACGGTTCGGTAGCCAAGTGGAGAGTGGCGGTGCTGGCCTGGGACTCTCTCTATTGCTCCCTCTGGCTGGTAATGCTGACCTGCTCTTCCCTTGACCAACATGGAGGCAGGAAGGCCGGCAGCAGTTACACTCTCCCAATCATCACAGAGAGGAGCACTCAACTGTGTTGTTGCTCCCCAAGTCGGATGTGGCGGGTCCTATTCAGGACTGGCACGGAAGGAAATACATAATTCATTGAATGTGTTTTAGACACAGGAGTCTGAACTGGCATGGAGATTTAGCCTACAGTGTCTGAAATCCCATCTCATAATGTCTAGGCCTATAAAACAATGATCTTTACGATCTCTAACAAGATCTTTATGAGATATCATTTTTTAGTCAAATTGACAGCAAGAACAGTAGTCTTTGTTTCCAGGTAAGAAAATCCCTCATCTAGCACATTATTGTCCCCCACCATCCTCCTCAATCCCCATTATGTACAAAAGCCCATTGAGTCAGTCTACTCCCATCCAGAGACTAGAGGTCCCTCCTCCAAATAGCCCAGGGTCTTAGGGTCTGAGGAGTGGTAGGAAGTGGTGTTGGCAGTAATAGAGGTGGGTAGGAGAGGAGCCCTGGGATCAGTGCTTGCTGTCATAAAGGTGTCATAGCCACCAGACAGTAGCCATCTATAGAACAAAGAGCCTGGTGTCTCAGGCTGGGGAACTGATCTGCTGTCTGTGGGTGGAGGGGTTTCTCTCAGTTTAGTATAGCGTCTTACATATACAAAGATGGTTTGTCTTTAGATGGTCACTTGGCGTGACATGTCATTGGGTCATTTGGTGTATCATCAGTGGTGTATGGAACGACATCGTTGAGGAATCATCAATCTACTGGGTCTGGGTCATATGGTGTGTCAGTAGAGACGGTCTCAATAAAGCTCTTTGTGTTAGCGTGAGGATGGAAGCTGTACAGTGAGATGATCAATAAATATCGGAGATCACTGCGTGTCAGGCTCCGGTTTATTACTTCAGTAAAGTCCAAGGATTTAGGTTTCCAAAGTTTTAGATGGGAAATGGAAGGAACGTTTAAGTACAAATACGAATCATCAGGTGCTGTCATTAGAAACAAGCTTGACTTAGCCCTAAATAAGGTCAAAGTTGACATGCCACGAATACACCACAAACTAGATAATGCAACAAATCTGTGGTGCAGATTCTTCCCATAGAAGTGACAGAATTACTTCAACAGTTCATATTTTGTGTATAAGTAGGAACCATTGTGTATGTTTGTGCGTTTGAGGGGGCAGGTAGAGTGTGGGGCAGGCTTCAGGTTCCCAGTTCTTCCAGACACAAAAAAGCCATGGGAACCCTTGGGAAATGGGAAACAGGTTTCATGCATGACTGGCCATGTAGAAAGGCCAGTAGAGAAAATATCCACATACAAGGTACTCTCACTGAATGGGACTGTTTTAGTAGTTCAAATAACCCCGGCCTTGAGGTGTGTACTTGATGATATTACAACCAATAAAAACCTCAGAAAATCACAGATTAGTGGGGGGGTGGGGCTGGATGTCTCATTTCTTACCTACTGTATACTACTCAACCTGTCAATGTACACAAACTCTGTCCCACAGTCACTGACAGAACAAGATCTCCAGATGTATAACGTAAACGTAAACAAGTCATGAACATTTCGATTTCGGCCATGAAAAACATATGCTGTACACATCTTGAAATGTTTTCAACACTGACATGGATCAACAACATGAATATAATAGTGGTACTACTTCACAGGTTTCCATCTGGAAATGTGTTTTTTGCTCTACTACTCCAGACAAAACACAAACACCGGAGACTCACAGGGTCATCCGCAGTGCAGCGACTCTGGAGCCATGAGGAGGCAAGGTGCCAATCTCAAGGCCACAGATTCCCTCTAATAATAAGGGCACACATTTCAATGTGAAAAATGTACAGTCTCTTTCCAGATTGTTAGTTATGAGCACTCCGTCTTTCAACCTCTGCGACATCCAGCCCTGCTCTCCCCTAATTATGTAAACGTTAACGTTGTCTCACAATGATACATAATGTATGAAACCCACAAAAGTGAAACATTTCTCGTCTGCCCTCTCTTTCTCATCGCTTCCTTAGTCTAAAGTGAGAGCTCCAGTCAACAGTGTGACTATGTTCACCTGCGCCAGTGAACAGACCCCTGGCGTAAGGCCAATCAGCCATGCGCAGGAACAGCAGCGATCGGCGGGTCGTGCAGACACAGAACCAGTCCTCCACCCCTCCATCCATCCATCCACCCACTCACCCACCCCCGCACTCCAACTCCCATCAAGAGACGGAACCCGAGTCTGGGCTCGAGCCTGTGGCGTGACAGTTTGGAGGGGGTTTCTGGAGCTCCTAGCCTGTGTTATTCTCCATCCCTGCACTGTCTTTCATCAGGTCCTCCAGCCCACAGACTGCTCAGAGAGAAGGGAAGGGGCTGCTAGTGTACAGTTTCACCACCGGGCCTCTGTCTGCAGCACGTGGGAGGATGATTTCTAACACATGGAGCCCGGGGGCCGCCGAAAAAACAAAGGAGGACCTGTCAGTGTCCCAGCCGCCCAGCCACCTCGACGGGATGGGGGCTAGTGATGTCACACCCGTTCACCCCCCTACCAGATCCCTCCTCACCCTCGTCCCAGGCTCCAATTAGTAACACCTGTTTTTACACCACACCAGCCCCCCCCATTAGTATGTTATGGTCTGGAGCCGCCTGGGTCTGCAGGATTAGAGCTCTACCAGCGGTAAGGCTCCAGCTGCAGCTTCGCAGCTCCCTCACACGTCCTGAGGATACTGATCTGGCCTGTCGTGACACCTCCGGCCCAGCTCACTGAAACTGAGCTGCCACACAGACCGGCAACCGCAGCGCCATGTGGGCAGTAGATGTCTTAGCAAGCTGGCACATGTCCACAGGATTAGCTTGGTTGAGATGCAAGCTAGATTCATCATATCTACTGTACTAGGATTCAGGTGGCTATTGAGAATGATGGATATGGCTGTGGTCATGTCCCAAGAGTCTGTTCCCTGCCGTCTCTGGCCCTTCCTTTACCATTACGGTAATCAGAAAACATTGCAGCTCTTCCCACACGTTTCTATTGTTTGAAAGGAGAAACCTGAGAAATACCAGAAGCCAGAACCCAATGACAGCATTGGAAAAACAAAAAGAACACAATAAAAAAAACTACAAGTTGGTTAATGAGCTGTGTTGCTGACGGAGGTCAGGGAGGGAGGGAGGGTGGGAAGAGAGCGGGGCAGGTCCCGGTGGTCCACTGGGGTCCGGAGAGCCGCGGCACACGCCAGACAGAGCGAGTGAGGAAAGCCATCCATCACAGTGGGGCCAAGAGGAGGATCAAACCATAACAATATTTGTCTGTAGCCATTGTTAGCCCGGCCGAGGTCATTGTGTGAAACCGGGAGCCTCCACAGCCCACACCCTCTGGCCTCGGAGTGGGACTAAGCTCCTGGCGTCTCCCTGGAGGAAGGCGGGACTGGTGGGAATCTCCAAACACACCTTTCCCTATGACACACATAGACACACAGACACACAGACACACACACACAGACATACACAGACACACAGAGCTGTGGGAATGCTTTTCAGAATATTCTGGATTGCGGAGAAGGAAAGGGAGAAGGGGAAAGTGTAGTGTTTAGTGTTTTCTTCTGCTGTTAAAATAACCTGGCTCATAGTGATGGTGGTGATATACACTGCAGACAATCTGTCCCAACAGCTTTGGTTTCAGGTGACTTACCTACTTATTTTTTACTGGCTGAATATCATATTCCTCAAAGTCAAGCCAAAATAATTCACTCAAACAAGAAAAATGTGTGACTTAAATGATACATTTTGTTATTTTTCAATAAAGTACGCCTAAAATCCAAAGTATTCTAAGTGAGTGTGATTGACTAGCAGCAGTTCTGAGCCACTGTAGGGACAGTTTGTTGTGGTAGTCAGCACGCTGAATGAACACTAACAAAACAACCTTGTGGTCACTGTCCTGTTTGTTTGAGTGTTTACACTGTAGATCTATCAGACAGGGCCAAGCCAGTAACTTCTGAGACCATCTGTGCCAGTGTGGATATGAGTCAATATTCACTCTGTAAACACTAGTCTACACCATTCAGAGAGGAGCAGGGGAAAGACAGCATAACAGGTCCTTGAACAACAAGAGTAGCTTATTATGTTGATGGGGTAAGATCGTTAAGAAAGGCTGTGGTGTAGGAGAATGTAGGATAGGGTAGGGTAGGGTGAAGTAGGGTAGGGTAGGGTAAGTAGGGTGGAGTAGGGTAAAGTAGGGTAGGGTAGGGTAAGTAGGGTAGGGTAGGGTAAGTAGGGTGGAGTAGGGTAGGGTAAGTAGGGTGGGGAAGGGTGAAGAAGGGTAGGTATGGTAAAGTAGGGTAGGGTAGGGTAGGTAGGGTCAGGTAGGGTAAGTAGGGTGAGTGTAGGGTAAAGTAGGGTAGGGTAGGGTGAAGTAGGGTAAGTATGGTAAAGTAGGGTAGGGTAGGGTAGGGTAAGTAGGGTCGGGTAGGGTAAAGTAAAGTAGGGTAGGGTAGGGTGAAGTAGGGTCGGTAGGGTAAGTAAGGTAGGGTAAAGTAGGGTTGGGTAAAGTAGGGTGGGGTCGGGCAGGGTAGGGTAAAGTAGGGTGGGGTAGGGTAGGTAGGGTAGGGTAAAGTAGGGTTGGTTAAAGTAGGGTGGGGTAAAGTAGGTTGGGGTAGGGTAAAGTTGGATAGGGTAGAGTAGGGTGGGGTAGGGTAAAGTATGGTAGGGTAGAGTAGGGTGGGGTAGGGTAGAGTAGGGTGGGGTAGGGTAAAGTAGGGTAGTGTAGAGTAGGGTGGGGTAGGGTAAAGTAGGGTAGGGTACAGTAGGGTAGGGTAGGGTAGGGTCCAGTAGGGTAGGGTAGGGTAAAGTAGGGTAAGATTGGGTAGAGTAAGGTAGGGTAAAGTAGGGTAGGATTGGGTAGAGTAAGGTAGGGTAAAGTAGGGTAGGGTACTTTTTATCCACTACAGGTTTTTTTGATGTTGTACATAACTGACATAAAGACCTTTCAAAGTATAATGGATGTAGTGTTAATGGGTGTTGTAGCTTGCCTTCCAAAGGTTTTGGTCAAGGCATTTATCTATTGACGCTCACTGAATCTTATTCTGTAATCCCATCCCATAGAAGCACTGCACTTTGAAAGAAACTGACCCAACACACTTTGTTACTCCAGCAAAGCAGAGGTTAAAAGCACCATCTTCACCAAGTACAGTGGCTTGCAAAAGTATTCAACCCCCTTGGCATGTTTCCTATTTTGTTACAACTTGACTGTTAAAATTGATTTTTGGGGGGTTTGTATCATTTGATTTACACAACATGCCTACCACTTTGAAGATGCAAAATATTTTTTATTGTGAAACAAACAAGAAATAAGACAAAATACACCCCCCCAAAGTCAATACTTTGCAGAGCCACCTTTTGCAGCAATTACAGCTGCAATTCTCTTGGGGTATGTCTCTATAAGCTTGGCTAATCTAGCCACTGGGATTTTTGCCCATTCTTCAAGGCAAAACTGCTCCAGCTCCTTCAAGTTGGATGGGTTCCGCTGGTGTACAGCAATCTTTAAGTCATACCACAGATTCTCAATTGGATTGAGGTCAGGGCTTTGACTAGGCCATTCCAAGACATTTAAATGTTTCCCCTTAAACCACTCGAGTGTTGCTTTAGCAGTATGCTTAGGGTCATTGTCCTGCTGGAAGGTGAACCTCCGTCCCAGTCTCAAATCTCTGGAAGACTGAAACAGGTTTCCCTCAAGAATTTCCCTGTATTTAGCGCCATCCATCATTCCTTCAATTCTGACCAGTTTCCCAGAACCCAGCTGATGAAAAACCTCCCCACAGCATGATGCTGCCACCACCATGCTTCACTGTGGGGATGGTGTTCTCGGAGTGATGAGAGGTGTTGGGTTTGCGCCAGACATAGCATTTTCCTTGATGGCCAAAAAACTCAATTTTAGTCTCATCTGACCAGAGTACCTTCTTCCATATGTTTGGGGAGTCTCTCACATGCCTTTTGGCGAACACCAAACGTGTTTGCTTATTTTTTCTTTAAGCAATGGCTTTTTTCTGGCCACTCTTTTGTAAAGCCCAGCTCTGTGGCGTGTACGGCTTATAGTGGTTCTATGGACAGCTCCTTCAGGGTTATCTTTGGTCTCTTTGTTGCTTCTCTGATTAATGCCCTCCTTGCCTGGTCTGGGAGTTTTGGTGGGCGGCCCTCTCTTGGCAGGTTTGTTGTGGTGCCATATTCTTTAAATTTTCTAATAATTGATTTAATGGTGCTCCGTGGGATGTTCAAAGTTTCGCATATTTTTTTATAACCCAACCCTGATCTGTACATTTCCACAACTTTGTCCCTGACCTGTTTGGAGAGCTCCTTGGTCTTCATGGTGCCGCATGCTTGATGGTGCCCCTTGCTTAGTGGTGTTGCAGACTCTGGGGCCTTTCAGAACAGGTGTATATATACTGAGATCATGTGACAGATCATGTGACACTTAGATTGCACACAGGTGGACTTTATTTAACTAATTATGTGACTTCTGAAGGTAATTGGTTGCACCAGATCTTATTTAGGGGCTTCATAGCAAAGGGGTGAATACATATGCACGCACCACTTTTCCGTTAATTATTTTTTAGAATTTTTTGAAACAAGTTATATTTTTCAAATCACTTCCCCAATTTGGACTATTTTGTGTATGTCCATTAGATTAAATCCAAATAAAAATCAATTTAAATTACAGGTTGTAATGCAATAAAATAGGAAAAACGCCAAGGGGGATGAATACTTTTGCAAGGCACTGTACATCATCATCACCAACTCTAACCAACTCTAACCAACTCTAACCAACTCATCACTCCATCCATTCCCATTCTCCACACAAACCCAAAGACAGGAAATCTAGTCTTACAGCGATCACGCTCAAATTTGCCTCTCTGTCTGGCTCTGGCGGTAGGGACGTGGCCAGGCCCAGCATCCAGGAGTGTCGGTCAGTGCTCTCTGGCTGTAAACCAACTCCTGCCAGGCTATCACCTTTCAGGCCCCTGGCCCCTGAGGCCTGTGAGTTATTACAGGGCGGCCCTTCACTGAGCAGACCAGCCCAGTGCAGAGCTCCACAGCAGAGAGCAGACGTACCACAGGCCCTAGGCAGGCTGGCTGGGGTTTTTTCCTCCACAGGTGTCAGAGCCTTTCTTCTCCTCCCTCCTGTCAATTCTTCTCGTTTTTGACGAGCGCTGTAATTCCCCGAGCCGTACACCCATCCCCCACCCCTTCTTCTCTCCCTCGTTCCTTCTCTGTCACTCTCTGGGTCCGACACACACAGGCAGTTCCAGATTGTTTTCATTTAGCCCTGGCGATGTTGGGGGAACTATCCCACACAGCCTCCGACCAGATCCAGACCAGACTAGCACTCTCTCTCTCTCTCGCTCTCTCTCTCTCTCTCGGTCTCTTTCTCTCTCTCTCTCTCTTTTACAAGTCCAAGCAGCTGGGCTCACCCACTAAATCCCCGGGGATTTGGGATCGTTAAAAAGATAAAGCTCCGAGGTAAGTGACAGAGGGAAAGTTTGGAGGCTCAACACCAAAGGTACATTAACATTTGGGCGGGGAGGGCTGAGGACAGGGGAGAGTGGGGTTGTGGGTAGTGTGTGACTTGTTCCCACCCCGTCTGCTCCTCATTTAAGTGTGGGATTTGACTTGGACAGACTGTGGTTAGTGCATAATAAAGGAACACTTCTAGAGTAAGGTTTATTCTATAGCTAAATGGTAGTTGGTGAGTTTAGCATACTTGTGCTAACTTCGAACTATTCTGTCCCAAAAATACACTGTCTACAGTATATACAGTACAATATTGATACTTATTTGAAGGGTACATTGACAACTCTATTGAACGCATTTTTCTCTGAAAAGCTACAATTTCAAAATCAAAACATTGTCCAGCACAGTAGTTCTGCTGTATCACTAAGAGGGCGGCCATATTGTTTGTACTGTAACGGCTACCATTGAACCGAACCGAAGCACCACCACCAGTCAAACAGCCTTAAACTCACAGCCCTGATTGAATATTTACCCTGCACTAATCCAGGCATGTTTTCTATCATCTTTACTATGGTGCTGGATGGAGGCAGAGTAGCACCAGACATCTGACTGAGACAGAGGAGCCTGGGGGAAAGGGGAAGGGTAAAGGAACCCCGTGCTCAACGCTCACCCGCACCTCACTGTGACCTTTTGTGAAAAACAGTAGACACCTTGGAGGTAACACGATCGGCAAGCGAAAACAACAATGAAGTCAGATCTTTATTTAAGGGAGGCAGACCGCAAGATCTGTGATATCCAGAGGAGGGGTGTGGTGGAGGGGGGGGGGGGGGGTTGTTTTCTGAACGCTTGCCAGGAAAGTTTAAGGGCTGTGGAATTTGGACAGGAAAAAAGCAGAGCTGCTGGAAGTTTCAGAGGAAGCAGGGATTTGTGCCTCACGCAGGCAGCACCTCTATTTGTCTTCTCCTCTCCTGGGCTGGAGGGAGGGAGGAAGGTGGAGGGGGAGAGAGAGAGAGAGAGAGAGAGAGAGAGAGAGAGAGAGAGAGAGAGAGAGAGAGAGAGAGAGAGAGAGAGAGAGAGAGAGAGAGAGAGAGAGAGAGAGAGAGAGAGAGAGAGAGAGAGAGAGAGAGAGAGAGAGAGAGAGAGAGAGAGAGAGAAGGAGAAAGAGAGAGCGAGAGAGCGAGAGCGAGAGAGCGAGAGAATGAATTAATTAATGAAAGAAAGAGAGGGAGAGGAAGAGCGTCAAAGCAGCTTTTCCAGTGAGCAGCCCAAGCCCTTGGGGGACAGACCTTAGACAGACAGGACAGGTCACAGTCCGCCAACCTCACAAATACCTGCATACACACATACCAATGCCCAAAGAAACAGGACAGTTCCCACATGCACACACACATTTACACAAGCACAGAGCAATCATCTACAGTTGAAGTCGGAAGTTTACATACACTTAGGTTGGAGTCATTAAAACTCGTTTTTCAACCACTCCACACATTTCTTGTTAACAAACTATAGTTTTGGCAAGTTGACTGTGCCTTTAAACAGATTGGAAAATTACAGAAAATGATGTCATGGCTTTAGAAGCTTCTGATAGGCTAATTGACATCATTTGAGTCAATTGGAGGTGTACCTGTGGATGTATTTCAAGGCCTACCTTCAAACTCAGTGCCTCTTTGCTTGACATCATTGGAAAATCTAAAGAAATCAGCCAAGACCTCAGAAAGAAATGTGTAGACCTCCACAAGTCTGGTTCATCCTTGGGAGCAATTTCCAAATGCCTGAAGGAACCACGTTCATCTGTACAAACAATAGTACACAAGTATAAACACCATGGGACCACACAGCCATCATACCGCTCAGGAAGGAGACGCGTTCTGTCTCCTAGAGATGAACATACTTTGGTGCGAAAAGTGCAAATCAATCCCAGAACAACAGCAAAGGACCTTGTGAAGATGCTGGAGGAAACAGGTACAAAAGTATCTATATCCACAGTAAAACGAGTCCTGTATCGACATAACCTGAAAGGCCGCTCAGCAAGGAAGAAGCCACTGCTCAAAAACCGCCATAAAAAAGCCAGACTACGGTTTGCAACTGCACATGGAGACAAAGATCGTACTTTTTGGAGAAATGTCCTCTGGTCTGATGAAACAAAAATAGAGCTGTTTGGCCATAATGACCATCGTTATGTTTGGAGGAAAAAGGGGGACACTTGCAAGCCGAAGAATGGTGCACTTCACAAAATAGATGGCATCATGAGGAAGGAAAATTATGTGGATATATTGAAGCAACATCTCAAGACATCAGTCAGGAAGTTAAAGCTTGGTTGCAAATGGGTCTTCCAAATGGACAATGACCCCAAGCATACTTCCAAAGTTGTGGCAAAATGGCTTAATGACAACAAAGTCAAGGTATTGGAGTGGCCATCACAAAGCCCTGACCTCAATCCTATATAAAATGTGTGGGCAGAACTGAAAAAGCGTGTGCGAACAAGGAGGCCTACAAACCTGACTCAGTTACACCAGCTCTGTCAGGAGGAATGGGCCAAAATTCACCCAACTTATTGTGGGAAGCTTGTGGAAGGCTACCCGAAACGTTTCACCCAAGTTAAACAATTTAAAGGCAATGCTACCAACTTCTGACCCACTGGGAATGTGATGAAATAAATAAAAGCTGAAATAAATCATTCTCTCTACTATTTTTCTGACATTGCACATTCTTAAAATAAAGTGGTGATCCTAAATGACCTAAGAAAGGGAATTTTTACTAGGATTAAATGTCAGGAATTGTGAAAAACTGAGTTTAAATGTATTTGGCTTAGGTGTATGTAATCTTCCGACTTCAACTGTAGTTCCAAGCCACACACATACACAGGCAGACAGACATATGGACAAGACAGACAGACAGACAGACAGACAGACAGACAGACAGACAGGGTACACAAAACACATTCTAGCTCTCTCTCACACCACACCATACACCTTCACATAGAGCCTTGCCCCAGCTGTTTCTCAGTCTCGTCTCAGACAGATCGGTTCCTCTCCTCTCGGTTCCCAGGCTGGGAGAGGAAGAGGATACAGTGATGAGGGTGATGAAGAGGGAGCCAGATGCCCCCCAGAACCCCATATCAGTGTGTGTCTGAGTGCGTCTACCCACATCTACCCACGTCTCCTGTAATGGCTGCACCTCGGCCTGCTCCCCATCCTTCATCCCACACCCCCGACCAGGCAGGGGCCCAGGGGCCAGGCAGACGGGATGACCAGGGGCAGACAGACGGGAGAGGGCCCCAACAGGCAGACTGGAGAGGGCCCCAACAGACAGACTGGAGAGTGCCCCAATCAACCATGGGAAGAAGGGCCCTACTGCTGGAGACCACTGTATCCATTACACACGCAGACACACACACACACACACACACACTCACACACTCACATACAAACACACAAACACACAAACACACAAATACACACACCACACGTAAACACACACACACCCATGCAAACACACCCACGCTCCTTCACCACACGCCATGCCTGCGGACATTAGGAATTCCCCCACCACCCACCACCCACACTGCCCCCCCCCCCCCCCTCCCCCGCGCGGCCAGGATGAAGACTGATAGGTACACATTCACCTCTCATCACTGAGATGTTTTCCAAAGGAAAAACCTGACAGACACAAATTCCTAGCAGTTACACACCACACTGCCTTGAGGGGGTAGCTCAAGACAATCAAACGGCCTTTAGTAAAAAATATCTCATCTTGACTGATTACTACAGCAAACAACTGAATTAGCCTCAGGATTAGGGAGCAGTCAATAAGTGCTTTAAATTGTAAAAGTTAACTCGAACATAATTTGAAAGCAAACTTGTCGGCACTGTCCTTTCAGTGTTTGTCCAACAGATGTCTACGGCAGCAGAATGAGTGTTTGACGACCACTATCCAACTCAACAGCAGCACTTCTGGGGGTGTCAGGTCCGACTCTTTTACCAGTGAAACACAAGCACATGCAGTAGAGATAATGCCTGTGGACAAATGGGCCAAACGCAAAGTGACCACTGTATATGGCGCCCTTGTCACTTCTCCTGTGAAAGAGAGGAGGATAGCAGGCGTAAGGGCCGTTAAATGTAGTTCCTGTCAGTAACTGGGGAAACCCCCCTGCTGAGTTTAGAGCACAACTTTTGACACTGCAGCATCGCATGAGAAACAAACTTTTGGCACCGCTGTCTGCCCTAAACAAATAAACCGGGGGTTCGCGGAAAGCAACGCAAACAAATGCAAAAACTAAGAAATTAGAAAACAAATATCTAAGTCCCAAAGCATTGATCCAAACTTTACATTAGATTGGATACATAAGGCAGTTCCAAGCATGGAAGTTATTTTTGTTGAACAAATTCTGGGCAATTGTGATTCTGACTAGCCTAAATAAATCCAAATTCCATGTGCTATTGGCAATTAAGATGTTTTCTCTGCACAAGTAATGCTTTTTGTGACTCAATATCTATTTTTGTTAACCAGCCTGTCAAGACGGAGCGATTCAGAGATCAATCTTAAAGCTCGCTGCCAGAGAAAAGGCTTTAAAAGAATCTGGTCTTGCTCTACACAATACACATTGAATTAAAAGCGATAAATAACCCTACTATTTACATCCAGAATGTAATAATTTCCCCCATCATCAATTGATATGTCTTCAATATATGCCTTTCCACACTAATATATGTTGCGGATCAATTAAAACCAAGTGCCACAAAATACACATTGAAAGCAATCCTATAAGGATCTGCCTCTATCCTTGCTTCTTATGATTTGGTTTGACAATATGTCAGGTGTAGGTATGGTTGTGTAGCCTATGAATGAGCACGATGGGAGTGATTGGCTCTTGTTTAGCACTATAGAAATGGAATATTTTCGGTATGCACGTGGCTAGATGCATGATATGTGCTTGCTCTTATATGTACATACTTTTGTGTGTGTGTGTGTGTGTGTGTGTGTGTGTGTGTGTGTGTGTGTGTGTGTGTGTGTGTGTTTGTGTTTTCTCTGTTGGCTGGCTACCGGCAGGCAGGGTGGAATAAAGCCGGTTGGGAGGAGTAGAGGGTGAGTCGGGGGACAGAGGGAGGCTGTTTACTCAGCTGTAGGGCTCCCCAGGTCCAGCCAGGGGAAAAAGGATGTGTTTAGGGCCTCATTAATCATGGCCGTTTCGGAAAAGATAAACAGGCCTAGCTCAGCAGGGATGCTGCCTGCCGCATGATGGGGGGATAGGATGGAGGGGTGTAGGGGGGATGGAGGGGTGTAGGGGGGATGGAGGGGTGGAGGGGGGATGGAGGGGTGGAGGGGGGATGGAGGGGCGTAGGGGGGATGGAGGGGTGGAGGGGGGATGGAGGGGTGGAGGGGGGATGGAGGAGTGTAGGGGGGATGGAGGGGTGTAGCGGTGTAGGGGGGATGGAGGGGTGGAGGGGGGATGGAGGGGCGTAGGGGGGATGGAGGGGTGGACTCACACCAGGGGCACACGCCAAAACACTTGCTGTCCGGTCCACATCTGCATGGTCGCTCATAAATCTGCATTCCCAACTCGTCTGGACAAATGGACAAACTGGACACAGACGGACAGTACTAGCCTAGCCTAATGTAGTACAAGTTCATACTTCTTGTGTAATGTTGAATTGCTCTTTTCTTTCATTAGATTATACACAGGTAAATCCACTGAAAATGTTACAAAAACACATTTACTGGAAGAACTGCAGATGCAAAGTTTGGTAACAGAATTACGGTAAAATCTCCCTCAGTTTTTTATGCGACCACGTTTTTACAAAACTCTCTTAAATATTAATTCAAAGATGTCTGCAGAAAGAATGGGTTGTCAGCTATGACATGACACCTTGAGTTTGAAAAAATCTATTTTGGTTATTGAACTACAGTAAGTGAAGTGGATTTACATCCATTCCCGTTAGCAGAATTATGGTCACTGGAGAACATCATGGGTCCCTGATCAGCACCATGCAGAAAAAGTTATGCATAATTATGGATATGAATGTCATTCTCTTCATGGTGATGTATCCTGAATAGGTACACATAGGTAGAAATATGCAATATCCTCCTTTGCATATTTGGGTATTATTCGAATGAGCTCCGCCCCCAAACAAGAACAAATGTGGTTGTTCCGGACTCGACCAAACCTGAACCAATCATAGACGTCTATGTTTCACAAGTTTGGACATCACAGTAATGCACAGTTGAGTACAGTACAGTAAATTATATTGTACTCTACTCTAGTGTGTTCTACTGTACTGTAATGTACTGAACTATATTTTACTCTACTATATTTTGTCTTTACTGTACTGTACTCTACTGTGCTCAACTGTACTGCACTGTACTGTGCTGTCCAAAGTTGTGAAAGATAGACTTCAATGATTGGTTCAGATTTGGTCCTGTCTGGACCGGACCAAATCTGAACCAATCATGGACATGTATGTTTGGGCAAAATCAAGGCCAGTCTGGACCAGACCAAAAAAACTAATCCAGGCCAAGGTAGACTGACAAAATGTCAACTACTTG
The DNA here is from genome assembly GCF_964263955.1 of Coregonus lavaretus. Classification (NCBI taxonomy): domain Eukaryota; kingdom Metazoa; phylum Chordata; class Actinopteri; order Salmoniformes; family Salmonidae; genus Coregonus; species Coregonus lavaretus. The sequence continues at coordinate 79,810,918 of NC_139988.1, read as the reverse complement.
TCAAAGTCCATGGACATCCGGTGTCAGTCGGTGCTTAGTGGGTGAGGATGCTGGTTAGAAAACAGTTATGAGCTGAACCGTTAAGAGCTGAACCTAACAGTATGCCAGTGGAAGGACAGTAGCAGGTGACCCAACTGTAGTTTGTGACTACTACTATGATTCCCCATCTTAGCCAATTCAATTGCAGTAATTCCATTTAAAAAATCTTTAATTCTGTTACTTATTTGGTAAAATAATTGAGTTTTAATCACTTAATAATTCATTTAAAAAACGGAAATAATTAAAAACACTATAACCTTTACTTATTTATTCTGTGAACTTTCATTATCCTCCCTCCTTATGAGGGAGAGAAATTAGAAAATATCTTAAAGATATGTGGGGTTTTGGTAACAGAATTACAAGGCAATGTTTCTTAAAGTTACATAAGGCAAATAATTTATCCAAATCTAAATATACTGTAAGTGTTTATGTTAGTTGGCAGGGGTCTTTACTTCAACATTGCTGTGTTTTGATGTATTTCTAATACCTTTAAATACTTTTTCTGGTAGATGTTTTCTAAGACCCCTTTTCCATCTGTTTGACCAGAAATCAAATCCTAAAATGGAGAATAGTTGAAAAATGTATCAATGCCTTCATTTCCCAAAAATATAGACTCTTAGCTTTCATTTGACACCCATTTGATATACTCCTATGAACATCATGCATGGAAATTCCCACAGGATTTCATGACGATTGGATGTATACCTCAATCGCACATTCAAACGTGAAGGTCTTGTGATTTGAATATCTCTTGTTTCAATCTCTTTACACCCTCTTTCTATGCGATCAGTGGACATGATGCACTGAGAACAATATTTAGTATGAAATAAGTGTCCAATGTTTTTCACAGATCTCCTATAAATAGCTATTTATTGCCTTTTTGCTAAAATTCATCACGGTATCGACCAATAGATAGGTGTTGCTCCTGCTCAGGTACTTTCAACCTGACAGCCAGTTGTGCTCAACGTAATGATTCAATTAAATGTAGCATGTCTAATAGACAGGCAGGATCAATGAAATACAAAATCTAAAATAATATAAATAAAAAAAGATGACGAGACCGTGTTTTTTACTTCTTACATTTGTGTGTATTGTTTTGTATTGTTAGATATTACTGCGCTATTGGAGCTAGGAACACAAGCATTTCGCTACACCCGTAATAACATCTGCTAAATATGTGTATGCGACCAATATTTGATTTGTTATTCTATACCCCCAGACAGACCCTCTCTTCTGAAGGAGAAAAAATCAGGTCCGCTCTACTCCAAGAAGGATTCCATTATTACCTGCTGTACAGCCTGCTGCTGCAGCCCGTCTCTACATCCCCTCCAGACCTCTCCTCCAACAGCCCATGTGTTTCACAACAGGCAGACTTTCACTCATCTTCCTGCACCATATTTCATCAACGGTGGGAGACGGAAAGAGAGAAGGAGGGAGGAGAGGGGGAGAGCGAGAGGGAGGACAGAGAGAATGGACAATCAGTTTGAGAGACCTGACAGATGCAATAAGAGAAACGTTTATTTCACTGCTCCCCACTAAATGGGTTTTAAGATATTATATTTCTCTGTTTATGTAAGCTTTATTTCTTAATTATGGGCTCTGTGTGTGTGCGTGTGCGTGTGTGTGTGCTCCAAAAGGTGGATTCATGCCCAATATGTGCCCTGCGGCCTTGCCTGCTGTTCCACACCCTACCAGCACCAACTATCTATCATTGCCCTGTCTAACTAGTAACAGAAATAGGTTACAGGTGTTACTATACAATAGGCCAACTACAAAATAATGGACCCATTGCTGCATGCCCAGCTTACATTTACATCATTTAGCAGACGCTGTTATCAAGAGCAACTTACAGTTAGTGAGTGCATACATTTATTTTTTATTTATTTATTTTTCATACTGGCCCTCTGTGTGAATCGAACCCACAACCCTGGCGTTGCAAGTGCCATGCTCTACCAACTGAGCTGCACGGGGCTTACACCACTTACAATAAATCAAATGATCAACAAAAAGGCAAGTATTTTGCCTTCCGATATGCCCATCATTTGAGTTTGTTTACTTTTGTTAATCTGCTCTGCCCAATCCATTAAGCAGACCACTTGAGTTGCTTGCTCATTATGCCTACTTTTCAGGTGCATATTCAAAATGTTTGAATTCACTGCAAGGAGTTGATGGAGCGTTACCGTCTCCCGAGTGGCGCAGTGGTCTAAGGCACTGCATCGCAGTGCTAGCTGTGCCACTAGAGATCCTGGTTTGAATCCAGGCTCTGTCGTAGCCGGCCGCGACCGGGAGACCCATGGGGCAGCGCACAATTGGCCCGGCGTCGTCCAGGGTAGAGGAGGGAATGGCTGGCAGGGATGTAGCTTAGTTGGTAGAGCATGGCATTTGCAACACCAGGGTTGTGGGTTCGATTCCCACAGGGGGCCAGTATGAAAATAAATTAATAATGTATGCACTAACTGTAAGTTGCTCTGGATAAGAGCGTCTGCTAAATGACTGAAATGTAAAGATAGGTAGGCTGTGTGGCTGCAGTCACAGGCAGGCAGTTGATATTAGAAAATGACTAATGATTATCGGGTTCAGTGACTTCAGTCAGATAACAACATCACATTGTAGTTTTGCCACAGCAGATTTGAGGTCTTTACTGCCACCTAGTGTAAACTGAGAGTCACTCAGTACTATGAACATTGTTTTCTGTTGTTGACCAAAAATAACCACATGGTGGCGTAGTTGACAACAAACTGTCCATTTGCATCCCTGAAGCGATATTCTCTGTTTGAGTAGAAAAACAACTCTCAAGACATAATGAATAATGATCTATGACTCATTATAGTTCATTTGAGCTCCATTACATAAACACAAACACATTTTAAAAGTAGTATCCTAGATTGAACAGCACTGATAAGGACCTATTTCACATGACTGAACCTCAATGTCTCTAGCTAGCTCTTAACATGGAGCCATTAGGTGCTTTCAAGCAAATCCCCTTCTAGGCCACCAAAATATTGACCTCCATTTCATCTATGTCATGTTGCTGAGAGATATCTCCATAAACCTTATCTGCTCCTCTCAGCTCCTCCACAGACCCATCTGTTGAGGGCCACATCCACCTACGGTATATTGGCACTCAACAGAAAGAAAAAGACAGAGAGAGAGCTGACAATGTGGATATATCTCTATCTAGCTGCATGTATCCAACCTCTAATTTCCGGAAATGTCCATGAGGTGGCCTGATTTTGCTACACTGTTTTCTATTCGGTTAATATGTGGCATATGGACATTTACAGTTATGACCTCATTGACCATTAGGAAAACAAAGAGGGTCCATGTGCTGAGATGCACTTTATCAAGGATGCTTGGCATTTTTGGTTTTGGCCTACAATAGAATAGTACTGAAATATGAGTTTGGCACAATACCCCATAATGTCAAAAAGCTGAAATGTCTTGAGTCAATAAGTATTCAACCCCTTTGTTATGGCAAGCCTAAATACGTTCAGGAGTAAAAAGTTGTTTAATAAGTCACATAATAAGTTGCATGGACTCACTGTGTGTGCAATAATAGTTTTTGAACATGATTTTTAAATGAGTACCTCATCTCTGTACCCCACACATACAATTATCTGTAAGATTCAACCACAAAGACCAGGGAGGTTTTCCAATGCCTAGCAAAGAAGGGCACCTATTGGTAATTTGATTTTTTAAAAACAGCAGACATTGAATATCCCTTTGAGCATGGTGAATTTATTAATTACACTTTGAAGGGTGTATCAATACAGCCAGTAACTACAAAGATACAGGCGTCTTTCCTAACTCAGTTGCCAGAGAGGAAGGAAACCGCTCAGGGATTTCACCATCAGGCCAATGGTGACTTTAAAACAGTTACAGAGTTTAATGGCTGTGATAGGAGAAAACTGAGGATGGATCAACAACATTGTAGTTACTCCACAATACGAATTGACAAAGTGAAAAGAAGGAAGCCTGTATAGAATAAAAATATTCAAAAACATGCATCCTGTTTGCAACAAGGCACTAAAGTGCTTGAAGAATTTAGAAAATAATAATGGAAAAATGTTGCACAATCCAGGTGTGGAAAGCTCTTAGAGACTTACCCAGAAAGACTCATAGCTGTAATCACTGTCAAAGCTGATTCTACTTCTACTTATGTAAATGTGATATTTCTGTATTACATTTTCTATAAATTTGCAAAGATGTCTAAAAACATGTTTTCACTTTGTCATTATGCAGTATTACGTGTATATAGGTGAGAGAAAACATGTATATTTAATCCATTTTGAATTCAGGCTGTAACACAACAAAATGTGGAATAAGTCAAAGGGTAGGAATACTTTCTGAAGGTCCTTGCCGAGATTGACTGAGATTGCTGCAGAGAGCTTAAGTAACAAGTGTCTGAATGTTCCATTTAGAACTCAAACATGATTATGCAACGGCATGTGTAACAGGATAGCATAGGGGAAATATTTTCATTTGTCCGGCCAGCCCCACCCATAACAGTGCACCGAGCGCCTCACCATAACATTTGAGCCCCGGGGACTAGCAGGTCTATTCACATGCAAGTCAAAGGGTGGGGGGTTAGAAGTGGGTTGATATGGCCATCTGTGATGCTACTTGACTAGGCACTTACCTATAATGATACAGACCTCTTCAGTGGGCACATGCCTCGTGTCTCAGCCAGGAGATAGAGAGTGGATCTACGAAGCACCTCCAAGAACAACGGTATCTATACAGTATCTATGATGTTGACTGCACCACCCTAGCTAGCTACCTCCCATGAGAACATTGAGAGAAATACAATCCACCTCTCAGCTCATGACACCCCTGTATGAGCATATGATAGGAATATGTGGGGACAACAAGTCAACACAACAGCATGCACAAAACCCAAACAATTTTGTAAGAGCCTTGAAGAGTACAGGATATATTTAGGCTTAAATGGCATTTAGCATCAAAGGGGAAAATGGCCAAGTAAAGGCCAAGTAATGTAAGATGCAAAATAAATACTGTTATGAGGTCTTTCAAACATTTTCACTATGAAAGTCAAATCTACACTTTCATCCAACTCCTCGTTTACAATTGTATATTCACCGCTTTACAGTGTGCGTTAGATTTCCTTGCATTCTTTCCGTGGTGTTGTTGTTCGCAGTAAGGTGATTACTTGGCTATCATTTCCTCTGTGGTGGGAGACCATTTTCTGGGTCAGTGAACCTCACCAAAGGATTGATTGAGTCTTAAACGGGGCTCCCTCAAGCATGTGCCCTCTCCCCTGTCCCCTTGTTCCCCAGACAAAGGGCCCAACACACCGGCACCACAACAACGCCTTCACAACATCCAGGAAATGTTACGGCAACATTAAAAAACGTTACACGTGTCTCGTGAGAGTAGCAGGAAGTGAACAAGGTACTATGGAATAACGTTAGATCATTACTAATCTCTATATGCTTTTACCACACTATCTCTCTCACCTCTCTAAGATCAGTGTTGTTGTGGACGGACCTGGTTTCCGCTCACCTGCCTGGGTTTATGGGCCTGCTCATGCAACTGTCAGTGAAGGCGGAGAGGAAGGGAGGGATCCATTGCTCCAGTGTAACGAGATTCCCAGATAATCAGTGACTTATCTCTGCCATCAGGACACTCAGGACGCCATGTAACCCAGGACGGATGATGTCATGCTGTGATGGGTAAGGTTGAGTGGGAGGGGGTGTGAGTATGTGTGTGGGGGAGGGGTATGTGCGTGTGTGTTTGTGTGTTTGTGTGTGTTTCATATCACTTCTACAGTGAAGGAGAGGGGGTACAGGCAGAAAACCACATGGTGGTGACTAACTGTGGTGATTATATCCCTAGCCTAGACAATAGGCTACAGGATTAGGGGGGCTGGTTTGAGAGAGAGAGAGAGAGAGAGAGAGACAGAGAGAGAGAGAGAGAGAGAGAGAGAGAGAGAGAGAGAGAGAGAGAGAGAGAGAGAGAGAGAGAGAGAGAGAGAGAGAGAGAGAGCGAGCGAGAGAGAGAGAGAGAGAGAGAGACAGAGAGAGAGAGAGAGAGAGAGAGAGAGAGAGAGAGAGAGAGAGAGAGAGAGAGAGAGAGAGAGAGAGAGAGAGAGAGAGAGACTAAACAAACAACAACACAGAGAGTTATCTATCCAAAACGGAGATAATCTTTTTGGCCCTATAACAAAGAACAAACAGCAAAAACATATACATGATCAAATACAAATCTTAGAATCAACTATTACAGACTACCAGAACCCACTGGATTCTCCAATTACATTGAATGAACTACAGGACAAAATACAAACCCTCCAACCCAAAAAGGCCTGTGGTGTTGATGGTATCCTAAATGAAATGATAAAATATACAGACCACATATTCCAATTGGCCATACTTAAATTCTTTAACATCATCCTTAGCTCTGGCATCTTCCCCAATATTTGGAACCAAGGACTGATCACCCCAATCCACAAAAGTGGAGACAAATTTGACCCCAATAACTACCGTAGGGATATGCGTCAACAGCAACCTTTGGAAAATCCTATGCGTTATCATTAACAGCAGACTCGCAACATTTCCTCAGTGAAAACAATGTACTGAGCAAATGTCAAATTGGCTTTTTACCAAATTACCGTACGACAGACCACGTATTCACCCTGCACACCCTAATTGACAAACAAAAAACCAAAACAAAGGCAAAGTCTTCTCATGCTTTGTTGATTTCAAAAAAGCTTTTGACTCAATTTGGCATGAGGGTCTGCTATACAAATTGATGAAAAGTGGTGTTGGGGGAAAAACATACAACATTATAAAATCCATGTACACAAACAACAAGTGTTTGTGTTTTTCGACATTTCTTTCCACAAGGCCGTGGGGTGAGACAGGGATGCAGCTTAAGTCCCACCCTCTTCAACATATATATGAATGAATTGGCGAGGGCACTAGAACAGTCTGCAGCACCCGGCCTCACCCTACTAGCATCTGAAGTCAAATGTCTACTGTTTGCTGATGATCTGGTGCTTCAGTCCCCAACCAAGGAAGGCCTATAGCAGCACCTAGACCTTCTGCACAGATTCTGTCAGATCTGGGCCCTGTCAGTAAATCTCAGTAAGACAGAAATAATGGTGTTCCAAAAAAGGTCCAGTTGCCAGGACCACAAATACAATTTCCATCTAGAAACCATTGCCCTAGAGCAAACAAAAACTATACATACCTCGGCCTAAACATCCGCGCCACAGATAACTTCCACAAAGCTGTGAACGATCTGAGAGACAAAGCAAGAAGGGCCTTCTATGCCATCAAAAGGAACATAAAATTCGACATACCAATTAGGTTCTGGCTAAAAAATACTTGAATCAGTTATAGAACCCATTGCCCTTTATGGTTGTGAGATCCGGGGTCCGCTCACCAACCAAGAATTTACAAAATGGGACAAACAGCAAATTGAGACTCTGCATGCAGAATTCTGCAAAAATATCCTCCGTTTACAACGTAAAACACCAAATAATGCATGCAGAGCAGAATTAGGCCGATACCCGCTAACTATCAAAATCAAGAAAAGAACCGCTAAATTCTACAACCACCTAAAAGGAAGCGATTCCCAAACCTTCCATAACAAAGCCATCACCTACAGATAGATTAACCTGGAGAAGAGTCCCCTAAGCATGCTGGTCCTGGGGCTCTGTTCACAAACACAAACAGACCCCACAGAGCCCCAGGACAGCAACACAATTAGACCCAACCAAATCATGAGAAAACAAAAAGATAATTACTTGACACATTGGAAAGAATCAACAAAAAAACTGAGCAAACTAGAATGCTATTTGGCCCTAAACAGAGAGTACACAGTGACTGAATACCTGACCACTGTGACTGACCCAAACTTAAGGAAAGCTTTGACTATGTACAGACTCAGTGAGCATAGCCTTGCTATTGAGAAAGGACGCCGTAGGCAGACATGGCTCTAAAGAGAAGACAGGCTACGTGCACACTGCCCACAAAATGAGGTGGAAACTGAGCTGCACTTCCTAATCTCCTGCCAAATATATGACCATATCAGAGACACATATTTCCCTCAGATTACACAGACCCACAAAGAATTCGAAAACAAACCCAATTTTGATAAACTCCCATATCTATTGGGTGAAATACCACAGTGTGCCATCACAGCAGCAAGATTTGTGACCTGTTGCCACAAGAAAAGGGCAACCAGTGAAGAACAAACACCATTGTAAATACAACCCATATTTATGTTCATTTATTTTCCCCTTTGTATGTTACAACACTGTATATAGACATAATATGACATTTAAAATGTCTTTATTCTTTTGGAACTTTTGTGAGTGTAATGTGTACTGTTCATTTTTTATTGTTTATTTCACTTTTGTTTATTATCTATTTCACTTGCTTTGGCAATGTAAATATATGTCTCCTATGCCAATAAAGCCCTTAAATTGAATTGAATTGAATTGAATTGAATTGAGAGAGAGAGAGAGAGGCCTGCATCCGTGCGCCTGTGAGTGTACTTCATGTGTGTATGGGGTTGGTTGATGAGGGTGAGAAAACATCAGCAGGCAGTGTTGGGCTCATCTAATGATCTAGAGTGAAGTGGACCTGCAGCATCTCGCTGATTGCTAAAGGTGTCCCTTACACACAGTCAATGGAAAAATGATCTCATGCCTTCAAATACCACTGACTTCATTCCCTGCCTGACGTTAGGCAGAGAGTGCTGACATCAGTGGGGCCATACCTGAAAAGAGCAAACCTACCATGGTATTAGCAAGGAGGGTTTTTCTGATACCTTTCATAAAGGCCTAGTATTATGAATGGTGTATTACTTTCATGTTATATAGTATATGACTATACCCTCATTGGTGCTTTTGACTTGAGCAGGCACGTGCAGAGATAGGTGTCACGCCCTGGCTCTGGGGACTCTTTTATGTTGAGCCAGGGTGTTAGTTTCTATGTTGTAGTTTCTATGTGTTTATTCTAGATAGTTTAGATCTATGTTGGCCAGGGTGGTTCCCGATCAGAGGCAGCTGTTGCTCGTTGTCTCTGATTGGGAACCATACTTAGGCAGCCTGTGTTGCACAGTTCATTGTGGGATCTTGTTCCGGAAGGTTTGTGTATTTAACCTAGGTGTGACACTCTGGCTCTGGGACTTTTGTATTTGAGCCAGGGTGTATTTTGTTTTGTTGGGTTTTGGTTTTGTTTCTAGGTTTGCCTTTCTGTTGGCTGCATTTCTAGGTTTGGTCGATGACTCCCAATCGGAGGTAACGAGTGTCAGCTGTCGGCTTGTTATCTCTGATTGGGAGCCATATTTATTCTGATTGTTTTCCTGTGGGAATTGTGGGTTTTTGTTCCTTTTGGTCAGTGTACCGTGGACTTCATTGAGTCGTCTTTTGTTTGTAGTGCTATTACGTTTATTTAATAAAGTCATGTTTCTTGGACACGCTGCGCCTTGGTCATACTTGGACGACATAGACGACCGTGACAGAAAAACCCACCATAAAAGGACCAAGCAGCGTGTCAAGCGGCAACAGGATTTATGGACGCCTATCAAGGATTCATGGACATGGGAGGAGATACTGGATGGAAAGGGTCCTTGGGCACAACCGGGAGAATATCGCCGTCCTCGTGAAGAGCTGGAGGCAGCTAAAGCCGAGAGGAGGCGGTATGAGGAGGCAGCACGGAGTCAAGGCTGGAAGCCCGTGGGTACTACCCAAAAATTTCTTGGGGGGGGGCTTAAAGGGAGTGTGGCGAAGTCAGGTAGGAGACCTGCGCCTACTCCCTGGACTGACCGTGGAGAGCGAGAGTACGGGCAGACACCGTGTTACGCAGTAGAGCGCATGGTGTCTCCTGTACGCAGGCATAGCCCGGTTCGGTACATTCCAGCTCCACGTATCGGCCGGGTTAGAGTGAGCATTGAGCCAGATGTCATGAAGCCGGCCCAACGCATCCGGCTACCAGTGCGTCTTCTCGGGCCGGCGTACATGGCACCAGCCTTACGCATGGTGTTCCCGGTTCGCCCACATAGGCCGGTGCGGGTTATTCCACCTCCCCGTACTGGTCGGGCAACGGGGAGCATCAACCCGGGTAAGGTTGGGCAGGCTCAGTGCTCAAGGGAGCCAGTAAGCCTGCACGGTCCGGTATTTCCGGCGCCACCTCCCCGCTCCAGCCCAGTACCACCAGTGCCTACACCACGCACCAAGCCTCCTGTGTGTTCCCCGAGTCCTGTGCGTCCTGTTGCTGCTCTCCGCACTAGCCCTTATGTGCGTCCCCAGGGTCCAGCATGCCCTGTTGCTTCTCTCCGCACTAGGCCTTATGTGCGTCCCCAGGGTCCAGCATGCCCTGTTCCTGCTCTCCGCACTAGGCCTTATGTGCGTCCCCAGGGTCCAGCATGCCCTGTTGCTTCTCCCCGCACTAGCCCTGAGATGCGTGTCCTCAGCCCGGTACCTCCAGTTCCGGCACCACGCACCAGGCCTACGGTGCGCCTCAGACGGCCAGAGTCTGCCGTCTGCCCAACGGGGTCTGAACTGCCCGTCTGCCCTAAGGCGCTTGAACTGGCCATCTGTACTGAGCCTGCTAAGCCGCCCGTCTGCCATGAGCCTTCAGAGCCGTCCGCCAGACCGGAGCCGCTAGAGCCTTCCGCCAGACAGGATCAGCCAGAGCCTTCCGCCAGACAGGATCAGCCAGAGCCTTCCGCCAGACAGGATCAGCCAGAGCCTTCCGCCAGCCATGAGCAGCCAGATCCGTCAGCCAGCCATGAGCAGCCAGATCCGTCAGCCAGCCATGAGCAGCCAGATCCGTCAGCCAGCCATGAGCAGCCAGATCCGTCAGCCAGCCATGAGCAGCCAGATCCGTCAGCCAGCCATGAGCAGCCAGATCCGTCAGCCAGCCATGAGCAGCCAGATCCGTCAGCCAGCCAGGATCCGCCAGAGCCGTCCAGCCAGGATCCGCCAGAGCCAGCCAGCCAGGATCCGCCATTGAGTCCGGGGCTGTCCCTTAGCCCGATGCTGTCCCTTAGCCCGGTGCTGCCCCTTATCCTGGTGCTGCCTCTTAGTCCGGTGCTGCCCCTTAGCCAGGTGCTGTCCCTTAGCCCGGTGCTGCCCCTAAATCCAGGTGGGGTAAGTTGGAGGGTGGTCATGTGGAGGAGGCTAGGGAAGCGGGTGGTGACTAAGGTGGGGTGGGGACCACGACCAGGGCCAGAACCGCCACCGTGGACAGACGCCCACCCAGACCCTCCCCTAGACTGTATGCTGGTGCGCCCGGAGTGCGCACCTTTAGGGGGGGGTACTGTGACACTCTGGCTCTGGGACTTTTGTATTTGAGCCAGGGTGTATTTTGTTTTGTTGGGTTTTGGTTTTGTTTCTAGGTTTGCCTTTCTGTTGGCTGCATTTCTAGGTTTGGTCGATGACTCCCAATCGGAGGTAACGAGTGTCAGCTGTCGGCTCGTTATCTCTGATTGGGAGCCATATTTATTCTGATTGTTTTCCTGTGGGAATTGTGGGTTTTTGTTCCTTTTGGTCAGTGTACCGTGGACTTCATTGAGTCGTCTTTTGTTTGTAGTGCTATTACGTTTATTTAATAAAGTCATGTTTCTTGGACACGCTGCGCCTTGGTCATACTTGGACGACATAGACGACCGTGACACTAGGACTTCACGTATCGTTTATTGTTTTGGTTCTTTGTGTGTACAAGTAATAAAGATGTACGCCTATCACGCTGCGCCTTGGTCCGCTTCCTGTAACAATCGTGACAATAGGAGTCTACCAGCCCTGAGCACGTGCTCCTTGGCCCTTCCACTCGCCAAGTGCCCTTTAGGCACGTCGTCAAGTTCGCCACTGATGTCAGTCATCTCTTTAGGAGGCGCTGTACCTAGCTTGCTTACAATTTGTGATGAATGTAGGCCCATGCTATTTTTTATTTTTTTTAAATCGCTACAGAGGCTGTTTTTGTTTTGGGGAGCACCTGCGCCCTGAAAGGTCTGTGCATGGCCCTGGACTTGATCCAGTGATGAATGAAGTGGGATAGTGTAATGGTAATATGACAAAGTATGATCTTTTGATGCTTTTATCCAATGTATTATGCAGTATACAGCGTTTGACCCATGCTGGAATTACCAACGCCATGATTGTCCCAACCAACTCTGCCATCAAAGCTAGATAAATGCAGTATACAGTCTGCTGCGCTCTAATATATTGGTACCCTTGCACTTTTCAATGGAGTGCAATGGAGCAGAATGTTCTGTTTCCTCTTTTCAAAACTGGTTGAATGGCTATTTTTACCCTGTAGGCACCTGTAACTTACACTACATTACCAAATGTATGTGGACACCTGCTCATCGAACATCTCCTTCCAAAATCATGGGCATTAATATGGAGTTGGTCCCCCCTTTGCTGCTATAACAGCCTCCACTCTTCTGGGAAGGTTTTCCACTAGATGTTGGAACATTGCTGCGGGGACTTGCTTCTATTCAGCCACAAGAGCATTGGTGAGGTCGATCACTGATGTTGAGCGATTAGGCCTGGCTCGCAGTCGGCATTCCAATTCATCCCAAAGGTGTTCGATGGAGTTGAGGTCAGGGCTCTGTGCAGGCCAGTCAAGTTCTTCCACACCGATCTCGACAAACCATTTCTGTATGGACCTCGCTTTGTGCACGGGGGCATTGTCATGCTGAAACAGGAAAGGGCCTTCCCCAAACTGTTGTCACAAAGTTGGAAGCACAGAATCGTCTAGTATGTCATTGTATGCTGTAGCGTTAAGATTTACCTTCACTGGAACTAAGGGGCCTAGCACGAACCATGAAAAACAGCCCCAGACCATTATTCCTTCTCCACCAAACTTTACAGTTGGCACTATGCATTCGGGTAGGTAGCGGTCTCCTGGCATCTGCCAAACCCAGATTCGTCTGTCGGACTGCCTTTTGGTGAAGCGTGATTCAACACTCCAGCCGACGCTTGGCATTGCTCATGGTGATCTTAGGCTTGTGTGCGGCTGCTCGGCCATGGAGACCTATTTCATGAAGCTCCCGACGAACAGTTATTGTGCTGACGTTGCTTCCAGAGGCAGTTTGGAACTTGGTAGTGAGTGTTGACAGATTATCGTTACGTGCTTCAGCACTCGGGCGGTACCGTTCTGTGTGCTTGTGTGGCCTACCACTTCGCGGCTGAGCCGTTGTTGCTCCTAGATGTTTCCACTTCACAATAACAGCACTTACAGTTGACCGGGGCAGCTCGAGCAGGGCAGAAATTTGACGAACTGACTTGTTGGAAAGGTGGCATCCTATGACAGTGCCACATTGAAAGTCATTGAGCTCTTCAGTAAGGCCATTCTACTGCCAATGTTTGTCTATGGAAATTGCATGGCGGTGTGCTCAATTTTATACACCTGTCAGCAATGGGTGTAGCTGAAATAGCCAAATCCACTAATTTGATGGGGTGTCCACTTACTTTTGGTGATGTAGTGTTTATGTGGCAGGATTTTTAAAAAACAGAAGCTAAAATGGCATGTCAATTTGGTTATTTAGTCATAAAGACACAACAACGTATGCATAATATACATAAAGGAACACTATTTGGTCATCATCAATGGGCTAGAAGGGAATGCTCACAGAGGCACACAATCCATCAACCAGGATTTCACCTTTCTTTTAAAGCTACACAGAGTGGAAATAGTCTTAACAGACCGAGGCAGACTATTCCACTCAGAGTCTCCTGAATATAAAGACGTACCATTACCTGTCAGGTTTCTGAATCTATACACACACACGTTAACTACAGTGCCTTCAGAAAGTAATCATACCCCTTGACTTATTTCACATTTTGTTGTGTTACAGCCTGAATTCAAAATGGATTAAATATGTATTTTTTCTCACCCATCTACACATAATACCCCATAATGACAAAGTGAAAATATGTTTTTTGATTCTTTTGCAGATGTATTGAAAATGAAATACAGAAATATCTCATTTACATAAGTATTCACACCCCTTTGCTATGACACTCCAAATTGAGCTCAGGTGCATCCAATTTTCTTTGATCCTCCTTGAGATGTCACTACAACTTGATTGGAGTGCCCCTGTGGCAATTCAATTGTTTGGACATGATTTAAAAAGAAACACACCTGTCTATATAAGGTCCCACAGTTGACAGTGCGTGTCAGAGCAGAAACTATACCATGAAGTCCAAGGAACTGTCCGTAGATCTCCGAGATAGAATTGTGATGGGGCATTTATCTGGGGAAAGGTATAAAACCATTTCTAGAGTGTTGAAAGTTTTCAAGAGCACAGTGGTCTCCATCTTTGGGAAATTGAAAAATATGGAACTACATAGACTCTGCCTAGAGCTGGCCGTCCGACCAAACTGAGCAACCGGGCAAGAAGGACCTTGGTCAGTGAGGTGACAAAGAACCCAATGACCACTCTGACAGAACTACAGAGTTAATTGGCTGAGATGGGAGAACCTGCCAGAAGGGCAACAGTCTCTACAGCACTTCACCAATCTGGGCTTTTTGGGAGAGTGGCCAGACGGAAATCACTCCTGAGAAAAAGGCACATAACAGCATGCCTGGAATTTAGCAAAAAGGGTTGTTAAAGACTCTGAAAGCATAAGGCAAAATATTTGGTGTTCTGATGAGACAAGAATTTAACACTTTGGCCTGAATGCAAAGCGCTATGTCTGGAGAAAACCTGGCACAGCTCATCACCCATCTAACACCATCCCTACTGTGAAGCATGGTGGTGGCAGCATCATGCTGTGTTGTGGTCCTCTGTAGCTCAATTGGTAGAGCATGGCGCTTGTAACGCCAGGGTAGTGGGTTTCGATCCCCGGGACCACCCATACGTAAAAATGTATACACACATGACTGTAAGTCGCTTTGGATAAAAGCGTCTGCTAAATGGCATATTATTATTATTATTATGCTATGGGGATGCTTTTCAGCAGCAGGAACTGGGAGACTGGTAAGGGAACAATGAATGGAGCCAAATATAGGCAAATCCTTGATGAAAACCTGCTTCAAAGTGCAAATGGCCTTAGACCGGAGTAAAGATTTACATTCCAACAAGACAATGAACCCAAGCATACTACCAAAGCAACACTGGAATGGCTTCAGAACAAGAATGTGAAAGTCCTTGAGTGGCCCAGACAAAGCCCAGACTTAAATCCCATTGAAAATCTGTGGAAAGACTTGAAGATTGCTGTTCAACGCTGCTCCCAATGTAACTTAACAGAGCTTGAAAAGATCTGCAAGGAAGAATGGGAGAAAATCCCCAAATCCAGATGGTCAAAGCTGATACAGACATACCCAAAAGGACTCAAAGCTGTAAATGTGCTTAACAAAGTATTGACTCAAGGTTGTGAATACTTATGTAAATGAACAAAAAAATTTAAAACATGTTTTCACTTTGTCATTATGGGGTATTGTGTGTAGATTGGTGAGAAAAATCTATTTAATCCATTTCGAATTCAGGCTGTAACACAAGAAAATGTGGAGTAAGTCAAGGGGTATAATTTATTTCTGAAGGCACTGTACATACTGACGTCATACGCATACAGGATGTTAGATTGAGCGTAGTTGCTTTGCTTGAGTCCATACCTCTGTTTTCCTAAGAGTGGCTATCTAACAAACATGGGATTTCAAGATGCATAAACATAGAGAATTGAGACAACATGAACCACAGTAAAATATACAGTATGAAGAAACTAAAAACTACCAGCTGCAATAGCCCAAGCCAGAACTATTTCTTGACAGTCCAGTTTTATCAACTTTATGAGACTGCTCTGTCATACATTACATCTTCGGTCAAGCTGAGTGACCTTGTGTTATGAGGTCGGCCTAAACCGGATGAACCCAAACTAAACAATACTGAACAGTTGTTTGGAATCCCAACACAGGCCTGAGTCGTTTTGGGGGGTCTCAGGGCATTGTTTACGGGTACAGAGTTTGTAACGATCCAAACTAATTACCACAAGGATTTTGACTGAATTAGCGAGGCTCCCTTGTGAAATCAGAACCATGGAGTGTTGCGAAACC
This sequence comes from Coregonus lavaretus, assembly GCF_964263955.1. Classification (NCBI taxonomy): domain Eukaryota; kingdom Metazoa; phylum Chordata; class Actinopteri; order Salmoniformes; family Salmonidae; genus Coregonus; species Coregonus lavaretus. The sequence continues at coordinate 79,794,845 of NC_139988.1, read as the reverse complement.
ATGAAACCTCAAAAATGTTATTTAGGAAAAGAGAAGATGTGTGAGGGTGGGTGGGTGAGATGACTGGTTAACTCTGGGACACCATTGATCTGTGAATTAGTGAGAAGTCTCTTCTCTTCCCAGCATGCTCTAGGGTAAAGCTTTGATGACTGTCTGAGTAGCATTGAGAGTGGAAAGAGCCCAGCAGGGGGTTACTGTACATTACTCATTTCTTTGCTTTAAAATTCATCATAAACATTCTACAATAACAGAATATGGAAAAATATGACCTTGACATCCTGCAATCCGAACCATCAATTTATACATTTTAAGTTTGTTCACTGACTGTATTTAACACCAAGGAAACGTTTTATGATGAATTTGGCCCCAATTCCCAACAGTTCACTGTGTCCCCTAAATCAGGTAAATGCTTCTGGGACAAAGTTATCAAATTCATTTCGAAGTGCATGAATGTAAATATTCAGTGCTTTGCATCTATTATGTTACTTAACAATGATAGCTCCTTGAATCTCTCAATCAATCAGAGAAGATTATTGCTGGCAGGCAGCACTGCCGCAAAAGATATGTTGGCTCTTAGATGGCAATCACCGCACTCTCTCCCAATTCGCCAATACAAAAGATAGCCCTATTTGGTAAAAGACCAAGTCCATATTATGGCAAGAACAGCTCAAATAAGCAAAGAGAAACGACAGTCCGTCATTACTTTAAGACATGAAGGTCAGTCAATACGGAAAATATCAAGAACTTTAAAAGTTTCTTCAAGTGCAGTCGCAAAAACCATCAAGCGCTCTCATGAGGACCACCACAGGAATGGAACACCCAGACTTACCTCTGCTGCAGAGTATAAGTTCATTAGAGTTACCAGCCTCAGAAATAGCAGCCCAAATAAATGCTTCACAGAGTTCAAGTAACAGACACATCTCAACATCAACTGTTCAGAGGAGACTGTGTGAATCAGGCCTTCATGGTCAAATTGCTGCAAAGAAACCACTACTAAAGGACACCAATAAGAAGAAGAGACTTGCTTGGGCCAAGAAACACGAGCAATGGACATTAGACCGGTGGAAATTTGTCCTTGGTATGGAGTCCAAATTGGAGATTTTTGGTTCCAACCGCCGTGTCTTTGTGAGACGTGTGGGTGAACAGATGATCTCCGCATGTGTATTTCCCACCGTAAAGCATGGAGGAGGAGGTGTTATGGTGTGGGGGTGCTTTGCTGGTGACACTGTCTGTGATTTATTTAGAATTCAAGGCACACTTAACCAGCATGGCTACCACAGCATTCTGCAGCGATACACCATCCCATCAAGAATGGGCTTAGTGGGACTATCATTTGTTTTTCAACAGGACAATGACCCAACACACCTCCAAGCTGTGTAAGGGCTATTTTACCAAGAGCGAGAGTGATGGAGTGCTGCACAAGATGACCTGGCCTCCACAATCCAACGACCTCAACCAAATTGAGATATTTTGGGATGAGTAAGGACCGCAGAGTGAAGGAAAAGCAGCCAACAAGTGCTCAGCATATGTGGGAACTCCTTCAAGACTGTTGGAAAAGCATTCCAGGTGAAGCTGGTTGAGAGAATGCCAAGAGTGTGCAAAGCTGTCATCAAGGCAAAGGGTGGCTATTTGAAGAATCTCAAATATAAAATATATTTTGATTTGTTTGACACTTTTTTGGTTACTACATGATTCCATATGTGTTATTTCATAGTTTTGATATCTTCACTATTATTCTACAACGTAGAAAATAGTAAAAATAAAGAAAACCCCTTGAATGAGTAGGTGTTATAAAACTTTTGACAGTATGCTGCCTTCGGAAAGTATTCAGACCCCTTGACTTTTTCCACATTTTGTTACGTTGCAGCCATATTCTAAAATTGATTAAATAGTTTTTTCCCCTCATCAATCTACACACAATACCCCATAATGACAAAGCAAAAACTGTTTTTTCGAAATCTTAGCGAATTTATAAAAAATTTAAAACTTTAATAACACATTTACATAAGTATTCAGACCCTTTACTCAGTACTTTGTTGAAGCACCTTTGGCAGCGATTACAGCCTTGAGTCTTCTTGGGTATGACGCTACAAGCTTGGCACAACTGTATTTGGGGAGTTTCTCCCATTCTTCTCTGCAGATCCTCTCAAGCTTTGTCAGGTTGGATGGGGAGCGTTGCTGCACAGCTATTTTCAGGTCTCTCCAGAGATGTTCGATCGATTTCAAGTCCGGGCTCTGGCTGGGCCACTCAAGGACATTCAGAGACTTGTCCCGAAGCCACTCCTGCATTGTCTTAGCTGTGTGCTTAGGGTTGTTATCCTGTTGGAAGGTGAACCTTCGCCCCAGTCTGAGGTCCTGAGCGCTCTGGAGCAGGTTTTCATCAAGGATCTCTCTGTACTTTGCTCCGTTCATCTTTGCCTCGATCCAGACAAGTCTCCCAGTCCCTGCCGCTGAAAACATCCCCACAGCATGATGCGGCCACCACCATGCTTCACCGTAGGGATGGTGCCAGGTTTCCTCCAGACGTGACGCTTGGCATTCAGGCCAAAGAGTTCAATCTTGGTTTCATCAGACCAGAGAATGTTGTTTCTCATGGTCTGAGCATCTTTAGGTGCTGAGGAGTGGCTTCCGTCTGGCCACTCTACCATAAAGGCCTAATTGGTGGAGTGTAGCAGAGATGGTTGTCCTTCTGGAAGGTTCTCCCATCTCCACAGAGGAACTCTAGAGCTCTGTCAGAGTGACCATCGGGTTCCCTTCTCCCCCGATTGCTCAGTTTTGCCGTGCGGCCAGCTCTAGGAAGAGTCTTGGTGGTTCCAAACTTCTTCCACTTCTTCCACAATGATGGAGGCCACTGTGTTCTTGGGGACCTTCAATGCTGCAGAAATGTTTTGGTACCCTTCCCCAGATCTGTGCCTCGACACAAACCTGTCTCGGAGCTCTACGGACAATTCCTTCGACCTCATGGCTTGATTTTAGCTCTGACATGCACTGTCAACTGTGGGACCTTATATAGACAGGTGTGTGCCTTTCCAAATCATGTCCAATCAATATAATTTACCACAGGTGGACTCCAATCAATTTGTAGAAACATCTCAAGGATGATCAATGGACACAGGATGCACCTGAGCTCAATTTCGAGTCTCATAGCAAAGGGTCTGAATACTTATGTAAATAAGGTATTTCAGTTTTTTGGTTTTAATACATTTGCAAAAATTTCCAAAATACGTTTTTCACTTTGTCATTATGGGCTATTGTGTGTAGATTGCTGAGAATATTGTTTTATTTAATCAATTTTAGAACAAGGCCATAACGTAACATATTGTGGAAAAAGTCAAGGGGTATGAATATTTTCAGAAGGTACTGTATATGTACCTATTTTCATATTTTTGTACTTTTTTTGCCTGCAGGCCCATGGGGAAGCGGTGGTTGGGGGGAGGGGGGAGACTAACAAGCAACTCTAGTTGCTAGATGGGTGGGAAGAGGTGGAAAACATGGTTTCCGGGTGGTGGGGTGGGAGGTGTGTGGTTGGAGGAAGACGTTGGATGGGTGGGATTGGGGAAATCAAATCAAATCAAGTTTTATTTGTCACATGCGCCGTGAAAATGCTTACTTACAAGCCCTTAACCAACAATGCAGTTCAAGAAACAATGGGGGGGGGGGGGGGGGGGGGTCAATGTAAGTAGTCTGGGTGACCATTTCATTAATTGTTCAGCAGTCTTATTGTTTGGGGGTAGAAGCAGTTAAGGAGCCTTTTGGACCTAGACTTGGCGCTCCGTTACCGCTTGCCGTGCGGTAGCAGAGAGAACAGTCTATGACTTGGGTGACTGGAGTCTTTGACAATTTTTTGGGCCTTCCTCTGACACCGCCTAGTATATAGGTCCTGGATGGCAGGAAGCTTGGCCCCAGTGATGTACTGGGCCGTACGCACTACCCTCTGTAGCGCCTTGTGGTCGGATGCCGAGCAGTTGCCATACCAGGCGGTGATGAAATAATGTATGCACTCACTAACTGTAAGTCGCTCTAGATAAGAGCGTCTGCTAAATGACTAAAATCTAAATCTGATGCAACCGGTCAGGATGTTCTCGATGGTGCAGCTGTAGAACTTTTTGAGGATCTGGGGACCCATGGCAAATCCTTTCAGTCTCCTGAGGGGGAAAGGTGTTGTCATGCCCTCTTCATGACTGTCTTGTTGGGTTTGGACCATGATAGTTTGTTGGTGATGTGGACACCAAGGAACTTGAAACTCTCGACCCGCTCCACTACAGCCACGTCGATGTTAATGGGGGCCTGTTCGGCCCTCCTTTTCCTGTAGTCCACGATCAGCTCCTTTGTCTTGCTCACATTGAGGGAGAGGTTGTTGTCCTGGCACCACACTGCCAGGTCTCTGACCTCCTCCCTATAGGCTGTCTCATCGTTGTCGGTGATCAGGCCTACCACTGTTGTGTTGTCAGCAAACGTAATGATGGTGTTGGAGTCGTGCTTGGCCACGCAGTCGTGGGTGAACAGGGAATACAGGAGGGGACTGAGCACGCACCCCTGAGGGGCCCCAGTGTTGAGGATCAGCGTGGCAGATGTGTTGTTGCCTACCCTTACCACCTGGGGGCGGCCCGTCAGGAAGTCCAGGATCCAGTTGCAGAGGGAGGTGTTTAGTCCCAGGGTCCTATGGTGTTGAACGCTGAGCTGTGGTCAATGAACAGCATTCTCACATAGGTTTTCCTTTTGTCCAGGTGGAAAGTGTGGAGTGCGATTGAGATTGCGTCATCTGTGGATCTGTTGGGGCGGTGTACGAATTGGAGTGGGTCTAGGGTTTCCGGGATGATGGTGTTGATGTGAGTCATGACCAGCCTTTCAAAGCACTTCATGGCTACCGACGTGAGTGCTATGGGGCGGTAGTCATTTAGGATTGAAGTGGAAAATGGGATATAAATGAAAATGTGGGCGAGTCGGCTGGAGCGACAATAGAGTGTTTACATAAAACCAGCGCTGTGGAGTGACAGAAACAGCAACAAGGCTCCTCTATATCTCGTCATCAGAGCCATCCCGCGCTAGAACAAAATGACTTCTCCCAGTCCAGCTCTTCTCTATGGGCTCCTGATGTGTGCAGTTGGCTTGCGGAGAAAACTGGAGAGGGCCGGTCTAAAACTGGGAATAAAGGGGGGTTTGCTTTGTGTCTTATCTGGAGTGTAAACTGGGCCAGTGCAGCTGCATGGGGACTTTCAGGCGGCATCAGAAAAACACCCCCATAAACGAGGACACTATTGTGTTCACCTGATTGATCTTTCATAGGGCAGTGCAGGTTAGACAGGCTGACTTTGGTGGGGCATGGATGGTGGGGTTGACAAACAAGAAAGCCAGTGTCTGTGGCAGGGGACTGAGGCTGCAGGTGCTGAGAGCACACTTGGGTTGGCGTGCTAGTCCTCCCTCAGATGCCAACAATGACATTTCCTGCCTGTGCCTGTACACCAGGAGGCATCCCAGCAACGGAGCTATGTCCTGGGGGAATGAATAATAGGCCACCGGAGTGTACAGAGCACACACACACACAGACAGTACACACACACACCCACACACACACACAGAGTCACACAGCAGTTAAAAATAATCTGTTGTTGTGGGGGAAGCAGGCTGAGCTGAGCCTGTCTGGGGTCTGTGTGAACTGCAGTACTAGGCATTCCACAGGGGTGGCGGTGGGAAATCACTTAATGTGTCGCGGTCTAAGCCAACGACAATCCCATGCACCAAGCCCAAGCCAGGGGACGTTAATCAGCCACTGCGCCAACTCATGACTTAAAACTGTTCATCTTAGAGAAAGTGTACTGCAAGTAACTCTCACTCCCTTCTGGATTTGGGGCAAATCTGTTAATTACTAAGGTGTATTCATAACAGGACAAGTGCCTGACTGACGAAGACAGTTTTATTGAACAGACAGCGGCAGACTGCATGGCCAGGCACGACTACATCATTAAGTTTGCCGACAACACAACAGTGGTAGGCCTGATCACCGACAACGATGAGACAGCCTATAGGGAGGAGGTCAGATACCTGGCAGTGTGGTGCCAGGACAACAACCTCTCCCTCACTGTGAGCAAGACAAAGGAGCTGATCGTGGACTACAGGAAAAAAAAGAGGACTGAGCACGCCCCCATTCTCATCGACGGGGCTGTAGTGGAACAGGTTGAGAGCTTCAAGTTCCTTGGTGTCCACATCACCAACAAACTATCATGGTCCAAACACACCAAGACAGTTGTAAAGAGGGCACGACAAAGCCTATTCCCCCTCAGGAGACTGAAAAGATTTGGCATGGGTCCCCAGATCCTCAAAAAGTTATACAGCTGCACTATCGAGAGCATCCTGACTGGTTGCATCACTGCCTGGTATGGCAACTGCTCGGCCTCCGACCGCAAGGCACTACAGAGGGTAGTGCGTATGGCCCAGTACATCAAGCTTCCTGCCATCCAGGACCTACAGTGGGGAGAACAAGTATTTGATACACTGCCGATTTTGCAGGTTTTCCTACTTACAAAGCATGTAGAGGTCTGTAATTTTTATCATAGGTACACTTCAACTGTGAGAGACGGAATCTAAAACAAAAATCCAGAAAATCACATTGGATGATATTTAAGTAATTTAATTTGCATTTTATTGCATGACATAAGTATTTTATCACCTACCAACTAGTAAGAATTCCGGCTCTCACAGACCTGTTAGTTTATCTTTAAGAAGCCCTCCTGTTCTCCACTCATTACCTGTATTAACTGCACCTGTTTGAACTCGTTACCTGTATCAAAGACACCTGTCCACACACTCAATCAAACAGACTCCAACCTCTCCACAATGGCCAAGACCAGAGAGCTGTGTAAGGACATCAGGGATAAAATTGTAGACCTGCACAAGGATGGGATGGGCTACAGGACAATAGGCAAGCAGCTTGGTGAGAAGGCAACAACTGTTGGCGCAATTATTAGAAAATGGAAGAAGTTCAAGATGACGGTCAATCACCCTCGGTCTGGGGCTCCATGCAAGATCTCACCTCGTGGGGCATCAATGATCATGAGGAAGGTGAGGGATCAGCCCAGAACTACACGGCAGGACCTGGTCAATGACCTGAAGAGAGCTGGGACCACAGTCTCAAAGAAAACCATTAGTAACACACTACGCCGTCATGGATTAAAATCCTGCAGCGCACGCAAGGTCCCCCTGCTCAAGCCAGCGCATGTCCAGGCCCATCTGAAGTTTGCCAATGACCATCTGGATGATCCAGAGGAGGAATGGGAGAAGGTCATGTGGTCTGATGAGACAAAAATAGAGCTTTTTGGTCTAAACTCCACTCTCCGTGTTTGGAGGAAGAAGAAGGATGAGTACAACCCCAAGAACACCATCCCAACCGTGAAGCATGGGGGTGGAAACATCATTCTTTGGGGATGCTTTTCTGCAAAGGGGACAGGACGACTGCACCGTATTGAGGGGAGGATGGATGGGGCCATGTATCGCGAGATCTTGGCCAACAACCTCCTTCCCTCAGTAAGAGCATTGGAGATGGGTCGTGGCTGGGTCTTCCAGCATGACAACGACCCGAAACACACAGCCAGGGCCACTAAGGAGTGGCTCCGTAAGAAGCATCTCAAGGTCCTGGAGTGGCCTAGCCAGTCTCCAGACCTGAACCCAATAGAACATCTTTGGAGGGAGCTGAAAGTCCGTATTGCCCAGCGACAGCCCCGAAACCTGAAGGATCTGGAGAAGGTCTGTATTGAGGAGTGGGCCAAAATCCCTGCTGCAGTGTGTGCAAACCTGGTCAAGACCTACAGGAAACGTATGATCTCTGTAATTGCAAACAAAGGTTTCTGTACCAAATATTAAGTTCTGCTTTTCTGATGTATCAAATACTTATGTCATGCAATAAAATGCAAATTAATTACTTAAAAATCATACAATGTGATTTTCTGGATTTTTGTTTTAGGTTCCGTCTCTCACAGTTGAAGTGTACCTATGATAAAGATTACAGATCTCTACATGCTTTGTAAGTAGGAAAACCTGCAAAATCGGAAGTGTATCAAATACTTGTTCTCCCCACTGTATATACCAGGCGGTGTCAGAGGAAGGCCCTAAGAATTGTCAAAGACTCCAGCCACCCTAGTCATAGACTGTTCTCTCTGCTAACGCACGGCAAGCGGTACTGGAGCGCCAAGGTCTACACCTGTTGTATTCTGAAAATAACATTTAATTTGATTTGATTTGACACTACAGATCTGTCTGAGAAAAAGCACAACAACTCTCAAGGATGTGGGTTCAAAACCCTGATGTATATTTCTGTAAACACCCAAGGAAATGTTATTTCCATATAATTAAATCTTAGCTCTTGGCCTTAATTAACATAACTGGCTCAGCTTTTTCTTGAGTTATTTTCAGGTGAGCATTGTTTGCTGTCCAGGAGGATAGAGGAAGTCCTGGAGTCCTTTCCTTGACTCGGAATAGGCGCCCTGGTCTCAGGGCAGACAGGACATAATGTAGGGGAGGGCAGCCTGGATCCAAATTTGGCAGCCTGGCACAAAAAGGATGTGCGATAAGTCAAAGGCCAAATATGTAACCCGTATTTTTAGTAACACACACACACTTCCTCTCTCACCCAGGCCAGGCTGCACCTCTTTTCACACGACCACTGTTTGGACTGGGAATCATCTTCCAGTTGACATGGCACGTGAGAGCAAGCTTCTCTTCATCGAACGCCCGTCCCCACAACCAGGGCTGCCTGTCTTGTCTGGCCTCTGCCCACTGCCTGAGAGAATATGTCCTGTTTGTTTTAATGGCGCGGAGATGCCCCCTCTATGGAAGCGAACCATGGATGTCATGCAAAGGTCAACTCAATGAATGGGCATCCTCATGTGCATTATGCTATAGATTAACCATTCTAAATTTTGCGTTATTAATTTGTCACTATTTGGGGGGAATGAAGATTGAAGAATGAAAGATACGACATATAAATGGTTAATAATCATCTTCATTAAAATCGTAAATGCTTAGCGTCAACTCAGGAATTATGAACGTAGAATTTATAGATATTATGGTTGTTATTACACAATAATATTATACATTACTCCTTGACATATGATCAAGGAAAGGGGATATAGGGTGTGGGAGTAGGATATTGTCAGAGATCTCTTGAGTAGCACACATGGTTTGGTTCTGGCATGGTCTGGTCTGGCATGGCTTGGCTCTGGTCTGGGAACTCATTAGATTCCCAGTGGGGGTAGGGGAAACCTGCCCCACCATGGAGCCACCGACGTGACCCAAGGCAAGCTGTCTCATAGACACAATAAAAATACATATCCAGGAACTGCTCGAATTAATAAAGATTTTTTAATTATTATTATCTGAAAAAAAGGGCAATAAAAATAAACGTTTTACAAGCACACCATTCCAGGACATCATCAATGTTCTATTGAGCATTTTCAACAATACTGGTGTGGTTGTGAGCTATTTTGAATTAAAAACAGCAGAGAGGTATTCATGCTTTTCCAGTAATGTGATGTCAGTGGGCTTCAGGGGTTTATCAGTCAACATCAGACTTGAGAGGAAGGAGGAGGGATGAGAGGAAGGAGGAGGGATGAGGAGGGAGGAGAGGAAGGAGGAGGGAGGAGAGGATGGAGGAGGGAGGAAGGAGGAGGGAGGAGGAGGGATGAGGAGGGAGCAGAGGAAGGAGGAGGGAGGAGAGGAAGGAGGAGGGAGGAGAGGAAGGAGGAGGGAGGAGAGGAAGGAGGGAGGAGGAGGGAGGTGGAGGGAGCAGAGGAAGGAGGAGGGAGCAGAGGAAGGAGGAGGGAGGAGGGAGGAGGAGGGAGGAGAGGAAGGAGGAGGGAGGAGAGGAAGGAGGAGGGAGGAGAGGAAGGAGGAGGGAGCAGAGGGAGGAGGAGGGAGGAGAGGAAGGAGGAGGGAGGAGAGGAAGGAAGAGGGAGCAGAGGAAGGAGGAGGGAGGAGAGGAAGGAGGAGGGAGGAGAGGAAGGAGGAGGGAGCAGAGGGAGGAGGAGGGAGGAGAGGGAGGAGTAGGGAGGAGGGAGGAGGAGGGAGCAGAGGGAGGAGGAGGGAGGAGAGGGAGGAGGAGGGAGGAGAGGGAGGAGGAGGGAGGAGATGAAGGAGGAAGGAGGAGGGAGGAGAGGAAGGAGGAGGGAGGAGAGGAAAGGCTGATAGAGCTCCAGAAAGAGGACGAGAGGGAGAGAGGGAAGAGGACAGCGGTGTTGGGGACGAGCCTTCCACACTAGACCATCCCCACCTCCTTCAAACAGAGACCCCCCCCCATGTCTCTCTCTGTTTTTCCCCCTTCTTCTTCCCCATCGCTGTTCACAACAAGCACCATTGAAGTGGTGGTAACAGAAAAACAGTAATATTTTACCTTACAAACAAAGCCCCCTTTGATCAAAAAGCACTCTTATCTACCAGGTTCCATCTACTACCTACTACAGAAAGCTTTATAGCATCTCTTTTAGCTCCCTGTGGACTCTTCTTAACCCTGCTGACACAGCTATCAGACTCAGGCAAACATACAGTACATGGCTATTAGTATATATTTTGGAAATGACGTATGTGTACTTTGAGTAAAATGAAACCACTCCATTAGTTTCAGAAATGAACAACGGAGATGCCCCCTCTATGGAAGCGAACCATGGATGTCATGCAAAGGTCAACTCAATGAATGGGCATCCTCATGTGCATTATGCTATAGATTAACCATTCTAAATTTTGCGTTATTAATTTGTCACTATTTGGGGGGAATGAAGATTGAAGAATGAAAGATACGACATATAAATGGTTAATAATCATCTTCATTAAAATCGTAAATGCTTAGCGTCAACTCAGGAATTATGAACGTAGAATGTATAGATATTATGGTTGTTATTACACAATAATATTATACATTACTCCTTGACATATGATCAAGGAAAGGGGATATAGGGTGTGGGAGTAGGATATTGTCAGAGATCTCTTGAGTAGCACACATGGTTTGGTTCTGGCATGGTCTGGTCTGGCAGGATTGGCTCTGGTCTGGGAACTCATTAGATTCCCAGTGGGGGTAGGGGAAACCTGCCCCACCATGGAGCCACCGACGTGACCCAAGGCAAGCTGTCTCATAGACACAATAAAAATACATATCCAGGAACTACTCGAATTAATAAAGATTTTTTTATTATTATTATCTGAAAAAAAGGGCAATAAAAATAAACGTTTTACAAGCACACCATTCCAGGACATCATCAATGTTCTATTGAGCATTTTCAACAATACTGGTGTGGTTGTGAGCTATTTTGAATTAAAAACAGCAGAGAGGTATTCATGCTTTTCCAGTAATGTGATGTCAGTGGGCTTCAGGGGTTTATCAGTCAACATCAGACTTATCAGGAGAGAGGAAGGAGGAGGGAGGAGAGGAAGGAGGAGGGATGAGAGGAAGGAGGAGGGAGGAGGAGGGAGGAGAGGGAGGAGAGGAAGGAGAAGGGAGGAGAGGGAGGAGGAGGGAGGAGAGGAAGGAGGAGGGAGGAGAGGAAGGAGGAGGAGGGATGAGGAGGGAGCAGAGGAAGGAGGAGGGAGGAGAGGAAGGAGGAGGGAGGAGGAGAGTAAGGAGGAGGGAGGAGAGGAAGGAGGGAGGAGGAGGGAGGTGGAGGGAGCAGAGGAAGGAGGAGGGAGGAGAGGAAGGAGGAGGGAGGAGGAGGGAGGAGGGAGGAGAGGAAGGAAGAGGGAGCAGAGGAAGGAGGAGGGAGGAGAGGAAGGAGTAGGGAGGAGAGGAAGGAGGAGGGAGGAGAGGAAGGAGGAGGGAGCAGAGGGAGGAGGAGGGAGGAGAGGGAGGAGTAGGGAGGAGGGAGGAGGAGGGAGCAGAGGAAGGAGGAGGGAGGAGAGGGAGGAGGAGGGAGGAGAGGAAGGAGGAGGGAGGAGAGGAAGGAGGAGGGAGGAGAGGGAGGAGGAGGGAGGAGAGGAAGGAGGAAGGAGGAGAGGAAGGAGGAAGGAGGAGGGAGGAGAGGAAGGAGGAGGATGGAGAGGAAAGGCTGCTCCAGAAAGAGGACGAGAGGGAGAGAGGGAAGAGGACAGCGGTGTTGGAGACGAGCCTCACCTCCTTCAAACAGAGACCCCCCCCCATGTCTCTCTCTGTTTTTCCCCCTTCTTCTTCCCCATCGCTGTTCACAACAAGCACCATTGAAGTGGTGGTAACAGAAAAACAGTAATATTTTACCTTACAAACAAAGCCCCCTTTGATCAAAAAGCACTCTTATCTACCAGGTTCCATCTACTACCTACTACAGAAAGCTTTATAGCATCTCTTTTAGCTCCCTGTGGACTCTTCTTAACCCTGCTGACACAGCTATCAGACTCAGGCAAACATACAGTACATGGCTATTAGTATATATTTTGGAAATTACGTATGTGTACTTTGAGTAAAATGAAACTACTCCATTAGTTTCAGAAATGAACAACCACTTTAAGCCACAGGAAGCTTGCTTTTCGATCCAGTTTTTCCCTTCCATTTTCATTTTAGAGTGCATGTGATAGAACAGAACAGGATATAATTTATTTATTGTCATAAAACATAATAACAAGATAGTAACCTTTTCACTCCAACTCAGTATGTTTTGTTTAAAAACTAACTTGTTTGACAGAGTCTGGGCAGGCAGGAAAAAACAAGATGGGACATTCAAGCTAGTGCAGGTTTTTATGAATGGAGTTGTTTTCCCTAACTTTCCCCCTCTCTCTCTCTTTGTGAATGAAAAACAACTGGAAAATCTTGTATGAAGACTCTTTGAGTCCCAAACTCTGATTGGCTGCTGCTTTTCTAACTCCGCCCATGGTTGCTAGGTACCTGGACAGTCTCATAGCGGATTGGTTCAAAGAGAGAGTCTAGATTTCATTCATAAGTCAGGTCATTCATTAAGACAAAGGAAGAAATTCGAGCCCTTGAAAGAGGAAATCCACGAATCACCAAGTCATTTGGCCAAGCGAGCGCCAGAGAGCAAGAAAACACTCAAGTCTGGAAAATAATTGACAACAACATTGTTTTTGGGGCATTTCTGTCCCATACTTATATCACACGCATTAAGCTTTTAGTTTTCTTATTGTTGACTATTATAAGCAAGGTGAGGTTAAAACAGTTATTTAGTTGCCCTCTGTAGCCTATACAGTTGGGACGCGACATCTGTTTCTTTTCACATTATCCACAGTTCCATTTTCTCTCGGGGCATTGATGTAGCCTAAATGGAAAGTATAGGCCTATACTTTTTAGTAAGAAAAGCCAATACAATTTGTCTACTGTAGTTTTATAAGTGCATGTCCTATAAAATCACAATTTATTGGTTTGCCTGTCGATTTTACAAATTAAAATTCTACATGATTATTCTATTTAGCCTACATAAAAACCTATATGAGCCAAATTTCAAATAACATTTGATAACTATATAAGAGCAAATGGCACATTGCATAGGCTTGTTTATTGAGATAATTTTGTGCGGTGTCTGATGACTGTCTATCCCGAACCACAGACTACAGTCTAGCGGTAAAAGGGGCACCAGCCCGCTGGGTAATCGCACGCCATAGCTTACCCTCTCTGCATTTTTTTGTGAATGGAGCTCATTATGTATGCAGCTTTCTCCCAGCTCCATTCACAGCTATCGCTCCCCCTTGTCTCTTGTTCCTCTCTCCCTGCAGGCTGCGTGGATCACATTCAACTCAGCCTAAATGATCACAAACGGTTAACGGATGGATTATAAGATGGATGGATATTTGGACCAGCAAGTGCCTTACACTTTAGCAAATGTACGTATGTACAAAGTAATGTATTTTTTTATGCTTTGATCAGTTGTAGGACTTGGCTACCGGGCTTTCTCTTTCGATCGCACATTGCATGAGATTTGTTTGAAGCAACTATGTGCGCAATGAAAACTATTTTCAGTTCGGTTCTAAACTATTGAAAGGTCTGCACAATTGTTTTACTAAATAAAATAAATTAAAGCTTTTATTTTACACTGTTTATTAACACATTGCTTGTCTCAAGACAGGAGATGTTGACAGTGTAACCGAATATGGGCTAACAATTTGAGATGGCAAATGGAACGATAAAGCGCGTTTGTGTTGCAAAACTGTTGCAATTCACAGAGACAAGCTGCATTGTTTTTCTGTTGTGGTTTGATGTTTGTGTTGATGTGTGCATTTTGTCATAATTGTAATAGGTTATATGAGAGTAGTTCTCAATGGTATTTGAAGGGGGAAATATTTGTTTAGTCTGGAATGAATAGAAAAAAAGTAATAAAAAAAACACACAAAGTAACAACTATATGATAATATTAAAATAATTAGGCTACTAAAAATAAGAGAATAATAGCCTTATAATATCCTAATTATAATGTAATATGTACTTATTTTAGAATTTATAGCCATATTGACTAATTAACTAAACCAATTAGTGACAGTGGGCATGTTCTATGTAGCCTGTGACATCAAAGGGTGTACTACACGTTTGACTGTATTTTCCACTTCTGTAATATTTCTGATGCTTTGCAGAAGTCACGAGGAAATGGACCCCTAAATAGACTGTTGATGGCAGCGAAAAGGAAATACATGGACACGGAATTACCCCCTCAGGAATCTGAAGGTAAAGTTTGAACTCCAAAGGAAGCTCGCAATGATCTGAAGTCCCTTTACATGACACAGGTTTACCTCGTCAATGCTCTGCCTACCAATCCGGCAAACAGATTTATGACTTCTATTTATGGATTGATACATATGATTTAACTTGCCTAAACCTGAACTAGCCAACATAACTTGTGTGTAATGAACTTTGATCTTGTCATTCTGTGGGTGTTTTTTTTTTTTAGACCTCTTTCAGGATCTAAGCCAGCTTCAGGAGACATGGCTCACAGAAGGTAATTTTTTTTATTTTTATTAATTGTATATGTTTCAGTGGCATTGGCAATGAGGAAAATATATGAGTGGTATGACAAAATAGCAACATAGAAGGGGGAAATGTCAACAATATTTTAATATGCTAGATACCATGTTAGAATATGCATTTGATCTATTGAACATTAGTCATATTGATACCCTGGAGGACCAGCCTTGGTCAGACAGATATGAACATGGAATTTATCCATAACAAGGTCTATTGATATAGCTGGGTGTGTGAGTGGGTTTGATCTCAATTTCTCAGTTGATGACTGCTTGGTTGATGAGAACACTTAAGTATTAAAATACTTCAACTATGCTTATAAATGTGTTATGCCACCACTAAGCAGAAATGGCTCCAAACAATTATTGGTCAAGATAGAGCTAATTTCTCCAGAAGTATATTTATGAAAATATTTATTAAATCTCTACAGATGTATTAATGTAGAGTGGGACTGAAATACTCTACAGTATGATAATTACAATTAATTGGACTATTAGTTATGTGTCCCAAGTAGTCATAAGTCCACACCAGGAAAGGCCTAATACACAGGGTGAAGTACCAGGTGTTCATTTCTTAAAGTAAAACGAGGACCTTTAGGAGGTGAAGAAACGCTCTGGGAGTTAAAACATGCTGATGCAATACACATGGTCATGAGTGACAGAAAAATGTCCTCTGTGAACATAGACAGGACATGATTAGCTGTAAACATGCCCTATTTTGGCCATGCTGGCATGTAGTGTGCTTACGCGCCAATGCGCCCAGCCAATGCAAACAAGCAGCATGTTAGGCCCCTGTCCCTCAACACACATAGCGATAAAATGGACCCAGGCAGGCAGCAGCAATTGTCAGCAGTGTGGAGTTTAAAAGTACAACATGACGTACGCTCTAAAGGAGCAATTATATGTTAAGACGGGACAACAAAACTGAGGAATGACTCATGCCTGTTTGGTAATGTTTAGTAAATCTGGGGCCTAGAAGTGGCAGGGCAATATGTAACGGTTTAACAATCTCTAAACCAGAAATGCAGCCGGCTACAAAATGGTTGCCATCTTGAACCAGCCAAATTGATACCCTGTGATTTATAGCAGACCTGGGTCAAACATATGCTGGAACTGTGCCGGAAAGGTCAACGTGAAAAGAAAATACCTGAGGCAACACAGTACAGTTCAGGTCGGCACAGTAGTGTGAAAAAGGTCAAATGGGTAAGAAAAACGACTGTTTATGAAGCCCGACAAACAATCCTCTCACTGTATCTCGGCCTCGTGTCTATTCTCATGCAGCGTCTAACTGGCAAGTTCACACCACCACGCTCCACAGACAAAGACAACACCAATAAAAGAGACAACAATGAGCACCACTCCAAAGTCGGATCCCTTTGATGGACATTTTATTTGCATTCAGTCAGCCATTAAGGTAACATGCATAGCAGAGCAGTAGATATGGGGTGCTGTTGTACTTCCTTAACAGATTGGCTAGAAGAGCAGGGTCACTGGGCCATAGAGAGAATTAAAAAGCCAGAGCTGCCTGGGTGGAAGTTGGTGGTGTAACTATCAATGTGTTTTTTAACCCTAAATAGTATCTTGTTTTTGAGCTCTTCTGGCAGAACTCCTCTTTCCTTTTACATTAATTACAGGCCTGTCATTGTGACTGATTGTGGTTACAAGGGATTCACCCGTGTTGTAAAAACTTGGTAGCTGGAGGGAGTTTTCTACTAGAGAGAGCGGGAGAAAGAGAGGGGAGTCAGGAAAGTTGAGAGAGAGAGTTCAGGAGCTTGTCTCGTCTTGTCGTTGGCCTTTACCTTTATGACTGAGAGTTCTACGCTCCTCTCAGGATCTCCCATTGAGAAAAAAAGTCCTTCAAGGTGTCTGGAAGAAAAAAGGGAAACATGCATCTGTGCTCATATAAACACACTTTCTGTCTTGTGCTGACATGCATCTCAAAGACTTTTGACAAAGTGTTCCTGGAAGCAAATCGGATACACACACAAACACTCTCCCTCTGTCTGCCTAAGCACAGGGGTTGTGCTCTTGTCTGCGAGCCAGTCGCACTGACGCTCAGACATCCTTAATGTGTTTTTTCTCTCTTCCCTTTCTGAGCTCGATCCAACGTGTTCCATTTTAGACATGTTGAAACTAGTGGAAATGATTTATTGTTTGGTCTGGTGGACTAAATATTGGCCTCTGTTCTTTCTCATAAAACAGCTTTATCCCTCTCCTTAGGGCAAAAGACTGCAAAGTTAAAAGGGGGTAATAGTATTACTGTATAGCAACAAGGCACAGTATTATATAAGAAATCAATGTCATTTATCTGAACATGCTCCAAGACGCCTTCATCCGGTTTCCTCCTCACAGGAAGCGGGGCAGAAATACGTGAAAGTGAATTTTGAAGTTCTTATTTTCTCTTTTCGCTCTGTTTTGGTTTCCAAGCTAGGTTTTATGGTCTGGTAGCTGGTGGATGAACCTTTCGGATAGGTTTGGGTCTTTACTTGGCTGGGTGATGTCACAGGCGCTGGCACTTACTCACTCTCTCTTTCTGGGTTCTATGGACTTACCCATGCTCTGTGTTTGAGGGGAAAAAAGCAAAGTGGAAGTAATTTTGCTTATGCCATAGTTTCAATTTGAGAGACTTTTTAATGTCCATTGTAAATGAAACTTCAGATTTGGTTTCCTATAATACTATACAATCTCATGTTCCATATTCTGGTTATTTAAAACAATTTCAGAGTGGAGAGGGGATATGTGCTTCCCATGTGGTGGCATTTTGTTTTCGCTGGCCATTACGGACAGATTGTTGTCTCGATATTTAACGATAACCATCAACTTTTCCTAAGTGTACCATTACGTAAGTGCAAGACCAAAGCAATGGAAAAAGCAGGAACCTTTCAAATTGGACTGATCCTAGTTGTAAAGGTTTCTAGCCCTGGCTGCAGGCGAAGTTTAGGGTTAGGCCATTCAGCCGCATGTAGCGAATCAGATGCCAGTGTGCTCATGCATGGCTCACTGGGTAAATTTGACCTTTTCACCCTTTTGGGCATTGGCAGTCAACTAATCTGGTTTTCCTAACCTGTTTGTGTGTGGTTCAATGTCCAGTGCTTGGGAAGACAATTGATATCGGAAATGTATTTGGATCTGAACATCTCAGCAAACAGGATAGTACAATACTACCAAGCCCCATTGCACCTGTTCCCAATGGGCTGGGTTTGCATAAAGACAATTCAGTATTTTAGGGCCTAGATGGTAGGATCCGGTTCATTTCACTATAATGTTCAATAATAAGATTGTCAATTAAACTGACTCCAACTTAAGATATAGCATGAATGGATTCATATATTTTCCACCAGGTCCAGTTTTTGGATTCATTTGGATAACTTCTGGTGTTTTTGTGTTTGAATTATTCAACAAAACATCACTCATTCATAGTAGATAGTGGCATTGTGATAAAGATCTAATCCTAAATAGTGCTAACCTAAACTTGTTCTCAGCTCCCCCTAATTCTCTCTCAGTTCCTCGTCCTCCTACAACCTCTAGCTTGACCTTTGAACCCGCTTCAAAGCAGGTGACGAATTCCAGAACACTTCGCTAGCCGCAGAGCATCTATATTGTCAAAGAATGTCCTTCAGCTCCACTAACTGGGTGTAGGACAGAAAGAAGACGTCTGATTTCCTCCCTTGTTTAAAATAGCCTGTTTAGTCTGTCTGTGATCTGTGATGAAAAGCACACACAAACAAGTACACAAAATGCACACAATTTACATGTTACTGACGTCTTCCTGACACGATCACAATCAGGTCAATGAGGGCTAAAGATATCTTTGTGGTTCTTTGGCCAGGGTTTGGACAGAGAATACGATTCCAACATAATATCTTGACATGGGATCCATGGGTGGAGAAAGAGAAGGCAGCTCCACCTCTGTATTGATCCATCTATCACCAGTATGGTTCGATAGCTAGCCTACGTGAGTGACAGTAACCCTGTCTCCACTGTAAGTGCACCTCTTAAGGTCATAAATCACCCTGTGCTGCCATCGTTAGGCCTCAAGTCAGAGCATCGTCCATTCATACCGAAAGACAGCTTCACAAGCCAGTCTGAAGTTATCAGAAGGGACCCTGAGTTGTTCCTGGTCAGCTCATGTGGTCAGGAAAAGCTCCTGACCCTAGTTGAGATCAGTCCAGAGACGGAAGAGGAAGTGAAACACCCCACTCCCACATTTTTTCTGGTTACATTAGTCAATGAACTAAGTAGACCAGACCCAGCTGCTGTCGCACTGGTGTCTATGGGAGAGCCTCATGCTTAAGCAGACCGGAACTGACCATTCTTCCCAATGGTAAACGATCTGAGTGAACTATCTTCATTTTCCACAGTTTTTGATTGGACCAGAATAAAACACAGTCAATAATCACAGTTACGATGTTTGACTGCGGTCAAGGCATGTCTTGAGGTTAAACCCTCCCAAGCTGCAGCTCAAAGGGTTAACTAATAAATCAGTGTTTGTGCCGTCAAGAGGTTGAATGCCACATGAAACAAGGAGCTAAGCTTCCTTCCCCCCTTGACTATGTGGTATTGATAAAGTGCTGGCACGCTGGCAAGTGTGGAGGTCAAGGTCGCTTGGCTGGACCCAGGTAGTGACTCAGGTTTCATGGCCAAGGAGAGAGTCTGGCAAGGCCCAGCACCATGACCGCCAAAGCCCATGGACAGGGTGAGCCGAGCTTCCACACTGGCAAGGCTGCCGGACAGCATGAAACACCAAGACTCACTCAGTTAATAGGAAAAAGTAGCTAGCATTAGACAGGCTAAGCTAGCAGGCTAGCGTAGTGCTCACTGTCTAGGTAAATTTCAGACCACCAAGGCTAGCTAAGGTAGGTTAACTGACAGGCTTAGCATTCTGCTCAAACCATGACATGACTAACGGTTTCTCTTTCTTTTCTGATTTCAGCTCAAGTGCCTGACAGTGACGAGCAGTTTGTTCCTGATTTCCACACCGAAAACTGTAAGTTAAGACTGGATGCGTGTAACCTCTAAGAATTCTGTGTATGCGTGTTTGTTTTGTGTGCGTGTGTGTGTGTGTGTGATAGAGAGAGAGAAACTCAGATACGGGGTCAGCGCTGGGTTGTGAAACTGCTCGATGCTTGGGTGGAGCTACTGTACTTGTCGAAGTTACATTAATCTTTGCCTGGGAAAAAGCATTTCCGAGACACAAACTTAATACATTACCTACTCATCATGGGTGAATGTGGATTCTACTATTGTCCTTCTCTATCAATTTGCATGGTTTTGAAAAGCTGAATGGATCAGCCCAGGAAACCAGTAAAATATCATTCAAAGTCCAGGTACAAAGACTCCCTTTTGTGTATGTCTGAGGTGTAAGAGGGGAAAGCAAATTCCTATACTACACAACTGCACGGCTGCTATTTGAATGGGTTTCCCTTTTTGTTGTATGTCTAAACAATGGTGATTCACGGTCTGTAGGGTGTGCACTTTGCAAACAGCGTCCTCCGTGCCTTTTTCATTCTAACTCATTCATAGACTTATGGGTGAGTTCATACAATATGACGAATGGGACAATAATATATTTAACAGTAAATTTAATGCAAATTTAACATAGCAATTTTGATTGGTTAAGTCTTAACTTGAACATGTTTTGAACATAATTTAACCATGAAAATAAATCAGAAGTTTTATAGTGTGAACTTTAAACTTAGCAATGGAGTTCCCCCTGGCACCATTCAAAACCCCACCGCTATTGTGGGTAAACACTGTGTCATTTATCCTCGTCCAAGTCACAACTCCTTAGCCCCAGTAACACATGCCCAGTGAAACATATTGTTCCTGTCTGTGGGCCAACAATGGTGAGGAGGATGTGGCGATGAACCCTAGGGCATGCAAGGGTCATGTCTACTTAACCCCGGGCCAGCCCAACCAATCGGCGGTCAGCCTGCTGCCCATGGTAGACCCTGATATGCTCCGTAGGGTCAGTGGGGCCTCACTTTGACAGGCAGCTCACTTATACACAGTAGTCTGAGCAGAGACGGGCTCAGGTTGACAGACAGCGCTCCTGCTAGCACCTGCTGTTCACACTCAATGGCCAGAAGACTCTCTATTCAACATGATTTGATGGGAAGCTCCAAGTTGACAGGCTGCCATAGACATAAAGTGAGTCTATTGAAGCACCCAGCGGGTAAAATGAAGGCCTTATCTGTTCCCATACCCGGTTATGCATTATTCCATCAAACTCATCACTCTTCATAGTTCTAAACAGGTGACGTGTTATGGAAACTCAGAGTACAGGGCGTAAAGCCGGTAAACAATCCCTTGTGCCAAAAAATAATTGAGGCCGTATTGAAAAGGCGCCACAGCAAATCAAACATTGTTGTTTTCTGAGTCAGGTTGTTACCTGTATGGGTGTGGGAAATAGAGAGAGATAGAGGGAAAGAGAGAGAGAGAGGGAAAGAGAGAGAGAGAGAGGGAAAGAGAGAGAGGGGGGAAGAGAGAGAGAGGGAAAGAGAGAGAGAGAGGGAAAGAGAGAGAGAGAGGGAAAGAGAGATAGAGAGAGGGAAAGAGAGAGAGAGAGAGGGAAAGAGAGAGAGAGAGGGAAAGAGAGATAGAGAGAATGAGAGAGAGAGGGATGAAGAGAGTGAAAACAGAGCGCCAGACTTTGGGACACTCCGGAATGCTAGATTAAGGAGATGGGAGGAGGGGGACAAGAAGTGATTGTGCAATACCTGGACATCTGCTAAATCTATGTAATCTCGTTCCCTTTTCTCTCAATAACAGCTAACGAGCATGCTCTGTCTCCAGAGTTCCACTGAGGGAAGGTTATGTAAACACGACCTTTGCCTCTTTACCTCTGACCTATACTGTGTATTTTAAGGAGTTTCAAGCTTTAATACAACACATGTTAGTTCCTTAACGTATGATTCACTGAACACCGTTATGAAATGAGGTCAATGGTAAACGAAAGGGATGACATTCAGCTTGTGATAGCTAAAAGGGAGGGGGAATGTTGTTGACTTTTGGGGGTTTGACAGAACTTTTGAAGGGGGTATCTGTCAATCTGATCTGTAATGAGGCTGTTGGATACTGACAGTCCCTTTTGTTTTCAATCTATCTGCCTGCCGGGAGGGAACTCAGTCAAATGTCAATCAAATCTTCCACGCACTGAAAGTTTACCTAGTTTCAACTTTTTAAGGTTTTTAGAATTGTCAGAGACTAAATACGCCATTGATAAATGTGTTGTTACTGAAATACAAATTGTGTGGAAAGTAGGAGTTCTTTATGTTCTGTTAGACGGAGAGCAGCCCAAGAGACGTGTCCCATTCATACATTTTCTCCTGCATGTAAGAGGAAGCGTGTCTCCCCCTCTCCCCTAGTCTTCATTCATAAAAAAGTGCTACAGTACTGTTACCCCGTTTCGTGACCCCCCCTCTCTTTGAGTGGAATCTCTGACCCCTCCCTCTTCCTGTTTCTGTACAAACTAAGCAGAATTTTAAATCTGGACACCCCTAGCCTCTCTCTCTCTCCTTTTCACCCTTCTACCCTCTCGCTTTCTCTACGTTGAGCGTTCCAAGATGTGAGCTAATCCAACTATTTCAGAGCTGTGTGGGCCGATTGTTTAGTTTTGGACCTTGTAGTAATTATATAGGAAGTTGTGGCTGTAGATGCCGTTCCAGTCCTTTAGAGAGAAAAGGGGAGACGGAGAGAGAGAGAACGAGAGAGACTGAAAGAGAGATAGAGAGAGTGCATTTGAGTGCGAACGCTCACGGCAGTTCGTCTCTTCGGTAGGAAGCATTCTGCCTCGTCATGAATTTATGACCTTCTCTCTTGTTTGTGTTGTTGTGTTCCCCTGATCACTGGTTCGCTCAGAGCTGGCCCAATCAGTCCCCATTTGGAGCAGAGGGAGAGTGAATTGGCGAGCTCCTACCTCTCTTTGCTCTCTCTCCATTTGAACAAAAATAAATATGTTCTCAACTTTCCAAAATACAGCTGCTATGCAACAAGTTTGCAAAAACATCCAGGTGACTGCCAGATATGCAGGGATACCATTCGCCCCCAGGGAGGACAATTCCTCTTCAATGTGTGTGTGTGTGCGCACGTTTGTGCGTCCATGTGAGTATATGACTGAATGGGTCATTTCTCTCCAGAAACACATGCATCCTGCCCACCTACAGACACAAACACACACACTATGCACACGTGCACACACACACTTCAGCCCCACAGTTTTATGAATGGGCTAGTTGTGAGAGACTGGCTGAGGCAGCACATTGGGTTAAGGGGAGGGAATCTCCATTCATGAATTGGAGGGCCGTTATTCTACTACTAACACTACAAAAAGAGAAGGAGAACTATTGAAATGCTTTATCTCGCACCATTTGGTTTCTGCATTTGGTAATCTTTCAGTTATACATTCAGATATGTTGTCTTCTAAACAGTTGTTTTTCCCTCTTATAATGCACACACTGTTATAATACTTATTAACTTTTCTAACTTTTCTAACTCACATAATACTCACACAAAAACGTACTTCCGTGGGTGATGTAAATGTTGTACGTAATGTGTGAGGGGGGAAGTGCGTGCGTGTGCATGTACAGGGAGAGGAAAGGGGGGTTTGAGGAACGTCTGTGCTTTAACGTTCTCCACAGCTTGAATGTTTTCTCTTTCTAAGGCGAGAGCAGGGGAAAACCAGGGGCAACAGATGCAGCCAGGCCTGAGAGGTGAGGCCTAAAAATAATAGGCCAGTTCCACATTAAGCAATAATACACCGACGCACGAGAAACCAGGAGATCACATCAACAAACCAAGCATGGTATCACTAAATAGCGTCAGAGTTAATTACCCTTGGTGCCGTTATTGTTTTGGGCAAGACAGGCAGCTAGGGATATCCCTAGACTGAGTCAGTCATAGCTGGGTCCTGTTCAGTAGGGAGAAAACGTTTTCCTCCGGTGTGTCTTACTAAACATCGCCCTGGTTTGCTCAGTGTTTACAACCACCACATGTGACTTTAAGAGGGGATCACTGATGGTTGAGGCTGCGGTCTTGTTATAGCCATAGTGACTTGCTGACACAGGACAGGCCGTGTGTGTGGTGTGAGCCTAGTAGAGCTGTATTGATCCTAAAGATTCCCCAGAGAGGGGGCGGAAGGGAGGCATGGGGAGGGGTAGATGGATAGATAAAGATAAAGTGTAGATAAATCAGGAAAGGGGGGGGGGTCACGCAGCACGCTTGCCTGTGCCTCGGAGCATCATGTTGAGATCCCAATCGCTAAAAAGAGAGAGAGAGAGAGAGAGAGAGAGAGAGAGAAAGAGATAGAGATAGAGAGAGAGAGAGGGGGGAAGAGAGAGAGAGAGAGGAAGAGGAAGAGGAAGAAATAGAGAGATTGAAGGGAGTGATAGAGTGAGAGGATCTATGGATGTGGCATGTGCTCTGATATTTACGGGGAGGAGTTCGACCAGGCTTTCTACTAGGGCTTGATGGGAACTCAGTGCAGCACGTATTATCTATCTCCTTCAGTCAAGATAAGCCTGGTCCACCCCTATATCTCCTCCCCTCCCTCTGTCACTTCTCCACTTGATGGATATTAGCCGGGTCAGTGGGAGCTCTTTATATCATTTCAGTAACGGCAGGTGGGGGGGGGGTGGAATCGATTGACACATTAAACATTAAGAGGGGACAGCTATATTGGGGCTGAGGGATCGAGAGTGAAGGGTCAATACACCCCCCGCTTTCTGTGATGGAACGCCCCACTCGCTGCCCGTGTCCTGGGATGAGGATGTATTGTATTGTGCCCACTAAACGGCAATGGGGAAGAAAGATTTATAGACGGTCACTGGCCACTTAAAAAATACCACCACAATGCACTGGGGATGAAATGGACAATAGATCAAGTGGGATTAATCAAAATATATATATATATTAAAGTCATGTTTTTTGTCAATACAAAGGCTATGGCCAACTTTGATTCAACTTTGATTTTAGTGCTGCTACGTGCACTTTGATTCTGTATCACTGTACAGTGCTGTTATTCACCATGCTATAAAACATTAATCAAGAATATACTATTCCCATAATCCATAACACGTGACATGCCTGTGTTAGTGCTAAGAGCTGACTTTGCTAAATCCTGTGTCCACTCCTCCTTGTCTTGTCCATGGGATGGACATGACACAGTCACATGATGCGCACACACCCACACACTTTTTGATTTACAGTAATATCTCCATGTTCACTGTCAAATTGTGAAGTCATTTAATTTAACATATAGGGCACACAAGATATGAAAAGGGAATAAGGTCCAAAAAGTCGACCTGATATCAAATGTTCTAGAAGTGAGAAGTGAAACTTGGATGACGGCAACGTGCGACACTCCATTCTCCGGTCACATGCACTGAGTTTCATTCAAGTCCACCACATCCTCGTACCCAACACAACATCAAGCTACACCTAATAATATGAAACCAAAATACATGAAACACTTCCGTTTGTCTTAAAGCGTCTTGATATCTCTCACATAGTTGATCTGTTTTGAATCGACAAAGCCGAGGGAAATAAAAGGAGGTGCCACGTCGCTTTACCGTCCAATCGTTTTCTACAGTGCTCTCTATCAATCTTGTCAGGCTCGTTTGGCAGGTATCTGACAACAATGCTTTAAATATTCAAAGAAGCCAAGTCGCAAAGGCATTAGCCAATCAGAAAGGGTGACCGGTAAATCAGATAGGAGACACTAATGGTTAAATGGACCAAGCGATGGTATTTGGAATAGACACTGAGACCACTCTGGAGCCCAGCGTTGGCTTTAAAAGAACTCCAGTTGTCAGTTCGCCCCTCGCTTCTCTCTGAGAAGCACACATGTCCTGCACATGTTTCAGTTCGCCAGTGGCATTGCTGCTGGATTGTCTCTCCAGTCTCAATGATGTGGAACAGATTGAATCGCCGTCGTTGACTCACCATCCCACTGGATTTTCCACTGACCACACTTTTACATGCAGTACTTTCAATGTGTGGGCCAATATACTTGGAATAAAAATGTCAGCATTTCAATATCACCTAAATGTTTACAGTAAGTGAAATTGAAGGCTATTCTTCTGTACTTGATAGGGTTGAAAGTTACAGCAGTGGCAACAAGCCCAGTTGAAAATAAGTTATATGAATCACTACAACAAAAAAGGTGCCACAATGCGGTGTAGATGAAGCAGCATGTGTTAATATACCAATTTTGATCTCCACTATCATAACATATAAAAAACTATTGTCTATCCCTCATGTCCCCTACTTTCTACAGTTGAGCCAGGCCACAGAGTCAGAGAGAGGAATGCTATATGGCATGTCCCAGAAATCAATAAGTTCCTTTGAAATCTTTAGACCCACATAATTGGGCATGCCTGTTGTTTTTATTGAACTGTCTGTCATTGTTGGCATTAATTTGCCATTGAGGAACCATCTCTCTCTCTCTGACTCTCAAGAAACCCTCCATGGGCTCTACTAAAGCTGTTCTAGGGTGTACAGTACATGTGTAGTTTATATAACTTATGTACTAATACAGGAAACTGTATATCATCTAACATTCAAGGAAAAATCATGTGACAGTTGCCCATATTTGAAATAGACTATAGCTACTATGGATGTTTCCTTCTATACACCTCCTTTCATTCTCATGGTTTACCTATGGCAAAAAGCCTAGTGGTTAGAGCGCTGGGCCAGGAACTGAATGGTTGGGGACATTGCCCTGTGTAAGGTGCCATCTTTCGGATGGGATGTTAAATGGGTGTCCTAACGCTCTGTGGTCACTAAAGATCCTATGTCACTTATCGTAAGAGTAGGGGTGTTAACTGGCCCTCATACCATCATACCCAGCTTCCAATTGGCTCATTCCTCTCCCCTGTAACTATTCCCCAGGTCGATGATGTACATGAGAATATGTTCTCAGTCTACTTACCTGGTAAAATAAGGCACAAAAAAAAGAAGCTGTCATGGCCTGCAGACTTCCAGAGACTGAGACTTCCCATACCAGAGATAAACACTCCAATGTAAAGCTCTCCAGATCCTCTATCACTGAGTTCAGGTTTGATTACTAGAGAATAACCTTTAATGGTAGGAAATGCTCTGTATAAAATAAACTGAGGAGATTACAGAGGGGGTTTCCTACCTGGCATTCAATCCTGGCTGCTACTCGTTTGATAATTGCCATTAGCTACCAAACTATAATTGGAATCCTGTACAAACTGAAGATCACAAGAGAATAGTAAGAAGAGGTATATACCATATTTAGGGGTTCACAGCGATTTTGCTCCATCTTGGACATTTTTTAAAACAGATTTTTTTTTGGATCTCTTAACATAGTTTGAGAGAAGCTAAGGGATTGGTTAAGAGATGTCTGAGTTATTGATAAATCAGGAAATCAGATTTTACGTGTCAATTTAAATCCTTTGTAAATCTACTTACATTTACATCATTTAGCAGACGCTCTTATCCAGAGCGACTTACTTCACAATGGCCTATCAACTTGAAAATGTTTAGGGTCATCAAAGACATTACCACGATGATCCATGTTAAGTTTAGCATTGATATCTTAACAAATAAGGAAACTATTAACAATTCACTTTTTTGAATGGGGATGTAGCTCAGTTGGTAGAGCATGGCGTTTGCAACGCCAGGGTTGTGGGTTTGATTCCCACGGGGGGCCAGTATGAAAAATAATGTATGCACTCACTAACTGTAAGTCGCTCTGGATAAGAGCGTCTGCTAAATGACTAAAATGTAAATGTAAATGACTATGTAACGCTTAACAAATCTTCTTCTCATGTACTAAAAAGTCAGATTCACTCCAAATCTGGTCTTTGGACTCATCACAATATTCCCTTAAGAGTTTGAGAAAAGAACGTTGATGGATTCAAAGATGGCCACACTATACCAGTAGATGCATATTAGCACATACGCTAATATTCTAAAATATGCTAATATGCTTTTTCTCATGTACCATAGGACCAAATTAAACCAAATTTGGAATGTAGGCCCATGATACAAGGGATTGGTCAAAAGATGGCTGAGTTATTGACTCTTGATGTCACAACACTCTGAATCCTGAATTCCTCTTTGCATTACACAATGTAGTAGCATGGCTATGACAAGGTATTTCTTTAGCACGTGATATATTAAGCTGCAGAAGAATGTCCCATTTCAGACAAGCTTCTGGTGGTCCTTAGTCCTGAGGAGTTCCCACTAGTACCTTATGTCCCAGCCGAGGACACTTTTGTGTGGACGAGGATAGAGGTGTGGGGGTCTCAGGTCCTGAGATTTGTTTGTGGTGGGTGTGAGACTGAATAGCACCCCACTTCCTAAAGCACTCAACCATGACAATCATCTTTCACCCTGCATCCTCCCCCAAAGCTTCACTATTTACATATGTAAAGTCCCCCTGCTCCTCCCTCCATCCCCATCCCCAACCTGGGTCATCCTGTGATCAGAATGGGAGTGAGAAAAAATGAATCAGAAAGAGGAGCAAACACAAGATGAAAACATTCAACTTTCATAACAAGAAGGAGCCTTTCCACATGCTCTATATCCCTCAATACTCCATGTATTTTGTGGGGAGAATAAGAAAAGCATTTCAGCAGTAAACGTCTCTAAAGTTAACAAACTCTACTTTGTTGAGATCATCATTTTACACCAGGTTAGGATGTGTTCACATTTCCGCTCCCCCCAACACCCATTCCAAATAAAAGGAGAGGACACTCTCTCTCTCTCTCTCTCTGCCTTAACACTGTGTACCTATTGTGTACAGTATCTGTCCAAAAAGATCTAAACACTTCTCTCTCTACCATTATACATTATGTTTAAGTTCACAACACCCCCTTCCCATACTAGAAAAAAACTCCTTGAAATATGAGGATCTTGGTGGAGAAAAGTGTAACTACTAACAGAGTTGTAGAGAGGGAAACCAGAGCCTGTGAGTTGGGGTCAAATCGCCCCTAAATAAAACCAATAGGGAAGAGCCATGCTGTCCAAACTCTGTTTATGTGACTGCCACTACTTTATAAACTTTGGGGGCAAATTTGATGTCATTTGGACTTTGGATTTACCTCGATAATGTAACTTTTTTCAAGGATTTTTTAAGCCATTATTTGTTAAACCCTTTTTAAACTGTACATTTTAAGAATCCCTTTTTCTAATTGAAATAAATCATAATTTTTCTGATTTCATAGTTTACTCTGATCAAATACAACTGAAACAATTCATATGCTCAAAGTGTTTGGACATTTCTATTAGGATCAAGGGATATCCAATGTCTCCCAAAATCCTTTGATGTTGGGCTTGAGAAATCCGTTGATTCATTAGGGCTTCGTTAACGGGGATGTCCGCCAACCCCTGCTAATAGGGGAAGCATGCCAGACAACAGCACCAATCACACACACTCACAGCCGTCCTACGCTCATATACAAGAGTAATTAATATTGTAGATCCTGACACACAAATCTCCACCCACTTACTATTGAACAGTGCTGTGCTTCATTCTCAAACAGCGGCCCATGCTCTTGACTTGATGCCGTTCACAGAGCAGTATGCTGTGTTTCGAAATTAAACAGAAGCAGGGCCACATCAAAAGGAAGTATGTCTGCCAATCGTATTAGCTGCTCCACTTGGGTTGCATAGTGACTGGACTTGTGTACACATTACACACCATGGAGTGTGTGTAGTGAGAGGGTCACTATGTGGGACAAACACATTCCACACTCTCATAGCCATATTGGAAACAAATTCAGTCATGTGCCACCCTGGGTATGATGAGAAAGGAAGAGGGCAGAGGGATTTGGAGGGCTGGAATCCTATTGTGTCTGTGTGGGAAATCTGGGTAAATACTTTTCTAATCCTTTTTGATCGCACTCTAAAGCCAACACTTCCTCACCTGCCCAGGTGTGTCATGGGAAAGAAAAGGCTAAAATAATAGGGGGGTTCCCAGTTTTCAACTGTTCCACAAACTGCATCTGTCTGTCTGTCTGTCTGTCTGTCTGTCTGTCTGTCTGTCTGTCTGTCTCTCTTTCTCAGTCTCTTTCATTCTGTCTTTATTTCCCTCTGATTGTCTGTCAGGGTTTTTTTACTCCCCCCATTCCTCTCTAGCCTTCTTTTCTTTCTCTGTTGCTCTCTTTGACTAGCTGTAGACGTTCCCTTCGCAGCCTTTTACAGTATGTCTCTGCATTTCTTCTCCTCCCTTTTTGTGAATGGGATACAGACAGTATGTAATTACCTGGTCTCAGGTTTCAGTGGGGCCTGTTCCGTCAACTCCACACCCACTGCAGTCACACGCACACACACACACACACACGTATAAACACAGTCGTCCCCAGCTGAAAGTGCACAGCTGCTGCTGTTTACCCTCTCAGGCCCAGAAAAACATCCTGTGCTGTACAGTCAGTCAGATCTCCCCTCACATAATAAACACAGCCTCAGCAGTTTGAAGCTCCACTTTGGGTGGTTTGTGTGGCCTTCAAGGCAAAGGTCCCCACCAAGGGAAGAGCTTGAAAGAAAGTAGATGTCTTCTGTAGAGTTTGGATTGAACATGGGGTAAGAATATAGGCTGTGCGGAGGAGGAGGATCTAGTAAACAGCTCAGAATGTTTGCAGATGAAGAACGAAACCAAGACAGGAAATATCAATATGTTAGGAATTGGAAACTGGTCACGGTGTGGAGAAATGCGAGATGCAAAATATAAGACGAATAACTTCTATATTTAAAGGTTTAATAGACAGACATAGACAGACGTATGCATATGGGAAGACAGACACGTTCCTCTAAGAGGTTTGCAGAAAATCTCTCTTCCTCCAGTGGGGAGGGCAGACTTAAATACTCCTCCTTATCTGTTCATTGTCTCATCCTTCTCTGCCCTGGGTCAAAACATTAAATCAAGGCTGAGACCTAGGGGTTGAATAGACTATACATTTGAAACATTTTAATTGCGTAAGGACACCCATGGCTGATTTTATGGCTCAAGGGCCAGATATCACTTACTAAGACCTGCTTTATAGTAACCTCTGGCCTTAGAGAGGGTACCTGGAGGCCAAATTCCAGTAGGGAATAATCATCAGAATATTGTTCTTAACAAATAATATGACCCTGTGAGGTCAAACGTAAAATGTTCTCTGGCCGTCTCCCTTTGGAAAATAAAATAAAATAATATAACATTGTTTGCCAAGGAAATAAATAATGTATTATGTTTCACTCAAACATCATACTGACCAAAGTGTTGCATTGCCTTTTGCAACAAGCTCTCACAATCTCACTGCAGAGCTAGACATTTATCCATGATTTTCCAAAACGTCAAATTTCGAAGTTGCTCCCAATGTAAAAATTTCTAAGTGTTTTTGACACTCTGGGTTGCTCCTCCTGCTCAGTATAGTTCTGTTTCTCAAAACGTCAAATTTCGAAGTTGCTCCAAACGTCAAATTTAGAAGGTTAAGAGTTCGATTAGGATAGAAAACGCAACCTTCTGATCCAGAGTCACATTAAGTTTAGGCACCCATTCCAAATGGTTAAGATAAGAGTTAAGGTTTGGGATAGGGTAAAAAATTACTTTAATATATAAAGGAGTGTCCACCACTGGGATCGAACACGCAACTTTCTGATCCAAAGTCATGGGATTATAGAGTCATGGGACTACGCCCATCCGCCACTGCCGTCCAAAATGCCCTAGCAAAACCCAAGCCTACTTGATGGTAATAGTGCTCGCTGTTGCCTCTAGTGGCCGGTTTTGAAGGCATTTCCCACGTCCTCAGGACGTCCAATTTCGAAGTCACTTTTGAGCGACCTGCCTGGCCTTTTGTTCATCGAAAGACAGTTTCTTGGCCAGTGCCGTTGTTTAGGTTGGGGTATACTTTGTGTTGGGTGCATAGAAAGTTGTGTTGTGTCTGGAGGAGAGGAGAAAAAGTGGGCGCGGACACCAATGGCTTCCAAATGAACTGCAGGAATGTGTGTACGCACATGTGTGTTTATGTGTGTCTGTCTGCTTCCCTTGTTTTCAATTGACTGTCACTTAAGCGGTCTGGCACATATTAGGGATTCCTGTGTGGACAGGAGTATTTGCTTTGCCTTTGAACTTGATGACATCATAGAGGGTAAAAAGAACGATCCATATGTGCCAACATGCTCTTCTGTCTCTGTCCTTCTACAGCAGTGGCATTCCACAGCCCGCCAGTCACCATCAAGAAGGAACCACCGAGCCCTGGGTCCGACCCCAGCCAGTCCTGTAGCCACAAGCAGACCTTCACCTACCCCAATGGAGAGCAGTGCCTTTATGCCAGGTACACATGTCAACAAGTACAGTATTCAGCTTATTATGGCCCATTTACAAACATTCTCGTCTTACGGATTCAGAGGTTCGGGGGGGTGTAGCTCAGTTGGTAGAGCATGGCACTTGCAACGCCAGGGTTGTGGGTTCGATTCCCACGGGGGCCAGTATGAAAATGTATGCACTCACTAACTGTAAGTCACTCTGGATAAGAGCGTCTGCTAAATGACTAAAATGTAAATGTTCCATAGCAAGTCACTAGTCAACCAATTCCAGTCAATTCTCATACATAAGGCAGTGCAACAAAGAGAGTGACCAGAACACAAGCTACTGAACACAATGTGAGTCACTACAAAACACCCATCCACCATAAGCCCACTTTGGCTTACTGACCTGTATTACTAATGTTAGGGCCTACTATTGATGCCAGAGTAGTACATGTACTCATACACCACATTGGGATTCATAAACCATGTTTGTGTGTGTTTCCAGTGCCTACGAGCAGAAGAGGGCTGCAGGACCCAATAAGAGCTCCTGCCCCCAAGGGACACCCATGTCTCCCATGCAGCAGCATTACTCCCCCAAGCCTGCCGGGGGCGCTGATGGACGGCCTGACAACACGGCCTACAACATGAACTCCCCTGCTGCCTCCCAGCCACTGCCTAGCCACAACAACTACCCCATGCACCCCAGGTATTACCCCCTGTACTGTACGAAATACTTAAAATTGTGCCAAAAAACAATATGCCTTTGGTTGGTGACATAATAATGTGCTGTCGGTACTGATAGTTTTTCATAACCTCTCTTTTCCCTTCTCTTAGTTCCAGGTATCAGGCCACCTCAGCAGACATGTGCCCCCAGGGGTTCCCCCCTCAAGGGCAGGCGTTCCAGCGCATGCACCCTGCCCCAGCCGGAGGCGGTGGTGGGGGAGGAGGAGGTGGAGGACCAGGTGGAGGTGGTGGCTATCATCGACAGCACTCAGACCACTGTCTACCCTACCTGCAGCAGAGCTTCAAGCAAGAGTACCTGGACCCTCTTTACGAGAGGGCCGCCCACATGGCAGGACCGGGGCATGGATCAGGGCACGGGCCTCACCCACCTCACCAACACCAACAACCCCACCCGCACTCTCACCACCATCCTCACAGGTTCCCCCCTGTCCACATGATGGTGAAGCAGGAGCCGACCGACTACACCTATGAGCCTGGTGAGTGATTAAAACACTGAGGGTCCAAGAGAAGAATGACAGAGATACAATATGAGTCTGTTTTGAATGGCAGTCTCCCTTTAGTAGAAAGAGTCTATACTGAATAGCTCATGGTTTTTTGGAGGGAAGCAAATCTCTCATGGAAGATACTGAGTGTCTTTCCTCCCTAACAAATCACAACACACTGAACCACGGAACACTGCAAAACATACCCGAACTAATCCCATATCACTCATGTAGGCCTATTCAACTTCTGTAGGACGTAGGATGTTTACAATTACTTACACATTGAAATGTTACGTGCCTATTGCTTTGTGGCTATTGCTCTCTGTCCTACAAAAGTTCCTTTGAAATAAAAGTTGCTTTGAGTCATCCTGGTGTGTATGGATGACATTAGAACAAAATGTCCAAACGCAGACAGTTCAATATCCTCTAGAGACCTTGCCCTACCCCCTCCCTACCTCCAAACTCCTCCTTTCAACTCCCTGACACTTTGCAAAAAAAGGTATTGACTCTTGACTGTAATACTGTTTCTTTCCTCCTCTACACTCCTCCCCGCTCCGTCTCTCCGCGCTTGTCTCACTGAAAGGGAGGCAGAGGAATTTCATTGAGAAAATGGAGGGCACTGGAAAGACTAGAGTCCCCAGTGGAGCACTCTGGGGTGTCGGGTTGCAGCAGCGGCTCCTTTTTCTGCAGGCAGATGAACTCATAATGGAAAAATGAGCGTGGCCACAGTAACTCGAACCTCTCACTGTGGAGGGAGAGAGAAGGGGTGAGGGCAGGGGGGAGGAGAGGGTGGGGTAGCCAGGGGCCTTGGCAACAACAGAGAACCAGCCGTACCTCCACAGCACAGCAGCAGCAGCACAGTTCCAAGGTCCTGGCTGTTCCCTTTAAAGGAAAATTCCACCCAATAACTATCTTCTGGTATTTGTTTCATTAGTTCATTATTGATATTGTCAAAAAAAATGTGCATGTCAGCAATCAAGTTTTCAAGATATATAACTTTCAAAATACAGAAATACAGATGATGCAAAATGCATCATACCGGCTGTATTTCTGTATTTTGAAAGTCATAGGAGGAGTTGAGGAGGCTGGTGGGCCTGCCTGAGAGGTGTGCCGCAGATAAAAGCTGGCAGCTGTTTTGCCTGCTCAGAAAGGCTATCACAAGGACCTCATAGGCCTACTGGCACAGAAATGTGACCCAAATTATAGATAGGCGCACCACTAGCACATAGGCAGTTATGTGGTTCAGGCTTGTGAATAAAGTTGTCTTTTTCACATTCAAATTTCCATCTAGTAAACTAATGTGTGTCATTGTGTTGTGTGAAAGACACATAATGGCTACAAAAGCTTGCGACACCAGCCAGCACACAATTGACCCTGGTGCTCTCGTCCCAAATCTGCCCATCACTCCCCAGTGGCAGGCTGCCCTGGCTGGCAGTGATATTATTTACAGTGTGATAGAGTGCTAGCCCGGAATGGAGGGTCTGATTTTCCCCAGTGACATCTTATCACAGCCACAGCACTGCAACTGCACTCCCCAGGAATGAGTCACCAGACTAACCACACCACTGAGAGGCAGGAGACTAGAGCTGCTGCACCTTTCACCCACTCTGGCCTCCTCTTGCCATTCAGCCACTCAAACAAGCACACTGACGCATGTGCATGCATTCACTCACACAGGCACACATACAGTACACTATATAGGCGATAAGAGCAGTTTGTCACCAACCGGACCACAGCCCTTAGCAACAGGGAGAAACATCTGAGGTTTTCAATTTATACAACTTTAGGAAATGGACATTTGATTAGGAATTTGATTCGGGATTGATAGAAATATGAAGATCCCATCCATTTGCAGTGTGGATGGTTGAGTCACGTAGAGGTGTGTTCAGGTGGATGGACAAAGTGCTGACAATGCAGACTCACATTCTCTACCATTACACTAAACTATACTGCTGCTCATCACTAGGAGCTTACTCATGGCCTAAAAATACTGTTGGGAGACAATTGATATTAAGACAAATGAAGGTTGTGTCCTTGCAGGACCACATTAATGCTCTCTCTCCCCGTGGATATTGGCCTAGTATATATAGATTGAGGAAGGAAACCCATCTGTACACTGAAAAAGCTTTTACTGATTGTTTAAATACACTGCATTGACCAATAGGTGTCCGCTTGTGTTTCTGTCCTATAGATGTGCCTGGATGTCCATCCATGTATCACCACAACGAGGGGTACCCCAACCCCCAGCACAACAATGAAGGTAAGCAAAAACTTGTCTGATATAATTCATTATTACTTGTTACAAGCATGTATAAGACCGTCATAAATAATACATAGACACTTATGGCAAGTGTTATAATGCATTATGACTGCATAATCATGTTTTTTTTTTTTTTTACATGCATGCTTTATTATCAAAAGTCTGTGCCAACGGTTCATGGCACTGAAGATGGGATGGGGATACTACATGTACCGAATCGCCCTATTCTTAATTGAAATGAGGCCTGGCTACTGGCTGTAGCTTTGCGGTCATTGGCTAACCAGCCCAGAGTGTCTGTATTTAAATTGGCTAACCGGTGGCGTGTCTATGTTTCCATTGGCATAGGCTCTGGCCTCTCCCCTGCCCCAAGAATCCCTTGATAAATATTACTCCTGGAAAAAGCCAGAGTATTTTTCCTTGAGAAAATAAAAACAATGCTCCTCTTCACTCCCTTTGTTTGTCACACCATTTAGGGTCATTCTAGTTCTTGTCCAGCATCATTTCCTAAATAAGTGAGAACTCAGGAATTGCTCTTGAATAGCCAATCATAAAACAGATTGTATTATTAAAGGGGGAATCTGCAGTTGCTTCATCCATTTTTCGCCTTTTAAATTAATTATATATACCCATTGATTCTTGAAGAATATAACTTATGAGCTTAATTTAACTGTCGTACCCCAACAGAACCCAAAATATAAACTTGTTCTACACTTTGTTTGTAAACAATGTAAATGTAAACAAACACTGTACAGCCTCAAAACAAAACTATAATTTTGATATCATGGATGGTCAGTCCTTGTATCCATAGCTCTGTCTATGCATGTGGTCCTCTGTAGCTCAGCTGGTAGAGCACGGCGCTTGTAACGCCAAGGTAGTGGGTTCGATCCCCGGGACCACCCATACACAAAAATGTATGCACGCATGACTGTAAGTCGCTTTGGATAAAAGCGTCTGCTAAATGGCATATTATTATTATTATTATTATGCATTTAAGAGTGGTTACATATATCCAGACCCATCCCTCAGCTTTTTACCATATCAGTGTTGGGATGCCCCTTTAAGAATCACTAGAGTATTACACACTTAAAATCAAAAGTATTATTAAAACAAAAGAAAGAGGGAAGATGGAGTCCTTTTGAGATATTTAGTGTGAGGAATCCTCCCCTACTCACGAAGTGCTCTACACATTCTTGTTGAAGTGTAAGAGATAAGTGCACCCAATAAACAGTTCACTTTTTCCCCATTTATATACTCATTCATTTTGTGAAAATGTGATTCAAGATTTGGCATAGTGAACAAGCTATAGTAACACAAGACCACTTTAAACACTAATAACAACCCCTGTCTTTTCTTACAGGTTATCTGTTTGAAAACGACTCCCGTGTCGTTCCAGAGAAATTAGAAGGTGAGTCTTACAGCTCCTTGCACACAATCCACTCCAATAGCTGTCACTGAGATAATAATGGTTATGGATGATGGCACTGAGGGTGTCCACTGTCAGTTCTCCATAGGAGAGACATAGAATCCATTCAATCACATCACATGGCTCTCCGTTTGGGATCGAATCCCTATTGCTCACAATAATCTTTCCCAGTACATGTATCGGTATCAGCCTTCTATCAGTGCCAATAGTATCAGATATAGTATTGCTGAACAATAAGCTTTAGAGTTTATTTTTTGCATAACAGGCTCCTGGTTGGAGCTGAGTTAGTGGGTTTCGTTTCCCGTGCGTGAGGTAGGGACTGGGCTCCTGTGTCATGGAGAGCAAGGTGACAGTCAGTTTCCCATGGTGCACTGGGGT
Source organism: Coregonus lavaretus (assembly GCF_964263955.1). Classification (NCBI taxonomy): domain Eukaryota; kingdom Metazoa; phylum Chordata; class Actinopteri; order Salmoniformes; family Salmonidae; genus Coregonus; species Coregonus lavaretus. The sequence continues at coordinate 79,757,389 of NC_139988.1, read as the reverse complement.
GATTGATGTGAGGGGAGAGCCTGAGGGCTCCTGCACAGGTTGAACTGGCAAAACACACCGGGTTAGAGTGACAGCTACTTACAGTGACAGTCCCCATGTTCCCGCACTCATAGTACTGTATATCGGCATCATTCCCTGCTTCTCAAGATAATTAACCAATCAACTGTCACTCACAATGTAGCAGTTACTACAGTATCTTAAGCCTGTCAAGAAAGCTATTGATTGGACTCAACCAAAATTACAGTCTTATCCTTATCCTATTAGTAACGTTGAACAAACTTTGGCCACATTACCATACTTGTCATTAGCTGTCCTATGTCAATGGTAGGGCTGTGACGGTCATGGAATTTTGGATGACAGTTAATGGTCAACCAAATAACCACGCGCGGTCACTGTTATAATCGTTTGAATAGCAAAATAATTGTTTTATTTTTTATTATTAAGACGCACATTTTCTCCTCTCCTCCACTCCTGACTACATGTGCTGCTACTGCAGGGAGGGGGGCGTTGCCTAGGCAATCAAAGATTTGTTTGCTACAACACCTTGCTTGTTTCAGCAAGGAGCAACAAAGTTTCATCAGGTTGTAAAAAGTCCATGTTACCGCGGAAATGGACTGAATCGCACTAATGGACAGATTTAAAAAAAAAAAATTATGACGATTATCTTATTTTCATGACGGTCTTCATCTATAATCGTCCATTACACGATTATACAGTAATTTTACCAGCCCTAGTCAATGGTAGCTGCATACTTCCTCAAACCAGTCTGAGCCTACAGCCTAGTCCAACCTCCAGTATCCCTGTTCTTCTCCAGGTGAGGTGAAACAGGAGGGGGGTAGCGTGTTCCGTGATGGGGCCCCATACCAGCGCCGGGGATCCCTGCAGCTCTGGCAGTTCCTGGTGGCCCTGCTGGATGACCCTGGCAACGCACACTTCATCGCCTGGACCGGCCGCGGCATGGAGTTCAAACTCATCGAACCTGAGGAGGTAAAGCCCAACCTACAGTAACTAGATCTACAGTTACAGCATCTTCTAAGTCCATTTGGGATCTTTGCTCTGTGTTAAGAAAAGCGAGAAGTAGAGTTCAAACTCATCAAGCCAGAGGGGGTAAGGCCCAACCTTAACCCGAACACAACCAGGGTGTAGTCTAGTGAGATCTACAGCATTTCTGTTACGTCTCCGTTAAGTCCATTTGGGATCTTTGACCTTTGTTAAGAAACATTAGAAGTAGCTTAAGTTCGCTTGCTATATGCTGCGGGGTCAGAGTCAGACGTAAGAGGTATTTAATGCTGATTGTGTATTGTCTACAATAAGGTTTCAATGTTTGAGATTGCTCCGCCCTTCCCCTCCCTACTTCTATACAATCCCTCTTGGGCCATGCACTGATCTAAACTGCCAGGTGCCCATTAGCCTCCATGCATTATTTACCAATTGTAACAGTAGATACACAAACAAAATGGAGGATGAGCTTCATCACCTAATATTCACTCCTTACATCACATTACCTATAAGTCAATGGACTGTTTGAGAGATGCTATTAAAGTTGAGGGCCGTTGACTTAGAAGTTTATTCAAACAGGTAACTGAATTTCTAAGACATTTATTTCTAAGACATTTTGATACAATGATACTTCCATTATCTGGCTACTATACGTAAATAATGAATACTGCGAGTGTTTTAAAAGAGCAATTAAGGTTGAATGTGCACTCAGGATCAAAGAGAGGAATCTGCTCTGGGACACAAGCATTCCCTAAACCCCCAAGTCAGGAGTCTAATATGCCTTTTCTACACTCAACTCTTCCTAGTGACCAGAATGTTTGTCAACAACACAAAGCTCTGACACTGTGGTTTCATTTCACACTCGTTTGGAGATGTGAGACATTTCATAGGTATTGGAATTAACATGCTGTTCAACGGAAGGTTGAGACAAATTTCACGATGCTGCCTCAATGAGAACCAGGCACCAGCCTCTTATTTCACTGCACACATTGTGGGACTCTGTTTGCATTCAAGTGGTGACGGGTTACATAAAAAGGAAGTGAATCCACATGTGGGGACTCGCCCTGCTTTTGACATGATGAGCCAGTTAGCTCAGAGAGAAAGAGCATTTCAACTAGTCACTGAGGACCCCTAGTGGTAGCATTAGAAAGTTGCAGGCTGAAGCAAGAAAAATAGTGTTCTTCCCTCTAGGGCAAATTATTTGGAATTCATTCATATTGGTTCCAGAGAGAAAGTCATCACTCCATCTAACCTCAATCTATATAATAATATAATAGGAGTGTCCTTTGGCAGATGCTAAAAACGTTGTTCATTCACCTGTGAAGAGCAGAGGGCCTATCCATTGGAGCTGAACAGTCCCAGATGCATAACCACCCCTCTCTCCTCTCTCTTTCTCTTATCCCTCTCTCCTCTCTCGTTCCCTCTCTCCTCTCAGGTGGCCAGGCTGTGGGGCATGCAGAAGAACCGTCCAGCCATGAACTACGACAAGCTCAGTCGCTCTCTGCGCTATTACTACGAGAAGGGAATTATGCAGAAGGTACAAACTAAGGCTTTACTCAGCAGTTCAAATGTGTCTCTGAGAGTGGTGAGACTGCCTATCGGTTTGTTGGCTCTTCCATTTTATTTGGAAGCAACGTTTTATATTAAATGGCTTATGTGTGTATCTGATTTATTTGCTCAGATGTTTACCATACTTGCATTAGTATAACAACACCAACTAATGAACATATCTAACAGAGAAATCTCTTTCCTCTGTTTGCAGGTGGCAGGGGAGCGCTACGTTTACAAGTTTGTGTGCGAGCCCGAGGCCCTCATCTCCCTGGCCTTCCCCGACAATCATCGGCCCAGCATGAAGGCCGAGTTTGAGCGCTACGTCAATGAGGAGGACACGGTGCCCCTGTCCCACATGGACGAGGGGGCCTCCTACCCCCAAGAACAAGCCCCACCAAACATGGGCGCCCAGTCCTACTCCAAAGGCTACATGTACTAATGCCACCATCCCATCCTCCAGATTCTCTGTCATATCCCATAATACCCACCTATTCCAACCCACCGGCCCCCTGCACCTATTGCACATGCCCACCCCATCCACTTGTATATAAGGCTATGGTGTTTTTTTGTTTTTGTTAAAATTAATCTCATTAGGGATTTTTGAGTTTTTAAGAGCTGCATTCCTCTCACTTCTGAGGCATATTCAATCCATACACATGACTGTGGTTAAAGAGATTGCTTAATAAAGACACAATATTACTACTACTCTATGTGCCAAGACGTTGTTTTATTCCTCTGATAACATTGTGACAGATTGGGAATGGCTACACAGAGAGAGAATGGGTGTTATCTCAAGGTATGGAGTAATTTCTAAATCATGAACATCAAAATCAGTTAACCAAACTGAAGTCACAGTCAATGACAAAAGAGAACATGCATTTCCTACCTGCCATTTCCTTTCCTGACGTTATCAGTGGTCACACCTTATGTCAACTAGGAAACATGATTACTACGAAGGTTCTTAAAGGTCAGACTGTTCCTCGTTTAATATCTGCACACACAGCACACTCCAGCTGCAATGGGACGCCTGAAAATGCATAAATTAAATGATCAGTTGAAATATTTTTTTTTACATTTAAGTAATTTAGCAGACGCTCTTATCCAGAGTGACCTTTTATTTTGGCTTTATTTTATCAGGGAGTCATACTGAGATCAAGGTCTCTTTTACAGATGAGCCCTGAATTACAGAAATGACAGAAAATACACAGATCAAAATATAAATAGAAAATGCAAGCAGAAAGAAAAACACAGGTAATTAAAAACAAACACATTCATCAGTAATAAGGTCCTCAGTCAGCTTTCTGAATTTCCCTAGAGGCACCAAAATATCACATTTAAGAACATTTAGAAGATTGTTCCAAAATAAGGTGCATGAAAACTAAAAGCTGATTTACCTAACTCAGTAGAGACCAAAGGAATTTCCAGAGTTAACCATCCCTGAGACCGGGTGTGGTATCTTGTATGTCTAAAGTTTAGTAATGATGTTAGGTACAGTGGGACTTTTTGTAAAAGGGCTTTATAAATGAAAACATAAGCAATGTATCAACCTATGTGACATCAAAGTGGGCCAACCAACTTTCTGGTAGAGAATGCAGTAATGAGTACTAAACTGCATCTAATGTCTTTAATGAAGTGGCATTATAGATGATGTTGCCATAGTCTAGAACTGTCGACCGAATAATTAGCTTTCTACTATTTAGCGAGAGGCAGGACCTATTTCTATAGAAGTCCATTTTTATTCTCAGCTTCTTAACTAACTCATCAGTATGCTTTTTAAAAGACAGCTTTTCATCTATCCAGATGCCCAGATATTTGTAAGCAGGGACACGATAAATATGGAAAGCATTCAAAGTAAATCATCAGAGTTATTTTTATGCACTCTAGAGAACAATATATATTTAGTTTTACCTGCATTCAATACTAATTTCAGGTCAATAACGTTTTTCTGTAATACAATGAAGGCAGACTGTAGTTCAGATAGAGCCTGGTCAACCATGGGGGCAATAGCATACACAACAGTATGATCGGCATATTGTCGATATTGTCGATATTGTTAACGTAAACAGTAAAAAGTACAGGACCCAGAATCGACCCCTGCGTGAGACCATTCGTAATATCCAGGAAACCTGATTCAACACTTCCTGTAGATACACATTGAGTTCTATCTGTCAATTAATTTTTTAACTAGTTACATGCAGCCTGGTCTAGGCCAGTTGAGGAAAGCCTTTGAATTAGCAGTAAGTGATCAACAGTATCGAAGGCCTTTGACAGGTCAATGAAGAGGGCAGCACAATGTTGCCTTTTATCCATACAGTTAACCACATCATTTATAACTAGGGATTCAGCAGAGATAGTGCTATGACGTGGTATAAAACCCAATTGATGTAGATTTAGAATACATTTCAAAGATAAGAAATATCTTAGCTGAGAATTAATCAAGGATTCTAATATTTTAGCTAGGCAAGAAAGTTTAGAAATAGGATGATCATTATTTAGGTCACAAGGGTCACCACCTTTGTGAAGGGGGAGTACATGGGCTGCCTTCCAAACCTTGGGGACTGTACCAGATATAATCATCAGGTAAAAAATATTGGTTAATCGATTCAGCAATTAGGGGGGCAGAGAGCTGCAGCAAAAATGGATCAAGCATTTCAGCCACAGTGGATTTTTTTCACACCAATTTTAAGCAAGGCATCTAGCACATCACAGACAGTAAATTGTTGAAATGAAAACAAAGATTCACTAGAAGTTGATGGGTTAACCGTCGAGTCAGCAAGAGGCTGGCAGAGGGAAGAGCAGTCGATTTTCTCACCAGCAGAGTCAGAGATAGAGCTTAAAAAGTACCTTGATTTAGCTTTCTTAATCGAGATAGTACATCTGTTTCTCAGTTGAAAAATTGCCAGTCCACTACAGAGTCAGTTTTCCATGCTTTGACCCAGGCCTGATTTCTCATCTGAATGAGCTCAGATAGCTCCGAAGAAAACCAAGGGTTAGATCTATCTTTGACTCTGAATTGTTTAAAAGGGGCGTGTTTATTTGCCAGATGAATAAATATGGAGGGAGAATTAGGGTTACGTGCCTTGCTCAAGGGCACATCGAAAGATTTTTCACCTAGTCGGCTCGGGGACTCAAACCAGTAACTGGTCTGTTCTATACTTTCCATTTCTGTAATTGCCGGATCAAGACAGTTTAATTATAACATAACAGCAACAACAACAAAAAAACAGACATGAGACCATCCAATATTTTATGAGGCTTATATCATTTAGAAAAAGCTAGAATTTCACTGGTTAAAGGAATCACTCATAATTTCAGTCTGATTACATTTCCGTCATCTTAATGAAACGACAGATCTGGCAATTGCTGACCTACAATCAAAGTCCCATCCATTTCCCTTGATATAAACTATTTACATGAGATCACTAGACTAATCGAACTTTGAGCATTGTGTCCTCAAAAACAGACAGACTTCCACGGGCTGATCAGATTACTGCGCAGTCTCCTTCCTATTCACTTAATAGTTATTTTCTTTAAGGGAATCCCTGAGGTTCAGTTTTGAGGTAATTTATACATTGGACATCTTAAGTAAAACTAGCTTTTGGGTCATATCAGTTTTGATTTCTGTCTGAGAGGGGTAAGTTAACTGACATTGCACCATGAAAACAAATGACTGTAGGAACACAGAGAGGAACCATGGCCTGGTATTTATCAACCAGTTAATGACGGTCTCCTTCTCTCTCTTGCTGTGGTCTGAACCTGCGTGTAAGGGCAAAGGGATCTCCATCTACTTCCTGCGGAAGGTGCGGGAGATTCTCTATATGCTCTTCGTAGCGGTTATAGAGGGGCTTGAGGAGCTGCTGCTTCTTCTGTTTGCTGAGGAGCTGCTGCTTCTTCTGTTTGCTGAGGCGCGTGAGGTCGGACACTTTGAAGATGGCCTCCAACAGCCAGCGTGGGTCAATGGTGTTCACCTCCCGCATGTACTCCTTCATAGTCAGCACCAACTCATTTACCAACCTGGTGATAAGGTGAGTGGGGGAAATTAGGGTATAGAAGAGTATGTTTTTAATCTTTCTGGAGCTTTATTCCCTGATTATACATATTAAAAAGGTAGCACAATCTACACACTTATACTCTTTACTTCCAAAAATGGGTGTCCAACACGGAACACTCGTGCCTTTCAAGATATGTATGGTATATACAAGGATTCTACTACATAGAGGCAAAGATGTCAAAACATATTTATTTTTTTACTAGCCCCAGTAACAATTGATGACAGTGGCTCGTGACTATGCTTATAGCCCCCATGGTTATAGACTCACAACTCAGGCTGGTGGTTGAACAGAGAACTGGAGGGGTGAACATACACTACCTGCTGGTCAATGATGGTACGATAGCCTTCCTAGTGATCCTCTTTGGCTGGGTTCTGGAAGAAACCACTGCAGATTACCTTTTGTATGCACACTGTGGCCTTTCCACGAAGCACCATGTCCAGTTTATGCCTGAAAACAGGTCAAAGTAACACTCCAATAATTCACCCTATGTCCAAAATATTGATACAAGTAGGCATATAGATTTTCTATGAAATCCATAAATGGGAAGTAGATGCGGTTAAATTTAGGCCACAGAGATTGTGTCTTTTGGGCCTCCCGAGTGGCGCAGCGGTCTAATGCATCTAATGCATCTAATCTAGAGGCATCACTACAGACCCGGGTTCGATCCCAGGCTGTGTAACAGCCGGCTGTGACCGGGAGACCCATGAGGCGGCGCACAATTGGTCCAACATCGTCCGGGTTAGGGGAGGGTTTGGCCAGCTGGGATGTCCTTGATCCATCACGATCTAGCGACTCCTTGTGGGAGGCCGGGCGCCTGCAAGCTGACTTCGGTTGCCAGTTGTACAGTGTTTCGTCCGACACATTGGTGTGGCTGGCTTCCGGGTTAAGAGAGCAGTGTGTCAAGAAGCAGTGCGGCTTGGCAGGGTCGTGTTTTGGAGGACGCATGGCTCTCGACCTTCGCCTCTCCCGAGTCCATACGGGAGTTGCCACGATGGGACAAGACTGTGACTACCAATTGGATATCACGAAAAAGGGGTAAAAGTAAAAAAAAATGTTGAGTCACAGGATTAATACAACGCACAAGTAATGCTACCAGTTGAGAACATTACCGGATATAGAATGAATTAGAAATGCTTATGATGAGTGTCCTAGTTGTCCATGATGCCCAGCATCTTTTTGCGTAAATGCTGTGCTCTGCGCAAGGAGCGGGCCTGGATAAAGTTCTCAAAGCACCAATGGTCGGTGATCTTGTTCTTCCATCCAGGAGTTATAGACAGCCAGCAGGGCAAGGTGGGCTCCCTCGGCCTGGTGGAACTTGGCCTTCTTCTGGTCAGCCACCTGCTGCTTGTCCTGGGGAGGCACAGAATAAAATGGCAAAAGCTATGACTGGCCATCAACTGATCAACATCAAGCCATCAACTGTCTCATTATGGTCTGAGGTTTCCACCAACATATGACAAGTTAGGGAAGTAAGTCAACAATAGTTCTCCACCATCAACAAATGTGATAGCTGCGACAGCAGTTGATTCTGGTAGTAAACCCAAAGTAACCTGCCCTGCACACGGGTATCCAAATCCTACAGAGGGCACATGTGCACAACGGCTCGAGCCTTTGCGCGTAAAGGTGTACACACGGGTATCCAAATTCTACAGAGGGCACATGTGCACAACGGCTCGAGCCTTTGCGCGTAAAGGTGTACACACGGGTATCCAAATTCTACAGAGGGCACATGTGCGGACATTTCAATTTAGAAAACGATTAGAATTTTTGTAAGCTAGTAAACCTACTAGCTATGTCTACAAGTGGTAATATTATATTTTGTTAGCCAACGAGACAAGCAAGAACAGTTTTGTCCAACGAACTTAGTCAGAAACTGCAGTGAGTTAAAATTTCCTTTGATGCTAGCTTGTCTTCTGCTAGCTAGCTCCCTAACATCTGTAGAGATTAGCTAATATGTGTGCTGTATAACAAAGTTGAGATGTGCACATCTGAAACCAATTTGAGAGACATCTGGCAATCTAAGTAATGTATCAATACATTTCTTAGCAGCCAAAACTAGCAGAATGTGGGGCTGACGTTCAGGTAATTTTGATAGCTAGCTAGCTCGAAAGCTAAAAACATTGAACATGATGTTGACGTCAATGTTTTATGACCAAACAGTATTTGCAGACACAGCAGAGAAATTGATTCTAATTTGAATAGCTTCTACCATTGTAAAGCTCCAGAAGGTTATATATTTTAACCTTTTTTACACCACTCACTGGCCTGGAGGACATTACTAATAGTGTGAAAAAAATATATGCACTCACTACATTTTTACATTTTTTTTTACATTTTAGTCATTTAGCAGACGCTCTTATCCAGAGCGACTTACAGGAGCAATTAGGGTTAAGTGCCTTGCTCAAGGGCACATTTACGTCATTTAGCAGACGCTCTTATCCAGAGCGACTACAAATTGGTGCATTCACCCTATAGCCAGTGGGATAACCACTTTACAATTATACTTTTTTTTTTTTTTTTTTTGGGGGGGGGGGGGGGGGGGGGTAGAAGGATTACTTTATCCTATCCCAGGTGTTCCTTAAAGAGGTGGGGTTTCAAATGTCTCCGGAAGGTGGTGAGTGACTCTGCTGTCCTGGTGTCGTGAGGGAGCTTGTTCCACCATTGGGGTGCCAGAGCAGCGAACAGCTTTGACTGGGCTGAGCGGGAACTATGCTTCCGCAGAGGAAGGGGAGCCAGCAGGCCAGAGGTGGATGAACGCAATGCCCTCGCCTGGGTGTAGGGACTGATCAGAGCCTGAAGGTACGAAGGTGCCGTTCCCCTCACTGCTCCATAGGCAAGCACCATGGTCTTGTAACGGATGCGAGCTTCAACTGGAAGCCAGTGGAGTGTGCGGAGGAGGGGGGTGACGTGAGAGAACTTGGGAAGGTTGAACACCAGACGGGCTGCGGCATTCTGGATGAGTTGTAGGGGTTTAATGGCACAGGCAGGGAGCCCAGCCAACAGCGAGTTGCAGTAATCCAGACGGGAGATGACAAGTGCCTGGATTAGGACCTGTGCCGCTTCCTGTGTAAGGCAGGGTCGTACTCTCCGAATGTTGTAGAGCATGAACCTGCAGGATCGGGTCACCGCCTTGATGTTGGCGGAGAACGACAGGGTGTTGTCCAGGGTCACGCCAAGGCTCTTCGCACTCTGGGAGGAGGACACAACGGAGTTGTCAACCGTGATGGCGAGATCATGGAACGGGCAGTCCTTCCCCGGGAGGAAGAGCAGCGCCGTCTTGCCAGGGTTCAGCTTGAGGTGGTGATCCGTCATCCATACTGATATGTCGGCCAGACATGCAGAGATGCGATTCGCCACCTGGTTATCAGAAGGGGGAAAGGAGAAGATTAGTTGTGTATCGTCAGCGTAGCAATGATAGGAGAGGCCATGTGAGGATATGACAGAGCCAAGTGACTTGGTGTATAGGGAGAAAAGGAGAGGGCCTAGAACTGAGCCCTGGGGGACACCAGTGGTGAGAGCACGTGGTGCGGAGACAGCTTCTCGCCACGCCACTTGGTAGGAGCGACCGGTCAGGTAGGACGCAATCCAGGAGTGAGCCGCGCCGGAGATGCCCAGCTCGGAGAGGGTGGAGAGGAGGATCTGATGGTTCACTGTATCAAAGGCAGCAGACAGGTCTAGAAGGACAAGAGCAGAGGAGAGAGAGTTAGCTTTAGCAGTGCGGAGAGCCTCCGTGACACAGAGAAGAGCAGTCTCAGTTGAATGACCAGTCCTGAAACCTGACTGGTTTGGATCAAGAAGGTCATTCTGAGAGAGATAGCAAGAGAGTTGGCTAAAGACGGCACGCTCAATAGTTTTGGAAAGAAAAGAAAGAAGGGATACTGGTCTGTAGTTGTTGACATCAGTGGGATCGAGTGTTGGTTTTTTGAGAAGGGGTGCAACTCTCGCTCTCTTGAAGACGGAAGGGACATGGCCAGCGGTCAAGGATGAGTTGATCAGCGAGGTGAGGTAGGGGAGAAGGTCACCGGAGATGGTCTGGAGAAGAGAGGAGGGGATGGGGTCAAGCGGGCAGGTTGTTGGGCGGCCTGCAGTCACTAGTCGCAAGATTTTATCTGGAGAGAGAGGGGAGAAAGAAGTCAAAGCATAGGGTAGGGCAGTGTGAGCAGGACCAGCAGTGTCATTAGACTTAACAAACGAGGATCGGATGTCGTCAACCTTCTTTTCAAAGTGGTTGACAAAGTCATCCACAGAGAGGGAGGAGGGGGGGGGGGGGGGGGGGGGGGGGGAGGATTCAGCAGTGAGGAGAATGTGGCAAAGAGCTTCCTAGGGTTAGGGGCAGATGCTTGGAATTTAGAGTGGTAGAAAGTGGCCTTAGCAGCAGAAACAGATGAAGAAAATGTAGAGAGGAGGGAGTGAAAAGATGCCAGGTCGGCAGGGAGTTTAGTTTTCTTCCATTTCCGCTCAGCTGCCCGGAGCTCTGTTCTGTGAGCTCGCAATGAGTCATCAAGCCACAGAGCTGGAGGGGAGGACCGAGCCGGCCGGGAGGATAGGGGACACAGGGAGTCAAAGGATGCAGAAAGGGAGGAGAGGAGGGTTGAGGAGAAGAATCAGGAGATTGGAGGGAGAAGGATTGAGCAGAGGGAAGAGATGATAGGATGGAAGAGGAGAGAGTAGTGGGAGAGAGAGAGCGAAGGTTGCGGCGGCGCGTTACCATCTGTGTAGGGGCAGAGTGAGTAGTGTTGGAGGAGAGCGAGAGAGAAAAGGATACAAAGTAGTGGTCGGAGACATGGAGGGGAGTTGCAGTGAGATTAGTAGAAGAGCAACATCTAGTAAAGATGAAGTCAAGCGTATTGCCTGCCTTGTGAGTGGGGGGGGATGGTGAGAGGGTGAGGTCAAAAGAGGAGAGGAGTGGAAAGAAGGAGGCAGAGAGAAATGAGTCAAATGTAGACGTGGGGAGGTTGAAATCCCCCAAGACTGTGAAGGGTGAGCCATCCTCAGGAAAGGAACTTATCAAGGCGTCAAGCTCATTGATGAACTCTCCAAGGGAACCTGGAGGGCGATAGATGACAAGGATATTAAGCTTAAATGGGCTAGTGACTGTGACAGCGTGGAATTCAAATGAGGAGATAGACAGATGGGTTAGGGGAAAAATTGAGAATGACTACTTGGGAGAGATGAGGATTCCTGTGCCACCACCCCTCTGACCAGATGCTCTCGGGGTATGCGAGAACACATGGTCAGACGAGGAGAGAGCAGTAGGAGTAGCAGTGTTTTCAGTGGTAATCCATGTTTCCGTCAGTGCCAGGAAGTCGAGGGACTGGAGGGTGGCATAGGCTGGGATGAAGTCAGCCTTGTTGGCGGCAGAACGGCAGTTCCAGAGGCTGCCTGAGACCTGGAACTCCAGGTGTGTGGTGCGTGCAGGGACCACCAGGTTAGAGAGGCAGCAGCCACGCGGTGTGAGGCGTTTGTGTAGCCTGTGCGGAGAGGAGAGAACAGGGATAGGCAGAGGCATAGTTGACAGGCTGCAGCAGATGGCTACAATAATGCAGAGGAGATCGGGATGAAATGAACTAAACATCAGGGAAAGGAGAGAGCAGGCCTCCCTCACCAAAAAAATAAAATATATATAACTCTCCCAACTTCCACCTCAGAAACTATAATTGTTTCACTGAACCACCCGAGTAAAACTCTCCCAACTTCCACTTTAGAAATTAGAATTGTTGTAAACTACAGCAGACTGTTATCAGTAGCTGTAATTAAGTACAGCAGCTACCAACCACCTAACGTTAAAACAGCTGAATGGTAGCAGCTAGCTGGCTCAATCACAGGTACTCTTAAACATGAAATAACATTGGAAACAATTAACCATAGTTGCAAAAAGTTACCAGTAGCTACCCGCTAGCTAGCTAGCTAGCTTTGTTGGTCCAAGTAGTGGGTAGGCTAGCCTCGTGCTTCGCCGGAGTCCGCCGAATACAGTCCTTACCTACAATAACCACCTGAGTAAGCTACCTATAATACCAAACTACAATACCTACCTACAATCTAAATACATGGTTTAAGCTTAACTCAACACCATATAAGAAGCCAAGCTTACCTTTCATAACGCAGCAACGATTAAACGTTGGGTAGCTAGCACAAAGATATTGTATTTAGCTACCACAGCCTGCTGGTAGTGTTGGCTGGCTAGCAATGGCTACTGTGTTGACTTTGTTTGAAAAACGGCGTCGCTGCGAACGAATGTAGCTGGCTAAAAGGATATTGTTTTTAGTTGCAACCGTTGCTAATAGCAACTCGCCAGCTAATCCAGGAGGTGAGTTAGCTAGCTAGCTTCGTGCTACATCCGGCGCCGCCGAATACAAAAGTAACCTACAATAACTACACAACAGCTACCCACAACAGCCCACGATGCCTACCTATACTACTTAATAATATACAGCCCACGATGCCTACCTATAGTACCTAACTACAATCTAAATACATAGTTTAAGCCTTACTCGACAAAGCCCAAGCTATGTATAAAGCCAAACTGGCAGACTGCAATCAGTAGCCGAAATTAAGTACAGCAGCTACCAACCACCTAACGTTAATGATAATGAGGTTAGAAAAACAGCTGAAGGTGGCAGCTAGCTGGCTCAATTACAGGTACTCTTAAGCGTGAAATAACATTGGAAACAGCTAACCACAGTTGCTAAAAGTTACCGGTAGCTACCCGCTAGCTAGCTAGCTTTGTTGGTCCAAGTAGTGGGTAGGCTAGCCTCGTGCTTCGCCGGAGTCCGCCGAATACAGTCCTTACCTACAATAATTACCTACAATAACCTTCAATAACTACCTGAGTTATTGAAACTGTAACTAACTGTAAGTCGCTCTGGATAAGAGCATCTGCTAATTGACTAAAATGTAAAAATGTAATAGCCATGGTTACACAGTATTTATGGACCTATGATCTGAGGTGCCTTGGGCCTGTAGATGATGTTCTGCACAGGCAGCATGGACACAATGGTGAGCATCTCCTCACTGCAGGCCGGGTGGACGGACATGATCAGCATCTTACACAGCATGGGCACCAGAGGGAACTCGGGCCATCTGATTCAAACAGAGGGAGAGAAGTGGGGAAGAGTGTATAACATGTCATCACAAAAATATTATGGTTGGGGTCAAGTCAATTTGAACTCAGACAATTCACTGACCAATTGTAAGATAGCTTGTTGTTCCATACTCCATTTTACCCTGAGTCCAAGGTGAGTGAGTAACCCTTTGTCAATCCAGAGCCCCTAAAGTGTAGAGCATCTCCATGGCTATGATAACTGTCTCCATGGGAGGAGCGTCCATGAAGTCAAACGATAGCAGGTCATTGATGCCAATGGCCTTAAGGAAGTAAGGAGAGAGGAAAGTGAGTGGATGGCATTGGAAGAACAGGTCTGAGCAAATAAACCTGTACTGATGCAGGGTACTCTGTGGTTTTGCAGTGTTAATGAGGGCCTATAGTCAGTAACTTTTAGGACATGTCAGTTAGTGTGTGTCTGTGTTAGGACATGTCAGTTAGTGTCTGTATGTGTTAGGACATGTCAGTTAGCGTCTGTATGTGTTAGGACATGTCAGTTAATGTCTGTCTGCGTTAGGACATGCCAGTTAGTGTCTGTATGTGTTAGGACATGTCAGTTAGTGTCTGTATGTGTTAGGACATGTTAGTTAGTGTCTGTATGTGTTAGGACATGCCAGTTAGTGTCTGTATGTGTTAGGACATGCCAGTTAGTGTCTGTATGTGTTAGGACATGTCAGTTAGTGTCTGTATGTGTTAGGACATGCCAGTTAGTGTCTGTATGTGTTAGGACATGTCAGTTAGTGTCTGTATGTGTTAGGACATGTCAGTTAGTGTCTGTATGTGTTAGGACATGTCAGTTAGTGTATGTCTGTGTTAGGACATGTCAGTTAGTGTCTGTATGTGTTAGGACATGTCAGTTAGTGTCTGTATGTGTTAGGACATGTCAGTTATTGTCTGTATGTGTTAGGACATGTCAGTTAGTGTCTGTCTGTGTTAGGTACCTTGAGAGACAGCATGGTGCTGGACAGGTTAGTTATCTGGATCTCAGGCACATTGCTGGTGAGCACCTCGTCTCTGTATGCTCTCTCTGTAAATAGCCGGTAGCATTTCCCAAGGCTAGTTCTTGCAGCTTTACTAGACTGCTGCTTAGCTTGGGCCTTAGAAAGATAGGGATAGCAATCGAGGATTTGCATCTTAACGCAGGAGCTGAAGTGTAGATATTGTGGATGTACAGTTGAAGTCGGAAGTTTACATACACATAGGTTGGAGTCATTAAAACTCGTTTTTCAACCACTCCACACATTTCTTGTTAACAAACTATAGTTTTGGCAAGTTGGTTAGGACATCTACTTTGTGCATGACACAAGTAATTTTTCCAACAATTGTTTACAGACAGATTATTTCACTTATAATTCACTGTATCACAATTCCAGTGGGTCAGAAGTTTACATACACTAAGTTGACTGTGCCTTTAAACAGCTTGGAAAATTCCAGAAAATGATGTCATGGCTTTAGAAGCATCTGATAGGCTAATTGACATCATTTGAGTCAATTGGAGGTGTACCTGTGGATGTATTTCAAGGCCTACCTTCAAACTCAGTGCCTCTTTGCTTGACATCATGGGAAAATCAAAAGAAATCAGCCAAGACCTCAGAAAATACATTGTAGACCTCCATAAGTCTGGTTCATACTTGGGAGCAATTTCCAAATGCCTGAAGGTACCACATTCATCTGTACAAACAATAGTACGCAAGTATAAACACCATGGGACCACGCAGCCGTCATACCGCTCAGGAAGGAGACCATGTGTCATGTACTTACTTGATCACCGTCTCAGGGCTGGTGCAGAACGAATGGTGTAGTCCACCTGCTGTGGAAAATAATTGAGAGGTGAGAGGTCCCTCATAAACGAAGTCAATGACTAAAAGCAAATCAAAAAGGTATACCAAGGTAAAACTTCTCATCCAACTCCTGGCCCAGACAGCAACCATACTTTTGAGAGGCTCTCTTGGCCACGGACATGGCTGCCACAAGACTGGGCTGAGTGCAGCCGATCTTCCCCTGAGTGGTGTAGCCCATCTCAGCCAGGTACTGGGTTATCTGGGTGGTTTTCCCAGAGCCACTCTCTCCAACCACAATCAGGATCTGAATATCGTGGACAGCCTGTAATAATGGAAAAGAGAGGTGACCAAAGTTCATGTATCATTGAATCTGTTGAAGTATTATTGAAGTCGGGTAACATTACAAATAAAGCAATGTCTGACAATAACTTTATTTCTCCCTATAGGGCAATGACTATTATTGACTTGTATGAACTTCTCCTTTAGCTTGTAAATGTGCAGGCTCTCTCTCTGCTCCAGGATGAAAAGCCCTGTCTTCTTGCCATAAGAGGCCTGGTTGCCGCCAAAGGCATGCTTCTTCCACTCCGGGAAGCCGTCTGGCATCATGCCAATGACTCTCATGTTGGCTGCAATCTGCCTTCCATCAATTGTGTAAGAGGGAAGTGTGTTTAATTGAGATGAACTGGCATGATATTTAATCTCCACCCCTTCAGATGACTGTTCTACTGGCAGGAACCTTCCACCCTCACAACCTCCCCTACCACCCTGGGCCATGTAGGACACAGCACACTAGAGCGGGCCACTCTATCCGGCCTGTTAGGATGCTAAAGGAAACCAGATAACCATCTCCAGCCCTGCTAACCCTGAGGACTACTGCTGCTACACTGGAGGAAGTCTGACGTAGACGGCGGTGGCTCAGACTGGGTCGTCACTATTTACCACAGCCACAAAGTCATAAAACCCAATTTCTACAATTGAGCTTCTTACAATTAGATTTTAAACCTAACTCTAACCTTAACCACACTGCTAACGTTATGCCTAACCCTAAAATAAAAGAAAGTAAGGAAACTCTGTGGCTGTGGCAACTAGTGGAAACTATCAGACTGGACTTTGTTTTACTATTGAGGGCAGAACGAATCACATTTTGGGAAAGCATACTGTATGTCTACATCTTTAATGCAATGTTTGTGTGTGGTATAGGCCCTTGCTTGTTGAGGTCAACAGGTATGCATCCATCTCAACCATTTGCTGAGCCTGCTTTACCTCCCTCCTCTCCTTAGCCTAAGCACTCTGCATCATGGCTGCCTGGGACAGCGAGCCGTCTGGATTCTGACAGAGGGAAACCGAGAGAGATGTATTTGTTCACACTACGAAACAGGAAGAAAACAGTTAGGCCTAAAAGGTAGGGTGAAACTAGGGTGGTGCAGAGGAAACTAAAACATGTCCAAATCATCCTGATTGCGAAGCTCAACAAAGTTGATGCGCGAAAAATGCTAATATCGCTACCATGACATGAATGGCATTTGCCCCCACAATGTTAAAATGTTAGCATTTGGAAACAGTGCCAGGGAAACTAAACAAAAGTATGGATTGCTGTCATACCTTGTCCATAGACTGCCTACAGGGCAAGCAAACCAATATGTATTTGTGTGAACTATCCCTTTAAGTACCTTACTGTGATTGTTTTAAATTCAAATGAGCTTCTTAGCAAAGAGCAATTTCTCAATAAATAATTTTGCTAGGACTGTCTGGGAGTGGTCTGAGCAGGGAGGGGGAAATTGAAAAATAGCTGTTAATGGCAGAGAGGTTTGGAACTCTCTTTCTTATTGGTCTGTTAACTAATTTACCACCTGGTGATGTCACCAGGCAGGCCGAAACTCCATCCCACCAAAACAGGCTGACATTTCAGGCAGTCGTTTCAAACAGCTCTTACACTAAATGGGCATTATCATTTTCACAATCTTATTCCAACCTCATGGTGTGGAAATATAAAACACAGCAAAATCACGTTTTTGAATGCACTGGGCCCTTAAGCTCCTCCACTCAGAAGTCTGCCATTTTCTATGGCACAGGTGTCAAACTCATTCCACGGAGGGCAAAGTGTCTGCAGGTTTTTGCTCCTCCCTTGTACTTGATTGATGAATTAAGGTCACTAATTAGTAAGGGACTCCCCACACCTGGTTGTCTAGGGCTTAATTGAAAGCAAAAAGCTGCAGACACTAGGCCAGGGTTCTTCAATTCCGGTCCTGGAGGGCCGAAACACTTCTGTTTCTTATTTCTACCTGGTAGTTAATTGCACTCACCTGGTGTCCCAGGTCTGAATTAGCCCCTGATTAGAAGGAGATTATGAAAAACAGAGGTGTCTCGGCCCTCCAGGACCGGAATTGAAGAACCCTGCAGTAGGCCCTCCATGGAATGAGTTTGACACCACTGCTCTACAGCATTTGTTTTGTTTTCAGAAAACGCTGGCTTTGGTCGCGTTCCCCTTCTCTGATGGTGCATGTATCAACCAATGGTCACGTGCCACGTCATCGACTATGCCGTCAGGCACCGGATTGCTATAAAACATGTGGTTAGCTGATACGTAAAATACCTATCCAGGCATTGTAAGATCGGGCATGTGTCAGCAACACCTGGGCAGAAGAACGCGCCCATTGGTAACAAGCGCGTTACATAATGAACTTTAAACTTAGATCACACTTCCGGGTTCTGTGTGTAATACTTTGTGTCACCAGGTGGGGCTAAAATCATTGTCAATATGACCATTTTACCCTACACCAGTGTGGCTGCCAATAAAATGTTCTAAATTAAACATTGACAACAAAGTAAGAGAGCAATACAATATTTAATGAGTGCAGAAAGTGTTAGGATTACAATAGCACAGTAAAGTACAGTAAAGCAATCACTCAATGCTAAACAAAGACAATGCCCAAGTACATAGTCCCATCCATTTCCCTTCGTTTTATAAAAGATAGCCTGCTATAAAAAATAACCTCTGTTTTAGGAGCACAGTGCTCTGAGACAAAGACATTCACTGACTTTTCAAATTACTGCCCAGTACCCTTCCTATTCAATTTGTCATTTTCTGAAGTTTTCACCACAGGTCAGATGTGACATTCAAGTAAAACAAACAAATAAAACAGTTTCGCTGTCCTTGATGCTCAGATAGAAGATTGATTCTCCTCAGGGGATGAGACATTGATTCACATTACCCAAATAAGTATGTAAGGACAGGGAAGCAATGACCTGGCCCCTCAACCGCCTCACTTTGCTAGTCGTCTTCTATACAGATCAAGAGAGAGAATTAGGCCTACCGGTACCTCAGATCAAAATGACAGCAGTTTAATAAAAACAGCTGAGCAGACATAAAACACATAATTTACACGTGTCCAAAAGAAGCAGACAATGCTTGATCAATAACATGTTACAGCTAACAGCTAGCGAGGCCTGTTGGCTCAGGCACAATGTCTCTCCACGGTATTTCTCAACCAGCTGATACAGGACTGTGTGTGGAGATACACAATAGAAATTCTAGCGCCGACGGAAGGCGCGGGAGATTCTCCATGCGTTGGGCTCTTCGTAGCGGTTATAGAGGGGCTCGAGGCGCTGCTGCTTCTTCTGTTTGCTGAGGCGTGTGGGGTCGGACACTTTGAAGAAGGCCGGCGAGAACTCTACCAGCCAGCGTGGGTCAATGGTGGTCACCTCCCGCATGTACTCCTTCGTGGTCAGCACCAGCTCATGGTACACCACCCTGTGGGGCAAGAGGACAAGGATGTCCAAGATGGCTCAGTAACAGTTGACATTCAATGTAAACTAGTGACTAATCCTTCAGTCCCCATGGTTATCAGAAAAGAGTGTTGACTCACCACTCAGGCTGGCGGTTGAACAGGGCACTGGAGGGGTGGATGTACACCACCTGCTGGTCAATAAGGGTACGGTAGCCTTCCTGGGGATCCTTTTTGGCTGCGTTCCGGAAGAAACCACTGCAGATGGCCTTCTGTACACGCACTGTGGCCTTTCCGCAAGTCACCACGTCCAGTTTATGTCTGAAAACAGGTCAAAGTGTTTGGATTTGTGTGAGAAGATGTCATGTAAGTGAGGTGTCTTTGCCTGATATACAATTAACTCCATTGTCAAATGGATAGTAGGTCCTACCTGTCCATGATACCCAACATCTGTTTGCGGATGTCCTGGGCTCTGCGCAAGGAGCGGGCCTGGATGAAGTTCTCATAGCACCAGGGGTTG
Source organism: Coregonus lavaretus (assembly GCF_964263955.1). Taxonomy (NCBI): domain Eukaryota; kingdom Metazoa; phylum Chordata; class Actinopteri; order Salmoniformes; family Salmonidae; genus Coregonus; species Coregonus lavaretus. The sequence goes on along the minus strand of NC_139988.1, from coordinate 79,737,662 downwards.
GAGAACTTGTTGTTCTTCCAGGAGTTATAGACAGCCAGCAGGGTAAGGTGGTCTCCTTCGGCCTGGTGGAACTTGGCCTTCTTCTGGTCAGCCAGGGCCTGCTTGTCCTGAGACAGAGAATTAAAGGACTGTTAGCCACCAAATGATAAACAATGGCACACCATAGAACTGCATCATTGAGGTCTCCACCCATAACGGTAAACCTCAACACAACATTAACCTGTGCTGCAAAGAAAACAAAATCTAATCAGGATTCCCAGAGGAGTGATATAACCCTATTTCAGTGTTAATGAGTCCTGTGATTTGCTGTACCTTGGGCCTGTAGAAGACGTTCTGCACAGACAGCATGGAGACGATGGTGAGCATCTCCTCACTGCAGCCCAGGTGGACGGACATGATCAGCATCTTACACAGCATGGGCTCCAGAGGGAACTCCGCCATCTGACAGAGAGAGATTCAAAGGATTCATGAATCCTCACTTTCACGTTTCCTAACAATCGTTTCCTTTTCATGCTCTTAACTCCATCTTACCCTGCGTCCAAGGCGAGTGAGCAACCCTTCATCGTCCAGAGACCCTAGAGTGTAGAGCTGCTCCATAGCTGTGATCAGCGTCTCCATGGGAGGAGCGTCCATGAAGTCAAACGACAGCAGGTCATTGATGCCCATGGCCTGAAGGAAGTAAGGAGAAAGGGAAGTGACGGGATGACACCGGATGAGTAGGTCTGCGCAGACATATATATATGACAGATGCGTGCACAGTGAAGGTTTTGCCACTTTTGTTACTGTGGGCATACCTTGAGAGACAGCACAGTGCTGGCTAAGTTAGTTCTCTGGATCTCGGGCACGTTGGTGGTGAGCATCTCGTCTCTGTAGGCTCTCTCGGTGTACAGCCTGTAGGTCTTCCCTGGACCTGTTCTTCCAGCTCTTCCAGCCCGCTGCTTGGCTTGTGCCTAACAGAGGTTACATTGAAGCCCTTAGCATACCAAATCCTAATTGCAAGGTATGCAAAGGGATTTAGACAGACCGAGGGGTTCCAATGTGGGTACAATTTAGAATATTAATTGAGTGATTAACCAGCCTACCTGTGAGATGGGGGTCACCACCAGCTGGTCGATACCAGTCTTGGAGTTGTACACCTTTTGCTTCACAAAGCCTGGGTCCACCACATAGTAGATACCGTCGATGGTCAGAGACGTCTCAGCAATGTTAGTGGCAATGACGACCTTTCTGCTGCCAGGAGGAGCAGGGTCAAAGATACGGGTCTGCATCTCGCTAGGCAGGGCAGAGTAGACCGGTAGAATGATGAGTTCAGGCACTTCAGGTCCCAGTGACTTCATCCGTTCATACAAGATCTCACAAGCTGTGTCAATCTCCTCCTGACCCGTCAGAAACACCAGGACATCACCTGCAAAGAAGGAGCGAGAGAGGACAAAGATAAGGTTGATATCTCTTGACAATCAAGGTTGAATCTCAACCGGACATTTTAGAGCAATGGATTTTCATTCCATGCAATGATTTAGGTCAATTACTTTGAATTACAGTTTGACTATAGACTGGATATAAACTTTGTTAAAACTGTACCTGGGGGCTCAGTCAGGTGGATCTGCATGACGGTGATGAGACTGGCGTCCAGGTAGTCTGTCTCAGGCTCTTTGGTGTAGAGCACCTCCACTGGATAGGTACGTCCTGGGATGGTGAAGATGGGTGCTTCATAGAAGTACTGAGAAAACTTGACGGCATCAAGTGTGGCCGAAGTCACAATGAGCTTCATGTCCGTGCGTTTCTGCACCGTCTGAAAGAGGAAGGAGGAGAAGTGTTTGTGTCTCCTTGACATTATAGTGATGTTTAGATCCTCAAGTCAAGGGGAAACGAGACCCTGGTATACCTTCTTGAGCAGACCGAAGAGTACGTCAGTATGAATGGTCCTCTCGTGGGCCTCATCCAACATGATGATGGCGTACTGGCCAAGGTCTGGATCTATCAGACACTCTCTCAGCAACATACCGTCTGTCATGTACTTAATCACCGTCTCAGGGCTGGTGCAGTCCTCAAAACGAATGGTGTATCCAACCTGGAGCGGGAAAATGAAGACAGAAGTTAGAGATCACTACAATCAGCATTGTTCTGCGATCAGATGTGTTAGACATCACCTCATGGTCACGTGTGTTAAGATATATGCAGTATGGAGCGATCACTCACCTCCTGGCCCAGACAGCAACCGTACTCTTCAGAGACTCTCTTGGCCACGGACATGGCAGCCACACGACGTGGCTGAGTGCAGCCAATCTTCCCCCGAGTGGTGTAGCCTGCCTCGGCCAGGTACTGGGTAATCTGGGTGGTTTTCCCAGAGCCAGTCTCTCCAATAACAATCAGGATCTGGTTATCGTGGACAGCCTGTAATAGTGGAGTACAGATGTGAGCAAAGTCAGATGTCATGAATTATTAAAAACGGTTGATGTTGACGTAAAAATAACTAGCGAGGTAACATATGCTAACTGTTGCACAAACCTGTATGAGCTGCTCTTTGAGCTTGTAGATGGGTAGGCTCTCTCTCTGCTCCAGGATTGACATCGCCGTCTTCTTGCCATAAGAAGCCTTGTTGCCCCCAAAGGCATGCTTCTTCCACTCCGGGATGTCAGTTGGCATCATGCCAATGCCTCTCATGTTGGCTGCAATCTGTCTCCCATCAACTGTGTAAAAGGAAAGTGTGTTCAATTGAGATGAACTGGCATGAAAATCTAACTTTTAAAAGTTAATATTCTGTTACCTCATACCCACATAATGTTGTTGACTCCTCCTATACTTGTATTTGTGGACAAAGCATACATTGGAGGAAAAAGAAACACTTGAAAAACCCCACCTCAAACTTGTATCTCAAACAGACTGTTTCAAAAATGGAAGGAAAACTATTTCAATCAAATTGTAAGTCATTATGCGTCATTTCATAGAAATCTGGAAACACTGGACATTCACTTTAACATCCATCCCTTCAGATGACCAGTCTAGGGCCCTGGCAGCTACCTTCCACCCACACAACCTCCCCTACCACCCTGGATCATGTAGGACCCAGCACACTACAGCAGGCCACTCTATCCGGCCTGTTAGGATGCTAAAGGAAACTAGACAACCATCTCCAGCCCTGCTAACCCTGAGGGCTACTGCTGCTACACTGGAGGAAGTCTGACGTAGGCGGCGGTGGCTCAGACCGGACTGTGTTTTGGATTACTGTATGCTTCCACACTGACTTACCGTCAGGCAGGGGGTCTACCCAGTGTTTGTTCAGGCCCATGGGGATGGAGTCCATCTCGGCCTCTCGCTGACACTGCTTCACCTCCCTCCTCTCCTTAGCCAAAGCACTCTGCATCATGGCCGCCTGGGACAGCGAGCCGTCTGGATTCTGACAGAGGGAAACAGAGAGAGATGCATTTGTTCACACTACTAAAAAGGATGATATCAGTCAAACAAAATTACCGTAATTTTCGGACTATAAGCCGCGCCTTTTTTCCCAATTTTTCGACCCTGCGGCTTATATAACGGTGCGGCTAATCTATGGATTTTTACAGCTAACGGCCACTAGAAGACCTCCTAAATCTATGGATTTTACAGGTTACAGTCCACCAACTTTAACTCTATGGGCTCTATGACCGGTCCGCGCCCCCCACCTTTAAGCGGCGGGCTCCAGCAGGAAAAGCTGGAGGCCGGAAAAGAGTGAGACAGGTAGCGCGCAAAAGTGGAACCGAGAGTGGTACGAGAGCAAGACAGACAGACATTACGAGAGCGAGACAGTTTGTCTCTTTCCCGACAATCCCCTCTGTGCACGAAACCTTACATATGGTAATTAAACATTAAAACACCTGCGGCTTATAGTCCAGTGCGGCTTATATATGTACACATCATTCAATATCATTCAATTTAGCTGCTGCGGCTTATACTCCGGTGCGCCTTATAGTGCGGAAAATACGGTACCTTAAAAAGTAGGATGGTCAAGAGGACACAGGAACATACCTTGACAATCTTGACAGGGCTCATGTCCATACTCTGTTTAGTGTGTCCTCTCAGGAACGGAGGCTCCTCCTCCACCAGCTCAATCTCCAGGTCCTCATCTGAAAGACAGACATGCGGCAAATCAGCATCCAATGCATTGATGTGAATCTCAGCCAACAGTGTTTTTCTATACACAATAACAAAAGTCATCTTTTACCTTCTTCGTCATCCACTTTGGGGAGGATACCGGTCTCCTCGTCAAAGTCAGGGAACTCCTCTTTAGAAAGAACATTAGCAGCAATCATCTGAGGGCAGATAGAAAAGAGCATGATTAGATGAAGATCACATTAATAACAGCCAAGATGTCTTGATACACATACCTGTTTGATCTCCCACTTTTCGGGGTCTGATATCTTGGTGAGCCTCTTGCGCTCCAGTGTGTCGTCCTCCAACTCAGGGGCGTGGCCCAGGTTGAGGTTGGTTGGGCGGTCGGGGTTTCTCATGACTTTCTCCTCCTCACCATCAGGGCCCTGGTTCCTCCTCCTGTTGGGGTTCAGGTCCTCCCCTGTTTCCTGGTCTACATCCTGGCAACCAAGGGAAGAACAAATGAAGTGTTTCATTAATCATTCAGAAGTCTTTCATAGTGCTTTCCAAAAGTTTCAAATTCCTGTTTGTTTTGCCCACATGATTAGCAGAGCTTGTTGAGAGATGAGATGAAACCATGTCACTCTCTATACAATCATATTGGCTCTATATAGTAGAACACACTCAAAGGACAGTAGGCTTTGACTTCATTCCCGCTCTGTGTTGCCGTCTCACCTTCATGCTGAGGCTGGTCTTGGAGCCAGTGAAGGACAGCACCTTGATCTTGACCCTTTGACCTTTCTGGACCACGTCAGCCACATTGGCAACGCGTCCCTCTCTGCGTAGCTCGGAGATGTGGACCAAGCCCTCCCAGCGTTTCCTACAATCCAAAACAAATAAGGCTTTCAACATTGGCCACTCAAAAGTGAACCAAGTTCAAACACAAACTAGGGTAATTGCTATTGAACTAATTACCTTTGACATAGCATTAACCCAACTACTTTACTGACCTCAGCCCTTCCAGTTGCACGAAGCAGCCAAACTGCATGATGCTGGTGATTTTGCCATTGAAGATGTCCCCCACAGTAGGCTCCTCTGGTGGAGGGCGGTCCACGTGTTTGTCCTTCCACCGGTCAGAGCCTTCCTTTGTGTCCTTGTCTCTGTGGGGGCTGGGGGTGCGACTGCGCTCACTCCAGCGAGACGCACGTTTCTTACCACGGTCGCGGTCCCTCTCACGGTCTCGGTTTCTCTGACGGTCACGGTCCCTAGAGCGAGATCTAGAGCGTGAGCGGGACCGAGAACGGTGACGCCGCCTCCTGTCCCGGTCTCTGCTTCGGCTTCGGCTCCGACTTCTGCTGTGCCGCCTCTTTTTGTCCGACCTGAGAAATACAAACAGGTAACATAAGAAAGAGCTACAACCTATGTAACAACTGAGCAAAATGTGCACTTGAAGCTAATAAGAGTTGAATTGGTGAAATGTCTTTACCTGCTCTTGCTCTTTGAGTCTGATCTGCTCACACTCGGCATGAACATCTCCAACTCTTTCATGGCGGCATTGGCGATCTTCACATCGTCTTCATCCAATATGTCCTGGGGGGGGGGGGGGGGGGGGGGGGGGGGGGGGGCAAATGTCAGCAGGTCAAAGTCAACCACAAAGTATAGCCAATACAATATATTTCACCTGCGAATTAACTAAGTCATAACAACAACATCAAATGTACCTTGGGAGCAGGATCGTCTGGCCTGCATAATGCAGGAAACAATTCCTTCAGTTTGTCCTTGTCACTCTTCTGCTTGACCACAGGCTCAAAGGCTAAAATCACAGAGTAAAGGATCAGCAACTCAGCATATCATCAAGTCTACAACATTGTAACAATAGCATATACACAGTGTACAAAACATTAAGAACATCTGCTCTTTCCATGACATAGACTGACCAGGTGAATCCAGGTGAAAGCCATGATCCCTTATTGATGTCACTTGTTAAATCCACTTCAAATCAGGGTAGATGAAGGGGAGGAGACAGGTTAAAGATGGAATTTTAAGCCTTGAGACATGGATTGTGTATGTGTGCCATTCAGAGGGTGAATGGGCAAGACAAAATATTTAAGTGCATTTGAACAGGGTATGGTAGTGGTTGCCAGGTGCACCGGTTTGTGTCAAGAACTGCAACACTGCTGGGTTTTTTCACACAAAACCGTTTCCTGTGTATATCAAGAATGGTCCACCACCCAAAGGACATCTAGCCAACTCGACAACTGTGGGAAGCATTGGAGTCAACATGGGCCAGCATCCCTGTGGGATGCTTGACACCTTGTAGAGTCCACACCCTGAGGAATTGAGGCTGTTCTGAGGGTGAGGTGCAACTCAATATTAGGAAGGTGCTCTTAATGTTTTGTACACTCAGTGCCCATACCTTTACAATTTGCACTAAGTAAGTAAAAAGCACACATCACTATAAATTATAGGTGGAATATAGCTCACATACCTTTGCTTGTAGATGCCTTTGGTGGAGGCCGCATCGTTTGAATAAGTCTGAGCAAATTGCCGACGAGTGAATCCTGAAAGATGGAAAATAAATGTTATGTCTTCATATCAAATCCATAAACATCTAGATCATGGGTCTCCAACAGGTCCATCGCGAGCTACCAGAAGCTCACAGCCCACCTATGAGTAGCTCGCCAAACAATTCTGATGCAATTTTCACGTGTTCCACCACAAACTGTCATAAACAAATCTCACAAGGATCAGACACAGCAAGCTCCCAGCTACTATCTAATCAATGCAACATTTACATTATCCCACCCCTGGTTAGCCATTATTGGCTTAAAAAGCCAAATCTAACACAATATCTACCAATTAATATCCAGCAATATTGCCCGTCTGTCTGTGTGGTGCGTGCATTTGTCTATCACTCCATGTGTAGCCAGTTGATGTGGGTTGACAGAAATACTTTCCCCAAAGCCTTCTCAATTAAATGTTAACTGCAAAGTAGGCCTACCTGGCAGATGCATATAATTTGTATGGCAGAAGTATATCAAATCAAATTTTATTTGTCACATACACGTGTTTAGCAGATGTTATTGCGGGTGTAGCGAAATGCTTGTATATCATGAGTAAGTATATCGTTTGTATCTATTACTTGTTATTTGCAAACTTTGCCATGAAATTAGCAGCAGCTGTACAGAACCTGCTAGACCTGCACATTAGATGGCACATTCCTCACTCGCTAGATGCACAATTAAATGGCCAGATGCTCAATTAAAGGGGAATTATACACAAAAATCAGACCTAAAACATTATTTAACCATTGACATGGACTCAGAACATCCAATTTTGTTGTTTCTCTACGAACAATTGTACTTTTGAGGGGGGGGTCACAGATTTTACAGAGCCCCCCTTAGTTGTTTATTAACCATTCTTTTACCAGGTATATTACCAGAAAACATACCGCACTAATTTATCTTGTACACTAAGGACCCGGGGAAGAGTTGCAGGGGAAATGAGAATGTGCCTATTTGAAAGCAAGATTTTAAAAAATTAGTAGCTCGCTACATGTTTCATTTTTTAAAAGTAGCTCTCATTCTAGAAAAGGTTGGAGACCCCTGATCTAGATAGCTACAGTAGATAGCAGTAGACAGTATGAAGTCTGTACTTACTGTGAATTCCGCTCCATTTTTCAGCAGAAGTGATTTGAAGCCATCAAATGTTGGTTGCTTTTCAGCAAGGCTGATGACAAACTCGGCTGTAAAACAGCAAAGAAAACAACTACATTAGCTAATTCTGGATGTATCTTATTAGCCAAGTAACGTTAGCTAGTCCTAAACATTTTGAGTGTAGCTTTGATTTGCTCGCTAAAATGACTAACACGTCAACTAGGGGCAGCGATAAAGTTGGCATCGTTGTTAGTAACGTTCGCTGACTAAACTCAACTTCACGGTTTACTAGTTAGTTACCTAACTTAGCTACGTTGGTGAAATCATTAGCTAGTTTAATAGCTAAATGGTTTACTCGGGCAGATAACAACCTGACTGGACAGATGATCTCGAGTTGCTAGCTAACGCGTCGCTAGCTGTTAGCCATTGCATTGCCAACTAACAAATATTATATTGAAAGTTCACTTTCAGTTTTACATACCTAGATCTTTATCGCTTATCCCCAAATGGTTGTCGAGTTCTGTGCACACCTTGGATACCAACGAGAGGTATTCCAGCTGTTCTAGCTCGTTATCGCCGATGTGTGACATTATCCAAGAGATTGTTTTGTGTTCAGAAGAAAACAACAGCATACATTTTGGGCAAGTGTCTCATTAGCAGCACTAAAAAAGTTCTTCCGGGTCACCGAATTTGGAAACGTTCCAAATAAAAGTCCCCCTCCTAATAGTAGAAAAGTGTGGAATACCTGTATTTATTCATGACACATTAACAGTGATTCATATTTGCTCATATTTAAGTGACATTTGCATTAAATGTGGGTTTTAAAACATGTTCCAAGGTCAAATAAATGCCTCCAATGCAAATCACTGTATAGGAAATATAATAATATATTGTGTTCCCTGCAATACTTTTACAGTGGCACCTAGAATAGTTTTTGCTCTATTAGCCAAAATGTATTCCATACAGTGATTCGCATTATGGCCAATGGAATGGGTGGAGTAAAAAGCCAGCAACACTCCATTCAGTGCCCCATGAAATGACACCACTGAGTTCAGTGCCCCATGAAATGACACCACTGAATATTCCCTACAATACTTTTACTGCGGCACCTAGAATAGTTGTTTCTTCTTCTATAAGCCCATATGTAATGCATATACAGTGATTTGCATTGTACCATATTGTCCAGGCACCCCATTTTAAGCTGTTAGACCACAGTAAAGCCAGCAACACTTCCTATGACCTAGTTTTTTGTTCAAACTCATCTGATTTGTATTCTACGACCCTGGTTCTATGGGCAAACAATCAATCGTTTTTCCTGTACAGTGCAATTTGTTTGTGCAACACAACAAAAATACAATATTGATTTTGTATTATACGCATTGACTTTTATTTTGAAGGCAAAATCGATAACCGGAAGTCTTAATGTGGAAAGCTGGTGCTGCTGCAATGACGCAAATAATCATTTTGACGATGGAGTATGACACCATTTCCGATTCTGCCGGAAATTAGTATGTGTGATGTAGTTATTTAATTTGGTCGCCTGGTGGTGCTAAAACGATTGCCGAGCTGGACGGTCGTGGAGCATTTAAGCCCTGAACAGCGCCTGACAGGTAACCCTGTCTCCAAGGCTGCGTGCCGCCCCCAAGACCAGAACCAATCGCTTGCAAGGAACAACGAGCCATCGAGCCACGTTCAAACAGATCCAGAAAGCTGAACCCTAGAGTAAAAAATGTAATATAGCATCTTTCAAAATTAAGGCAACTTTATAAGGATATTTCACTGATTGTTTGTTAGCTAGCTTGCTTGTTAGCAGGGCTGCTAAGCAAGCTCACTTGGCTAGCTAGTCTTGTGAGCTAGCAGTTAGCTAGGTAGTCTTGTTAGCTAGCTACTGTAGCTAGCAAGCTAGCTAGTTATCTACGCTAGTTGTGAGCTTGCATAACTGATATGTGCATAATTATAAGGGACACTTCCTGTTTTATGGATAATATTTACATTTACAGAACTCAATTCCTGGCAGGCTGATTAGATTAGCTTTCAGAGCTTGAGCAGACTCAATAGCAGCTTTAGAGGTTGATAAATCAAGATGCTGCCTTGTAGGCTGTTTCATGAGAAAAGCTCCTTGCAGGCATATTAGCCGTCAAAGTGCCTTATAGGCTGATGCATATGATCCAGTGGGTAAGCTCTATTCCTGCCAGGCTGATCAGATGTAATAGTAGCCTCAGAGGCTCATAAGTCAGGATGCTGCCTTGTAGGCTGTTTCATGAGCACATTTTTGGTCTATCGTTTTGAATGTCAACACTGCTACCTGACCTTAATTGTAGTCATTCTTCAATCGATGATTGGATGTACAACTTTGTATCACTAATGTTCTTGTCTTTGTCTTATAGCTGTGTGATGGTTGACCGTGACATGAAATAAATAAAGGCAATCAAATCAGTCTTCCCACAGTCTGCAGTGTTACTTTGCTGGTTCCATGTACTACATGTAAGTATCATGAAACTATCTGGCAGCCTCCTTTCAAAATTCAGTGTCACAATGATTAATTGACATATTTACTTATAAAGATGCTTGCCAGGCTAATTGGTTTACATAGAACTCCAATGATTGCATTTTGAAAGCAATTGAAGAGGTAATTCAGTAAAAAAAAAAAAAAGTAGGCATAGCAAGAAATAGTAAGAAAGGTCTAAAATCCTAATTAAAATTAAATGTTCACTCTTAGGCTGTACACCAGTGGCTAATAAGTGGAGATGGGGGGAATCTTAGGGATCCCTCAGCAAGGACCGGTGTGGTAAGACGAATGGTGTCTGAAGCATTGCAGTACAGTAAGTTATGCATCTGATATTGTGTAACATAATATTGTTTAAACTTAATAGTGCACTCCTTAGTCCTAATGTAAACATAACAGTAGGCCTGCCACATAATTCTGAAGAATGAGGTTGGAGAAATGTTTACCTCGCTCAAATTCATGGTAGCCGCGCAAGACCATCCTGAACTAGCGAGCTTCCACTCTGTTTCACTCGCGGTTTCAAACCGTGAGCAGAACAGTGGAAGCTCAGACGATTTCAGGATGGTCTTATGTGGCTATAGTCATAGGTCTAGACGGCTCAGAATGGCCATCAGTGACAGCCCATTGGGAGTTTTGAATGTACTCTGAAGCCATAAAAGGTTTATCTGTCATGGAGAGGTTTGTGTGGGTTTGATACTTGCACAAAAGATTGTTGGAGAAATTCCCCCCAATGAGGAAACAGATACAGATGTCATTGTGACAAGATGCTGGAAACCAACTACATTAGGGCAGAGGGTTTTTTATATTAGTTTTATACAGAGCAGGGCCCGGTTTCCCAAAAGCATCTTAAGGCTAAGTTCATCGTTAGAACCTTCGTAGGCACATCGTTAAATCTCCGAGCTCTTCCCAAAACAATCTTTACTACTAAGTTGCATTTGAAAACACTTTTTATTTACCGACTGCCTCAGACCACTCGTAGAACAGCTAAGTGCGTCCTTAGATCCGTTTTTTCCCTACCGTGTCACTTTATACACATACAGTGTGGAGAAGAAGGCAAAACAGTGCCCCTTCAACCTCAGGAGGCTGAAGAAATTTGTCTTGGCACCTAAAACCCTCACAAACCTTTACAGATGTACAATTGAGAGCGTCCTGTCGGACTGTATCACCGCCTGGTACGGCAACTGCACCGCCCGCAACCACAGGGCTCTCCAGAGGGTGGTGCGGTGTGCCCAACGCATCACCGAGGGCAAACTACCAGCCCTCCAGGACACCTACAGCACCCGATGTCACAGGAAGGCCAAAAAGATAATCAAGGACGACAACCATCCAAGCCACTGCCTGTTCACCCCACTATCATCCATGTGCACAATGATGTGCCAAATCTTGATTTGATGTGCCAAATCTTGATTTAGTGTATTATAATAGGGTAAGCATTAGAATAAGCCGCCTCAATATTTGCAGCCATAGGTGATAATATCTTTCTAGGAGCTGATCCTCCGTCAGTATTGTGGAATAATTCAAATGTTAAGGTGAGATTTGGGAGAAAGCTGATCTGAGAACAGCGTTGCCTTTCTTTCGATCCTATCAGTATCGACACATGCCCCAACGACACACTTAGTGAACGTTCTCTCTGCGTGGTGTTTTGGGAAATGTATGTACATCTTCGGCTGTTGTAGGAAAGATGCATAATTAAAACACTCTTAAGCCAAATGCCATTGCTATCGGGAAACCGGGCCTTGAGCAGTTTTATTTTTAAGTGAACATTCCAGGCAACGGTTTTTGACCATTATTTTTTATTTAATGAAATACAGACAAGACAATAACAACAATGACAAGACAACCCTTTTGAAGAAACCTCTCTTTCTAGAAGCATTAAATAATTCTGTATTTGGGGAGTTTTGCCCAATCTTCTCTGCAGATCATCTCAAGCTCTGTCAGGTTGGATGGGGAGTGTTGCTGCACAGTTGTTTTCAGGTCTCTCCAGAGATGCTTGATCGGGTTCAAATCCGGGCTCTGGCTGGGCCACTCAAGGACATTCAGATACTTGTCCCGAAGCCACTCCTGCATTGTCTTGCCTGTGTGCTTAGGGTCATTGTCCTGTTGGAAGGTGAACCTTCACCCCAGTCTGAGGTCCTGAGCACTCTGGAGCAGGTTTTCATCAAGAATCTCTCTGTACTTTGCTCCGTTAATCTTTGCCTCGATCCTGACTAGTCTTCCAGTCCCTGCCGCTGAAAAACATCCCCACAGCATGATGCTACCACCACCCTGCTTCACCGTAGGGATGGTGCCAGGTTTCCTCCAGACGTGACGCTTGGCATTCAGGCCAAAGAGTTCAATCTTGGTTTCATCAGACCAGATAATCTTGTTTATCATGGTCTGAGAGTCTTTAGGTGCCTTTTGGCAAACTCCAAGCGGGCTGTCATGTGCCTTTTACTGAGGAGTGGCGTCCGTCTGGCCACTCTACCATAAAGGCCTGATTGGTGGAGTGCTGCAGAGATGGTTGTCCTTCTGGAAGGTTCTCCCATCTCCACAGAGGAACTCTGACCATCAGGTTCTTGGTCACCTCCCTGACCAAGGCCCTTCTCCCCCGATTGCTCAGTTTGGCCAGGCGGCGAGCTCTAGGAAGAGTCTTGGTGGTTCCAAACTTTTCTTCCATTTAAGAATGATGGAGGCCACTGTGTTCTTGGGGACCTTCAATGCTGCAGACATTTTTTGGTACCCTTCCCCAGATCTGTGCCTCGAAACAATCCTGTCTCTGAGCTTTACAGACAATTCCTTCGACCTCATGGCTTGGTTTTTGCTCTGACATGCACTGCCAACTGTGGGACCTTATATAGACAGGTGTGTGCCTTTCCAAATCATGTCCAGTCAATTGAATTTACCACAGGTGGACTCCAATCAAGTTGTAGAAACGGTCTGAATACTTATGTAAATAAGGTATTTCTGTTTTTAATTTGTTAATACTTTTGCAAAAATGTCTCTAAACCTGTTTTAGCTTTGTCATTATGGGCTATTGTGTGTAGATTGATGAGGGAAACAATTATTTAATCAATTTTAGAATAAGGCTGTAACGTAACAAAATGTGGAAAACGGCAAGGGGAAATTGAACTCTATTCCCACTAATTCTGGCCAGGACTAGTAGTGCACCATACAGGGAATGGTGTCATTTTAAGACACAAAAACCTTTTATGTTATACTTTTGTTCTATTATATTAACAGTGAAATATAAAAAAGAAGTGTCTTGTGATAAAAAAAGGTTGGCAAATTAATTCCAAACTTACCGAACATGATTTACATCTTAGTTCTTCCCATTCACAATTAGAGACATCAGATTTCCTCATCAACATCATCCTTTAATCAACTATTGACTAGACTGGACTGGTTCAAGTAAAATAAACGCTTTTAAGAAATGAAAACAAAATCTCTATATTCAGGAGCTGTAGGTAGACTGGACTCCTGTAGAACCCCAGGCTCAGTGCAGTAGAGGAGCTCTAGCTTTGGGTATGGAGTGACTGAAGGGACAAAATGCAGTTACACCCAGGCAGAGAGAAATGGGGAATACAGATCATATACAGCAATACCTCAATAATACTACATTGTCTTCTTTTCAAGAATGACACAATATGCAAGAGTTTACTATGCATGCAGTCTGTCCATTCTAATCTTAATAAAGGACATATAGGGAACTAAGACAAGAGGATGAGGAGAGACAAACACAACAGCATAGAACAGAGCAGTGAGACATACAATGAAAGGGGAGAGAGAAGGGAATTAGATACCATAGTCTGGTAAGGGACATATCGAAATGTACCAGGGGGAGGGGCTGGTCAAACTAAAGGTGTCATAAAAAGAAATGCACCCCCCCTCCCCAAAGTTACAAATATTTTCACGACCCTCCCCTTGTACTGTAAAATAAATTGAACACCCTCCCCCCTCATAGAATTAACTCAAAATAATGTTTACGACCACAAATAACAATAACTGTAGCGACCCTGTGTTTATAAACGTGGATATCGACTTTGCCACTTCAGCATGCTTTTGTGGCACAGTCGATGCCAGGCAGGGCTACGGACCAGAAGGATGAGGTAAAACTGCTAATTTCCTGCAATTCTACACATTTTGTCATAGGAGAACGAGCTCACCTTCAATGCAGAGGAATACTCTGATATCTCAGGTACGCTTCATCAGTTATACTGTCCTTTTAGACACCAATAGACTTTCATGGTACTGAAAGTATGAGTCTCATAATTTACTACCTAGCATATTTAAACTGTGCTTGTTTATAGCCATAGTAGTGTTGGATGACACAAGGAATCACCGCTCCATGGCAAAATTAGTAGAATTGCATGAAATGAGTTATAAAATAGCCAAATCTTCTCGCCGATCCATGGCAAAATGTGTATAAATGCAGGAAATTAACTTTTTTTCCCCCGCTGTCAACAGGGGGGCCGCTGTCACGAGGGGGAGGGGTGTGTGTTACACCATAGAGAATGATAGAGGCCTCTAGTGGCCAAAAGGCCAATTTAGCATGGGCAGCGCCATTGAGGGCTTCCACCATTTTAATGTAGTCAACATGGTCGGACTTCCAACTTCATTGGCTGATGCCTCCTGGTGACTCTTTTGGAGTCATGTCCAACCGGGTCATCAGGTGGGATCAGCCAATCATGAAAAAGAAAATTGCCTACTTCAAAATGGAGATTGCCTCAATATACAAAGATGAGTCCTCTATCTATCTCTATGGTTTACACACTGTGTTGACCTACACAATGACATACACCTTGCGTTACACAGCAGTTCACACAGGGCCAGGGACCCAGTGAACTATGTGGGATTCATTGTAGTATTTGACAGCAGTTATGTTTTTCTTTGCGGCATCATGTCCTGATGACAAGAAAAAGCCCCAGAACATAGTCAATAGGAGAGACCTGCACTTTTATCTCTCTCTGCAGCTTTCTCTCCCTCTCCCTGTTATGTAATAGATGGCCAGGAGAGGTTGCAGGCGTGATGGAACCTGACAGACGCGACATCCCTCCTGCATGTGCCGGCATTACCCACCCTCCTCCTCTCCTTCCTCTCTCTGCACGTCCACACTCACTGACCCAGTCCCAGGACCCCCTGCTTCCTCTCATCTGTCTGTCTGCTTACCCTCTCTCTCCCTGGGCCATCGGTGCTAGCTGAGTATAGCCTCACCTGGCTGCCCCCTGCCGAGGCCCCCTGGTTCTAAGCTCCTTATGCCACGGCTAGCATCTTCCCATAACCCATTCATAAACACACAGCAGCACTGAATCACTGCTATCTAGGAAGAGCTGCAGCCACAAGTGCATCATCTCTCTTACTCTACACTCTCTTTTCAATGTGAGTTTTTACAACTCTAGAGATAGTTGATGTGGTTTCCTTGTCTTACTTTGTTGTGCTGAGTTACCCAGCTGCCCCCGTTTTTCAAACCTTTTCTTTGCACTGCCATCTCTGAGAACTCTCTCCTTCCTTTCAGGAGACCCACTTGCTCCCCCTCCTTTTCTAAAGTCTCTTCCCTCCCTTCCTTCGTTAAGATTTGGCTATCCTTTATCCCCCCTAATTCTCTACACCCTGGCCCACTGTTCAGGCCCCAGCCAATGGCTTTTATAATTATCCCCACTCCCCTCTTCTCTTTTCCAGCGTGGTGTAGCCTACATGTTCCTATATGTCACCTGACCCGGCAGAGTGGAGCTGAGGACACCGAGGAGGGATGAAGTGGAGACTCTTGCGTAATGAACTTATACGTGTGCAGACGGGTGGGTTTAGCCTATGTGTATGCGAGTGAGAGGGATGGAGAGGGAGTAGAAAGGGATGGAGAGGGAGAGATGGAAAGTGACAAAAGGGCGGGAGAGTGGAGTGTAGGAGAGCGAGTGCGGGCAGAGCGAGAGAGAGGACCACTGTCAGAGTCAATTCATTGTTGCTTGTTTACAAGTGACGCGGGAGTGGAAGGGGTGCGGGCGACAGGTAGTCATGCCCCTGTGGTTGGCTTTACATTCCCCTGTTTAACCGTCATGGGAGTTTATCCACGGAATGCAGGGCTTTTTCCATGTTTATTTCTCGTCACTTCATCTGAGCGGTTTGCTGCATTAATAAGCCCGGGGCAAAAAAAGAGAAAGGAAAGATAGAGATCAAAACAAATCTGTGTCGTTGACTGACAGGCAGGAAGTACATTCACAATGCTGTTACATGTTCAGTATGACAATGGCCGTGTTCGAGAGCATCAAATCTATGATGCATTGTGGGTAAATGTTGACAGATCTACAAATAATAATGAGTAGTTATTTATGGTGCTAAATGATTTGTAGATCAGTCAGTCGGCAGCGCTGTCGGCTGCAATGTCGAACAAGCCCACAATGTGAGCTTTGGCTGCGTTTAGACAGGAAGCCCCATTCTGATATTTTTTCCACTAATTGGTCTTTTGACCAATAACATCAGATCTTTTCACATCGGATCTTTTTCAGAGCTGATCTGATTGGTCAAAAGACCAATTAGTGAAAAAATATCTGAATAAACACAGCCATAGTGTCGGGGAAAGAGTGCGTAAGAGAGAGATGGAAAGTTTCTGAATGCCCATACACGTGTGAGTATATACTTGAATTGACAGCACAGCTGGCTGCGATGTTTGCTGCTGAGTGGAAAATTCCTACAACGGAGTATGGAGAGAGGGAAAATAGGGAGGAGGAGGAGGGGGCCACTAAGGGGGAAGGCAGGTCTAGGGTCGGAAAAGCAGGGGAGGGATTGGTTGGTGGGAAAGCTGCCATTGTGAGATCACAACCCCCACAACAGCTTCCACCCACATGGTGATTGAGCGGGCTCCTTGCAAAAGATTAATAGCTGAGACAAAAGTATCAATGAGAAAACACTGCCTATCTGTTATAATATGTCATTATGTGACTCATTCAAATTGACTGGCTTTCACATTGATGAAAATATACGTTTTAGTAGAGCTAGGTTTTGTAAAAAAGAGAGGGAACATTTCAGCATATATTGTTCATCCCACTTCTGATTCTTGGTAAATCATGTCAGGTGTACATATGTGTGCAAAGGTGATAGCTTGCCCATGCTGACCTGAAGCTGTGAAGCTTGGGTAATGCAGTCTTGTTGCCGCCAGGGGGTGAACACAGTCAGCCGGGCCATGTCCTCACCTGAGGGAACCCTCACACTGTGCTGTCTGGGAATGTGAAAGCTTGGGATGATACCCTCCGCATCAATTGTTTATTGGAAAACGTAACATGCTAGATTTCACCGGCAATCTAGTGCATTAAATCATCCCTGTTTGTAAAAAAAACTACATGAAAACATTTTTTAAACCTTATACGGCACTTTGATGTATCTGTGTTAGATTTCAGAGTTGATCAGTCACCAAAGAAGAGAGAATTCAGTGTGACATGTAGCCTACTGATGTGACTTGTACTGAACAGTGTTAGCAGCCGCATCCATTCAATCCCATAGTGACATGACAGGTTCTGTTTACTCATAATTTTCTGGAATTTCTGCATGACGCATTTCCCTCATTGGCTGACTGCAAACATAACTGAGTTTAGCAAGTGTACTTTTCCTACATAACATTTCCCCCAAAAAAGCCTCCACTTTTCCACAAACCCTTTCTGAAATCGTGAACATGTCAAACTATAAAGGGCTGTGAAACTGTTTGTTTATACGTGTTCTTATTGCAGTGGAAAGATATGGTGTATGGAAATACAGAGATGTGTGCCAATCTGTTTAGGGTTTATATACAGTACAAGTTTCAGTAAAGCAGTGCAGTGTCTGGGAGGGATGGAGAGAGAGGTTAGGGGTTCTGATGGGGGGGACGCTGACAAACACTACTTGCTTTTGTTGCCAGGCCTTTCTTTGTGCGTTAGACAAACAATCAGTCTGCTCCAGAATTCCCCTGTTTACGTTCCCCTGGCGGTGTCTTTTCCTCAGGAGGGCGATGGGGTCACTGAATTGGGAAATGAAGACTGTTTCGATGTGTATATGTCAGGCAAACATGGGTGAAGTCAGTGAAGTCCACACAACCCATCTCCCTCCCTTCCCAAGCATTCTTTTATAGTGGTGCCTGTCAACAGATGTATCAGGTAAGGCCTGGATATAGCCTACTCAGTATACTGTATGTCTAGCCATCTGCAATAGGTTACATTAAACACGGTCGAAAATTACATTTCCCCATGTGAGTTTCACTTCTCCCCAACTCTCACAACTACTAATCATTCATTAAGATAATAATCAGTCATTTTTTTCTCGCCCCCCCTTATCATTACCATTATATAATACCCACGCTGCACTGGCACAGAAATAGCTTGCTAAGCTTCTTTTTTTTTCCTGATACATTTTCTTACACCATGATATTGGCAGGCTCAGCTAACCCACTGTTAACAAAGGGATGGCGGAGGAGGAGGCAATAACAGACCAGGGAGCGGGTGAATTTAAATTTAGTCACATATTTATTACATAAATATATAGTAAAATAGACCAGCGACAATTACCATAAAAATATCTTCCTTTAAAATCCTGACCATAAACAAAGATTTGAAAATCACACACTGACAATTACAAACACGCTGATTGTCTGGACCGGTCATAAGCAGCCCACCACAAAAACCTGACATCACACCACCCACTGGACTCTTATTGGAGGAGAGGGAGGGTTCTGAGAGAAGGGGATAGGACGAAGGTACAGGTTCAGGAGGAAGGGGGTGGAGTTTGGGGTGGGGTTAGTTGGTTGGTGGCGGTGGTAGGTGTGATGACGGTGTGGGTGGTGTGAGAGGAAATCACAGTATATATTCAGAGGTTGTGTGTGTAAGAGAGAGAGAGTATTTTGCCCAGAGCTTGCCTACGGCCTGCCTGTGTTTGACTACCTTGTATTTGTCCCTGTGCTTTGTGGGAATTGATCCTGAATACTGTTTGTCATGTCCTTGTAACAGTGACTGCATCTGAGATAGAGGGAGAATCTCAATTGCATACTAATCGTGTCCTCTCTCCTTCTCAAAACCCATTGGATGGGAAAGCCAGAGGTCCCTCCCCTCTGATCTTTTCCTCCAATAGATTTTGTGGAGAGGACTCGAGGAGTATGCAATTGAGATTCTCCCAGAGAAACTGAGAGAAAGAGAGAGGAAAAGAAAAATGGAAAGCGAGAAAGTCTCGAGTCCCTACTGGTGGTGCACTGTCTTTAGCCTGTTGAAGGCCACATGTTTGTGCTATCTCTGGCCACTACCAGTTACGGCAGTCTCAGATCAAGACTACAGCCTTGCAATATCCTTTCTTCAAAGTGTCTCTTGTACACTGCAATCACACATATCCAGATTGAACCTCAAGGTAAGAACCACAGGGTCATCTGGTTTTTTCCTTTGGCTGCAGTCTCTTAAAATCTCATTCTAGAGGCCCTGTTTAGGTGTCACAGGGGACGTGTTCTGCGGTGTGTTCAAAGACAGGTATACTGTACATACACAAGGTGTCATTACATAGAACTATGTGTTACGTGGCTGCCACAGACTGACCTCTGACCTGACCTTGCGAGAGGTCATGACCCCAGAGTGTCTGTGAAGCACCCACCCTCATAACCTTCCCGCAGCCCTCAGCAATTGCAGTGAAGAAGGGAACCTATATCAAAGGTCAGTGATACAAAAGTATACCAAAAAGTCTTAGTTGTAGTAGTAGTAGTAGTAGAAGTAGTAGTAACAGCGTAAAAAAAGAAGAAAAAAGGTTTCTTTCATATATTTTGACAGATTTACATGTACTGCTGGCTGAAGGTTTTGAAGTCTGTTTTATGTATCAATAACCACAAATACACTGAGTAGTTGAATAATGGACAAGTTGATTTTTTCTTTTTTTTGTGGCACAAAAATGACTCAAACCAGAGGAAATAGATTCCAACCCATCGGTATTGAGACTCACACCTCTGTGTCTTTCCATGTCATACTTGAAGTGCACCGTCAAGATCTTTTGAATCAAATTGGCACGTGGCCCCTCTCTGGATAGAACAGCGGATCGCAAAAGTTCAGGTAATATACAGCGACACAAAGATCATACACACACATCTGTACAACAAAACATCACCCAGAGTGTAGTCCCTATTCCAGGACTGGAGAACAGTGGCGACACAGGCAGTTTGACATTGAGCCTTAGACTGAATTTAGTAGTGGGTAAGGTACTGTAGTATAGTACCATCCCACTGGGCACAGACGTCACTTCAACGTCTATTCCACGTTGGTTCAACGTAATTTCATTTTTTTTTTACGTGGAAACAACGTTGATTCAACTGGGTATTGTTAATCTATGGGCTCAATTAGACCAGTCCGTTTCTGTGGGAGAACGTTTGATCCCTTTGCTGGATTTCAAAACTAGCTTAACAGAGCATTTCTCTGGCTTTGCATACAATAAAAGGCTTAGGTAGAGGATTGGCCGATGGGATTGCAGGGTAATCTGCGCTAGGAGGGTACATGTCAGAGCAGTGCCAAGGAAAAGACAGGAGACAGCATGGGAAAAGGAGGGGTTAAGGAAAGCACCCTTTGAGGCCTCACTTTCAAACCTGAGCAGTCTCGACCGATCAAACCCGTTTTCAACCTGACAAACATTGCATATGTATACATACAGATGGCTAATTCTTTAATATATATTTTTTTGCTAATTAGCATACATTCCTTGCTGTCTAGGGATATATGTTCCACCGCACCTTTTACAAAAATATCTCCACGATTAGTAATCTCAATAGACATTGTACACACATAGGTAGTCCGAGCAGCATAAAGCCGACCAACCAACTCACCAACTGTAATCACCTGCCTTCAAAAGCTCCTAAAGGTGTTACCTATTAGTGCTAATAACTCATTGGCAACAATTTGGTCCAGTAGTTAACAGACTCAATACAGGACAATCTGACGAGATTGCCAGAGCGATTGCTTCACTCCCATTCATAGATCTTCACGCGTTATAATATTCACAGCTCTCCATGTCTGAGATAGTGAGCAGGTTACAGCGCAGGTCAAGAAGTGGAGCTCCATGGGCCACAGAGGGGTTATAGAGCTTTTTAATGACTATAGTCACGTGTCCCCTCTTACTCAACATACTAGAGGAGGGTTTACCGAGAGACACCTAACAGTCACCACTTTTAAAAGTCAATGCATGTCACAACACAAAATGAAGTCGCACACAAGTACGTGCCCAACCTCTTTCTCTAGACCATGCACACACACACACGCACGCACGCACACACACTCTCCTAACTCCTTTTCCTGTAACATAGTTATCGTTGGCAGGATTAAAATGTCATAATATGGTTCTTTCATTAGATCCCTCTGAGTTTTTTTCTTGCCTCTGTTGCATCAGCATTGCCTTCATGGGGGTGTTGGCTCTAGTCAGTTCTAATGCTCTGTGACGATATCCTCATAAGGTTATTCTCAAAAAACCTAAGCTGGAAAAACATATTTCCCCAAAGTTCCCAACTCTATTACCTGCATTTTCTCAAAGCAAACCAATGAACGTCCACACCAATCATCAATCTCTATATAAAATACTGCAGTACAGTGTCACAGAGCAGCAATACAAAACTCAGTCAATAAGGCAGCCGTTTCAAAACCTGCAATGCCCCTAGTGGCCAAAACAAGAGAACCCAGGACAGATGTAACACTATTAACAGTCTGTTTCCCATTTGCAAGCTGAAAGTCATTCCAGCCGAGCCCCTTTAAGTATTACCCTGCTCGCATTCTGCACTTTTGAGTTACAAGCCCCGCACCCACCTCCTAATGGTTCCCAAGCCCCCCCTAAAACTCTCTCCGCCCAGCCTATTGAACACTATTGGCTACATTCTTCAAGGGAAATAATAATGGAAGTCTATGACAAGGCTCTGTTTTACAGAAACCTGTCTCGTACTGCGGCCTCAAAAGATGCTTAGGGAGAACAAAGCAGGTCAGTGCATAGTCAGCACGGCAAGCGTCCACAACACACACATCCACGTACACACCCAAACAGACGCAGACGGACACACATACACACACACACACATATACACACACACACCCCGCTGGGCAAAAACTGGTTGAATCAACGTTGTTTTCAGATAATTTCAACCCCAAAATTCTGTGATGACGTTGAATCAACATAAGGGATTTTTTTCATTTTCTCACCCAACTTTTAACCTAAATCCAATGACATGGTGATTTTTGTTGTTGATTTCACGTTAGTTGACAACTCAACCAAATGTAAATCAAAACTAGAAGTTGAACTGACGTCTGTGCCCAGTGTTACACACATCCACCACAAACAAATGTAAGCCGTACCAAGCTTCCAATGCATCAAAGTATTGGACATTAAGCACACATCAATAGAACAGGTCTGTGGACAGAGGAGCAAAGCTTTTCCTCAGATGGTGAATTGCTGCCACATTGGATGGAAGCCGTGCAAGTGGACCATTAGCCAACTGTGTGGGGGAGCCGAGTATTGCTGCTTGCACTTTAGCTGTAAGGGGAAAGCGCATAGACCGGAATATCAAGCAGGAATCCACTGTCTGTGATAGTTACAATTGATTTTATACACTGTATGTGTTTCTGTGTGTAGTAAGCAAAGGTGGGACATGTTCCTTCTGGACCATAGGGCATAATTGGTTTTGGGGCAAGGAACTGTCCCAAATACAGAAAACTCCTGTGTGAGTGCTCACCATGCTGTCAGGGTTTATCACCAAACACATACATGCACATTCAGCCACCCACCCACCCTGAAGCAGACAGAGTGAATATAGGCAGACAGAGACAGAAAGATAGAGTGACAGACAGTAACACACACAGAAATATTCTCTCATTTGTGTCTAACAAAGCTATGAGGATATGGAGCTGTTTCTTTGCAGTAGGAGAAAGGATAAGGGGAAAGAAATGGAAAAGGGTTGTTCCACCAATTCGGTGCCGTTTTTTGAAGTGTACAAAAACAAAAGGTTGGATTTCACCTAATTTGAACATTCTGTCATAAAGATCACATGTTCAACTTCATAAAAAAAAAAAAAAAATTCCCATCTCAAAAGGATAAATAAAAAATTTACTATAGTAAGTGCCTATTAAGTGCCAAATAAAGTAACAGGGTTGACGATTTCATCTTGAATCAGCCACAACTCCCCTTGTGACAGGGGAATGTAAGCTTGTTGTGTGCAACAGAGAGGGGCAATTGAATGCAAGCTTTTTATTTTCTTTTAACATTTCCAGCCTATCTATCTATGGGTAACAGGGTTGTGCTCAGCCCACTCAGTTTTCTACCACAAAACACCAGCAAATGGCCAAAAAGAGTAGAACTAGCTCACCTGCTTTTACACTATGGTTTGACTATTAATGTTCAATATTTCTTGAGATTTTTTTTTTTGAAGGAATAGTTTCACCATATTAAAATGAGAGTTCAGTTCACATAACAGGGTTTACATTAAAATAAGGAACAGACGTAAATGAATCACTAATCACATGAATTAACTAATAATCTCCAGAAATGTATCATGCATCAAAATAACAAGGGCTTTACAATGATGGTGAAAACTGGATACATTTTGGGGTTAAGTGGGTTAAAATCTTGCAGAATTTTGCCGCTTAAGCAAGTCTTTATTTATATTGAAAAATCTGATTTATTGAATTCTCTATGTGATCTATATTAAATGGCACTTCATTTAATATAATAGGCTTTTAAAAATCAATATTGGTGCACAATTTCTACTTACAACATCATAGGGATTGTGTGGAACGACCCAAAACCAAAGAGAGGGACCACAGGACACAAACAGTACATACCATGACATTCTCCATCCAGAGAGCAAAAAATATGTGCTAACAATGGTGGTTCATCTAAGGTTTATCATCATTTATTTAGAACATTTTATTTTTACCTGAGAGAATCCTTCAATAGCTTTCTTATCCAGTCTGGGAAACAAGTGTGTGTCTGCGATTGTGTGTGAGTGTGTGTGTGTGTAGAATTGGTCACTGTGTTTTAGCCAACACTCTCATGGGTGGGTGCATGTTAAAACTAGCCATGCAAATTCATATAGTCTCACAGTAAACAACCTAATAGGGTCTGACAAGACCAGCACCACTCACTCAGATATTTCACTTAATTAAAAGCTCACCAAGAAACATTTGTGAATTTGTTTTTGTCAACTGCTGTGGCTTCGAGGCTCCAGCGACACTTATATAACGGTTCAACTAGTTCAAAGTAACAGTTAAAATGTTGCAAGCGCTACTTGGCCATTATCGGGTATTTCAAGTCTTTATGCTAACACAATCAATAACTACTTTTCTATTATAATCTCCAGACAGCCTTTAGAATCTAGGCTGCTGAGAGTGCATCTCAAGTACGTACATGCTGCTATGTCAGTGCACAGCCGGTTAAAGCTGTCTTGTTTATATATGGTGACTTGGTTTCATCAGTGCATTAACTGAGGAGAGGTTAGAGGTCATCCTGCCAATGCATGTTACTCGCACCTCACCAACGT
Organism: Coregonus lavaretus; assembly: GCF_964263955.1. Taxonomy (NCBI): domain Eukaryota; kingdom Metazoa; phylum Chordata; class Actinopteri; order Salmoniformes; family Salmonidae; genus Coregonus; species Coregonus lavaretus. Next base: position 79,712,962 of record NC_139988.1, on the reverse strand, counting down.
ACGTCACTCACCTCCCACTGAGCACCACAACTAAGCACAGACCGACGCTGACGTCTTTTGGAGTACTGTACTATACTGAACTATACTTTACTTGACTATCGGCCGTCTTTTTTTCGTGCGGTTTTAAAGTCCACGGACCGGACCAAATCTGAACCAATCATAGATGTCTATGTTTGGTTCAGATTTGGTCCGGTCTGGACTTTATTTGGCCCAATCATAGACGTCTATAATTGGTTCGGATTTGGTCCGGACCGGCCTTGATTTAGCCCAAACATACGTCAGATATGGTTCAATCCGTACCAAATCTGAACCAATCAAAGACATTTATGTTTCACAAGTTTGGACAGCACAGTACAGTAGCGCACAGCAGAGTACATTACAGAAGGGTAAAGTATAGTTTAGTACAGTAGAGTACAGCACAGTAGAGTATAGTACAGTATAATATACTGTATTTTACCCTACATGACTCTAATGTACTCTACTCTACTGAACTAAACTGTACTCTACTATACTGAATTCAACTGTACTCTACTATACTGAATTCAACTGTACTGTCCCTACCGTACTGTACTTTACTGTGCTGTACTGTTATGTTCAAACTTGTGAAACATAGCCTAGACAGCTATGATTTGTTCAGATTTGGTCTGGTCCGGACCGACCAAATTTGTACTTGTTTTGCGGCGGATCTCATTAGAATAATACACAGCATGCTTGCAAGTGTCTGTTTTTACATTTAACATTTACATTTTGGTAATTCAGCAGACTTACAGTCAGTGCATTCAACTAAGGTAGATATTTTCAACTTTCATTCAGAACGGAAAATTTACCTGATTTCAACGTCCGGAAATTACGAATTTTAAACGTCTGGAAAAGACGTCTTTTCACCTTTCATTCAGAACCTAAAATAAACCTTACTTCAACGTCTGGAAAGTACGTATTTTCGACATCTCTTCAACGTAATTTTGCTTACTGGGTAGATTCAATATTTTAAAGCTCAACTATGCAAGTGATTCGTTTTTCACTCAAATTTCGAAAAGAACAATACAAAGATACAATTGACGACCTTGTCTGAGGCTGCATGGGCCTTAGTTAGGTAGCACTGAATCGATCCACCGAACCATGAGAGTGTTGTATCATGTAGACAAATACTGTAACACAGATACAGACACACACACACACACAGATTCCGGAGCAGTTTACAACAGCACAACTCTATCCAATCTTCTATGATATCAACAGTGTCCTTCCAACTCCACTTGTCCTTTTGCCATCTCAACGAGTGGATCATGGTTGGACAGTGAAGACAGGGCCTTTGGCCATCCCGTCAAACCTGGGCCCATTCACTTGAAAGCCCTGAGCCTCGGCACGCACAGAGTAGCAAGGGTCTTTGCTTCCAGATCAAATGACCACTGGGATTGATGCAGTTGAGTTGGGTTGGGGGAATCCAGACAAGGTTGAAACAGCTTTAATATAAGCATGACTGCCAGGCTGGCTCGCCAGTAAAGGGAGCACGCTTTTGGAGGGGAATTGCATTGACATCTTGCTACTTGCGTTTCTTTTTTTGTCTTCACAAAACTACATTTGGTATAGGTGGAGCAAACAAAGGCCAAAAAAACAAAACATCAACCTGTTGGACTGAACCATGATAAGACTGCTGATGAAAGGACAGGGGTGTTGGGGGATTCCATTAAATGGGCTTTCCCAAATGAAGATGTATTGGGCAGTAGCCAGGCAAGCTGAGGCTTAGGTGTCACTTTATATTGGGAATATTAGTTAAGTCTTGACATTCCCCTACCCTTTGTTATTTAAGGATTTTAGATCAGCGATTCTCAACGGGTGTTTTGAACTTAAACAACTTAAACCAGGTAGAAAGTGTGTAGAAATGATAATTAATTTAAATGTGTAAATAATTTAATCTCTGAACAATGTTTCTTCAATCACAGTATTTTCAATATAGAGCTATTAGCAGCACTATTTTGGTTGATTTTGTGGTCTCAAGTCAGTGAGTTTATTAACATTCTTCATCAAGAATATGGGCAAAATTGTATTATTGACAATGAAAGAGAGGTGGGAATTTTGTTCCATTGTCATATAATTGCCTACATTTACTATCAATATAGAATTAAAAATAGTTTTCCAGATTGTATTTTGGCAATAATTTTACGCAATGCAAATATTGGGTCGCGACTGAGACAACCTGGTTCAATTTGGATTCCGGGACAAAACCAGTTGAGAACCACTGTTTTAGATCACTACCCCCACTCCTCCTTAACGACAATAAGTAGTGATCTAAAACAGTGGTTCTCAACTGGTTTTGTCCAAGGACCCAAATTGAACCAGGTTGTCTTAGTCGCGACCCAATATTTGCATGGCGAAAAATAATTGCCAAAATACAATCTATTTTTAATGCTATATTGATAGTAAATGTAGGCAATTACATTTATTATTAACGACCTCTACTACACCTTCACATCCTCTGTCTACTGTGGCTACTACCACTCTTCATCATTAACCTGGAGAGACCAGTCTGTTGTAGGTTGACACACACTGTAGCCATGAGTGTATAGCGCGTTAAGATTTGTTGCCAGGACATACTGTAGGGATGGCTAGCTATCTCTTTTCTAAGAATATGAGGCACAGGGTCAGAATAATAATGTCACGGGGTACTTTTGAATATGGATCGACATGCACGTGAGAGTGCACACACAAGCATGTATGAAGCATTAATATACGTTGCAATTTTTTCTCTTACTTTACAAGATAGCGGGATGCAGGAGCTGGCAAGGAAGAGCTCAAGCCTCAACATCCAGTTTGTGAGTGTTGCATATGAATTTACATATACTGGTTTTTCATATTTCATTTTCTGTATTTACATCCTTGGTTATGGCCAAAATAAAACAAAATAAAATAAAAAACAAACAGAAACGTTTTTGTTTTTTTAAAGATGAAAAAAGAACATAGTATTGCACCCTGCAGATGGGCAATATTCTCAGTTTGTTTGTGTGTAACATCGATGTGACACCACCGTCCATTCTGCTGGTGAGCGGAAGTGAGGTTGTGAGTACCGGGCTCATATCCAGCCCCGTCCTGTCAGCTACATTCAATACCATAGAGCACTCAGCCATTACAAAAGACTTCCCCCAAGCTCTGGGCTTTTCACATTTGGCTTCACTATCTATGGTCGTGGATACACCTGGGAGTGGCCAACTGCCAGCTAGCAATCAATTTCAGCATCTGTTGATGATGCAAGACTTTCCTAATGTTATGTATCCTATCCACGATCCTCCTAGAACCTATTTAATAGGTAGCAAGCGCAAAGGCTTGAGGGTAAGTCTTTAGTAATCACTAAATATGCGTACGGGCCACAAGCACATATATTTTTTTGCACTTCCACATGCGCCCGTGAATCATCACTCCTCCCAAGTTCTTTTGAGTTTTGTGTTGTGTGAGGTATGAGAAGATTGTGTTTAATTTTTTTTGTTTTTTTTTGGTTGCATTATTTTTCCTGTTTGTGATATTTTTCAAAGTCTTCTTTCATAAAAAAAGGAAACAAAATATATATAAAAAGAAAATATTCCTGTTTTGTTTGTTGTAAATTCCTCTTGATAAAAGGGACGGACAATCGGACAAATACACAGACAACAGAGAAGTCAACACAAACTATAGGTGATGTGAAAAATAAGTGACATTTCTGTCTACGTTACACTGCACGCATCGTCAAAAATTGACTACGGCTGTTCTTTTTTCTGTTTTACACAGAGCAGTTTAAGCGTCATAAACAAACAAACATCAACAAAAAAGAACATTGAGAGAAAATGTAGAGAAAAAAAAACTGCTTAATCTCCAAACGTTTAACTTTTGTTCAGGAGTCTTTTTAAAGTCATATTTTTCCTCATTTCGCTTTTCTGGGTTTATAATCATTTCATAATCATACATTTTTTCCCCAAAAGAAATTAGACTCAGAAGGTCAAGCAGCATTTCAACCCCTGTTGTCACACACACATACCCAATCAGCTCATGAGAACGAAGGACATCACTATTGCGATAACTTTTTTTCCTGTCATTGGACCTTTTTCAAAGAAGCTTGGAATTTAATCCATTGAATGCCGGTTCTGTTTCTCTTGCCAATCGTCTCCATGTGAAAGTTGGTGTCTCTCAATATCGTCCCTTTACTCCCACATTGCCTTATGGAGAGCTGAAGGGGGTATTTGAGGAAATAACGGGGGAGACCATCTAATATACTGCCATCTCCCCCTCCTCCAAGTTCACAACGGTGCTTCGACAACAGGCGACGATCCCCCTCTAACCCAGATGAAGGATGGAAGGAAGGGCTGAGGCCCCTACCATCTCTCTGTCCCGCTCCCTTCCCTTTGCTCTCCCACACTCTCTCGTTCACTCGCTCCCACTGCTGCTTCGCCATTCACATTCATTAGGCGATGCCGCCTTAAGTGAGCGGCTATGGCCATTCTTGTCTCACAAGAGAGAGGCCTAGATTCCATTTGGTGTCCATTTTCCAGGCCTACCGAACGCCTCCTACACTGGGTGGGGCGGATGGGTAGTAGGCCAGGGGAAGGAGTACGTACTGGGGGTGGATCTCGGTAGACTTGGAGCCAGGCGTGTGTAATGTGGCACAGGGCCTATGCTGAGAGGAGAGTGTGTGAGCGACAAACAGGCGGCCTCCTGGACCATCCTTCCCTCACCAAGGAACGTCTCCTGCCCAGTGGATGAGGGTTGAGGAGGAGGGCTGTTGGTTTAATACTGACAATGTGACGGGGTTGGTTGGGAGCCCGGCCCAGTGGGCCTCCATTAGACAGAGTAGGCCAGGACTCCCAGAGGAAGGCGCATGACTGACAGATGAGTTGGGGCTAGGTTGTTTAGTTGCTGATGAGGGTGGGGAGAGGGGTTGGGACCACTGCAGTAGTGCAAAACCCCCACCAGCCTGGCTTAGCCAGGGCTGGGGGTGGGGAGACTGGTGGAGTGGGAGTCTAGGGTGGGGCGGGGTGGGAGGGGACTCTGGCTTCTCCACCAAAGCGGTCTGAGGTCTGTTTACAGTGGATTTCCTGGTTGACTCCTCCTCCAGCGGTTGAGGTTGAGGGTTGACTCCTCCTACGGCGGTTGAGGTTGAGGGTTGACTCCTCCTCCAGCGGTTGAGGTTGAGGGTTGACTCCTCCTACGGCGGTTGAGGTTGACTCCTCCTATGGCGGTTGAGGGTTGACTCCTCCTACTGTGGCTGAGGTTGAGGCAGCGAGGCTTGGCCGTCTACTATGAGTACCCGCCATTCCCGATCCCGCCTGTTACTCCGCTCCATGTCTTCAGGCGTTCATCCACATGCTCCCGGGGTGCTGAAACCCATCCGTCCACATCCATTCATCCCTACCTCCGCCTCGTTCACTCGTAGAAAAACTACTACTTGGCATTCAATAAAAATAGGTTGTATTTTTTTCCTCAAATACAGTGCTAAACCCAGCCGGTTATAGCCTGGCCACCTCGGGGTTCACCGCCTCCTCACAGTGTATCGCTCCTCTAGCCAATCCTCTTCCAGGGCGACAGCTGGACTGTACGTCCATTGTCCTCCGTCACGTGATTTATTTGCTTCTGTTTCAACAGAAAAAAGAGGGATTCCAAATTCCAAAAGTGACACTTGGTCCCACATAACAAAAAAGAGAAAAGCAAAACATAATGGTTACCATCCTCCGCTCCCCCGAAAAAGAGGAGAGAAGTCACCATAGGGAATGGCAGGCCCTCCTGTCTTCAGTGGAATTTTGTTTTGTCTGAGTGATAGCACTGAGAATGTGTATCCTGTGCTTGTGTGATTTGTCGACGAGTTCACACCCATGCACACGTGCCTATGTGTGTTTGTTGAGTATCCTTAAAAGTGTGTGTCCGCGTGTGTGTGTGTGTGTGTGTGTGTGGGTAAAGAGGCTGGGGGCAGCTGCCCTGTGTCCAGAGGTGAGGTAGAGCCTGGCGGCGCCCCAGCCTTGAGGGTGTGCCCACTTTGAGGTAAATGGCAGCCGTCATTAGCCTTGCCCTTTCTCAGTGACCCCTACAGTAATGACGACTGAGTATGGAAGCCTGGAGGGGCCATACTGAGCTGAGTCACACAGGCGCGGATTCAGACTTACTTACCCTGCAGGTCAGGGCTACAGCACAGCAGTGTATACAGTAAATAAGGCTTTTGAGTTTCTGAGGTGAGGATGTGTGTGTGTGTGCTATTCAGGATGCTGTTGTCTCCATGCACTGAATCTACTTGCCAGCTATTAAATCTATCTTTCTCGCTCTCTCCCCTACTCCTCCTCTCTCTTTCTCCCTCCTCTGAGAAACCTCCTGCCTGCCAGTGGAGCCTCTCCTTCTTTCCCGCTTCTGTTCACTGTTATGACTTTCCTTGGAGAGAGAAGGGCTCAATTGTCATTCATGAGAGGGTCTACTGTTGGCACCAGAAGCACAGTCAATGACAAGGCAGGTCTGCCCAGTGTGTGTGTGTGTGTGTGTGTGTGTGTGTGTGTTTGAGAGTGTGTGTGTGCCAGTCACAGGAGCTAGCCTAATGACAGAACTGAAGGTAGATATAGAGCCATGGTCTGTAGTTTTACACATTTACACATTTCAGACAACTGGAGTAGCCTTCTAATACAGCACCTGACTTGGTTAAAAACATGCTCACGCTCCAGTCTGAAATTGTCTCAGTTGTGTTCAGACGTGATTGTAGGTACTAGTAGCTTTGCTCTACGGAAGGCGTTATACGGCACACTCAGTACCTCTGTGTGTCTCGGTGTGATGTCAGTGACCGTGTCTCCTGAATTATTGTCTTACACTAATTCTGAGACTAAAATTAGCTGACCAGTTTTAAAAGACAGTTGCCGTAAATTCAAACAGGTGCAAACCTGCAAAGACCACCATCTAGTGGCAATGAGTGACAACTGAGGCGCCTCCAATAGGGCTCTGAGAGGGAAGCCAGAGTGTGTGTGTTCACCTTGGCAAAGGGCTGCAACTCCCACTGGATAAGACATCGTGCTCAGACAGGGAGGGCCGCCAAACTGATTCCCAAAAACAGGTATGAAGAGGGGGTTGGTTAAAAAACTAAAATCCTTGTTTGTTTGACTCCTGCTGCTGGTGCGTTGTTTGTTGTTTATCATGTAAATGTCGGAAAAACGCAAGTCCTGCCAAAACCCTTCCCAGCTCCAGAAAAACATCCCTTCCTTTCCCAAGACGCCTCAAGTCGCCCCACTACTTCCTCCTCGGCAGCGGGGGGGCGCTACTCACACTTCCTGGTCCTCAAAGACCTCTAGGAAGAGCGGGGGGAAAAGTTCCGTTGGACACTCCACCTTCATGTGGAGGAAGCGGCTGGCGTGGCACGCCCCTATCATACGCAGGTCCGTCACCTTCATCAGCAGCTTGGGCCAGAAGTGGGGAATGTTATGCTTGCGGTAGTTGATGTAGTGTTCAAACGCCAGCAGGTAGGTCTCCTGGCATTTCTCGATCTTGTCAATGTTCGTCAGGCCTGAGCGGTCTGTGGCCAATGGCAAGGGGAGGGAGAAAAAAGTGTCAGTAAACGGAGAGGGTAAAATTCCACCTAGCCTATCAGAGGGAAAGATGTAGGCCTAGTTGTTTTCAGCTAATAGTACAGCAGATTTTATTTATACTTACTTATAGTTCCTTCAGATCCACACAAAGTGCCTAGGTAGTAGTGGCTAGGGGGTGGATTTGGAACTCGGCCTGAATCCTCTCTGACCTGAATGACCTCAGTTGACCTCTGGCCATTGACCCATGACCCCGTCCTCACCTGAGCTCATGAGCAGCACAGCCTGCAGCAGCGCCACCTCCGTGTCGTCCAGGTTGAACTGCGCCAGGCTCTTGCCCAGGTCGAAGATGGCGTCCGACACCACGCCCAGGCCGCCGTTCTTCAGCTGCTCCCGCTTGACCGCCATCTCGCCGCTCAGGGTCAGTGTCTCGCTCTCTGGGTCGTAGCGCACGGCGGCGCGCAGCGACATGATCTCCATACAGCAGCCTTTCAATAGGATGATCTGGTCCTCACAAGGCAGCTGGACGGAGGATAGGAGAGAGGGAGGAGGGAAAACAAGTGAGAGTAATAGTACAGTTTATTGGTTGGTTTCATAGACTGAATTGTACAGCAATATACAATCATAGATTTTCATCAAATAGTAAGTGTTATAGTGTGTTTATTTTTACTATCATTGTCGGGACATTTTGCTGGTCACCACAAGGAAAAAGGCTATTGTATGCTTAGGGGTGAGGTTTAGGATTACAATTAGGGTGAGGGTAGAATTAAGGTTATGGTAAGGGATTAGGTTTAGGGGTTAAGGTTAGGTTAAGGGTTAGGGGTTAGGGAAAATGGGATTTTGAAGGAGAATCAAATGTTTGGTCCCCACAAGGATAGTAAAGAAACGTGTGTGTGTGTGTGTGTTTGTGTGTGTAATAGTGGGGTGTGTGCATTGATCAGTTTGGTGATGAATAGGATGGAAAAGGTCTGGTAGCAGCCTGTTCATGTCATTGGAGTTTTCAGTTCAGAGAGAGAAAGGAGGAGAAAGAGAGTGTTACAGAATGTAAACAAAATGAACTTGAAGGCACTTTTCCATTCTTCGATTGGAATTTCAAAGTACATTTACGTAAGTTGACATACTTTCCAACCGCAGTGGTGTAGGCTTTGTGTGTATTGTACTTATAATCATGTTATTTTCAGCAGCACTCTACATTTACCCATTCAGCCATTTTGTTTGTTCCTTAGGGTGTAGTCAGAGAAAATGTACATCATGCATTATAAATATTTCAAGTTCCTATTGCAAGTTCCTATTGCATTTCATTGTGGTGTGTGTGTCCTTAGATGTGCTGTGATTCATACAGTGTGCTGAGGGGGCTTACATTCCACGCCCACACCCACACCCACAGGGCTTTACCTCCGAGAACATGGGCAGTTTTTTGGCAAAGTCGACGACGCGGGTGATGGCAGGGGTGATAATCTTGGTGAACTCACTGAAGGCCTCCAGGTCCACCTTGTCTCCGTCCGACGTGGGGGCCACCGGAGACTGACCTATGTCCTCCGGCTATGGGACAGGACAGGGTACACAGGGATACACAACACACGTTAACAGATAGCCAGCAGCTGCACTTAGGAACACAAGTCAAGAAACTTGAGTTAAGTACTTTGTTATGCCATAAGAGTGTGTTCATTTGGTTGCTGGTAAGATGCCATAAATTAAGGACATCCAACAAAAGTGTGAAATTAGATATAGCAGACACATTACAACGACTGAATCGTTTTTAAAAAGAAATGGTTGACATCATTGATGAAGGCGAGATCATGTGTAGTAAACAACTTCTCAGAGCGCTAAAGAAAAGTTAATGGTCATGCAGAATATGTGGTTGCTTTACATGCACCACTAGCAGATGGGATTCTATGGAGCTCTGTAAAAGACACATCTGGCTCAAACTCTTAACCTTGGTCCATCCAATTTCATTGTGAGTTGAGAAAGGGCTGAAATGTAACATAACAAAAGGCATTGTCTTATTTTATACAATGAAGGACGCACAATCTATACAAAGCTTATGGATTGTGTGACTGAGTCAGACTTGAAGCAATCTGGAGTATGCGCCCGAGAGTCCGGCAATTACCAAAAATTTGAATAATACAATAATGTATTTGATTACAGTACATAAATTTTTCTCATCCTAACTAAAGCCGAGTTTCAATTGTTCGAGGATAGCCGTGTTTATGTTTCAGAATTGAGAAATAGTTATCTCTTGACAGAACAAAAAAACAACCGAATTTCAACTGAAAACAAGCCACATTCTACAGCTCTGTAGTGAACTAACTCAAACCAACTGCAAAATGAACCCGTCTAGGTTCCAAAGGTTGACAAAGTCATTCAGGGGTTAAAGATGGTAACCCTAAGTATGTTAACCCTGTCTAAGCCGCTTGTTAAAATAGGTCAAGCACTTACTGTTAAACCACTCTATTAGCAAACTGGGTTTGAAACTAGGTTGGGTGACCAGAGCAGCATTTCAGGAGGCACTGGCACACAAAGGACAAGTTATGGTCAAAAATCCTTTGTAACCAATGCCCTGAAACAACCTCATCATCACTCATGGGGCGCAATTCAATTTGCAGAGGGGCTCTTTCCATCTTGACCTTCAATCAAATAGGTTAGACGTAATATAAAGGGTCCTCTGCAGGACACAGGGCTGGAGGAGGGAGGTGGAGTGGACTGAAGCTTTTTGATTTGGTCGGGTGATTTTGATTCGAAGTGGCTGGGCGATAAAGGTAGTCTATGGCTTATTAGCTACTGTTAAATGTAAGTTATTTACTAGCATACATTCTTGTCAAGAGCGACTTACAAGTGCTAACAAAATGCATTACATACTGTATAAAATTGATATTAAAGGGAAACTTCACATCTAGACACTATTTGAGGTGTTTTTCCAGTCTCCCTACATAATTATGAGTGATGAGAGGGTGTTTCAGACATAATTATGCACTATAGCTGTATTTATAGATTTTTTTTCGTGCCAGGAGACGTTATTGGTTGAAGCTTTTTTTTTTACATTTAGCTCATTAAATTACTTCACCAATCAGTGCAGATAGATAAGGCAAGCTAGTTGTTTACATGCATGATGGACAGACAAGTGGGTTTGAGGAGGGTTGAGGATGAGGCTTGAAGCACTGGGAATTTGCATTATATTGATTAGGTCCACAGAATTATACCTAGGAGGCGCGGCTTCTATGGAGGAACTTTGAATGTCCTTTGAGCTAGCTAGCTAACAAGCTTGTGTGTGCAGAGCGGCACCAGAATTAAAAACAGGTATTTCCTTTATATAGTTAATAAATCCAACGTGAAACGTGATAACTAGCATTGAAAAGGTTAATTCATTCTTCTCAAGCTAATTAAAAATCTCTCTATTTTCTGAATAAAACGTCAAAGTAACGTCAATTCAGTCAGTAACCTATGCTTCGGAGGGGGGAGGGGCAGGTAGCCTAAACACGCATAGGTAAATATTTTCAGCTTGCAGGCAGACACTGGAATACGTTTCTGAGTGACAGAGTGAGGGCTTTGCATAGGCGCTTTGTTGCGTTGGGACTAGAAAAAAATGCCTGGAACATAAAATAACGTTATTAACCGGTTCCCATGCTTTTAAAATAACGGTTTTGTTCCTGAACAGTATGGATCACTTTCATTCCAGGTTCCATGTCTGTTCCTTGAAAAATGTGTTTATTTTATGGTTTTCTGTTCTGTTCCCTGAACCGGTTCCAACCCCTGCAGACAGCCCTACTTACTTGAGCCGAAATACATTGAAGAGGAGTTGAGACAGCAAGAAAAATAATTGCGAGACCAGCAAGCAGCGGCGGCAGCCTAAACCAGCTGGATCAAGAATCAGGAGGGCAAATGAAAAACAAGTAAGTCATTTTGCTGTTGGTAGCTAGCTAGCAATATAACCTCTATTTTTACATGAGGCAGTTGTTCAGTACAGTACAATTTGGTGATTGATTCGGCCATAACGGGGCTTGCTAGTACCACAACAACCAAGCTAGCCAAGTTTAGCTATACCTAAAATGTACTGTAGTCTAACATTATAGCTAGCCTACTGGAGAAATGTGTTGATGATGTTGGAGAGTAAAGGAATGACTGGCTTTATGACTCATATCAGTCTTGGAGTAACTATACCTGTGTGTTGTAGCCAGCTAGCTAATATGTGTCTGTGGGATGTCTCATGTCCTATACCATGCTGCTACAGTAAGAATACAGATCGTACACAATGATTGCCCATGAATGTCTAATGGTGTTTTCGTCTTTCTCTCACAGACAACACCACTTGGATTTAAAGAAGTTGATGACTCTCAAGAGGAGATGTGAAAAGTCCCATAACAACAATCTCCCCTTGTATCAAAGTGACTCCGAACACCTCACTGCACCACCCAAGCACACCATACAGTGCCTTCAGAAAGTATTCATACCCCTTGACTTATTCCACATTTTGTTTTGTTGCAGCCTGAATTCAAAATGGATAAACATATATATAGATTTTTTTTTTTTTTTTTTCAGTTATTGAAAATGAAATACAGAAATATCTCATTTACAGAAGTATTCACACCCCTGAGTCAATACTTTGTAGAAGCACCTTTGGCAGCGATTACAGCTGTGAGTCTTTCTGGGTAAGTCTCCAAGAGCTTTCCAAACCTGGATTGTGCAACATTTGCCCATAAGCTCTGTCAAATTGGTTGTTGATCATTGCTAGACAACCATTTTCAGGTCTTGCCATAGATTTTCAAGTAGATTTAAGTCAAAACTGTAACTCGGCCACTCAGGAACATTCACTGTCTTCTTGGTAAGCAACTCCAGTGTATATTTAGCCTTGTGTTTTAGGTTACTGTCCTACTGAAAGATGAATTCATCTCCCAGTGTCTGGTGGAAAGCAGACAACCATGTTTTACTCTAGGATTTTGCCTTTGCTTCTTTCTGTTTCTTTTTATCCTGAAAAACTCCCCAGTCCTTAACGATTACAAGCATACCCATTACATGATACAGCCACAATTATGTTTGAAAATATGGCGAGTGTTACTCAGTAATGTGTTTTATTGAATTTGCCCCAAACATAACACTTTGTATTCAGGAGAAAAAGTTAATTGCTTTGCCACATTTTTTGCAGTATTACTTTAGTGCCTTGTTGCAAACAGGGTGCATGGCTTCCTTCTTTTCACTCTGTCAATTAGGTTAGTATTGTGGAGTAACTACAATGTTGTTGATCCATCCTCAGTTTTCTCCTATCACAGCCTTTCAACTCTGTTTTAATGTTACCATTGGCCTCATGGTGAAATCCCTGAGCAGTTTCCTTCCTCTCCGGCATCTGAGCTGGGAAGGAGGCCTGTATCTTTGTAGTGACCGGGTGTATTGATACGCCATCCAAAGTGTAATGAATAACTTCACCATGCTCAAAGGAATATTCAATGTCTGCTTTTTTTTTAACCCATCTACCAATAGGTGCCCTGCTTTGCGAGGCATTGGAAAACCTCCCTGGTTTTCGTGGTTGAATCTGTGTTTGAAATTCACTGCTCGACTGAGGGACTTACAGATAATTGTATATGTGGGGTACAGGGATGAGGTATTAATTCAAAAATCATGTTAAATCCTATTATTGCACACAAGAGTGAGTCCTTGCAACTTATTATGTGAATTGTTAAAGCTGCAACATGTAACTTTTTGGGCGACACAAACAAATTCACATAGAAATTTGAGTTATAGATTGATCTGTAATTCTCATTGAAAGCAAGTATAAGAAGCAGTAGATCTGTTCTATGTGCGCTATTTCTATGCTTCCCATTCTTAAGTTAGATTTTTGCGTCTTTTACTTTCGGTTTTGTACACCAGCTTCAAAACTGATATTTCACAGCGGTTTAGATGGTGCAATGATTCTCTACACTACACTTGCTTGTTTTGTCACATAAACTGAAATTAGGCAAACTATTAGAATTTTAACAACCAGTAAATGGTAGAGTGATTTCTGCATAGTGCATCTTATTTAGGCTTGCCACAACAAAGGGGTTGAATACTTATTGACTCAAGACATTTCAGCTTTTCATTTTTAATACATTTGCAAAAATCTTGAAAAACATTATTCCACTTTGACATTCGGGGGGGGGGGGGGGGGGTATTGTGTGTAGGCCAGTGAAAAAAAAATCAAAATTTAATCCATTTTAAATTCAGGCTGTAACACGACCAAAATCTGGAAAAAGTCAAGGGGTGTAAATACTTTCTGAAGGCACTGTATGCAAGTATTCCCTTTGTAGAACTGTAGTATTTATTATAAGCGTTAGTAGTATATTTTTCTTCTACTGTACAGTGCATTCGGAAAGTATTCTGACCTGTTGACTTTTTCCACATTTTGTTACGTTACAGCCTTATTCTAAAATTGATTACATTAAAAATGTCCATCAATCTACAGTCATGGTCAAAAGTTTTGAGAATGACACAAGTATTGGTCTTCACAAAGTTCGCTGCTTCAGTGTTTTTAGATATTTTTGTCAGATGTTACTATGGTATACTGAAGTATAATTACAAGCGTTCCATAAGTGTCAAAGGCTTTTATTGACAATTACATTAAGTTTATGCAAAGAGTCAATATTTGCAGTGTTGACCCTTCTTTTTCAAGACCTCTGCAATCCGCCCTGGCATGCTGTCAATTAACTTCTGGGCCACATCCTGACTGATGGCAGCCCATTCTTGCATAATCAATGCTTGGAGTTTGTCAGAATTTGTGGGGTTTTGTTTGTCCACCTGCCTCTTGAGGATCGACCACAAGTTCTCAATGGGATTAAGGTCTGGGGAGTTTCCTGGCCATGGACCCAAAATGTCGATGTTTTGTTCCCCGAGCCACTTAGTTATCACTTTTACCTTATGGCAAGGTGCTCCATCATGCTGGAAAAGGCATTGGTCGTCACCAAACTGTTCTTGGATGGTTGGGAGAAGTTGCTCTCGGAGGATGTGTTGGTACCATTCTTTATTCCTGGCTGTGTTTTTAGGCAAAATTGTGAGTGAGCCCACTCATTCATCAGAGAAAATGACTTTACCCCAGTCCTCAGCAGACCAATCCCTTTACAGAATATCAGTCTGTCCCTGGTGTTTTTCCTGGAGAGAAGTGTCTTCTTTGCTGCCCTTCTTGACACCAGGCCATCCTCCAAAGGTCTTCGCCTCACTATGCGTCCAGATGCACTCACACCTGCCTGCTGCCATTCCTGAGCAAGCTCTGCACTTGTGGTGCCCCAATCCCGCAGCTGAATCAACTTTAGGAGACGGTCCTGGCGCTTGCTGGACTTTCTTGGGCGCCCTAATGCCTTCTTCACAACAATTGAACCTCTCTCCTTGAAGTTCTTGATGATCCGATAAATGGTTGATTTAGGTGCAATCTTACTAGCATTAATATCCTTGCCTGTGAAGCCCTTTTTGTGCAAAGCAATGATGACGGCACGTGTTTCCTTGCAGGTAACCATGGTTAACAGAGGAAGAACAATAATTTCAAGCACCACCCTCCTTTTAAAGCTTCCAGTCTGTTATTCTAACTCAATCAGCATGACAGATTGATCTCCAGCCTTGTCCTTGTCAACACTCTCACCTGTGTTAACGAGAGAATCACTGACATGATGGCAGCTGGTCCTTTTGTGGCAGGGCTGAAATGCAGTGGAAATGTTTTTTTGGGATTAAGTTCATTTCCATGGCAAAGAGGGATTTTGCAATTAATTGCAATTCATCTGATCACTCTTCATGACATTCTGGAGTATATGCAAATTGCCATCATCAAAACTGAGGCAGCAGACTGTGAAAATTAGTATGTGTCATTCTCAAAACTTTTGACCACGACTGTACACAGACAATACCCCATAATGACAAAGCGAAAACAGGTTTTCAGAAATGTTAGCAAGTGTATTAAAAATGAAAAAAAAACAGAAATAGCTTATTTACATACATATTCAGACCCTTTGCTATGATACTCGAAATTGAGCTCAGGTGCATCCTGTTTCCATTGATCATCCTTGAGATGTTTCTACAACTTGATTGGAGCACCTGTGGTAAATTAAATTGATTGGACATTATTTGGAAAGGTACACACCTGTCTATATAAGGTCCCAACACAGTTGACAGTGCATGTCAGAGCAAAAACCAAGCCATGAGGTCGAAGAAATTGTCCATAGAGCTCCGAGACAGGATTGTGTCGAGGCACAGATCTGGGGAAGGGTACCAAAAAATGTCTGCAGCATTGAAGATACCCAAGAAGACAGTGGCCTCCATCATTCTTCAACGGAAGAAATTTGGAACCACCAAGACTCTTCCTAGAGCTGGCCGCCCGGCCAAACTGAGCAATCGGGGGAGAAGGGCCTTGGTCGGGGAGGTGACCAAGAACCTGATGGTCACTCTGACGGAGCTCCAGAGTTCCTCTGTGGAGATGGGAGAACTTTCCAGAAGGACAACCATCTCTGCAGCACTCCACCAATCAGACCTTTATGGTAGAGTGGCCAGACGGAAGCCACTCCTCAGTAAAATGTGCATGACAGCCTGCTTGGAGTTGGCCAAAAGGCACCTAAAGGACTGACCATGAGGAACAAGATTCTCCGGTATGATGAAACCAAGATTTAATTCTTTGGCCTGAATACCAAGCGTCACGTCTGGAGGAAACCTGGCACCATCCCTAATGTGAAGGATGGTGGTGGCAGCATCATGCTGTCTGGATGTTTTTCAGCGGCAGGGACTGGCAGGATCAAGGAAAAGATTAACGGAGTAAAGTACAAAGAGATCCTTGATGAAAACCTGCTCCAGAGCGCTCAGGACCTCAGACTGGGGCGAAGGTTCTCCTTCCAACAAGACAACGACCCTAAGCACACAGCCAAGAAAACACAGGAGTGGCTTCGGGACAAGTCTCTGAATGTCTTTGAGTGGCCCAGCCAGAGCCCGGACTTGAACCCGATCAAACATCTCTGGAGAAACCTGAAAATAGCTGTGCAGCAACGCCCCCCATCCAACCTGACAGAGCTTGAGAGGATCTGCAGAGAAGAATGGGAGAAATTCCCAAATACAGGTGTGCCAAGCTTGTAGCGTCATACCCAAGAAGACTCAAGGCTGTAATCGCTGCAAAAGGTGCTTCAACAAAGTACTGAGTAAAGGGTATGAATACTTACAGTATGTAAATGTCGTATTTCAGTTTTTTTATATAAATGTGCAAACATTTCTAAAAATCTGTTTTTGCTTTGTCATTATGGGGTATTGTGTGTAGATTGATGAGGGGAAAAACGATTTAATCAATTTTAGAATACGGCTGTAACGTAACAAAATGTCAAGGGGTCTGAATACGTTCCGAATGCACTGTATATACAGTATGTCATACATTGCCATAACTGTTCCTGCATACTGCTGTGTAAATTCACCTCGGTCTCCAGAGCAAATAAACGTGCCTTGAATATTAGCCATGTCTACTTATTTGCTATATTGGCAAACAAATCTGTTTTATTGAATCATGTTTACTTGCCAACAAATTAAAGTTTAAATGATATACCAACTCCCTGCATCATTTGTTTTAGCAGTAAGATTGAAGCTAGTTTATCCAAATACATTTCATGAATATCACAATTAATTTATCAAGAAGTTAAAGTCAACACTTTATTGGTTTCTGATGCAGCTGGAATCATTGGTTTCTGATGCAGCTAGAATAATTTAGTCACTTGTCAGTACACTTGTAAAAAAGCTATAAAACACCATTATATACATATGTACAACAGCTAGCAATATCTATACCACAATGCAGTCGTGAGCATACTAGGCATTCTATATTAAACAACAACATTAGTCTAACTGAATATGGATGTCGTGTTGGTTGAATGTTCCAGGCAGATTCCAGAATATTCTTCAGCTGGTGAACGTCTTCTGGTGTTGGGTAATGGCAGATGGTTTACCAGTCTTTGGCGCTGCGGAGATGTTCTTCACCACCCACTGCTTCGACCTCTTGCAGAAGATTTGCATGTACTGCAAGTCTCCTTGGAAAGACATGAAGACTGATCATGAAGATGTGTAACCATACAATAAACCATGTTCATCTGTAAACATAAAAGGGTAGACAGTCTAGTTGTGTATGAGCACCTACAGTCGTGCTGTTGAGTAGACAAACACTGCCAACAATAGATTGAATAGGCTAGAAGCCCCTCTCACCCTAGCCCTTGACCATGACTCTCAGTTCTATTACATTACACATAAAAGTAATTGGACGAAAGCGTCTTCTGTAGGGGGGAGTTTTGTTAAGAGCTGCAACGCTCAGTCTGAACATTAACACGCATCGCTTGCAGTACGTTTTTGGAAGCATAAGGACCGTATCTTTCATATCGGCGAGAAATAATGTAAAAAAATGGATACAGACCTTTATAGGGTTAGGGTTCACACACTGCCATATTTCCATGTTACAGCACTTGTTTACAGAAAACAGACGTAAGACAGTGGACTACCTGCGCTAATTAGCTATCTGCGTCTTCGAACATCTGTGTGTAAACGGAAGACAGGCGCCACAAACGTGTTGGTCACTGAAAAATACTGTTGGCTGCAACTGTGTTAAAACAGTGTACAGTAAGTGTGTATTTTGCATTTGTGAAATTATTGTGATGTGAAAGTAGAGGGATTTATGTTTCTAGAACCGTACCACAATTGAGAATCGATTCACGTTTAGATGGAGTATTTTGTTGTTTTAGCTTCCAGCGCCAATTCGCCCTTTAAACAGAACATGTAAGGTCCTTGGACTAAGGAGTAATGTTAGGCTCCTTTAGTCCAATATTGGGCTACTCTCCCCCATGCCAAAGAACTGATTGCAAGGGTGTGAAACGTTTGAGGCGCACTTGTCTTGTAGACAGTTTAGTGTATTGGTGATTTTGTTTTCTCAGGAGGGTATTGTGCTTTCATAAATACCTTTGGCGGTCCTGGCTTGTTTCAAAGTCAGATGATGTTGAACTTCAGCTTATTCCAGGCTGAAAGCTTTCATCCAATGGGTCTACAGGCTCTGTACTACTAAAGCTGGTGTCATGGTCATCATCAGCAGCCGGATTAGTCTGTAGGGCACACAGTAGTCAGTGATTAGCCAACATTTTACTACTTTGTCCCCATCAATACACACTCAAACAAGGTACTATATCCACCCACCCCCCTAACGTCAATAGATCATGCATACTTACCTTCAAACACAATACGCACCCCCAACAGACACCAGCCAGTCAACCACACCATCCCCTCCTTATTAATACCTCCTTTTCTCAAATGTAGACTTCAAGCCTTGCATGAACAATCAACTAAGCTTGCATAATACAGAGAAAACTACAGTAGAGGTTGCAGCCTACTTGTAAACACACCAACTATGACAACAAGACACGGACCATGTTTATGCCTAACTCCAGTATATTTATTTGCTCATCATGGAGTCATGAAAATATTTAGTAGATTTTAGTATGATTTTAGGTGACTTACACTAGTTCCTGGTGCTGAGCTTGATGTTGATGCCGCTACAGATGTTGATGGGATTGGACTCTAAATAGAACACAACGTTAGTCACGTTAGCCTCTGCGGTAGTTAGTTAACTAGCTAACGTAACCTAACGAAGCTAACGTTAACTTTCAAAGTTACAAATCACATTACCAGATAGCAGCTGGCTAATTACATTGATATGCTTTGGAATGTCTAGCCAACGTATTATGAAAGCTAGTTAGCTAGATTTTGGTTTACATAAACAAATGTACTTTGCTAGCTAGTTAGCTAGGTAATGTTAGCTACGTTACCTCAGCTTGACTTTTTTTCTGCTGCGTTGATGTTGGCTGATTGGATCCCTTCCTCTTTGAAGTGATGGGGAAAATTGATGGAATAGCATCACTTTTCAACGTTCGACGACATGGCAACCCCATCAGTTGAGACTTCAGTTCCGTTTCGAAATACTCTGGCTGAAAGTTCTGACTACAAACACAGATATTTTGATATTTCTCACATCAATTGGATACACCTCCACGGGGCGGTACTACGTCCCGAAATCGCTATGAATTCTGGATATTGTGGTTTGCTTACAACCACGAAATGTAGCTGACCCGTTTCTACCGGTGACACGCAGAAACGCTCGTATTTGTGTGTAGTGAGGAAATTCAAAATGTTTATGACACATAGGATTTGTTAATAACATATTAATGGACATATATAGTGAAATAGACCAGGGCTGAAATGTCCCTTTAAGTACTAAACTAGGTTGTTATTAAACTGTTAGTTCTAATAGTGTTATGTATTAGACACTGTAGTCCTTCACATTAGGGATGGTGCCAAGTTTCCTCCAGACGTGACGCTTGGCATTCAGGGATGAAAGTAGATTTTATTTCCTCCCGGTACAGAGAACTCCTATGTGTGCACGAGCAAAAATAAATAAATGTATTGGCCTAATCATAATATTACATACAGAATCCATATTATTTTATTAGGATCTCTATGGGCCTAATAGAAAACATATGTCGTTTAACTTTTAAAATGTATTACCTTTTAATGTGGCATAAACAGAACCAGTCATGATGTTTTCATCTGATTGTCAAACAATTACTTCAAAAGTCTACTTGCTCAGGTTATTCAGGGACGGATGAACGACAGGGGGTATGGACATTTTTTTGTTTTCAAGCCTAATTGAGATATTTTTCTGCTTATAATTTCTGATATTTGGTAGGCTATTTGTTAGTAATCTTGTCTATAATTAGAAACATGCAGCTTCTCTTCTGTCATTACTTGATGCTTGTCTAGAATTCTAAATAAATGCCTTGCTCACCAGAATAATGTCATAAATCGACAGAATGATCAATGAATCATCAACAATCTAGTTGACATCGGTAAAGTTCTCTCTATAATTTCTGCTTCTCTCATGGAGCGAGGAAGTTCAGGGACCAGGGAGATTTCCAAATGACATCAGTTTTAAGGAAATGAAAAGCAGTGAAAACGATCCAACATGTTTCTGATAGTATTTCAGTTAGTCTTGGATGCATATTTTATGTGGTTGAACATTTTTATACTGTTAGCTTTTATTCTCTCAAGATGCTGAAATAAACAAATCATATTTCTCAACTCCTGTTCCTGAGACAAAATTTACATTTGGTCTATAATTGTACTGCGAGGAACACTTAATTCTGCAGGAGTTAATATTATAATACACTACATGTGAGGCCTACAAATAGTGTTCAGACTTCAGTTTATTCCAACTATTATGCTACTCACTCTAAAATAATTCCGGCATCCATACAGTTCCATTTGATAAATGCAAAGAGACATCACTTACAAAACACCAACATTTATGCATACACTGCTGTCCGCTCGCGTCTCGGTCACACCGCATTTTGGAGCATATTCCACAAGGTTTCAAGTCTATTCGCTCATTTTCCATGCAACTGACATGTGGTAGTGATAAATAGTGTAATAGCCTACAGTTTTCATAGAATCTTTGTTTTAATTATTGTGATAGGCTTATGTTTTACCAGTACGGCGTACTTTCACCCCTGTTTTTATTACAGTGTTTAATAAAGTACTATAATCATCTGTTAGGTTAATCATGACTTCAGGCTATATGTGTTATCTTGGTAGTAGGTGTGGTTCAGAAATGCTCTCAGCATTCTTCTAATGCCTGGCATTTGAGTCCCATTAAATCAGCACTGCTGTGCCTAGAACCACAGGTGTTTTGTATCGCTGTGCATTTCTGATGGGCCGTGTTGTAGGCTATTTTGGGGTGTATCATTTTTTACATTTTAGTCATTCAGTAGACGCTTTTATCCAGAGAGATATTTTCTATATTATACATTATTTTTTTTATTTTTTTCATACTGGCCCCCCGTGGGAATCGAACCCACAACCCTGGCGTTGCAAACGCCATGCTCTACCAACTGAGCTACATCCCTGCCGGCCATTCCCTCCCCTACCCTGGACGACGCTGGGCCAATTGTGCGCCGCCCCATGGGTCTCCCGGTCTATATAAGTTGATAGGACATTTCTGTTATGGTGTGATGTCATTGTGTCTTATCACTTTCGCTGGGTTTTAAGCATTCCGCTGTACATACACACACACACACAC
The DNA here is from genome assembly GCF_964263955.1 of Coregonus lavaretus. Classification (NCBI taxonomy): domain Eukaryota; kingdom Metazoa; phylum Chordata; class Actinopteri; order Salmoniformes; family Salmonidae; genus Coregonus; species Coregonus lavaretus. The sequence goes on along the minus strand of NC_139988.1, from coordinate 79,691,356 downwards.
ACACACCTTTCAGAACTGGCTGCCGTTCCCTACTCTCGTAAAAGCAGACCGACCACAGCACCGGAGAGACACGTCATTGCTGTGGCCAACACGCACTCACATACACACATCACACACACACACACACTTCTCACTCTCTCTCGCGCTCTCTCTCTGTCTCACTTTCTGTCACTCACTCCCTCTCTCCATCTCTCTCTTACAGCAAAACCGCCACATTGAACCATTAGTACTTAGCTCTCCACAGTAAAACCACTGCTACACCCCTGTCACACACTATCACAAACCTACAGTGTCTATAAGGTCTCTAGTCTAGTAACTCTAGGTTTATGGATTATATATGTTTTAAAGGTTATATGGGTTAAGGTATTTATAGAAGATTTAAAGTTTCTCCAGGCACCAGTTTAAAGGCGTTATTTTCTATATTGGCTGGTATAAGCTGCAGCTTGCTCAAATCAAATGTTTGGTTTTGGGTTGGCAGTGCTTGGACACACCTCATAATGGTTAGGGCCGTTTAAATAAGCAAATTGACTGTGGCTTTGCGGGTGAACTGTCTGTGGTATGGGTGATTCTCTATTTAGAGCCTTTATGGGATAATTGGGGCCTTATGCTGGTGTGTGTGTCACTGTGTGTGTGTGTGCATGCACATGTGGGTGTATGAGAGGGATATTGTATCATGTGTCTGTGTGTGTGTAAGAAAGAAAGAAAGAAAGAAAGAAAGAAAGAAAGAAAGAAAGAAAGAAAGAAAGAAAGAAAGAAAGAAAGAAAGAAAGAAAGAAAGAAAGAAAGAAAGAAAGAAAGAAAGAAAGAAAGAAAGAAAGAAAGAAAGAAAGAAAGAAAGAAAGAAAGAAAGAAAGAAAGAAAGAAAGAAAGAAAGAAAGAAAGAAAGAAAGAAAGAAAGAAAGAAAGAAAGAAAGAAAGAAAGAAAGAAAGAAAGAAAGAAAGAAAGAAAGAAAGAAAGAAAAAGAGCATATACAGTGGGGAGAACAAGTATTTGATACACTGCCGATTTTGCAGGTTTTCCTACTTACTTATGTAGAGGACTGTAATTTTTTATCATAGGTACACTTCAACTGTGAGAGACGGAATCTAAAACAAAAATCCAGAAAATCACATTGTATGATTTTTAAGTAATTAATTTGCATTTTATTGCATGACATAAGTATTTGATACATCAGAAAAGCAGAACTTAATATTTGGTACAGAAACCTTTGTTTGCAATTACAGAGATCATACGTTTCCTGTAGGTCTTGACCAGGTTTGCACACACTGCAGCAGGGATTTTGAACCACTCCTCCATACAGACCTTCTCCAGATCATTCAGGTTTCGGGGCTGTCGCTGGGCAATCCGGACTTTCAGCTCCCTCCAAAGATTTTCTATTGGGTTCAGGTCTGGAGACTGGCTAGGCCACTCCAGGACCTTGAGATGCTTCTTACGGAGCCACTCCTTAGTTGCCCTGGCTGTGTGTTTCGGGTCGTTGTCATGCTGGAAGACCCAGCCACGACCCATCTTCAATGCTCTTACTGAAGGAAGGCGGTTGTTGGCCAAGATCTCGCGATACATGGCCCCATCTATCCTCCCCTCAATATGGTGCAGTCGTTCTGTCCCCTTTGCACAAAAGCATCCCCAAAGAATGATGTTTCCACCTCCATGCTTCACGGTTGGAATGGTGTTCTTGGGGTTGTACTCATCCTTCTTCTTCCTCCAAACACGGCGAGTGGAGTTTAGACCAAAAAGCTCTATTTTTGTCTCATCAGACCACATGACCTTCTCCCATTCCTCCTCTGGATCATCCAGATGGTCATTGGCAAACTTCAGACGGGCCTGGACATGCGCTGGCTTGAGCAGGGGGACCTTACGTGCGCTGCAGGATTTTAATCCATGACGGCGTAGTGTGTTACTAATAGTTTTCTTTGAGACTGTGGTCCCAGCTCTCTTCAGGTCATTGACCAGGTCCTGCCGTGTAGTTCTGGGCTGATCCCTCACCTTCCTCATGATCATTGATGCCCCACGAGGTGAGATCTTGCATGGAGCCCCAGACCAAGGGTGATTGACCGTCATCTTGAACTTCTTCCATTTTCTAATAATTGCGCCAACAGTTGTTGCCTTCTCACCAAGCTGCTTGCCTATTGTCCTGTAGCCCATCCCAGCCTTGTGCAGGTCTACCATTTTATCCCTGATGTCCTTACACAGGTCTCTGGTCTTGGCCATTGTGGAGAGGTTGGAGTCTGTTTGATTGAGTGTGTGGACAGTTGTCTTTTATACAGGTAACGAGTTCGAACAGGTGCAGTTAATACAGGTAATGAGTGGAGAACAGGAGGGCTTCTTAAAGAAAAACTAACAGGTCTGTGAGAGCCGGAATTCTTACTGGTTGGTAGGTGATCAAATACTTATGTCATGCAATAAAATGCAAATTAATTACTTAAAAATCATACAATGTGATTTTCTGGATTTTTGTTTTAGATTCCATCTCTCACAGTTGAAGTGTACCTATGATAAAAATTACAGACCTCTACATGCTTTGTAAGTAGGCAAACCTGCAAAATCGGCAGTGTATCAAATACTTGTTCTCCCCACTGTATAAAGAATGAAAATAATTTATCTGGAAGAGTGTGTGTACGTGTGAGTGAAGAGGTAGCTTTATCTGTGTGTTTGTGTGGTCACACCAAACATCCCATTTCCCTCCCCCTCACACCACGCCACTTCCTGAACACAGTTACTTAGCAACACCTACCACGACACCTGCCATACACAGTGAGCCTTCGGGGACCCCCGCCCTTTTCCTCTCATTTTCCTCCCAGGTATATCACCAGTTCCTGTGGCACATTGCTAATAAAAACCCCTGCTTCATTCCAGGGCTTAGTGTCAGCCATGCTGTGAGTAAGTGAAGAGCCCAGCTGATATCCCAGTGCCCGCTAGGCCTAATCCCTGGCTTACACATCCTGCCGCTGTGTGCCCAGAGCCACCTGGCCCATGGCAAACATATGAGATCAGTAGGCCTACCAGTACTGCAGGGTATCCTGACAGGACTAGTCCGGACAACATGGGAACTAGGGACGTACTGTAGTAGCAACTAAATGCTGATCACCAGTCAAGATGACGGACGGCACTCAACGTAAATGCTAATGGCACTATTTAGTGTAATTATTAAGTGCGGAAGCCCAATTTATCACAAAGGAGTCTAAAACAGCCAGCCAGCCAGTCAGCAAAACAGAGAACCAAACAAACACTTACGTTACCAGCCATTCAGCTAGCCAGTCAACGAGAAGCTGCCAAGATTATTAGCCCTATTGGGGCGAGGCGAACGGTGCTCATCCTCTTACCAGGAACTTGCGTTTCTGTTTCCAGTGGGAGCCCTGTGCGTTGGTGTGACGGTGGGCCTCGGTCAACATGCGGATCAGCTCCCACTCCGAGCCGGTGGGCTCCGGCCGGTTCTGCAGGGTCTTCACCATCTCCTCCTTCTTCCTCTTCTCCCGGTTCTCCTCGATCAGACGCCGCTTGGCCACCCGCTTGGAGTCGTCCAGGACAACTGAGAGAGAGAAAGAGGGAAATAAAAAAAGCGGGAGAAATAAAATGATACATCAAGGAGTCCAAGCATCCATATGACTTGTAAAATGTGTGTAAATGTGTAAAATGTGTGTGTGTGTGTGTGTGTGTTTAAGCGTGTGAGAGACACTCACGGTCCATGGCCATGCCCACTGCGATGCATTTCTTGAAGCGGCACAGCTGGCACTGGTTGCGGGTGATCTTGTCGATGATGCAGCAGCCATCGTACTTACAGGAGTAGGCAGGGTGGAGGTTCTTCTGAATTGTCCGCCGAAAGAAACCCTGGGAGAGCGAGGGAAGAGATAAAGAGAGAGATGGGTGAGGGAGAGAGAGGGTGAAGAAAAAATGGAGAGACAGAATGGGAAGAAGGAAGAAAGATAGAGGGAAGAGAGGAGAGAGAAAGAGTTCAGCATAACACTGTTCAGTGCCACCTGTCATACAAGAAAATAAAGTGATGAAGAGAGCATCTCTGAATTCCCAACTTTCTCAGCTTGATAAACCACATCTAAAAAATAAAATCTTGCTTGTTATTTGCTTGAGCTGTTATGGAGCCAGAGGGTGTGTGTGTGTGTGTGGGTGCGTGTGTGTGCATGCACGTGTCTTTGTGGGCTTGTGTGTGTGGAGGGGTGAGGATTTGACAGGGACGGTGGGAGTTCACACAAGGCAGAAAGACAATGATGCAGGAGAGAAAGAGAGAGAGAGAGAGAGAGAGAGAGAGAGAGAGAGAGAGAGAGAGAGAGAAAGAGACATCCTGGAATATACAAGGTCTTAGGTCATCCAGACTGTACATACTCAATGGTAGGCTTCGAGGGGACTCTTACTGTAGGTGCTCTGGCATCTTCCCCAATATTTAGAACCAAGGACTGATCACCCAAATCCACAAAAGTGGAGACAAATTTGACCCCAATAACTACAGTGGGATATATTTTTTGCCAGATACTAATTGGTATTTCGAATTATATGTTCCTTTTGATGGCGTGGAAGGCCCTTCTTGCCTTGTCTCTCAGATTGTTCACAGCTTTGTGGAAGTTACCTGTGGTGCAGTTTTTTGTGTGCTCTAGGGCAACCTGTGTCTATATTGAATTTGTATTTGTGGTACTGGCAAATGGACCTTTTTTGGAACACCATTATTTTTGTCTTAATGAGATGTACTGTCAGGGCCCAGGTCTGGGTGGGGCTTAAGCTGCATCCCTGTCTCACCCCATAGCCCTGTGGAAAGAAACGTGTGTTTTTTGCCAAATTTAACCGCACATTTGTTGTTTGTGTACATGGATTTTATAATGTTGTATGTTTTTTCCCCAACATCACTTTCCATCAATTTGTATAGCAGACCCTCATGCCAAATTTAGTGAAAAGCTTTCTTGAAAGCACCAAAGCATGAGAAGACTATGCCTTTGTTTGTTTGTCAATTAGGGTGTGCAGGGTGAATACGTGGTCTGTCTTACAGTAATTTGGTAAAAAGCAAATTTGACATTTGCTCAGTACATTGTTTTCACTGAGGAAAATGTAGCGTGTCTGCTGTTAATGATATGCATATATCATTCGTATGAAGAGGAGACGCCGTTACAGAGGTCAAAGAGCCTAAAAAGAAGCGATTCCCAAACCTTCCATAACAAAGCCATCACCTACAGAGAGAATAACCTGGAGAAGAGTCCCCTAAGCAAGCTGGTCCTGGGGCTCTGCTCAGAAACACAAACAGACCCCACAGAGCCCCAGGACAGCAACACAATTAGACCCAACCAAATCATGAGAAAACAAAAAGATAATTACTTGACACATTGGAAAGAATTAACAAAAAAAAACAGAGAACACTAGAATGCTATTTGGCCCTAAACAGAGAGTACACAGTGGCAGAATACCTGACCACTGTGACTGACCCAAAATTAAGGAAAACTTTGACTATGTACAGACTCAGTGAGCATAGCCTTGCTATTGAGAAAGGCCGCCGTAGGCAGACATGGCTCTCAAGAGAAGACAGGCTATGTGCACACTGCCCACAAAATGAGGTGGAAACTGAGCTGCACTTCCTAACCTCCTGCCAAATGTATTACCATATTAGAGACACATATTTCCCTCAGATTACACAGACCCACAAAGAATTCGAAAACAAATCCAATTTTGATAAACTCCAATATCTATTGGGTGAAATACCAAAGTGTGACCTGTAACCTGTTGCCACAAGAAAAGGGCAACCAGTGAAGAATAAACACCATTAAAAAATACAACCCATATTTATGTTTCTTTATTTTCCCTTCTGTACTTTAACTATTTGCACATCGTTACAACACTGTATATATCCATTTGAAATGTCTCTATTCCTTTGGAACTTTTGTGAGTGTAATGTGTACTGTTCATTTTTTATTGTTTATTTCACTTTTATTTATTATCTATTTCACTTGCTTTGGCAATGTAAACATACAGTAGTGTGCAAGAGTGTGCAAAGCTGTCATCAAGGCAAAGGGTGGCTATTTGTAGAATCTCAAATCTCAAATATTTTGATTTGTTTAACACTTTTTTGGTTACTACATGATTCCATATGTGTTATGTCATAGTTTTGATGTCTTCACTATTATTCTACAATGTCAAACATTTTAAAAATACGCTTTAATGAGTACCAAACCTTTTACTGGTAGTGTATGTTTCCCATGCCAATAAAGCCCTTTGAATTGAATTGAAAATTGAGAGAGAGAGAGAGAGGGGGAAAAGAGAGAGAGAGAGATACAGAGGGGGAGTAGGATCTGAAGTTGGAAAGCAGAGGGAGGGTGTCAGGCTGTCACTTGGACTACAGTGAGGAAAACAGATGACAGAACTGACATAATGATGACATACTGTCAATATTGAGGAAGCTGTCACACTGTGTATGTTTCTCTCTGTCTGTCACACACCCACTCACTCACTAAGGCACTCACTTAAATTTGCCTGGCAAAGTGAGGTAGCGAGTGAGTGAGGTAGAGAGTGAGTGAGTGAGTGAGTGAGGTAGTGAGTGAGTGAGTGATGTAGGGAGTGAGTGAGTGAGTGAGGTATAGAGTGAGTGAGGAGCGAGTGAGTGAGTGAGTGTACAGTACAAAAGTAGAGAGGTGCAGGCCCCATCCAAAAGTAGTAGCCTATAGGGAGTGCATGCCCTGTGTGTCTCACCTTGCAGCCCTCACAGGTGATGCAGCGGTAATGGTAGCCAGTGGCTTTGTCTCCACACACCACACACGGTTCATCCTTCTCCAGGTAGCTGGGGATGTACCCTGCAACACACACAGAGAGGTGGAGAAGGAGAGAGGTAGAGAAGGAGAGAGTATGAGGTCCTGAAATTCACTCTATTGCCACGTAGTACTGATGCTATAAACATCAGAGGTTTCAAGATATGTGTAATAGATATCTCCCAATATATAAAGTACAAACCAGGTTCCCGTCAATTCCATTTCAATTCCAGACAGTTCAGGAAGTACACTGAAATTACAATTCCACTTCTCTTCAATAAAAAACATTTGGAATTGGAATTTGGTTAACTTTCTGAATTGACTGGCTTTGAAATGGAATTGACCCCAACCCTGGTACAAACTGATACAATAGAATACAGTCAAACAAAAACTCATGATCTTATTCTAAGACCTTGGCCTAAGGACCCCATCACATGAGAGTCAGGATACAAACCACTAGAGAAGATGACTGTGTGACAATGTGTGTTTGTGTGCATGTGTGTGTTTGTGTGTCTCTGCGTCTGTTCACCTGAGAGAGAGGAGGTTATCCTATTCTGTACTGTATGTCTTTTCCTGGCCTGTAACGGAGGAGTAGGTCCATAAATAAATCTCCTAATTTGAGCAATTTCTCCTCATTTGAGCAATTGTACTTTGGCAGAGAGACTCCAACACGTACCCTTCACTGTGGGTACTTGTTGGAGCCACTCCGAAGCAATATAGTCTGCCTCGCAGCTGAGTAGAAGACACATTAAAATAAATAAAATAAATAACACTCACTACCAGCCTCTTTCTCCCCCCTCTCTCTTTCTCCTCCCTTATTCAGCCCAGTACTCTTCTAGTCTTCCCTAACCACCTCAGGAAAAAGGACAATCTGTACCTTTTCCATACAGAACATTGAGATTTAGTGAGGGAGCGCATATACACGGCATTTAATAAAATATATAGCTGTGAGACTGGGGGACTGGGGGAGGAGAAGGTTACACGTTACACAAACACACACACTGCCAATGGAAGATCCTTGGATGCAGTTTAGGGAGCCAAGAAGTGCTGTCTGTCTCTGTCTGTGTGGGTTCCTCTCTCTGCATTGCTGCATGGTGGAGGATTGTGTGTGTGTGTGTGTGTGTGTGTGTGTGTGTGTGTGTGTGTGTGTGTGTGTGTGAGTCTCTGTGAATGTACGACTGTATGCACACGTGTGTAGGGAAAAACGGGACGAAAGTAACACTTTTATTTTCTTTCAGAGATCGATAGAGTTAGAGAGACCATATTTTATGACAAACAACTTATATATGTCCTCTACCATTAGCAACTGTAATTTCATTTCTAGGGTCAATGAGTTGAAATTAAATAGACAGAGAACAGAACTACCGCAACGTTACTGTTGTACCTGTCGGCGGGGCGGGAGTAACACAGTTTTGGGACGGAAGTAACAGCTGGCGAGGAGTGCACAATATCTGTCTTATCTCCATATTTCTTTCAACAAATATAATATTAGACATAATTTCATGTTTGTGTCGATTTGAATAACTAATGCTATAGGTTAGAAATGTATGAAAATGAACCTTGCGTCAATATCACAATGTTACGCAACCACAACATTTTGACTTACAATATTAAATCGGACTAAACTGGAAGACATAATAGCTATATTAACCATCATTTTCTCATCTCACTTTAATGGGAATGTAGCAGGACATGTTTTCACTATTTTCAGTGACTATTCATGCTTAGCCCTACCAATCAGACACGCTCCAGCTGTCCTTGTCATGCGCGCTCCTCGTGTCTTGATATAATACATGTCTTTATTCTCTTTACAAATGGAAAACTCATCACGCGTATCACATTTCCAAGGTTATTGACCACCAGAATCATAAAGATATATATTTCTAACCACTAACCTGCCGATAAAAGCTTATGCGAGATGATGATGCATCAAGTCAATTGATTAAGGCATAATTCTAATGTCATATATAATTTTCATAATTTTGATATAACATTCAGTCACTTCTTGATATTTTGCTAACATTATAAAATAAATATGAACTAGAGGAGACAATGGCCTGTGCTTAGTTTACATTGTTTTACTTTTGTCTCACCCGTCTCTCCTATAACTTCTCCCAGGCTAACACCCAAGAACAACTAGCATGATACTTGAAACCTATGCTGTCATTTAGTTACTAGATGGGCTAAGAAAAAATATGTTTGGAACCTTAAAACAACTAAACATAACTCTACAACAGAAAAACACTTCCAGGTCTGTTAAAAAAAAAAAAACGTACATTGCTTTTGTTGATAACTCCACGAAACATGATTGGATTGGGCTTATCTTTTTGCAGGGAGGTCGTCCTCCACATTAGGACTGTTCTGACTTCACTACGTCATTCTAGCTTCTGTGTTATCTGAGAAAATGGCTGTGTTACTTTCGCCCCGTGTCTCCCTAGAGAACGAGAGTAAAAAGGTAGTGAACGTGTGGGTGTTCAGTCATATGCGTTTGTGTTTACGTGTGTGTCCGGCCCACACTGAGTACAGTTTTACAAGTGTCAGTATGGCCCTTCCAGAGGTGGAGGAGTGGACACTGGACAGGGAGAAGGCAGGACAGGACAGGGTAGGGATGCCCAGTCTCAGTCTCAGGCTGATCACAAGCCAGTCTGTGGGGGTTTTGTTAGGAACCAGAGTCAATATCAATAGTGGTGCTGAAGCCCACAACCGCTGCTATTGCTCCAATAGCTCAATTGAAGTACTGTTCCATCTGTTGAAATGCTCCGACCCAAAAGGATGTACAGTGAGGGAAAAAAGTATTTGATCCCCTGCTGATTTTGTACGTTTGCCCACTGACAAAGACATGATCAGTCTATAATTGAACAGTGAGAGACAGAATAACAACAAAAAAATACAGAAAAACGCATGTCAAAAATGTTATGAATTGATTTGCATTTTAATGAGGGAAATAAGTATTTGACCCCTCTGCAAAACTGTACTTGGTGGCAAAAAACCCTTGTTGGCAATCACAGAGGTCAGACGTTTCTTGTAGTTGGCTACCAGGTTTGCACACATCTCAGGAGGGATTTTGTCCCACTCCTCTTTGCAGATCTTCTCCAAGTCATTAAGGTTTCGAGGCTGACGTTTGGCAACTCGAACCTTCAGCTCCCTCCACATATTTTCTATGGGATTAAGGTCTGGAGACTGGCTAGGCCACTCCAGGACCTTAATGTGCTTCTTCTTGAGCCACTCCTTTGTTGCCTTGGCCGTGTGTTTTGGGTCATTGTCATGCTGGAATCCCCATCCACGACCCATTTTCAATGCCCTGGCTGAGGGAAGGAGGTTCTCACCCAAGATTTGACGGTACATGGCCCCGTCCATCGTCCCTTTGATGCGGTGAAGTTGTCCTGTCCCCTTAGCAGAAAAACACCACCAAAGCATAATGTTTCCACCTCCATGTTTGACGGTGGGGATGGTGTTCTTGGGGTCATAGGTACCATTCCTCCTCCTCCAAACACGGCGAGTTGAGTTGATGCCAAAGAGCTCGACTTTGGTCTCATCTGACCACAACACTTTCACCCAGTTCTCCTCTGAATCATTCAGATGTTCATTGGCAAACTTCAGACCGCCCTGTATATGTGCTTTCTTGAGCAGGGGGACCTTGCGGGCGCTGCAGGATTTCAGTCCTTCACGGCGTAGTGTGTTACCAATTGTTTTCTTGGTGACTATGGTCCCAGCTGCCTTGAGATCATTGACAAGATCCTCCCGTGTAGTTCTGGGCTGATTCCTCACCGTTATCATGATCATTGCAACTCCACGAGGTGAGATCTTGCATGGAGCCCCAGGCCGAGGGAGATTGACAGTTATTTTGTGTTTCTTCCATTTGCGAATAATCGCACCAACTGTTGTCACCTTCTCACCAAGCTGCTTGGCGATGGTCTTGTAGCCCATTCTAGCCTTGTGTAGGTCTACAATCTTGTCCCTGACATCCTTGGAGAGCTCTTTGGTCTTGGCCATGGTGGAGAGTTTGGAATCTGATTGATTGATTGCTTCTGTGGACAGGTGTCTTTTATACAGGTAACAAACTGAGATTAAGAGTGTGCTCCTAATCTCAGCTCGTTACCTGTATAAAAGACACCTGGGAGCCAGAAATCTTTCTGATTGAGAGGGGGTCAAATACTTATTTCCCTCATTAAAATGCAAATCAATTTATAACAATTAACAATGCGTTTTTCTGGATTTTGTTGTTGTTATTCTGTCTCTCACTGTTCAAATAAACCTACCATAAAAATTATAGACTGATCATTTCTTTGTCAGTGGGCAAACGTACAAAATCAGCAGGGGATCAAATACTTTTTTCCCTCACTGTATGTAACTGACCTGTATTCTCTGACCCAGTCTGTCCGTATCCCTTCATTTCTGTTAAGAAAAGAAAAGTGAAATTTAAATATATTTTCAATGAATAGAAAAGGCAATGCTCTCTTCATAGAAAACTACTACACTTGATCTAGATACATTTAGATTAAATAAAGTCTTTCAAAATCAATTTCAGGCAAAATGACATACTGTATATATTTTAGGCAGCAGTTTTGGGAACAAACCACTTTTTTAAATCCTTTTTTTTTTTTTTTTACCCATTACCTTCATGGGTTCTTCAGATGACAAATACCCTCTTGAAAAAGGTTGAGGGTGCCATGCCATGTGCCAATTACATCACCTATAGCACTTAGGTAATAAAAACCTTCCCCACCACCCCTCAAAGCCCGGCTCAGACATACATTTCCCAGCGGAGCTGGACCATAGTGGGTCACATGATTCAGGTCTAGCTGGCTGAGAGCATGCTGGGTTTTTGGTCTGTCCGCCCGTAGGCCTGGGACGATACCAGTATCACGATACGCGTTAGTATCGTGGCAAGGAAACAAAATACAAAGCAGATTTGACCTTTTTAGGAAAACAGCCCTAATGTTGGAAACATTTATTTTCCAAGCTATAGCACACAATATTTTACATACAGCAGGTTTTTAAAGGACCAAATAGATTGGTATGCTTTGTGTTTTCATTTTTTTCATGGACAAAATATCGCAATACTAGTATCGTCACAGCCCTATCTGCCCGGTTGGCATTCAGGAGATGACAAGCGCAGATATTTTATGGCATCTCGGGCAGACCCGACACGCAGATTCCTCTAAATTGGTTTTCTTTCTCTCCTACCACTCCCTGCACTTTAAGTTGTCAGTCAGAGACTGCATTCTGCTGTAGGAAGAAAGAGAGCAGAGCGGCGGCCTCTCATTTACCGCTGAAAGATGTTCTCCCTTGTTTCTCCTCTCAGGTGATAAATACACGCTCAAAATGTAAAGAAGGTGCCAGTGAATTAAGAGCTGTGACATCTGTGTCTCCCACACAAGCACACACCGTACAACCCAGGTGACAGGTTGGGAACACAATTCAGGTTTTAGTTTTTGCAGAGTTGAAGACTCTAAGGCTGGAAAAATCTAACCTACAGTACATTGTTTACATATTGTTTTGTTTGCAAATGGCTGTAAGTGTACCGTAACTGTACCTACCAGACATGCTCTTCACCGAACATGAACTGCTCTTTCTCTTCCTTTTCGGGCCATCGATCCACCTGCAGAATGAGAGAAGAAGAGAGAGAGAGAGAGAGAGAGAGAGAGAGAGAGAGAGAGAGAGAGAAGAGAGAGAGAGAGAGAGAGAGAGAGAGAGAGAGAGAGAGAGAGAGAGGAGAGAGAGAGACATTAGAGCATATGTAAAGGAGGACACACAGGAATTTAAAACACAGGCGGAGTGGAGGACATGTTTGCATGAAAAGGCGCAACGCTCGCTCACCATAAAAAAAGTAATTGTTTTATTTAAGCAAGGTTAAAAGATGAACGTTTCGGCCCTTCAATGATGATTGAATTTTTTGGGTTGCACCTCGACTCACGTTGATTGAGCGTCCCCCACTTCTTTGCATGTTTTAACCTGCCAGTTCTCCTACAGGAATCTTTCAGGACTCTAGCAGTGCTCTAGCTAAGTGCCTGGGGGCGGGAAAATGGCTGCCCTGCAACTTCAAATTTACATGAGAGGGGAAGGCAAGAACAACAACCACACACACACACAACACACACACGGGCACACGTACACCAATGCGCAAACACACACGCACACACAGGTACACAGTCGGCAATACACAAACACACACAAAAACACATCTACGATTTTTTTATGCCGATTTTCAATATCATTACATTTGAAAGATGTTATGTCAACATTTCCCACAGACAGCCATGTATGCATGAATTAATCAATAAAACAAATCATACAATCAATTTCACCTAGTTTTACCTATCTAACTACATAACAACATAATGGTAATTATTTATTTGAATGGTAAATGTCTATTGATAAACTGGGTAAATCAAGATCTAGGCATATTCACAATATAAGTGAATGCATATTCAATAGGAGTGTGTGCATGGAAACAATCTGTTTCCCTTCCATTTGGGTCTTACATTATCCTACTGATCAACAACATTTGGATAGAAGTAGCATTATCTCTTCTTTTATAAAAATTTTGGTTACAATCAGCTTAGATTTTTTTGTGTCAATCAGCATATTTTGCATTATGGTTTGCAAATAAAGTTCTAGGGTAGTGAATTCATGTTAGCTTCAGCTGAAGCTTGCTGGGAAAGTTAGCTTTCTGTGAATGTTGTTTATTAGATAGCTAGCAGGTTACCGGTATCTTCTCGCTTTATAAAGTGTTGTAGCCTGTATGGACATTGTTTTGCCGAACAGCAAATAAATTAACTGTTTCAAAATGCAGTGTCACATTATTTCAAGTGTCTTAATTATGTACAGTATTAGTGGGGCACTAGCCAGAGATGCAGCCTTTGGCCCAGAGCAATGAGTGAGTAGCACTGGTTTAGCAGAAGTTTCACACGAGAGGCACAGTGCGCTCGCGCTATAAAGGGGACATTGGCTGTGCCGATAGTCAAGGGCCGATAGACTAGGAATTTTTGTTTATTTATTTAATCTTTATTTAAGGAAAGGGCTATATCGGCCAAAAATATAGTCTGGACCGATTATCGGTCGTTCTCACTCACTCACTCACTCACTCACTCACTCACTCACTCACTCACACACGCTCACACACACAGCCATAGCACATGTGAACACAGCACAGCTCTGTAACAGGAGAACTTAGCACACTTAGCCTGGGAGAGAGTGCACTAATAAGTAATGCTGTAGGATCTATCAGACGCCAACACTAATGACTCCCTAGGGTCCCTCTGCAGCCCTCCAGACACTCCTGAGCGCTTCATCTTCTTGCACCATGAGAAGCTCTTTAATACCAGCTCCAGGTCTGCTAGGGGAGTGGGACACCATAAAAATTTCTAAAACATAATATAGCTTACTAAAGTGAATTTGGACACTAGTTTGTATGGACTATCTCTCCCTCTCTGTCCTCAGTAAATAGCGATCCATCGTTGCTAGGGGAATGCTAAGGACATAAGTGGTTGTTTCACTGGCTTCCTAATTGGGCTGAGTTGTTTTCAATTATAGTAAAGTCGGTGCCACACTGAGTGTTAATGGGGCAATCTGCAGTTCAAACACTAACAAAGTTCACCCCGCCACTGTTTTGGTAAATAGTTGAGGGATGGGGCTGGAGAAATGTAACCACTCTCAAATTCTTAGACAGAGCCATGGATGCAAGGACTGACCATCCATGATATCAAAATGATAGTTTAACCATGTTTTGAGGATATACAGTGTTGGTTTACATTTACCTTGTTTACAAACATTGAAGTAAAACAAGCTTATATTTGGGGTTCTGATGGGGTATATTCTTCAAGAATAAATGGGTACATATTATTAATTTATAAGTCCAAAAATGGATAGCAACAGCAGATTGCCCCTTTAAAGTCTTAAAGTCAACTCTTAAATGTTTTATAGAGAAATTGAATAAAGGGATACCACTGCTGCCTGCCAAGCCTCCATATCTAAATCACCCCACAGGTAATCAATTCAGAAATAACTTGAATGAATACACAACCTCCATCATCACAGTCAAGGCGACAGAGATTAATAAGCTTAACACCCTAGTGGACCCCTCAGAAGTAGCTAGCCTAAGCCTAGCATCCAGCCCCCTCTCAACTCTCTGTTGTGCCACCTATAAAAAGATACCTTCAGAGCTTCACACACAGCTCAAGTCTTCTGCTGAGGCGAGAGAGAGAGTGAAATAGAAGGAAAAAATACTCTGTGCACTGCTTTTCACAACAACAAAAAAACATCCATTATTTCACACTCAAATGGAGGGAGGCTACAATACCATTAGGAGGCCAAGTGCCTTGTAGGAACTCCATTCAAGGAGCCATTTGCAGTTCGCTTGGTTGCAGTGTAGGCTAATACCCACTACTGCCGTGAAGTACCAGTATCGCAATATTTTTTCCATGGCAAAAATGAAAACAAGAAGCAGACAAAACTCTTTGGTCCTTTAAAAACCTGCTGTAATTAAAATATTGTGTGTTATAGCTTGGAAAATAAATACATGTGACTGGATGATAACATAATGATGTTTGTTTCCAACATTAGTGCTGTTTTCCTAAAGAAGTTAAATCCACTTTGTGTTTTGTTTCCTTGCCACGACACTAACAAGTATCGCAATACTGAAATCGCCCCGGCCCTAATATCCACCCTCTGCGGTTGGAAACAACCATATAAATGGAAAGGAAGCCTGTGACGTGACTTCCACTGTTGGACATTAACAAGGCGACACTCCATCTCAACTCCTCCTCCACATTTACTGGATTGGTTCAACAGTGCAGACGAGAACCTCCCCCGACAGTTTTTTTTCTAATCTCGTCAGGACCTACTACGTTAGGTTAGCTAATACCCAACGCTGGAAGCTGAGGAAACATTTTGTGTGTGAATTTGTATATACGTACCGTACGTCGCGGCGCTAAAGGGAAGCTTTTTGAAGAGCCCCTATCTTATGAAAACAACGCGTCATTTACATTTGGATACAATTATGTAAGGAGTTGGCAGACGAGCAGGTGTTAAACTGTGCCACACTGCTCGGGAGTTACTGCACATAACGCTAATTCATCTTTCTTTTTAATGCAATGTGATCTTGCAAGTTCCAGAACATAGTTGAATCAGACAGCAAAACCAAAGTCTGATTCCCCAAGGTTTGATTTCCCAACACCAAGAAAAATTTTTTTTAAAGCAACAAAAAATAAAAAATCTGCTCAAGGAGTAAAGCAAGTGTCATGACTATCCCTGGGTGAGGATCGAAGGCCTCACATCAGCTTGGCAAATGGCCGACAACAACCAGACCCTCTTACCCACAGGGGACTGTGCTGGTCTTGACACGTTAATACTGCCATAAATTAGAGAGGAGGAGAATTTATCTCTGGCATTCTAGTATGGTGAACGGAATGCCTTTGTTTCAGATACTTTTTGCCGCCCAAAAACTTCAACATCCAACAATGAACATTGGGACAATATATTTCAACATCCAAACGTTGGGAATGATGAGAAATGGAAAATGGAAAATTAACGTCTATTTTGTGATGTCATTAAAAATGGTATAAAGGCGTTATAACTAAAACATTGTGACTTGAAGAGCTTTTACACTGTGGATATCAGGATTACATCCTTTACCTTGTGTAGAAAATATCAAGGAGGAAGACAATGTTTTCGTGAAGATAGGGATGTGATTTTAGCTTTCTAACAAAATCATAGTGATGATAATACTTTTGCCTCGTAACTAGCCACGCCTGAGAGAGCTCAGAGAGCGTGTCAGTATGACGGAAACGCCCCTCTTTACCAGAGTGCATAAAAGATTGAGATAAGAATGATCAGATCAGACTAGACCTCAAGCTGCAACTTTTGTCCATATTGGTCCCGACCCTGAAAATCAACACGAGGTGAAGACGACAAAGTTGCCTCCACTATTTGCCTCCACTAACAATCAATGTTATGGCTGAGTAGCTGTTCTAAGTACTGTATCTAAAAAGGTGAATTTAAGTGGGACCATCCTGTTACTCTCTTCAAGTCATTGTCTACTACACTGCACTCATCACCCCACAGGGAATCATCGACAAGGCTGATTAGCCGTCCTCAGAAGACCACTTCCAGAACGAGTGAAAGTAAACAGACAACTAAGAAGAAGGACATTGTGACCTCTTGTGGACAATCTGAGCCTTACATCTAAAAGGCCATCCGAAAGAGAAGGCCCAATCGACCCCTTCCCACGAAGGCCTGTGTCCAACAGAGATACACGACGAAGACCTCCAACACTTAAATACAGTGATTGAAAAAAGTATTTGATCACCTGCTGATTTTGTACGTTTGCCCACTGACAAAGACATGATCAGTCTATAATTTTAATGGTAGGTTTATTTGAACAGTGAGAGACAGAATAACAACAAATAAATCCAGAAAAATTCATGTAAAAAATGTTATAAATTGATTTGCATTTTAATGAGGGAAATAAGTATTTGACCCCTCTGCAAAACATGACTTAGTACTTGGTGGCAAAACCCTTGTTGGCAATCACAGAGGTCAGACGTTTCTTGTAGTTGGCTACCAGGTTTGCACACATCTCAGGAGGGATTTTGTCCCACTCCTCTTTGCAGATCTTCTCCAAGTCATTAAGGTTTCGAGGCTGACATTTGGCAACTCGAACCTTCAGCTCCCTCCACAGATTTTCTATGGGATTAAGGTCTGGAGACTGGCTAGGCCACTCCAGGACCTTAATGTGCTTCTTCTTGAGCCACTCCTTTGTTGCCTTGGCCGTATGTTTTGGGTCATGGTCATGCTGGAATCCCCATCCACGACCCATTTTCAATGCCCTGGCTGAGGGAAGGAGGTTCTCACTCAAGATTTGACGGTACATGGCCCCATCCATCGTCCCTTTGATGCGGTGAAGTTGTCCTGTCCCCTTAGCAGAAAAACACCCCCAAAGAATAATGTTTCCACCTCCATGTTTGATGGTCATAGGCAGCATTCCTCCTCCTCCAAACACGGCAAGTTGAGTTGATGCCAAAGAGCTCGATTTTGGTCTCATCTGACCACAACACTTTCACCCAGTTCTCCTCTGAATCATTCAGATGTTCATTGGCAAACTTCAGACGGCCCTGTATATGTGCTTTCTTGAGCAGGGGGACCTTGCGGGCGCTGCAGGATTTCAGTCCTTCACGGCGTAGTGTGTTACCAATTGTTTTCTTGGTGACTATGGTCCCAGCTGCCTTGAGATCATTGACAAGATCCTCCCGTGTAGTTCTGGGCTGATTCCTCACCGTTCTCATGATCATTGCAACTCCACGAGGTGAGATCTTGCATGGAGCCCCAGGCCGAGGGAGATTGACAGTTCTTTTGTGTTTCTTCCATTTGCGAATAATCGCACCAACTGTTGTCACCTTCTCACCAAGCTGCTTGGCGATGTCTTGTAGCCCATTCCAGCCTTGTGTAGGTCTACAATCTTGTCCCTGACATCCTTGGAGAGCTCTTTGGTCTTGGCCATGGTGGAGAGTTTGGAATCTGATTGATTGATTGCTTCTGTGGACAGGTGTCTTTTATACAGGTAACAAACTGAGATTAGGAGCACTCCCTTTAAGAGTGTGCTCCTAATCTCAGCTCGTTACCTGTATAAAAGACACCTGGGAGCTAGAAATCTTTCTGATTGAGAGGGGGTCAAATACTTATTTCCCTCATTAAAATGCAAATCAATTTATAAAAATGTTGACACCTTTTTCTGTTGTTATTCTGTCTCTCACTTTTCAAATAAACCTACCATTAAAATGATAGACTAATCATTTCTTTGTCAGTGGGCAAACGTACAAAATCAGCAGGGGATCAAATACTTTTTTCCCTCACATGCATTGCTTTTCTTCCCAAATGGGCGGCAGTTCGGGGCAAAGTATTAAGTGTCATATTGTGTTAGTCCGCTAGGGACCCCTTTTCATTGTATTAAGTTTCTAATCCCTACCTGTACGTGTATGTATCTTGTGTTATCATTTTTTATTAGTTCGTAAATAAATAATTAAATCGATTTGTGTGTAACGGAATGATCAGTAAAACCCGGGTTCGTGCAGACTTAAAGAGCCTACAACTTTCAGAATGAGACTGATATGAGGTAAATGATTAATAAATTACTGTTAAATGATAAGAGATATCTAGATATCTTTAGAGTTAATTCGGGAAACGGTAACTTGTTAAACAACTTTTCCCATGGTGCCCCAAATTCCTAATGAGTTAATTGTTACATGACTAATTTAATCTAGTAACAATTAAACATAGTAGGTAATTATTTGATAAATAATAGTCATCACAATAATGAAAGTCACGTCACAAGCAACATTACCTATTTCTAGCTGTAGCAATGTACCATCCTTCCTGTGCCCAAAACAACAAAACAACTACACCAACACAGAGACAGTGCAATTAACCTGCAAAACAAAACGTGACAGTCCAAAACATTTCTGACCTTATAACGCAGTGTGAGTGTAGAATATGCATGGCGAGAAGAGTTGCTGGCCTCAAACAGCTCTGGCAAATTGGAGAGACATCTACTGTACACTGAACCTGCTGCCAGCCATGTTTAAGCTCTGAAAAGACTGGCTCGCTTGCACACACACTCTCTCTCTCTCTTTTCACTCTCTGAATCCCTGCAGACTCTCTCTCTGGCTGATCTGTTTCTCTGAATCCCTCCTACATTTCTCTAAATAATCCCTCCCACCTCTCTCTCTCTCTCTCTCTTTAGTCCCACCCCTGCTCTCTGATTGGACGTGGGACAGCCTCTCCACCTGAGGGTTTGACAACGGGATTTGGGATGACTGACGGTGGGTTGATATGGCAACTAACAGGTAGCTGTCAGGCAGGCTCTGACCACAAGGCAGGCAACTTACTTAAAGAGATTTAAAAACAGAAATCGTCAATACTCGAATGAAGAAATATCAGATAAATAAAATAAAATGTACAAGTACATTGATGGACCCCTTTAAACTGGCTCAGATGTGTTTTTATGAAGTAGACCTATCATGTGACTCAAGTCTTCAGGGACTGTAATACTAAAGTAAACAAGTCGTGTACCTTTAAT
Source organism: Coregonus lavaretus (assembly GCF_964263955.1). Classification (NCBI taxonomy): domain Eukaryota; kingdom Metazoa; phylum Chordata; class Actinopteri; order Salmoniformes; family Salmonidae; genus Coregonus; species Coregonus lavaretus. Next base: position 79,671,546 of record NC_139988.1, on the reverse strand, counting down.
AGAAACCTGACTTCAATCTATACTAACCAGCCTATGCAGGACCTCGGGCCTACCTTTAGATCCAGTAGTACACAGTAGCCTATTGTTCCCAGTGCAATGCGCATACTATCCAACTGAGGCATCCGCCGGTTCCCATACTTCCACATTCTAATGGTCACTTTGTTCCCTAGCCATCCCACCATTGTCTAACTTACAGGGTTACAGTGGGAGGGAGCATGCCACTGTACAAGAGCTAGCCAACTCCCTCTATCAAAACACAGCGGAAAACACAAGAACATTAATAATAAACTTCCAAACCTCAAAAAAAAAATACACAGACTTTATGTTAACTATGTTTAGCGGGAGATTTCTTCATATCTTGGTAATATAAAGTTCCATAGGGAAATACAAGCCCTGGCTCGTGAATTAATGAGATAGTAGGCTAACCGCTAAGCCGTAAACATAACAATATGCTTTAATTTGGGTGTAGAGATACTGTAGCAATTAGTCAATGGCAATGTCAGCCAGAGCTTGTAACTTCGAAGTAAAACCAGATTTGCATAGGATTTCAGGCACGTAAAGTTTCGTTTGCTAGACAGGTTATTTACAAATAATGCCAATCAAATTAGAGACATACATACACACACATCTCTCTCCCCCTCCCTTCCTCTCCCTCTCCCCTGGTTGTTAGGTCAGTAATTACAAGCAATTATACTTCTGGTTATGATAGAGGTCCATGACAAAAGGAAATCGAAACATTGTTTGTCTCACATGTCCAGTGAATGCGTAACAAGATAACAATAGCGTACTACAGGCATTGTTGCTTCTCATATTGTTCATAATGAACCTGGGCATCACATCCACTGCTATTCATCTCACATATGACACAAGGAAGTCGTAAAAGCAATATTGATGTCTTGTTTACATCTTCACCCACTGGGCACAGATGTCAATTCAACGTCTATTCCATGTTGGTTCCACATCTTTTCAATGAAATTACGTGGAAACAACGTTGATTCAACCAGTGTGTGCCCAGTGAGCAGTGACTGCAATTGCATGACAGAAATGGCCTTGTTTGGTATGGAAATTGAATTAGAGCCACAGAGGCAGGAGAAGTTCAAGAAGCTAAAATGCAATGTGTAAAATGTCTGAAAAGGAAGATAAATAGCCTGTTTGAACAGAGCTCTCATTTGATAGTGATGTCTGTCGGATTCACACTGCAAATCTTATCTGAATGGAGCGGATGAGGGTGTGGACGCGAGCGTTTGATTCCGGATATGGCTCCAACAGCTGTAAAATGATAATACACTTCCATTTCCGCCATCTTATCAGCAATTAAAACAGATTTGATCATCCAATTTCATTTACTTCGTTGAAACAACAACATTGACAACATTGTTGCCAGATGGAGCTTGGCAAACCATTGCCTACATAAGTAAAATAAGATATGGCAGTGCCTTTTTGGCAAGGTTTAGAACACAAAACCAATAAGGAAACAAACAAACTAGTGCTAAGCCATTTGCTACCATCAGCAACCACAGAACCACAAGACATGATATTACAGTACGCCTTTGTTGTTTTTCATGCCTCTAGCAAGTGCAAGAGTAGAAGCAGGATACTTTCTTGCATCAGCCCTGTATTACTTTGATCTACTCTCACCCTAGCAGTGCCGTTAAAGGGATAGTTCAGCAAAGTTGTGTATTTAGATATTTGTTGCCTTACCTGAACAGCAGGAGTGACTGCAATCCACAGTGGCTAGGCTAAGTCATTTGGTATTTTATTAGGATCCCCATTAGCTGTTGTAAAAGCAGCAGCTACTCTTCCTGGGGTCCACACAAAACATGAAACATGACATAAATACAGAACATTAATAGACAAGAACAGCTCAAGGACAGAACTACATAAAACAATTTTAAAGGCACACGCAGCCTACATATCAATACATACACACAAACTATCTAGGTCAAATTCCTTGTTCATAGACTGCTTTCAAGGTAAGGAAACAAATGTCTAAATCTGTAATTTTGTTCAACTATCCCCAGTATCACTTCAAAGGTTTGCAAGGACAACACCGTGAAGGAGAGCTTTAATCAAATCCTCTACAGTATCAAACAGTTCAATCAACTCCAACGTGATTAGCAAAGAGTCCAATCAGGATCAAGCTCTTTAATTCCTCCTCGTCTTTAATTAACACAGAGACAGCAGGCTTAATTTAGCCCTGAACCTCCACCACACACACCCACACACAAAAGCCCAGTTGCTAATCTACTGACAGGTGTCCATCGCGACTGAGTAATTTAGTCCGGCTCCTGTGGCTTTCCTTTCATTTGCGCCCTGGTAATATGCCAAAGGCCTCAGCGCCGGGGAATGTCACACAGCATTCCAGGGAGCCGGAGACCCTCTCCGTGGGCCCACGTGTCACAACCATGACACACACACTCCCTTGTGTACGGGCAAGCACAAGCAAATAAACACCCACACAAACTCACGGACGCACACACAGACTTTGACGCACGTACTGCATCCAACCGCTCTCAAACACACATCAATACGCATAAACAATGTAGACACACATACCAATGTAACAGAACACAAACACCACCACTATCAACCATATAAAACTATAGACTATGCTACTAGAATGTGGTATCATTCTACCCAGGCTGCTCTCTTCTCTATCTATCTCTCTCTCCCTCTCTCTCTCTCTCCAATCGCTCCGAGGCATATCAGACTGACTGATAGCTGTGCTCTTTGAGCAGGAGGAGGTTGCTCTTTGATAAAAGTCCCTGTTCCATTCTGCCACACACTGACTGGTTGAGACAGAGGAGCTTCCATTTCACTGATGTTGTGTTTTAATGAACGCTGACAAAGGAACGACCTGTGTTTGTGTCTGGTGGACTGGCTCTGAACAGTACAGTTAGTTAGTTACACACTCGCACGTGTTCAGGGTTGGGAAACCTGGAGGCCTATTTTTTAGGTTTCTTAGAAAACGAGATCACTTTTTTGAGCTGTTTCAACTTGCAAGCAGTAGAGAAAGAGAGAGAAAGAGAGACAGTGAAGAAATAGAGGGAGCCGGGAGAGAGGGAAGAGAGATGGATGAGAGGAACGAAAGAGAAGCACAGCGAGCGAGGGAGCAGACTTACAAAACAAAAGGGTCAAACCCAGTAATTCTACACTTTCCACAGAATACCCCTAACAAATAAGACCATGTGATGCCTATTCACTGTGTGATGTTAGTGGCAGGGTCATAGCCTGTACGGTTGAGACCAGGACTCACCGTTTCTCTTCTCCCTCTGATAGGTTAGGGTCCTGCTCCTTGGGCATGTGTTCCATTCACCTTAATTCCATCCAACAGCCAATCATGCGAGACTGAGGCGGGCCCCACCCTCGGATGCTCGCTGGTCATTCGCAGGTAGGGGGGTCAGTCAGTGCGACATCACAGGGTCCCGGTCCGGGCGGGCTCTGGCCTCCGGAGCGACCCCCCTGTGCTGGCCCTGGGATTGACGAATGGACTGGACCGGACAAGATCTGTCAATGAGAGGATAGGATATATTCAGTTAGCATGAACTCCATGTAAACAAACAGTTAGCATGACTTCCATCTATACATTCAGTGAGCATGGCCTCCATATACGGTAAGCAACTTCCATCCGTTTGGTTAGTATGACCTCCATGTATACATTCTATACAGCTAGCTTGGCTTAATGTATACATTCAGTTAGCTTGGCTTAATGTATACATTCAGTTAGCATTAGATGGATAGGTTATTGTCATGGGAGAGATGCTAAAATATAATAGAGGGAATATAATTTATTGCCAATCAACAACAGTTTATAATAATTTGTTTTAGTGCCAACCATGTTACACAACAGGGATTCTCTTTCCTTTTCTCTGTCACCCTCCTGTACCTAAATATAACTGAATATAACTACCAGGAGGCTTAAGAAATTTGGCCTGTCACCTAAAACCCTCACAATCATTTACAGATGCACAATTGAGAGCATCCTGTCGGGCTGTATCACCGCCTGGTACTGCAACTGCATTGCCCACAACCGCATGGCTCTCCAGAGGGTGGTGCGGTCTGCACAACGCATCACCGTGGGCAAACGACCTGCCCTCCAGGACACCTACAGCACCCGATTTCACAGGAAGGCCAAAAAGATAATCAAGGACAACTACCACCCGAGCCACTGCCTGTTAACCCCGCTATCATCCAGAAGGCGAGGTCAGTACAGGTGCATCAATGCTGGGACCGAGACTGAAAAACAGCTTCTATCTCAAGGCTATCAGACTGTTAAACAGCCTTCACTAGCACAGAGGCGCTGCTGCCTACATATAGACATGAAAATCACTAGTCACTTTAATAATGCCACTTTAATAATGTTTACATATCTTACATTACTCGTCTCATTTGTATATACTGTATTCTATACTATCGTAATAATGTTTACATATCTTGCATTACCCATCTCATATGTACAGTACCAGTCAAAAGTTTGGACACACCTACTCATTCAAGGGTTTTTCTTATTTTAAGAAGGCACACCTGTTAACTGAAATGCATTCCAGGTGACTACCTCATGAAGCTGGTTGAGAGAATGCCAAGAGTGTGCAAAACTGTCATCAAGGCAAAGGGTGGCTATTTGAGGAATCTAAAATCTAAAATATATTTTGATTTGTTTAACACTTTTTTGGTTACTACATGATTCCACATGTGTTATTTCATAGTTTTGATATCTTCACTATTATTCTACAATGTAGAAAATAGTAAAAATAAAGAAAAAACATTGAATGAGTAGGTGTCCCCAAACTTTTGACTGGTAGTGTATATACTGTATTCTATACTATCTATTGCATCTTAGCCTATGCCGCTCTGACAATGACATTGCTCATCCATATATTTATATATTCTTATTCCATTCCTTTACTTAGATTTGTGTGTATTAGATATATTTGTTGTGGAACTGTTAGATATTACTTGCTAGATATTACTGCACTGACGGAACTAGAAGCACAATCATTTCGCTACACTCACAATAACATCTGCTAACCAATAAGTTTGATTTGATTTGAGAAGATGTTTTGAGAAGATATGTCCTCATGTTTCCATAGGGTTCAGACCATAACAGACTTGCCAGAGAGTAGTCTTCCATATGTTGCAATGTCCACATTGTTTATGCAACCTTTCCAAACTCTTCATGTGAGAAGGTCTCACATGTTGGCCTAACATGCATGACCCCTGACCACATGACGACAGGGCTTTCCAAGGGTTTCTGAGAAACACACACACTTACATACACACACACAAGCTACGTATTCAACCTTTCTGACCTCTCCTCCCTTAACTCTACTCCTCCTCCCCTAATCCCTCGTTCAATGCCTTTCTAATCCCAAACAGAGGGATGGAGGGATTGCGAGCATGAGACTGTTGTTAGTAATCGGTAATATAATAGTGATACCGCGTAATTGCCACATAATAGTGTGAGTTGAAATGCTGTGATTTTAACAGAGCAATGGACTTCATTGCTTCACCAAGTTTGCTGTGTTCTATTTCACAGCACATTGATTGCTTTAAAGCCGGAACGTGTTATTTCTTTATAAGAAAGAGAAACCTACTATATCTTTGATGTATTCAGTTTTCCTCCAAGAGTGGCTGAATATTTTCCATGTATATTTCACTGGAAAATAATGTGTTTGTGTATGAATCTTCTTCATTGTAAAATTACAGACAAAATGTATGATTGATTTATTTGACGGTCATGTTAGCATGACGTTTCGACAGTTCCCTCTTCGAGGTCAAAATCCCAAAGCCATGAACCAAGGTGAGTGTACGTAACCCCAGCCTCCATGTCACACTTACCGATTTACAAGATATGTTGACTGATGCACAGGTGTGAGTTTTACTATCCAATTTCACCATTTACTATGTTTACAAATGTTTAACCATGGCATTAACAACCTCTTTCAATCTATTTACAGCTTGAACACGCTCAGTGATAAGAGGAACTTGTTGCTGTGCCAAGAGAGAGGAATGGATACCAGCAGCACAGCATCATGGGAGAAAAAAGGCAGGGGTGTAGGTTCGAGAAGCGGCGGTCTCCTACAGTGATGTCCTGACCCTGATAGATAATGCTAATAGTGAACCATAATAAAGCCATCTATCTAGCGATCTATTATCAAGGTTATCGTGCAGAGGTGTGATACAGGAGAAGCCAGACCCCTGTGGACATAATGGATATTTCATATTCTACAGGGAGTTCAAGGATGTTTCAAGGCACTCTAGTCTAACGTACCATAATGTGATGCAGTGGTGTTGTAATATTATGGTGGACTGTTATTAAGAAGAAATACAAGAGCTCAGCTGGCCTATCACCTCACACACTGAATCCAGCACAGCACACACACTGCATTGTCATATAGTCTCCTCGACCCTACACCAAAATGTGGTAAAAAAAAGCTGGATTGGACAGTTATGACACACATTCACCAGAAGGCCTATCACAGGAAAACCATTGACAGAGCTATCCCTGTGCTGCTGCTGCCTGTAGCCATTGTAACAATTTGACCTCAGCAATAAAACAGACACAGGCTAAAGGGATTTTTGTGTTACAGTCAAAGGGAGAAAAAGAATGCAACCAGGCCTTGAAGTATAAGAATGATTTCAATTGGTTAAATCTCCAATACGGTCCAATAGATTAGATTGGATATAGAAATGTTCTTCTGTCTATGTGCGATGTGGAATTGCCTGCACCCACCCAGCCATCCATGTGTATGCAGTCTCCCTATAGCCAAGGTCAACCCCATACAGTGACAGACTATCAAACAGCCCACCCCTACTAAAGCATATTTTATCATTACATAGGGTTCTTGTTCGAGAGAGAGAGAAAGAGGCTGGGAGGGAGGGACAGAGGGAGGGGGAGAGAGCAATATGGGGTTTGGGGGAAGAGAGAGAAAGAGATAGAAGGAGAGAGAGATGATAAGATTATGTTAGTCAAGAAGAAAAGCAAGATGGAGCACAGGGAGAGGCTTTCAAAAGAAAGAGTACAGCACACAGTAATTCTACAATTTCCTCTTAAAGTACAGTAAAGGAGAGAGAAGAGAAACAGAAGAGAATGGGAACTGAGGTAAATAGCGAACTTTAATTAGGTCACCGTTGGTTGGCCTGAGGAGAGAAAATGAACTTAGTTTTTAGGGCTTACAAACCAATAACAGGAAAAGGGGGAGAAAACACTGAACAACACATTTAAAGTGGAACTGACAGCGTTTTAACTACTTTGCAGATTTGAAACAAACAGACAATCATATCAGTCAAAAATATCAAATTCCTAGTTTATGCTACAAAACCAACTTTATAAGTGGTTTAAAAAAATTGTTTATATTTGACTCAAAATTCCATGACTTACTGTAAGGCATTGTTGGCAGAATATATGTATGCAGTTCAATGCATGATTAATATAATTCACCAATACATTTCTTGGTAGTCCAAAACATATTGCTATCAGGTTGTAAATCCCAGCTGGCCTGGTACATTGTTTGCTGCATCCAGCCATTCGGGATGCACTGTTTCAGTAATCAATAACTCAATATTTTGAACAAAAACGGACGACTGTAACTAAGGCTAGGAATGTCAATACAATCAAACTAGCAAGGGCAACTTGGCTAATATGCTAGCGCACGTGTCAAATACAAGGCCCACGGACCGAATAGGACACACAAGCGAGTATACATGAGTCAACAGTTGAGTCATCTACTTTATGAAATTACAGCCTGATGCGCTCTCATCAGTGAATTCAACTTCAATTGCGCTGCTTTTGTGTGTCCGGTTTACAGCGCGCAGCGGAGGGAAAGTGTATAGACCCATGTCACAGTCCTAGCTAGGTTACTAAAATGTTGCCAATCTTGACAATTAATAACCAAAAAACTAAACCTGCAACAAAACACCATCCAATGAGAAACATGTATGCCTTTTACAGCAACATTTAAGCAGTACACTAGCCTAGGCTGGCTACTCAACTACAAGACATTTTGAGTGCACCATACAGCAATGCTGCATTCAACCGCACCAGTGATCCATGCAGTGCAAAATAAGGAAAAGCATGTTTTAAGTTTAAATGTTACAACAACCTATAGCTACGGTTTTGTTATTTGGAGTTATTAAATACTGTAGCGACCCGCACAGACAGCTGTGTGTTATGTGTTAGGCTAGTAGATGGTTGTGTTGTACCTACCAGTACCCAGTGTTCGCGGGGTCCGACATGTCAATCAACCTGCTATCTGCCAATCACGGGAATGCCTGGAATGTTCTGATGCCGGGCATCCTGGCGGTTGGCGGAGTGGCGTGGAGGGGGGTTGGGCAGGGGGATGGAGCATTGGAAGTTAAGACCAGGTTTAGCCTTTGTTCTCTCTCTTTTTTACATCTGGGCTTCACAAGAGAAGGTCACGATTGGCTTGTGGGTTATCTTTCATTTATTTGGCGTGGGCTACGGCCAAACAGTAGCTTGTGTAAAGTTGGTTTAATAAACCGTCCATTCGTAAACTCAATCCTCTGTCTGGACAGTTGTTCTGTTATGATCTAGCCAGGTCATTACATTGGTGTCAGAAGTAAAAACGTTGATAAAAGTTAGCCAGCTAGCTAGCTGACTTCTGTGGCTAGCTACCGTAGGTGAGAACGGGGGTTGAAGATGCTTCGAGGGAATCCGAAAGTGAAGGTGGAGGTAGGGGACGATTATGGCCAAGGAGGTGCGTGTGCATGGACGTCGGGGGTTCTGGCTGAGGAGATCGCCAGGGCATCGGAGCCCAGAGGCCGCTTGAGGGAGGACGTTAGAGTGATGGCGGCTGAAGCGGGCATGAGTGCTTCGTCGACTGTGTTTCGCGCGGATTCTGGTGGGCGGACCGAAGGGGTGACATCGACGCGGCGGGACGAGGAATCTGGGGCTCAGGATGTAAACAAACATGGCGGCGCCCAGTTCCCGGCTGCGTCCGTATCCGTTAAGACCCCGAAGTATTCCGGTAAGGCGGATTGGGAAGCTTTTCATGCTCAGTTTGAACTGTTAGCTCATTTTAGGGGGTGGTCGGATGAAGATAGGGCACTGCAGTTGGCTTTATGCCTCACGGATGAAGCTCTGGCCTGTTTGATATTGATTAGCCCCGAGGACAGACGTGATTATGGTGCTTTAGTGGGAGCACTGAGGAGGCGCTATGGACAGTGTGTACAGCCCGGGCTACTGCGCTCCGAACTGAGTAATAGACGCAGGCAGCCTGGAGAGCCTCTACGGGTGCTAGCTAATGACATTGAGAGCCTCTCTCGGCGGGCATATGCTCACATGCCCCCCTCCGTGCAGAGCGAGCTAGCACGGGACCAGTTCATACAGGCGCTCTCTCCTACGGAGCTGCGCATACAGACCCAGCTGGCTCATCCTGAGTCATTGCAGGTAGCCTTGGAGATGGCTTTGGAGAGGGAGCTGGTGTGGGCTGGGGCTTCAGCTGGGGCTTTGGTGGGGGTGCAGGGAGACAGACCCTCTGTGCGAGCTGGGGGGCAGAGCAGCCCGGAGCCGGAAAAGCCTGCATGGGTGGCTGAAATGACAGAACTCATTCGTGCTGTGTCGCTACAGGCGGCACGAAACACACGCCCTGGTCCCAGGGTCTGCTGGGGTTGTGGCCAGCCAGGCCATCTGCGCCGAGATTGCCCCATGTCCCCCAGAGCTCAGGGAAACGGCTCGGGGTCCGCATAGACCGGGTAGTGCGGACCCCTGGCTTTCTATCCCAACCACCATCTTCTTCAGGAGGAGCCCACCGGCACAGACGGGGAAGCAAGGCTCCACTTCCCCCAGAAGCAGACGAGGGCAAGCGGATGGAGCCTGTTGTTGTGGTGGGCCGGACCTGTGTTGGGGACTTTTGTCATGTCCCTGTCACTGTGGAGGGGGTGCCCTGCTCCGCCCTGGTGGACACTGGGTCCACAGTAACCCTGGTGAGGCCAGATATTGTGCCAGGTTGGACTCAGTGTGAGCCTACAACTGTGCAGCTCCGCACAGTCACAGGTGAGCTGGCACCCATGAAAGGGAAGGGAATAATGACTCTGACAGTAGGGGGCAGGACTGTGCGTCATCCTGTGCAGGACCCTTGTATCCTGGGGTTGGACTTTCTTAGGAGCACAGGCTGCCAGTTAGACCTAAATAGGGGCACACTGAGCTTCCAGGGAGGGCCGGAGGTCACCATGGCCCCTAATGTCACATTCACTCAACCCAACAAACCCTTTACTCCAACAGTTAAAGCAGCAGAGACTCGTGGCTGCCCCCCCTCCCCCACATCTGGGTGTGTCTTTTCCCCAGCCCCCCTGTCACCTACGGCGTTGCGTTACATTCCCCCAGCTACCTCCACGACACAGTCCTCTGTGAGCCCGGGCCGCGCCCCCCCAGCCCAGCTACCCCAGATGGGAGGGGAGAGGACACTGTCTGCAGTGAGGGAGATATGGGGGAGGAACTGTGTTGGTCTTGACCCCGAGCAGCAGGAACGGTTGAGGCAGTTGCTGTTTGAATTCAGAGACAGCTTTGCGCTGAGTGAGGAAGAGGTGGGTCAGACTCATCTGGTGCAGCATGAGATCGACACAGGTGATGCTCGACCTATCAAGATGCGTCCCCGCCGTATCCCGCTGGCACGCCAGGAGGCGGCAGACAAGGCTGTGTTGGAGATGCAGCGGGCAGACTTCATTGAGCCCTCAGACAGCCCCTGGGTGGCGCCAGTCGTCATGGTTCTGAAGAAGGGGGGCAAGCTGAGGTTCTGTGCGGACTACAGGCGGCTGAATGAGGTAACCAGGAAGGACTCATACCCCATACCACGTATCGATGAGTCGCTGGACCTGGTTAGGGGGTCCTCCTGGTTCTCCTCACTAGACCTCCGCAGTGGCTACTGGCAGGTGCCCCTCTCCCCAGAGGCCAGAGCCAAAACTGCGTTCTCCACTAACAGAGGACACTGGCAGTTCAAGGTCCTGTGCTTTGGCCTGTGCAACGCTCCAGCTACTTTTGAGCGTTTGATGGACAGGGTGCTGGATGGCATCCCCCGACAGCAGTGTCTGGTATACCTCGATGACATCCTGGCCCATGGCAGCTCCTTCCAGTCAGCCCTGGGGGCGCTACGGTGTGTGCTGGAGAGGGTGGCTGCCGCAGGTCTGAAGCTCCACCCCGAGAAGTGCCACTTCATGAGGAGAGAGGTGTCCTTCTTGGGCCACCGAGTGGGGAAGGAGGGGATCAGCACCATGGAGGACAAGGTAGCGGCTGTCAGAGACTGGCCCACCCCCACCGACCAGCGTCAGCTGAAGAGCTTCCTGGGCCTGGCCTCGTACTACAGGAGGTTTGTACGGGGCTTCTCAAGCGTTGCTGCTCCACTGAACCGCCTGCTGCCGAAGGACAAGGCTTTCACTTGGACAGTGGAGTGTGAGGAGGCGTTCAACACCCTCAAACGTGCACTGATCGAGGCCCCCGTGCTCGCCCCCCCTGACCTCACATTGCCCTTTATCCTGGACACAGACGCGAGCAATGTGGGCATGGGTGGGGTGCTGGCCCAGGTGGGGCCAGAGGGGGAGAGAGCGGTGGCGTACTTCAGCAAAACATTTGACAAACATGAGCGCCGCTACTGTGTCACCCGGCGGGAGCTCTTGGCTGTTGTGGCTTCCGTCAAACACTTCAAGTACTACCTGGGTGGTCTGCCCTTTACTGTAAGGACTGACCACTCTGCTCTCCAGTGGCTCATGTCTTTCAGAGAGCCAGAGGGGCAGGTGGCACGCTGGTTGGAGGAGCTTCAGCCGTATGACTTCACGGTGGTGCACAGGGCAGGGGCACGCCACTCCAACGCCGACGCCATGTCCCGTCGGCCCTGTACTGCAGACGGCTGCCGCCACTGTGAACGGAGAGAGGGACGGGAGAGAGAGCTGTGTGCAGAGGAGGGGGTCTGTGCCACAGTGTGTCGGGCGAGCGGGCCTGTCTGCTGTGAGCTGCAGACTGTCGACGTGGCTGAATGGGGGCAGCAGCAGGGACGGGACACAGACCTACAGCCAGTGCTACAGTGGGTAGAGGCGCAGGTGAGGCCACCATGGGAAGAGGTGACAGCGCTCTCACTCGCGACCAAAGGGTTGTGGTCAAAGTTTGAGCGACTGCGGCTGGCTGATGGCGTGTTACAGCGGGCATGGAAGGAGTCAGCTACGGGGGAGGAGAGGTGGCAGGTGGTGGTCCCAAAAGCATTGCGGGAGGCTGTGCTCCAGAGTACTCATGGGGGGGTGGGGACTGGACACTTTGGGGTCACAAAAACACTGCGCCGCCTCCGTCAGGGCTTTTACTGGGGGCAGCACAAGAGGGATGTGGAAGACTTTTGCCGCCGCTGTGACAACTGCACAGCGAGAAAGGGCCCCCCAGGCCGCTCTCATGCTCAGCTCCAACAGTTCCCAGTGGGGGCTCCCATGGAGAGGGTGGGAGTGGATGTAGTTGGGCCGTTCCCCACCACAGACAGTGGAAACCGCTGGGTGCTCACGGCCATGGACTATTTCACAAAATGGCCCGAGGCCTATGCTCTGCCTGACCAGGAGGCAGAGACCATCGTCGACGCCCTGACAGCGGGGATGTTCAGCAGGTTTGGAGCTGCAGAGTCCATCCACAGCGACCAAGGCAGAAACTTTGAGTCCCGTGTGTTCGCCACCATGTGTGAGAGGCTGGGTATGCACAAGACCCGCACTACTCCTCTCCATCCTCAAAGTGATGGCCTTGTGGAGCGCTTCAACAAAACGCTTGGACAGCAGCTGGCCATCGTCTCTTCCAAACACCAGCGTGACTGGGACAAGCACCTGCCTATGGTCCTCATGGCATGCCGCTCCGCTGTCCAAGACTCCACCTCCTGCACGCCTGCCCTCCTCATGCTGGGGAGAGAGATCCGTACCCCTGCGGAGATGGCGTTTGGTCGGCCCCTGGATAGCCCTCATGTTTCCCCGGGGCCGGAGTATGCCCGGAGACTCCAGGACCGCCTGGAGACAGCCCACACCTTCGCCAGAGAGCAGCTGCTGAATGCAGGTGTGAGGCAGAAGAGGAACTATGACGTGCACACCCGGGGAAGGCACTTTGTGGCTGGGGAGCTGGTCTGGGTCTACAGCCCGCTAAGGAAAAAAGGCAGATGCCCCAAGTTGGACAGTCACTGGGTGGGACCCTGCAGTGTCCTGGAGAGGGTAGGGGAGGTTGTTTACCGGGTGCAGCTTCCTCCCAGGGGGAGAAAGGTGACACTGCACCGGGACAGGTTAGCCCCATATAGATGGGCCTCTTCTCCCCAAACCCCAGGAACCCCCACAATTCCCCTCTCTGGCAATGACATTCTCCAGGCACCCACCCCCAGGTGCCGCAGACAAGGCTCCAGACAGCCCACTCCCCCTGTGTCACCGCGTGGTTCCCCAGAGCCACGGACTGTATTACCCGTTCCCGCTTCCTTGTCCCCCATGTCCTTGCCTTCATCCCCTGGTTCCCAGAGGGGCACTCTGCGGCCATCACAGCCACGCAGGCAAAGGAGACCTCCGGGTCGCTTCAGAGACTTTGTTTGTTCCCTCGGGGACGAGGGACTTTGTGGTGGGGGGGCTGTGTAGCGACCCGCACAGACAGCTGTGTGTTATGTGTTAGGCTAGTAGATGGTTGTGTTGTACCTACCAGTACCCAGTGTTCGCGGGGTCCGACATGTCAATCAACCTGCTATCTGCCAATCACGGGAATGCCTGGAATGTTCTGATGCCGGGCATCCTGGCGGTTGGCGGAGTGGCGTGGAGGGGGGTTGGGCAGGGGGATGGAGCATTGGAAGTTAAGACCAGGTTTAGCCTTTGTTCTCTCTCTTTTTTACGTCTGGGCTTCACAAGAGAAGGTCACGATTGGCTTGTGGGTTATCTTTCATTTATTTGGCGTGGGCTACGGCCAAACAGTAGCCTGTGTAAAGTTGGTTTAATAAACCGTCCATTCGTAAACTCAATCCTCTGTCTGGACAGTTGTTCTGTTATGATCTAGTCAGGTCATTACAATACTTTTTGATTAGGGTCGCAGCATATTATGCACATCTGCAAGAATAGCAGCAAAGGCTGGACTAATATTATTTATCTCTTCTTTTACATTTAAGTCATTTAGCAGACGCTCTTATCCAGAGCGACTTACAGGATCAATTAGGGTTAAGTGCCTTGCTCAAGGGCACATCGACAGATTTTTCACCTAGTCGGCTCGGGGATTAGAACCAGCGACCTTTCGGTTACTGGCTCAACGCTCTTAACCACTAAGCTACCTGCCGCCCCAGTTTTGTTTTAATATGTTAAAATGCTAAATACAGCATCCTATGTACATAAATGGACATTATGAAGGGCTATATTTTTTCAAATAAAATAATGGCCAGTTTGGGTCGCAGTTGCACGTTTTTTGGTAAAAACAAATAGGCTATGTCTGACCCGCAAATTCGACTTTTTCCTCTCATATCGTTTTTCGGTGGCTACAACTGGAGATACAGGTGTAATTTGGTTAGCTAGCAAGAAATGTGAATCGTTTTGCTAGCTAGCTAGCTATGTTGAATTTCAACGACTGTTATCCACAGTTAGCATATCTCTTAGTTGTCAATCAAATGTATTTGGCAGGCAGGCAAGTTCCCATTCAGTTGTCAAAACGTGGGTTGGGACAAGCATGCATTGGCAGGCAAACTGCAGAAGGACGAGCAGGCTACTATTCTCCATCGTTTATCGGTGCAATTTTTGACTAGCTGAACAAATTAGACAGGGTTAATCTTACGTTCCCTCGTTAGATTTTAGCTCATCTTGCTCTGGCTAGCATTAGTTTTTTATCTTGTTGTTGATGTGCATAGGTAACTGAGGGAGAGAAGGCCTACCTTTTCATGGTTGTGTGAGCAATAGGACTGTGAAGTTCCCAAATGTATGCGGACTCCCGTGGTGTTTACATATTTGCAGAAATCCATTCTGGTGTCTTTTGGCGAATGCGTTCTAATGATCTAAAGTCGCGCTGTTGCTACTGCCTGTAAACACACAGTCCAGTTCAAAGTGAATGATGGCAGGCCCATGTGGCAAATGGCTTATTTGCAAATAGGTCTACTGTAGCTCTGATTGGCTATGGCGCACCGGTCTGCGTAGACACCCGTCCTGGACAAGACAGATGTTTTTATTCGGTTTTATTTACTGTAATGTCTATTAATTGTCCAAACGTACAGCCGTTTTCCCACTTTATATTGCTATAGAATTTTCACAAATGCCTTAGTATATGTAATTCCCAAACATTCTATGAATTTATGGAAATGACTATATGTAAGTGCTGGCTCGTCAGAAAAAGAAAAAGTGTAATTCTTCCTGGTGGTGTATATGAAGAGATTTTTATGAGATTTCATGTGCTAAAACGCTGTCAGTTCCATTTAAGGGTTTCAGGTGGCTTATGCACGTGTGTGTGTGTGTATGCAAACATATAATCTCTTGCCACAGGCGCTGTATCTCTGAGAGTCTGGCAAGCGTGACTAGCACATGTAGCAGGAAACATAGGTATATACATTTACATTTACGTCATTTAGCAGACGCTCTTATCCAGAGCGACTTACAGTTAGTTTATTTTTCATACTGGCCCCCTTTGGGAATCAAACCCACAACCCTGGCGTTGCAAACGCCATGCTCTACCAACTGAGCTACATCCCTGCCGGCCATTCCCTCCCCTACCCTGGACGACGCTGGGCCAATTGTGCGCCGCCCCATGGGTCTCCCGGTCGCGGCCGGCTACGACAGAGCCTGGATTCGAACCAGGATCTCTAGTGGCACAGCTAGCACTGCGATGCAGCGCCTTAGACCACTGCGCCACTCGGGAGACTGTGCCACCAGCTACAGTATGTATCTAGTCAAGTGGGGGATGGTTACTTAAGAATAATCAAATCCCATTTTATTTGTCACATGCGCCGAATACAACAGGTGTAGACCTTACCGTGAAACGCTTACTCATGAGCCCCTAACAAACAATGCAGAGTTTTAAAAAAGTAAGTAAGAAAAGTTTTCTAAATAAACTTAAGGAAAAATAGTAACACAATAAAATAACAATAACGAGGCTATATACAGGAGGCACTGGTACTGAGTCAATGTGCAGGGGTACGGGTTAGTAATTGAGGTAATATGTACATGTAGGTAGGGGTAAAGTGACTATGCATAGATAATAAACAGAGAGTAGCAGTAGTGTATGTGAGGAGTGTGATGGAATGTGAATGTGTGTGTGTGTGTGTTTGTATGTGGCGTCAATATACATGTGTGTGTGTGTGTTTTGTGTGTGAGTCTGTGTGTGTGTGTGTGTGTGTGTGTGTGTCGAATACATATCTAAACAATGTGAGCCCAGCCATTTCTTCAGTCACTCTCACTCACATGGCCTGATCTTGTGTACCTTGTTTCCCTCTCCTCTTAAATCAACCCTCCTACTTTTAATTGGGGCTTGAGAATCTGGTCTCACTCCCCGAGCTGCACTTTAATTGGAATACTATAAAATGCCAACTTTAAAACACATGAAAAAGAAAAACTAGTGAACATATGATGCTGGCACGTGGAGCAGCCCCGGTATCAATTAAACATCCCTCTATTTATTTTGTCTTTTAGTTCCCACCAATTTGATTGACGTCGCTCTGTTCTTTATTTGGGGGGGAAATACAAAAGGGAGGAGCGGAGGAGGAGAATTGCTCAGTTAAAAAGGAGGAGAGAGGGAGAAAAAGCTCTTGATGGAGGAAGAGAGGGAAGAGAGCGAAGTTTAGATCAAGGATGTCTGAGGTTTAATGTGTTGATGTGATGGAGTGAAATAGGTTGAACTGTAAAGAGGAACTTGGCAGAGACAGAGAGATCTAGGCCTGTCAAATTGTTTGGAACTTGAACAACTGCGGTTGCTCGATCTGCTGCAGTGCAATCAGCGGAAGTCTCCTAAGACTCCTCCTTTCCAAGTTCGTATATGATTCACCCTGATTCACATGGCCTTATTACAGTTGGTGAAAGTAGTGTCAATCAATGCATTGAGCCTCCACTGCTAAGGGCTGTATAGACCATACTGATATCAGTGTGGAAGTATGAACATCTCAGTGTCATCAACACCTTAAGGCAGAGAGAGAAAACCTCATGGTGTGTGTGTGTGTGTGGATTCCTGGACCACGTACCAGACACACACACACTGCAAGTCCAGCCCAGCCTACTCCAGTTGCATCACACTATGCAGGAGGACATAGGGTCACTGTTCCCTCCGCTAGCCCTATCAAGTCACCTGGCAAAGATACAAAGGTGCCTTTTTTAACTGACTCATCACTATAGCAACCCAATAACCCTATGGTAACTTAGTGATCCTGCCACTTGACAGAACCCTTGGTGTTACAGATAGAGACTTCATAGACACAACAAGCCACCCCATTAACATTCACCCCCTGACAATTGATTTGGGGTCAGATTTCTATACTCCCACTGGGGACCCTAACCAATATGAGGAATTAATATAGTTGACCTAAGACCAGTTGTTGAGGTTAAAGAGTAAAGAGAGGGATGTGTGTGTGTGTGTGCGGCCCAGTGTGGGGATCAGTTTTCCTGGTGTATATGTTGTCAAGCTGGGAGGGCACATTGACACTAGGCCTGATTATTATCAAGGGGTTATTATAGGTACTTATAGGTCACAACTAGCCACACACACACACACAGAGACACACACACACACACACAGAGACACACACACACGTAAGCAGATATATGGTAATCTATAGTAATATATTGCACTACACAGACATTTATGAGTATTGCAACCACACATTCATTACCTCATCCACATCTGCACACACCCTGTCCCCCAACCTTTCCCCCTCTGTGATGGGAACCATGAGAGCAAACCTAACCTTGAACTCAAGAGGATATGCCCTGCTGATTGTCGCTGTGTGTGCGTGTGTGCGTGCGTGACAAGGGCATATGGGACGTGCTGCAGAGGCTCTTCCCTAGGTACAGTATGCAGAGCAGGGTAGGAACACTTGGCACCATGTTCAATATCTCTCTCTCTCTCTCTCTCTCTCTCTCTCTCTCTCTCTCTCTCTCTCTCTCTCTCTCTCTCTGATCTGTTTTCCTCTTTTCTTTTATCCTTTTGAAAACAGTGATGATAAAGAAATAAGCGAAACCCTTAGGAAACTCAAACTTCTCCCAGAGCTGTCTCTTTCACCACTCTGCAACAGTACACAAATTGTTTCACATTTTGCAACATCATTGCAACAAGGCCCCCAAGGCATAACGGAGCCCCAAATCACATGGAGTAATAAGGGACCTTTTATCCCAAACAACAGAGAGGCTGTGGGGGTTAGAGAGAGGGCGCCTGGGGGTTAGATATGTGGTGGTTATATATAAAGGGGTGCCTAGTCAGGGGGTGTGAATGTATGTAGGGTAGATAGATAATAAGATCCGGTTATAACTTGCTCTTGTGTACAGATCCAGGATCAGCTTATACATCGGAATTCTAACCTTAAACATTAAGGCAGGGGTTAAAACTGACATGAGATCAGTATCTAGGACCAACGTCCTCCTACTTGATAGACAGACAGGGGCAGCTGGCTGAGTGGGATACATACAGGGGCACTGGGACTGATATGAAAGACTGATAGTGGCAGTTGTGGGGCAGGGTGTGTATGTGCGGCACGTATGTGTGTGTGTGTGTGTGTGTCTGTGTGTGCGGGGGTAGGGCTTCAGTTGGCAGGCTGGAGTGGGTGACGGATAATAGAGTTGTATGGTTGAACCCACAGGGGTGGAGATACACAGGAGCGGTTGGGGGGAGATTATAAAACGAGGCAGAGGCTGTGGATACGAAGGTAACCGACCCATCTCACCCCACTGGAACCCTCTTTCACAGAGCTAAAGATCCATATCATGTTTTGCACATTTGTTTCCTTACCTCTACTTTTTGCACACATTGTTGTGGTCACCCTCCCTTCACATTTCTCACTGTCAATCGTTAATGTTAATTCTTCAAGTTTTACTGGTAAAACGTCCATGTAGTATCTGCTTGCCAACCATTTGATCTCAATCAGTTTCATGGGAATATGCATTTAGATCTTCTTAGTTATATGTACACTGTCGTTTTGAAGTACAGTGCTGTTTTGTACAGTGAGCTAATTTTAGACAGATGGAGTTAACAGACTGTAGCATACCTGTGTTTTGTTTCAATCAAAGCACATGTTTTGCCTTGTGGCGCACGCTGTTGAGTTGTGGCCGGATGAGAGAAAAACATTTTTTTTCTCTTACAGTAACGTTCGGTTCTATAATTATTTGATCTTTCATACAGTGATTCAGCTTTGATCTAACTTTATTAAACGAGCACCATTCTCCATTCATCACTATAATTCGTCAGAGTAGCTTGTTCTCTGGGCAGCTGAACGACTAGAGCGTAAAGTAGAGAGTCTCACACGTGCATAAGCTTTCAACCTTAAGCTATTGGGAAGAGGGTTCCAGAGAATTTGAACCCGCAGCCACTCCGTATAAAGGGGTTTACATAGACAATGGTAGTCAGGGTAGTTGAGGTAAATAGGTCCAGGTGTAGAAGGAAGAAAAAAATACAGGGAAAATAGTGTAAATGCACTGATGTAAACAAGGTTATAGGCCTGTCCTATATCCCCCTTTCTCTCCCCTCCCTCCCTCTCTCTCTCCTCCCTGTCAACCCCCCCCCCCCCCCCCCCCCCACCCCCCCATCCCCGTTCTAGCCTGTTTTGGCAAAGACAAGTTAAGACGCTCCCAGGAATGTGACTAGCATTTGGAAAACAAATCCACTGTCTTTTTTAAGGTAGATCTATCAAGCCTCTCAAGCTTGGGTACTTCCCAGAGGAAAATAAAGGGATTTGAATGGATCAAACCCGCTACAGGTCAGCGTCTCTCCTTTCAGGTCTCTTGACTTGATAGAGCACAACATATTTTTCAACCCCAACCCACCCAACCCCTGGACATAAAGGTAATTTTACCACAGTCCACCTTAACAGAAACCCATTGCGTGAAAACACACTTTCTGTCTTGAGTTTGTTATGTTCTGTAGTTGTTTTTATATGGCAACGTCCACCCCTCTTGTTCCTAATTTCCAAACAGCAATTGGAAATGTCGAATTGTAGTGAACTACACTCAGGGAATGACTTTGGCAACCCCTGCTACGCTATTGGGCGATAAGCCATAACTTTCCATTGGGATCAAAGAGAGAGAGAGAGGACACTGTAGTGTTCTTCTCAAGTTTCAACATAAAGAATCCCACTGTCTGATCGACTGTGTGTTTGTACAACAGTGAGTTTGTTTGTGGTTTGGATTAATCCATTTCACAAGACTTATTAAATCTCTAAATACAGTTGTGGACAAATATATTGGCACCCTTGCACTTTTGAAATTAAGCATTCTATGAAAATAACACCCTCCCTATAATCAAACATGGGGAGGTTTGATAATGCTGTGGGGTTGCTTTGCTGCCTCTGGTACTGGGGACATTGAACGTGCGCAAGGCATCATGAAATCAGCAGATTATCAAGGTGTTTTGTAGTCCAATGTTCAACCCAGTGTCCAAAAACTAGGTCTCTATTGAAGGTTGTGGGTCTTCCAGCATGACACCAACCCCAAACACACATCAAAACCACCCTGGAATGGTTCAAGAAGAAACGCTGGACGGTTCTGGAGTGGCCAGCAAAAATTCCAGATCTGAATCACATCCATAAACTATGGCGAGATCTGAAAACAGCAGCTACTTTCTAAATTAAAATTGTAAACTTAAGTTTACAAAAATAAATTGGTTCTGCAATGTTGAAAATCCAATAACAAGGTGTGGAGACCTAAAGTTATTTTCAATGTCAACTTATTTGAGAAGAAATAGGGAATTTGCAAGGGTGCCAGGAAAGATGCAAGGGGGCCAATAAATGTGTCCGCAACTGTATAAAGCATAAATGACATTGGATGAATAACAAACTAAAAACGTTAAAAGCCTTCACTGCTGACCCAGTTGGAACTGTAAGAACATGGGTATGGTTGCAAAATTCCAGGAACTTCCAGGAACTTCCAATAAATTCCCTGTTTTTCCAGAAATCCTAGTTGGAAGATTCTAGATTTCCTGCTTATTCCCTTCTGATTCCGGGAATCCTCCAACTGGGATGTCGGGAAAACAAGGGAATTTGTTTAAAGTTCCCCGAATTTTGCAACCCTAATCATGGGAGAACAGTGAATCAGTGACAAGATGTATTTCACTTCTGTGTATGTTCAACTGGCACAGTAATGTGGTTTGTCTCTCATTCTATAAATCACACACCCAAATCCATTTAATCACCTAAATACACATGTGCACCAACACACACACTATATCCCATATCCTTATAGATGGGAAAAGATGGAAGAACTGACATGACCTCTAAGGGAGGTCAGGACATGCAGGTACGCTGTGCTGTGTGCTTTTGCCATGTGTGTGTCTTTATTTCATGGTTACAAAGTGGAGGATAGGTGAGCATTGGCAGACGCTCAGATCAGCAGGTACACTTTTATGAATGGGGCAGCCAGGCCAAGTTTCGGCACTGATACAAAGGGAATTTCGCCGCCAGTGTGTGTGTGTGTGTGTGTGCGCGCGAGTGACGTCATTAACCAGGGAGGCCATGGGTTGATGTGTGTGTGTGTAACATCAGCCAGGTTGGGAATATGAGGCCAGGGGCGCGGTACTGTCCGGGATATTATTTTTGCCGATATATCGTATCGTATTGACAATATTGCAATATTATTTTTGCGCTAGTTGGCTGTACCTGCACCAAAGCTCCAGTACGCCAATTTGTTTTCAGCAATTGTATTTCCCTGACTAAGGAAAACTCGTTTTCTCATGGCTCTCTCTTGTCCCTCTGCAACAGACATATGGTCAGCAATATTTTTGGACCATGGAATAGTAATAAAATCACAGTATTGCATCGCAATATATATAGAATCGTGAGAATCGCAATACATATCGTATCGGCAGGGCGAGGAGCCAAACACCGGCCACAGCTCAAATAAAACAAACCAGGCTCGGGCCAAGAACGTAAACATAAATAAATCAAATTATAGGAATAAATATGTGTAAATGTATCAAGAAAAACTTTAAAACCTTGACAAATTGGGATGGGTTCATGAGGTTTATCCAGGCAAGGCTCCAGAGAAGAGATTGAGACGTTGCCCAGAGTAGTGAGTTTTGCGTCTCAGAGTGTGTTTGTGTGTGTGTGTGTGTGTGTTTGTGTGTGTGTGTGGCCATTCTACACAAGCGTAACCCACACAGATGCCCTATCGCTGGTCTATATCATAAAGTTAACATACAGTATAACACACACACACTGTACATGTATACACACACACACACACACACACACACAGTGCATTCGGAAAGTATTCAGACCCCTTGACTTTTTCAACATTTTGTTACGTTACAGCCTTATTCTAAAATTGATTAAATTGTTGTTTTTTTCTCATCAATCTACACACAATAACCCATAATGACGAAGCGAAAACAGGTTTTTAGAATTTTTTGCAAATGTATATAAAAATATAAAAAACAGAAATACCTTATTTACATAAGTATTCAGAGGCTTTGCATATGAAACTCGAATTTGAGCTCAGGTGCATCCTGTTTCCATTGATCATCCTTGAGATGTTTCTACAACTTGATTGGAGTCCACCTGTGGTAAATTCAATTGATTGGACATGATTTGGAAAGACACAAAGGCACACGCCTGTCTATATAAGGTCCCACAGTTGACAGTGCATGTCAGAGCAAAAACCAAGCCATGAGGTCGAAGGAATTGTCCGTAGAGCTCCGAGACAGGATTGTGTTGAGGCACAGATCTGGGGAAGGGTACCAAAACATTTCTGCAGCATTGAAGGTCCCCAAGAACACAGTGGCCTCCATCATTCTTAAATGGAAGAAGTTCGGAACCACCAAGACTCTTCCTAGAGCTGGCCGCCTGGCCAAACTGAGCAATTGGGGGAGAAGGGCCTTGGTCAGGGAGGTGACCAAGAACCCGATGGTCACTATGACAGAGCTCCAGTTCCTCTGTGGAGATGGGAGAACCTTCCAGAAGGACAACCCTCTCTGCAGCACTCCACCAATCAGGCCTTTATGGTAGTGGCCTGACAGAAGCCACTCCTCAGTAAAAGGCACATGACAGCCCGCTTGCAGTTTGCCAAAAGGCACCTAAAAGACTCTCAGTCCATGATAAACAAGATGCTCTGGTCTGATGAAACCAAGATTGGACTCTTTAGCCTGAATGCCAAGCGTCACGTCTGGAGGAAACCTGGCACCATCCGTACAGTGAAGCATGGTCGTGCCAGCATCATGCTGTCTGGATGTTTTTCAGCGGCAGGGACTGGAAGACTAGTCAGGATCGAGGGAAATATGAACGTCGCAAAGTATAGAGAGATCCTTGATGAAAACCTGCTCCAGAGCGCTCAGGACCTCAGACTGGGGCGAAGGTTCACCTTCCAACAGGAGAACAAACCTAAGCACACAGCCAAGACAACGCAGGAGTGGCTTTGGGACAAGTCTCTGAATGTCCTTGAGTGGCCCAACCAGAGCCCGGACTTGAACCCGATCTAACATCTCTGGAGAGACCTAAAAATAACTGTGCAGCGACGCTCCCCATCCAACCTGACAGAGCTTGAGAGGATCTGCAAAGAATGGGAGATACTCCCCAAATACAGGTGTGCCAAGCTTGTAGCGTCAAACCCAAGAAGACTTGAGGCTGTAATCGCTGCCAAAGGTGCTTCAACAAAGTACTGGGTAAAGGGTCTGAATACTTATGTAAATGTGATATTTCCGTTTTTTATTTGTAATACATTTGCAAAAATTTCTAAAAAACTATTTTTGCTTTGTCATTAGGGGGTATTGTGTGTACATTGATGAGGGGGAAAAAAACAATTTAATCCATTTTAGAATAAGGCTTTAACGTAACAAAATGTGAAAAAAGTCTGAATACTTTCCGAATGCACTGTAAATACAGTTTCACACATGCAGACATGCAACCTCTCACTCACCCAACCACACAAAAACAGCATTGCCCCCCACCCACACACACTCTCCCTACAGCTCCTGTCACCTTTCAAAACAAAAGGAGGCCCTCAATTCATCTCATCCACCTCTATAATGACCAATAAAAGATTTATAGTAATAGTGCTGGTAGGAGGGGAAAATACACACACACCACACACACACACACACACAGCTGTAAGGCCCCCGCCCCAGGGCCGGTTCCTACAGGGTCTGTAGGGGCCTACAGTGGACCGAGGTCTCTGTGTGTGTGTGTTTGTGTGCATGTGTGCCTCGGTCCCTTCCCCTCTGGTGCGGATGTAAAGGATCTCAGTGAAAGGGGAGAAGGTGGTGGGCTTGGCAGGCGTGGGCGGGCGGGCGGGCGGTTGGAAGGTGATTTTCTTGGCAAGGCTTGTGGATCAGGCCAGGCGGACCACTCTCTTTCTGACGCCTGTGTGGTCCTGGATCAGATTAGCACCCCGGCCCCCTCAAACACACACACACACACACATAGACGCACACTCGCGGGTGCACCCAGATGCGCACACACACAAACACATACAAATCTGCTCTTAAACACACACACACACACACACACACACTCAGAAATACAACAGTAGACACACACACATGCACACACACACACACTTTATCCACTCCCACACAAACAAACTCAAATCGGGCACATCCCCCGAACACATACCGTATAGTCAAGCACAGACAGACAGACAGACAGACAGACATAGTGACGAATAGAAAACAGATAACTGAGAAAAAAAGGAGAGGAAAGCAGAGGGGCCAGGAGGGGATGGATGAAAGAGCGACTTTTCATTGCAAATTGCCCTGAGGTTATTTAATCACCTTTTTTCAATGTGTTCTCTTGTTCTCATTTCATGTCCCCTCCCCCTTCCCCCAGTCTGTGTGTGATTATGTGTGGCATTACATATGTGTTTCTGAGTCGACACGTGTATGCTGTCTGGTATTTTCTGTCTGTGATCTCATATGTGTAGGAGTATACGTGTGCCTTTTTCCTGTGCGTATGTGCACAATTTTTTTCATGAATATATGTGTGTTTGTGTGTCTTTTTCCTGTCTACAGTGGGGGGAAAAAGTATTTAGTCAGCCACCAATTGTGCAAGTTCTCCCACTTAAAAAGATGAGAGAGGCCTGTAATTTTCATCATAGGTACACGTCAACTATGACAGACAAAATGAGAAAAAAAAATCCAGAAATTCACATTGTAGGATTTTTAATGAATTTATTTGCAAATTATGGTGGAAAATAAGTATTTGGTCACCTACAAACAAGCAAGATTTCTGGCTCTCACAGACCTGTAACTTCTTCTTTAAGAGGCTCCTCTGTCCTCCACTCGTTACCTGTATTAATGGCACCTGTTTGAACTTGTTATCAGTATAAAAGACACCTGTCCACAACCTCAAACAGTCACACTCCAAACTCCACTATGGCCAAGACCAAAGAGCTGTCAAAGGACACCAGAAAGAACATTGTAGACCTGCACCAGGCTGGGAAGACTGAATCTGCATTAGGTAAGCAGCTTGGTTTGAAGAAATCAACTGTGGGAGCAATTATTAGGAAATGGAAGACATACAAGACCACTGATAATCTCCCTCGATCTGGGGCTCCACGCAAGATCTCACCCCGTGGGGTCAAAATGATCACAAGAACGGTGAGCAAAAATCCCAGAACCACACGGGGGGACCTAGTGAATGACCTGCAGAGAGCTGGGACCAAAGTAACAAAGCCTACCATCAGTAACACACTACGCCGCCAGGGACTCAAATCCTGCAGTGCCAGACGTGTCCCCCTGCTTAAGCCAGTACATGTCCAGGCCCGTCTGAAGTTTGCTAGAGTGCATTTGGATGATCCAGAAGAGGATTGGGAGAATGTCATATGGTCAGATGAAACCAAAATATAACTTTTTGGTAAAAACTCAACTCGTCGTGTTTGGAGGACAAAGAATGCTGAGTTGCATCCAAAGAACACCATACCTACTGTGAAGCATGGGGGTGGAAACATCATGCTTTGGGGCTGTTTTTCTGCAAAGGGACCAGGACGACTGATCCGTGTAAAGGAAAGAATGAATGGGGCCATATATCGTGAGATTTTGAGTGAAAACCTCCTTCCATCAGCAAGGGCATTGAAGATGAAACGTGGCTGGGTCTTTCAGCATGACAATGATCCCAAACACACCGCCCGGGCAACGAAGGAGTGGCTTCGTAAGAAGCATTTCAAGGTCCTGGAGTGGCCTAGCCAGTCTCCAGATCTCAACCCCATAGAAAATCTTTGGAGGGAGTTGAAAGTCCGTGTTGCCCAGCGACAGCCCCAAAACATGACTGCTCTAGAGGAGATCTGCATGGAGGAATGGGCCAAAATACCAGCAACAGTGTGTGAAAACCTTGTGAAGACTTACAGAAAACGTTTGACCTGTGTCATTGCCAACAAAGGGTATATAACAAAGTATTGAGAAACTTTTGTTATTGACCAAATACTTATTTTCCACCATAATTTGCAAATAAATTCATTAAAAATCCTACAATGTGATTTTCTGGATTTTTTTTCCTCATTTTGTCTGTCATAGTTGACGTGTACCTATGATGAAAATTACAGGCCTCTCTCATCTTTTTAAGTGGGAGAACTTGCACAATTGGTGGCTGACTAAATACTTTTTTCCCCCACTGTATATATGTGTGTGTGTGTGTGTGTGTGTAATGGTCTTCTACTTATTTGTTTGTGCACGGCTATTTGCTTAGAAAGCCTTGGGGGGGGTACCGTTGGCTATTTATACCATGTCCAGGTCTGTTTGAGTCTAATTAATGTGCATGTTTGGGGTTGTGTGTCAGGGCAAGTACAGCTCTGTGTGAAGAGTATGGGTCTATTTATTAATGTGGAAACACATATTCTCTCTCTCTCTCTCTCTCTCTCTCTCTCTCTCTCTCTCTCTCTCTCTCTCTCTCTCTCTCTCTCTCTCTCTCTCTCGAACTGCAGTGATATTGAACGGCCGCTATACCTAAGAGTGTGTTTGTGTTACAGTTTCCTTCCCCAGCGCACGAACACAGCTGGACAGAAGGTTGTTGGCTAACGAGCACTCGCTAAGAGTGGAGCTATTGTTATGACATCATTGGGTTCCGTTTGAAGGCATATGGATGGGAGGGGAAGGGATAGGAGGGGATTCCCGAAAGAGACAGACAGCACACGCTGTACAACCAGAATATTTATGTGTGTGCGTGTACACTCGACATTGCCATGGCGACACATTAGCATCTCTGTAATGGTAGACTGTCATACCATGGTAAGCAGTGGCTCTAGACAGACAACTATAGCTACTCTATAGTAAACTATCGCTAGGCCTATACCACATCAAAGGAATGCCTATATTACATTTGTACATTTTAGT
This sequence comes from Coregonus lavaretus, assembly GCF_964263955.1. Taxonomy (NCBI): domain Eukaryota; kingdom Metazoa; phylum Chordata; class Actinopteri; order Salmoniformes; family Salmonidae; genus Coregonus; species Coregonus lavaretus. The sequence continues at coordinate 79,644,125 of NC_139988.1, read as the reverse complement.
CATTTAGCAGACGCTCTTATCCAGAGCAACTTACAGGAGCAATTAGGGTTAAGTGCCTTGCTCAAGGGCACATCGGCAGATTTTTCACCTAGTCGGCTCGGGGATTAGAACCAGCAACCTTTCGGTTACTGGCACAATGCTCTTAACCACTAAGCTACCTGCCGCCCTGAGTGGCACAGGGTAACGCCAGCACAGCAAAACCAATGGCATAGCCTAGCAGCAGGTAGCCTAGTGCAGTGTTTCCCAACCCTGGTCCTCCAGTATCCCCAACAGTACACAGTTTCGTTGTAGCCCTTGACAAACACACCTCATTCAACTCATTGAGGGCTTGATGATTCGTTGACAAGTTGAATCAGGTGTGCTTGTCCAGGGTTACAATAAAAATGTGTACTCTTGGGGGTACTCGAGGACCAGGGTTGGGAAACACTGGCCTAGCGGTTAAGAGTGTTGGGCCAGTAACTGAAATGTCACTAGTTTGAATCCCCGAGCCGACTAGGTGAGAAATCTGTCGATGTGCCCTTGAGCAAGGCACTTAACCCTATTTGCTCCTGTAAATCGCTCTGGATTAGAGGGTCTGCTAAATGACTAAAATGCAAATGGCCTACAGTACAGCAAACTAAACATACTCTTTGGACTCAATGTTCCAGACAAACTCACATAGATTAAAATGAGGAAGGTTGGGAACACAATGTACACAATTCAGTGTTCTATCACACACACACAGAATACACGTGCTGGATACTGAATACTGCAATGAGGGTTAGAGTGAATTGAGTCTGCAGTATTGACAGCATTATAATAAAAAATACTGACATTGACAAAGGTGAGTTTGTAATTGAAGAGCATATGAAGTTTATTAGGAGTGAAACTGCAACATCTCTACTCAGTCTGCAGAGTTGGCGGACTGTTTCTAGTACTGTCAGTCGTGAGTTGAATCATAAAGCAGTTGAGGGAGTTTTCTGCTGCTTGGGCAGGTGTGTGTGGGGGGAGGGGGGGTGCGCTTGAGAGGGCATGCGTGTGTGTAGGTGGGTGTGTGGAGGTCGTGGAGGTTGTGTGAGGGAGACATTGGGACAAGGTAGAAAGACTCCTTCAACCTAAGTAGTTTGCGTTATTGGAAAGGAAACCCATGCTGTTCTGCGGGCAGGCCTGCCAGTTTTTGACTAGATCGAGTACAGCAGAAATTACTTTTGTAGCAGGCTAGGAGCACTTAGGCAGCAGGTTAGGAGAATGAACGTAGCAGGTTAGGATAATTAGGTTAAGGTTAGGAAAAGGGTTAGGGTTAGCTAAAATGCTAGCCACAACCAGGCCTTCTCTCAGAACAGTCTTTGTTTCCATTAACGCGATTCTGGTTAACCTAAGCTGACATCGATTGCCATCTCACCACCAATAGACAAGCTCTGACTCAGAGAATGAATTCTTAAATGAGAGCTGAGCTCACAGTGAGTTCCCACAGAGAAGAACCATTCAAACTCGTAATTACAGGCACAATAAACGTTTTTTGAGACGTCATATCACTACTAGAAAGTGCATTTGTCTTTCCCCAACCTCTATGTGTTACATGAGTGGCACTTTATTTTATGGTAAAGAAATGACTAGGCATTTCCTTTTGAATCACAGTACATGCTAAAATTGTGATGGTGATCCAACAGTTGTTCAAATCGTTAAGTGAACACACACATCACATGCACACACAAACACGCACGTGCGCACACACAGACAGCACAGATAGCCAGGATTTGTTCTTGATTGACTCGCCTGGATAAATAAAGGTTAAATAAACAGATACACATGCTGATAACCGATTCCTTCACACTTCGTGAGATCTGTGTTCAAAAGTGAACGCTTCAATAATAAAACATACAAACCTTTATGTAAGCACAAACCACCAGAAACAGTTGTGCAGGTGTGCATGAATCGAACACACACACACACACACACACACACACACACACAAACACACACAAACACACATGTATAAGGGCTAAGGGTGTATTCACACACACAGCTATACGCAGTGCTGCCACACACACACACACACACACACACTCTCTCACACACACACACACACACACACACACACACACACACACACACACACACACAAGCACTAAAAGGTCTAGGGGGTGAGTAAGCTCCAGTACATTGTTCTGCTTCACGGTCTGTCCTATTTCTGATCTCGAGAGAAACAGTACACAGCGAGAGATCCAAACTTCCTCTCTTTTTTCCACTCTTCCTCTCTCTCCCCCTCTCCCTGTCTGCAAAGGCAATCTGGAATGCTGCTTAACCCTGTGTGCTCTCACCCACAGCCTCATTTCATACTGTCACAAGAGAAAGAAAGAAAGAAAGAAAGAAAGAAAGAAAGAAAGAAAGAAAGAAAGAAAGAAAGAAAGAAAGAAAGAAAGAAAGAAAGAAAGAAAGACAGACAGACAGACAGACAGAGAGCGAGAGAGAGAGAGAGAGAGATGCAGCAGTGTCAAGGCTGACAAACTTTTGTTGTCCTCCTAAAACATAAACACACGCACGCAAGCACACAAACACAAACACACAAACACACCACAACCAACTCCCTTACCCATTCACATAACTCCCAAATAAAAATACAGCTATGCCTTTGATAGCCATGGCTGTGTAAAGCATTGGCATAAAAAAATCCTCAGTTCTATACCGTACTGTGTGACTAAATAACTCCATGTCCACTTCACTAGGCCATGAACTTGCCTCCACATATTTCATCGCATTGGATAGGTGTGTTCTAAATTAGCATGCCAATCCATTGAACAAACTCATTGAACCTCATTCATCACTTTTGAGCAGTTCGACTTTCTATGTAAAGTAGTACCCTAACCTGGCCTATAGGGGACAGTGTGGGGCAGGAGGAGGGGCGAACCTACCACAGCTCCACCTATTGATTTACCTGTTGCAGCCCTGGTCAGTACTACCTAAATCTCAAATTGACCCCCAGCCCATACTTCCTAGCCACTCCTGTAGATCTGAGAGGATTGAATGTGTGGTTGAAGTGGAAGCAATATGGTGACAATTCCAGCTAGTCAACCACAAGGTCAGATTAGGCCTATTACCATAAGGCATATCTACCCAATACTTCCTTGTCTACAGGATGACTAGGGTGTAGGGTCTAGGGGTCGATATAGAATCCAGTAAAATAGAGAGACATTTTGAAATTGACATGCAGGCTCTAGCATCTATTTAATAAGTATTTCTCACGTCTCTGCATTGTGTGTTCCTAGTATACTTTGGGGTATTGCAGCCTAGATTTGTCTCAGGCCTAACCCCTGCTAATGCAAAGATATGGAATAAGATAGTATAATGTAGTGGGCCGTTGGATCACTAGGGATCTAACTTCTTCCCAAGCCAGCACAGAGATCGTACAAAGCCTAAGCTCATTATTAGAGGGATATTGGCCCACGATAATCTTTGCAATACAGCTTATCCATGTGGGAGGAGAGGGGGATGGTGGGAGGGATGACAGAGGGAGTGGAGGAGGTTTGGTTGGCATTCTGGAGGCAGAGGAGCAGCATGCATGTGTGATATCTAGCAGGGAGCAGCGGTGGGGAGAATACTGTCGCAATTGCAAGTCCGCACCGCAGGAGATGCACAAGCACACACGATCACGAGCACACACACATAAAGAAACATACACACACACACACGGGTGGAAGGGGAGTGTGGGTGGGAACACGGAGAACCTCACAAGACACACATACAGTGTGCACACACCCACACCAGAGGGGAGAGATCGCACAGAGACACCCTGATGCTACACAGTGGGTGTGTTAACAGTGGTGAAGATTCACTCTCCAAGCCGTCCTCCATCTCCCTCTCTCCTGCCAGCTGCAATGTCTTCCAAGCACAGTATGAATCATATCCCCGTTCAATCTCTCATATCACGCCATCCAATTCGTCATGGTATCTACTTCTGAGCTAAATTGGTGCTGCTCTCTGCAAAAGAGAGACAGAGAGAGGGAGGGGGAAAAGAGAGAAGCTTGGAGAGAAGCTCTTTACCAGTTTCCCAACTTCTACACATACACACACACCGCCAGGAAGCAGCCTGTCCCATCTCACTCTCTCTCCCATCTCACTCTCTCTATCTCTCTCTCTTTCACTCTCCACTCTCTCTCTCTCTCTCTCTCTCTCTCTCTCTCTCTCTCTCTCTCTCTCTCTCTCTCTCTCTCTCTCTCTCTCGCGCTCTCCCACTCTCCCACTCTCCCACTCTCTCTCGCGCTCTCCAGCTCTCTCTACCTCCCTCTCCACCACCCATTTTACTGCTTTCTCGCCTGGATGTGAATGAACAACGCAATCTCCAGTTGAGCTATAGGCGGCACTAGGAGAGTTCCCCCTAAAAAGCAGGGGACTCACCGTTCCCCCTAAAAGGCAGGGGACTCACCACTGCCAAAACCCCACAAACTCTTTTCCCCCCTGGAAGAGAAGAGAAGAGACTGAAGTAGCCATCTGGAAAGTGTCAGGGTTAGTTAAAGTCTGTATGTAGACAATCAACATTAGCAACCCCACTTCCAAACCCAAATAAAGACATATCAAAAGAAAAGAGAAGTCTGGCGAGGGGACATTTCTCTTTATAACAAGTATGACATGCAGCCATAACAGAATCGCAAAGCTAACAAACTCCCTACAACTCTCACACATCTCTAATGTGTCCTGTCCCAAAAGAATAAATAATTGATGCAAATGTGCACTTTCTGGCTTTTCTGTTCTCGCGCTCTCTCTCTCTCTCTCCTCCCCCCCGCCCTCCCTCCTCTCTTCACCCCTCCACAGATCCACAGAGAACACAATCTCAATTGCACTTTACACTGCTCTCTCCCATCTGTACAAGAGGAGAAATGCTGTACATAGACTACAGCTCAGCGTTCAACACCATACTCCCCTCTAAGCTCATCACCAAGCTGGGGACCCTGGCACTGAACACCTCCCTCTGTAACTGGATCCTGGACTTCCTGACAGGATGGCCCCAGGTGGTGACGGTAGGCAACAACACCTCCGCCACGCTGACCCTCAAGACGGGGGCCTCTCAAGGGTGTGTGCCTAGTCCTCTCCTGTACTCCCTGTTCACCCACCACTGCGTGGCCATGCACGACTCCAACACCATCATCAAGATTGCTGATGGTGGTAGGCCTGATCACCGACGTCGATAAGACAGCCTACAGGGAGGAGATCAGAGACTTGGCAGTGTGGTGCCAGGACAACAACCTCTCCCTCAACGCTAGTAAGACCAAGGAGCTGATCATGGACTACAGAAGAAAGAGGGGAGCGGTTCGAGAGCTTCAGGTTCCTTGGTGTCCCACATCACTAAGGACTTAACATCGTCCACACACACCTGCACAGTTGTGAAGAGGGCATGACAGCGCCTCTTCCCCCTCAGGAGGCTGAAAAGTTATACAGCTGCACCATCGAGAGCATCTTGACTGGCTGCATCACTGCTTGGTATGGCAAAGCGCTAAAGAGGACAGCCCAGTACATCACTGGGGCTGTGCTCCCTGCCATCCAGGACCTCTATATCAGGCGGTGTCAGATGAAGGCCCGAAAAATTGCCAAAGACTCCAGCCACCCAAGCCATGGACTATTCTCTCTGCTACTGTCCGGCAAAACGGTACCGGAGCATCGCTTCTCGGACCAACAAGCCGAGACAGCTTCTACCCCCAAGCCATAAGACTGCTAAATAGCCATAAGACTGCTAAATATTTAATTAATGGTTACCCAGACTATCTGCACTGACCATATCTTGCACTGACTCTTTGCACACTCACAAGACTATGTAAACACACTATATACACACTCACACACTACAATGACACTCCCTCACAAAACCCACACACATTCACACACACACATACCGACACAACACAAAACACACTTTTACACTCATAATTTGCTGCTGCTACTCTGTTCTTTAATTTATTCGTATTATTATCTATCCTGAAGCCTAGTCACTTTACCCTGCCAAATAAAATTTGATTTTCCTAGCGTTAGCAGCAGGGTTGTTGCTAGCTAGATGTGTGGACTCGGGAGGGCCCAGGTGTTTCCTTGAGCGCTTTAGGAAATAAAAACTAAGTGTGCTTGTTTTAGCTCGACCCAGGCACCGGTTGGGCGGGGTTTGCACATTGCACATTTGAGACCATTCTATTGGTCATAACATGAAAACTCTGGCCACCGGGGCACCAGGGGAGGTAAAAGGAACGTTCCCACTATAGGGAAAGAAGACTTGTGTAGAGATAACAGGAGATTCTCCTGTAGGCCAGGTGCCCAGCAGGTAGGCTCTACGTTACTTAAACAGTAGCCTATTTCCCTGTGGTACCTATGAGTCGGAGAAAGCTACTTATAAGAGGATTATAAGCTGGCTGGTGTACACAGGAGAACCACGAGACATCCAGAGCTTAAGTGTTGAGGTTGTTAGCTACAGTAGGTGTGACTGTGGTGAGGGGAGAGTGTGTGTGTGTGTGTGTGTGTGTGTGTGTGTGTGTGTGTGTGTGTGTGTGTGTGTGTGCATGCGTAACTGCATGCTTGCGCGGCTGCACGTGTGTATCTCCGTCACACACACAGGTGTTCTTCCTCTTGCCTTTTCATGTCACTGCCTCAGAGTGATAGGAGCGAGACTCTGACAGGGTGCGAAAGCCTACATAAAACAGAGTGCACACACGTACGGTATATGCATGGTGAAACACACGTCCTCATCTTAGGAGGTTAGGGATGGGAGGAGACAGGTTAAAGAAGGATTTGTAAGCCTTGAGACAATTGAGACATGGATTGGGTATGTGTGCCATTCAGAGGTAGAGCACGGCGGTTGTAACGCCAAGGTAGTGGGTTCGATCCCCGGGACCACCCATACACAAAAATGTATGCACGCATGACTGTAAGTCGCTTTGGATAAAAGCGTCTGCTAAATGGCATATTATTATTATTATTTAGAGGGTGAATGGGCAAGACAAAATATTTAAGTGCCTTTGAACAGGGTATAGTGGTAGGCGCCAGGCACACCAGTTTGTGTCAAGAACTGCAATGCTGCTGGGTTTTTCCACACTCAACAGATGCCCGTGTGTATCAAGAATATTCCACTACCCAAAGGACATCCAGGCAACTTGACACGGCTGTGGGAAGCATTGGAGTCAACATGGGCCAGCATCCCTGTGGAACGCTTTCGACACCTTGTTGAGTCCATGCCCCGACAAATTGAGACTGTTCTGAGGGCAAAAGGGGGAGGGTGCAACTCAATATTAGGAAGGTGTTCCTAATGTTTGGTATACTCAGTGTATGATACATCTAAAATGTATTGGGGTTATGTGTCCCTTGGTACCTATTCTCCTGCCTATGACTTCATACTGTACTGCATAGTATTCTCCATCTATAATGCTGACCGTTGTGAGAGAGCTAAAATGGCCTCTCCATCCAAAGTGTTCCTTTGGTCAAGGGCAACATCATAAACATCAACAAACCCTGCAGAGCCATGACCACCACGTCAATTAGTGCCCTAAAGTGCTTCCTTAACACTCCAGTGCAGCGTTCCGCCCCTGTATCTTCTACGGCTTAGAGTGGCACTTGTAATTCACACTGACAGCCTCCTCAAGGGGCCCTTCGACCCTGTTAGCAAGGGAGGGTTCCCACGAGTGGGGGTAGAGTTGTTGATATGCCTACCGTGTCAAGACTCCACCCAGACCTAAATTAAATATGTAAAATCCTATAAAAAAGGAAATCGGATGTAGGGTGAAATTTGTTATATAGTCTATATCACCTATAGACTATATAGGGTGGTATTTGCACAGGTTGCATTCATCTTGTTATCAACTGCAGATTTTTGCCGAGTGAGATGAGGGCAGTGGAAGGTAGGCCCCTAAATGTCAGGTAATCCAAGAAAGAAAACAAGTAGGCTGCCAGTACGATGCAGTGAACTATTTACAGATCATATATACAGTACACTGATTACATACAATGAGCTCCAAAAGTATTGGGACAGTGACAAATTTTTTGTTGTTTTGTTTTGTACTCCAGCTCTCTGGAGACTGTCAGCTTTAATTTGAAGGTATTTTCATCCATATCGGGTGAACCGTTTAGAAATTACAGCACTTTTTGTACATAGTCCCCCCATTTTAGGGGCCCAAAAGCATTGGGACAAATTCACTTATATGTCTAATAAAGTAGTAAAAAGTTAAGTATTTGTGCATCTGTAACTTTCTCACTATATACAAAATATGTACAATGTTATCACGTCAGTGTATAAATGCAACATGAAAAATAACGCACAGGAATATATACAAAGGAGTGCGTAAAGGGATAATCTATCTGAATAGCGTGGTGCGTAAAACACATTCTAGAAAAATCTGTGGGGAGCGACAGTATCTAGGAGATGGATCCATTTTGCCTCTTTTTGGTAGTAGGAAACGGTCGAAGTCACCCCCTCTCTCATTCCTCTTCACTTTCTCTATTGCCCAGAACTTTAGTTCATTGACTGTGCGTTGGTGCTAGATGAAGTGGGCCGCTAGAGGGTCGTTCTCATCCTTGCGTCTAATAGAGCTTTTGCGTTCTGTGATCCGTGTTCATAAAATCAGCACACAAGAGAGCGCTGTATTCACACAGAGACATACTGCTACAACTTATGTTCTAATTCTTCGAGAAACATCTAAATACGAAGCTTAACGTTGCCATGTTGTGTACACGAAATGACTAATCCTCCCACTGAATACTGGTCATTTTGAGAGTTACTTTCTTAGCTTACTACACTTTCTATACATCTAATTCATTGAAAAACATTGAAGTACATTATCCAAAGTTACCATGTATACACTAATAATCCCTCCCTACCTAAGTGAGTTGCTATAGATTAGTCATATCTCCGTGTTGGGCCAGTAGCCAGAAGGCCGCTGGTTTGAATCCCTGGGCCGACTAGGTGAAAAATCTGTCGATGTGCCCTTGAGCAAGGCACTTAACACTAATTGCTCCTGTAAGCCGCTCTGGATAAGAGCGTCTGCTAAATGAATAAAATGTCAAATTAACCTGTGGGTTGTTCCATGTAATTACCTAAAAGGAGTAGAGAGGGAGGGCTGTTCACTCCAGTGGAGGCTGGTGTCACATTATATATATATATGTATATTTGTTTACCCCTTTTTCTCCCCAATTGGTAGTTACAGTCTTGTCCCATCGCTGCAATTCCCTATGGACTAGGGAGAGGTGAAGGTCAAGAGCCATGCGTCCTCCGAAACACGACCCTGCCAAGCCGCACTGCTTCTTGATGCACTGCTCGCTTAAACCGGAAGCCGGTCGCACCAATGTCTAGGGGAAACACCATACAGCTGGCGACCGAAGTCAGCGTGCATGCGCCCGGTCCGCCACAAGGAGTCGCTAGAGCGCGATGGGACAAGGACATCCCGGCCGGCCAAACCCTCCCCTAACCCAGACGACGCTGGGCCAATTGTGCGCCACCTCATGGGTCTCCCAGTCGAGACCTGGGATCGAACCCAGGTCTGTAGTGACGCCTCAAGCACTGCGATGGAGTGCCTTAGACTGCTGCGTCACTCGGGAGGCCTGGTGTCACTTTAAAGAGCCCCTCCTCAGATTTCTCCAGCCTCCACTGCTTCTCACCCATCTGAACTCTTTTTGTCTCTCTGATGACACCCATCAGGCATAGCTTCTCCCTGTACATCCTAAAGACATACATCCACCTTGTGTACACTGCCAGAGACATACACTGAGTATACCAATCATTAGGAACACCTTCCCAATATTGAGTTGCACCCTCCCTTTACCCTCAGAACAGCCTCAATTCGTTGGGGGTCATGAACTCTACAAGGTGTCGAAAGCGTTCTACAGGGATGCTGGCCCAAGTTGACTCCAATGCTTCCCACAGCCATGTACTCCCGAGTGGCGCAGTGGTCTAAGGCACTGCATCGCAGTGCTAGCTGTGCCACTAGAGATCCTGGTTCGAATCCAGGCTCTGTCGTAGCCGGCCGTGACCGGGAGACCCATGGGGCGGCGCACAATTTGTCTAGTGTAGGGGAGGGAATGGCTGGCAGGGGATGTAGAGCATGGCGTTTGCAACGCCAGGGTTGTGGGTTCGTTTCCCACGGGGGGTATGAAAAAAAAAAAATATATATAATTTTAAAAAAGTAATGTATGCACTAACTGTAAGTCGCTCTGGATAAGAGCGTCTGCTAAATGACTAAAATGTAATGTCAAGTTGGCTGGATGTTCTTTGGGTGGTGGACCATTCTTGACACACACGGGCAACTGTTGAGTGTGAAAAACCGAGCAGTGTTACAGCATGGCACGTACTACCATACCCCGTTCAAAGGCACTTAAATATTTTGTCTTTCCCATTTACCCTCTGAAAGGCACACATACACAATCCATGTCTCAATTGTCTCAAGGCTTAAAAATCCTTCTTTAACCTGTCTCCACCCCTTCATCTACACTGATTGAAGTGGATTTAACAGGTGACATCAATAAGGGACCATAGCTTTCACCTCAATGTCATGGAATGTTTTGCATACTCAGTGTAGAGACGAGAGAGAGCATGCAAGGTCACATGAGGGCCTGCTGGATGCTATGCTAATGACTTCAGACATGCATAGTGGATGGATGGGTTAGCTTTAGCACTGCGGTACCTTGGGGAACGTACTGCTGCATAGGGAACATCTAAGTCTACCTGGCTTTTGTTGTGAAAGCTCCCTTAGCATCCGCCGCATCACCCTAGCTGGCCTTTCTCTGACCCTAGTGTCTGCATGCTAAAGCTAATCACATTGTATTGGCATATGTAATTATGTAGCTCATTAAGCTAAAGCCCAGGGGTTATCGCCATTAACTAGCGGGTGTAACTGTTTGCTACACCAGGCACATCTAAGGCTAATTAATATGAGTCCAATGGTTCCGTAGTTACCCGTTAGCCGTGTCATTCTGCGATTGTGCCTCTGCGTCTTCGACATTGTAATTCATTTGAGGTTGTTTGTGTGACCAGAGGTGAGCTACTGTAACTAGACGGCAAGTTGTCACGAACAAACGGATATGCTTATGAGTGATTAAGAGCTATCTGGGTGCAGCAGATGGTCACCTCTTGTGTCGTCTGCATCCTTCGGGTTAAAGATAACCTTTAGATATTAAACAGAGACACTGTAAACAGACAGTAGAGTGTAAAGTGTGGGTGGGTTTGGTGTGTGGGGGAGTCCAGCATCTTTCTATGCATGTGAAGAAATGACTGAGTCTACAAAACCACAAATAGACCTATAGATTAATCTGTACACATATACACCTCCCATTCACATAATCAACACGCACACACACACACACACCCACACACACCACAGCACCTACACATCTGACATGTTGCCTGATAGCCAATAGGGAGGAACCCCTGGTCTGCTGCCCAGGCAAACAGGGGAACAATAACATCAACGCACATACCATGCCAGATAACAGCAGCTACTACACATTGTAGGTGGACAAATTGACTCATAAAGCTCTTCGAGTTTGTGCAAAGCGCTCTATACTGTCACTGCAAATCATTAATCAATGTCATTGCTTGACAGTACAATGCCATGACTGTACATTTAGGTTATCGCTGGGCAGGGCACGCCCTTCATTTTAGAAAGCATTACAGAACTGCTATGTGCGGCTAAAGGGAGTTGAACGGTATGGTCTGAGGCTCTGGGGGTGTACCTTTACTTTTTTATTAATCTTTACTTCTTTATTGACTTCCTGTCTCTCTCCCTAATCTCTGCAGACAGAGAGGAGAAAGAGAGAGAGGGAGAGAGAGAGAAGGAGAGATAGAGAGAGGATAGAGAGCGCGAGAGAAAGAGAGTGCGAAAGAGAGAGAGAGAGAGAGAGAGAGAGAGAGAGAGAGAGAGAGAGAGAGAGAGAGAGAGAGAGTGGAGAGTGAAAGAGAGAGAGATAGAGAGAGTGAGATGGGAGAGATAGAGGGAGTGAGAGGGGAGAGAGAGAGTCAGTCCCTCCGTATGGATGTCGGCTTTTGAGCCACTAAATCAAACCCATTACATCAATTTCCTCTAATCTGGGCAAAGCCTGCCCCGAGCAGGAAATACCAGGCTCGGCGTGGGGCCCCGGAGAAAAGAAACCATTGTGCCTGCATGCAAAGCACAAGCTGAGGAAGATCTGATTAGCTCCCTGCTCTGTTGGGTGAGTGTTCCCGCCGCTGCCAATCAAGCCAGGCCTCCTCTCTTCTGCCCACGCTCCACTCATCAACACACACACACATGGACGCACACACACACACGGAGTCGGAAGGTCGTTGGTTCGAATCCCCGAGCCGACTAGGTGAACATACTGTCGATGTACCCTTGAGCTAGGCACACAACCCTAACTGCTCCTGTAAGTTGCTCAGGATAACAGCGTCTGCTAAATGACTAAAATGTCAATGTAAATGCAATTGTAGCAGCACCATTCAAGTGAAACTGAATTGAACTGAATGGTATCAAATGATGCAGCACCTGGCACAGAATAGTCTTACTGTACATTCTGCCGACTGGCTGCTGCTCATGACTTGATTTCCTTGTTTCTGCAACACGTGTGCCACAAGACAACATCCTGTTTAAGAACACATCCTGGTTGGCCAAGAGGGGTACACACCCCCGACATGCACACATTTCACTGTTTGTCGTGGCTTTTGTCTGCTGGCATCAGGCATGGCAACTACGGTTCCGGTTTGCATGGTTTGCGCCCGCTACACAGTGCATACCCACACAGCCTTGGCGCTATAGTAAAATTGACGATGTTTAGGCCGACTGCTTGATCATCAGATTCGGGACTTGTCAAAGAGAATATCTGCCAAGAGTGGTCATCCAAGTCACAGCATTATCACATCACATGCTCTGCTTCTCCTGGCCTACTGTTCTTGTTCTGTTCAAGGGAACCCTGCCCAGCAACCACATGCAATGTCTAATGTACAAAGCATTTAGAAAGTATTCAGACCCCTTAACTTTATCCACATTTTGTTACGTTACAGCCTTATTCTAAAATGGATTAAATAAAATGTTTTCCTCATCAATCTACACACAATATCCCAGAATAACAAAGCGAAAACAGGTTTTTTGAAATGTTTGCAAATGTATTTGAAATAAAAAACAGAGGCCCTCCCGAGTGGCACAGCGGTCTAAGGAACTACATCGCAGTGCTTGAGGCATCACTACAGACCTGGGTTCGACCCCAGGCTGTGTCACAACCGGCTGTGACCGGAAGTCCCATTGGGCGGCACACAATTGGCCCAGCGTCGTCCAGGTTAGTGGAGGGTTTGGCCGGGGGGGGCTTTACTTGGCTCATCGTGGCGGGCCGGGCGCCTGCAGGCTGACTTCGGTCGTCAGTTGAACGCTGTTTCCTCTGGCACATTGGTGCAGCTGGCTTCCGGGTTAAGCGGGCGGGTGTAAAGAAGCGTGGTTTGGCGGGTCATGTTTCGGAGGACGCATGACTCGACCATCGCCTCTCCTGAGCCCGTTGGGGAGTGGCAGTGATGAGACAAGATCGCAATTGGATATCACGAAATTGGGGAGAAAAAGAGGGTTAAAAAATAAAGATAAAAACACAAAACTGAAATACCTTATTTATATAAGTATTCAGACCCTTTACTAGGAGAGTCAAAATTGAGCTCAGGTGCATCCTGTTTCCATTGATCATCCTTGAGATGTTTCAGCAACCATGTCTAATGTATATCTTATGGCAGGGATCATCAACTAGATTCAGCCGCGGGCCGATTTTTTCATGAGGATGGTCGGGGGGCCGGAACATAATTACATATAATTTGTAGACTGCAAATTGACTGCAAGAAGCCCAAACAGATATAATGTTTGACTAAAACATAATAATTTCAAACCTTGCTTACATTTCTATACGATCACATGTCTATATTATGCGGGGGAATACTTGGGAACAGATTTCTTAAATTTAAATCACTTGGAGCTGATTTTCTGGTGTTTTTAACAGTCTTTTATGTCCAACAATAAACCCCCCCCCCCCAAAAAAAAAAATATAACCACCAGGGCCAGTTGGGTAACCCTGTCTTATGGTTTATGTTCCTACTGTATATCTTGTGTCCAATGTATTTGTTGACTTGTCTGTTGTTACTTATGAATGATTTTGCAGCAAAACCGCTTTCCACCCGGGGGGACTGATGTTTATTGGCAGACTCTGAAAGTTCTGAATGCCATAGTGTTCTTGACAAGCACATTGTCAAAGGAAAGATACAGCCAAATAGTTCCACAGATGCACAGAAAAAAAATGAATGACCTCTGTTTTAATGGACAATGATTCCTTTATGTATATCCACGTGTCCATATTTTGTGGCTTCTTCTAAGGGCCCACCCTGTGTCCACTTTGTTATCCTATAGAGGGGATTTAACGGTGGGACAACCTGTAAGAGCTATCCATCTTTACACCACTCCTCACCTCCATAACGAGCCTCTAAAATTAGAAGCCGTCCGCAGTATGTGGTTTCTGTCTGTTGTTCGTTCTGCTTGGCAGTTCTGCTTCTGCTTGTCGTTTATATTTGCAGAAACGATCTTGCGGAAATGTAAAGCTCCCTATTTACACAGTGTGCAAACATATAACAATTTGGGCATAAGCACACAAGGGAATTCGCAATTCCACAACTTAAGCAAACTGTATCGACGTTTAAGATGTGAGCCGACCACTGCATTGTCTCTCAAAGTTCTGGAATGTTAGTTTGTATTATTTATTAATGTTTTGTCTAGACAAAACGGGTGGCTATTTGGGACTGGGATCTTGAAATGCATGCGATGGATCCTCTGGCTTGGCAACCGCTTTTGCATTCAGATTGCCCCTTTAAGGAAATTAAATCTGGGAAACCCACTAATTACACAGTTGTTTGTTTTCCTGCTCTTCGGGTATTTGATGTAGGTTAAAGTTTAAGGCTATAATGCACCGGGTTGGAATTCCAGTTCCACTTGCCATGTAATGACCCTAATCCTTCTGAGCAGGAACTGCTCCTATGCAAAGAACGGTAATTTGTTTCCCCAGTGTCACACACACCAGCCAGAAGCATAGCTAACAGCGCCACGGAAACCATCAATTATGCTAATTAAAAGGGGGGAAATGTGTTTCTCATTCCGAAGAGCGGCAGAGGAGAAGTGAAGGAGAAAGAGAGAGAGATAGGACAAATGTGAGGGGAAGAAAATAAAGAAAGATGGGCGTTAAGATTGTAAAAGATAGAGAGGCGAAAAGATAGATGGTGGAACAGTCAGAGAGAGTGAGAGTAAAAAAGGCCTTCTGCATGCTTTCCAGCAGGAAACAGTTCGGAAGAGTTCGTGCATATATTATGACGACATTTTGTGACGTTTTTGTTAGTGTTGAACTTAGGTAAGGGTTTGGTCTATGGAACGCCGTTTGGGTCTTTGCGTGTCAAAAAAGATAAACGTAAAATAACACTAATTTACGCGCCAAATAAGCTTTTAATTTGACACGTCAAATAATACAATTCCATTATAGAATGTTGTGTGTGTTGAATTTGCATGTGAAAGCCAAGTGCCACCACTACGATCAGTAGCATCGTCAAAGATGTACAAAGAAAAGTCTGCAAACAAGCACACACCGGCCACCAACGATGTGATTACAATAGCGCGTTGGTAATATAGCATTATTTGTTCGACCGAATAGGAAAACGTCTGTGTGAGCGTTGAAAATAAGATCTGGATCAAAAATGTTTGCAAATATCTGATACAGATGTTACTAGCAACTTCTGGGGTAGCTAGCTAGCTTTAGCTTGGTAACGTTACCTAGCTAGCACCAATGCAACTAACGTTAGCCTGAAAACAATGACCAATAGAAACGTCAGTCATTTTCAATATTGTTAGCAATGATTTAGGAATCCATGTGAGTAAGTATTTATGGAGGACTAAAAGTGCCACAATTAAATAAATAAATACACCATTAAATAATTACTTAAATGTGTCATTAATTAATTAAAATTAGAATTAAATACATAAATGTGTTATTAAATGTGTCATTAATTAATTCAAATACCGATTCATTTTATGTAAAATACATATATAATAATTTCACTATTTACATTTACATTTCATGGTCCTGCGTTGGAGTGCTTCCTGAATTACTTAAAACTGTCAAACTGACCCATCAAAAGTTGGTAGGCGGAACCTAACGCCTGATTGGTTACCCTCTGCATCAAGCCAAGACAAATCAATTCCGGATAATGTCAGCAGGTCCTGCTTCTACATCCTCTGCTAAGTTTAAAATGTCTCTAACCAACTCCCTGGAAAGTTCACGGAGATCCTCCATTGTCTCTATCCAGGTTGGCCTACTCTACTTCAGACCAAAGCAATGGATCAGACTAGATTCGCGTTAGCCCCGCCCACTGACTTTGATGGGTCAGTTTGACAGTTTTAAGTAATTCATGAATCACTGCAATGCAGGATCATGAAATGTAAATGTAAATAGTGAAATAATTATATATGTATTTTACATAAAATGAATCGGTATTTGAATTAATTAATGATACATTTAATTACACATTTATGTATTTAATTCTAATTTGAATTAATTAATGACACATTTAAGTAATTATTTAATGGTGTATTTATTTATTTAATTGTGGCACTTTTAGTCCTCCATAAGTATTAGCTAGGTAGCCACTTGAAATTGAACTTCAGTTCATGAAAATAACTAGGGTTCAGTGTTGTGAAAATAGCCACAATAAGAATTAGCCACAATAGTGGAATTTGCGGTTTGCCTTCAAAATAAATGTACCTCTTTGAAAGTGACGCAGAAGGTTACAATTGGTGAAATCGTGCAATATTTAGACTAGATCATGTTAAACAAGGTTTTAATGTGGAGCAATGAAATCAGGTATCAGTCACTCGGTGACACCCACAGAACACAACTGTGAAGAGTTTACGCAAATATTAGCGTTGTAGTTCTTATCGCGGGACTGTTAATGTGTGAAATCACCTCCCCAGTCAGCCTATTGTGCATATTGACATTCATATTGCACTGTACAGCCTTACCCAAGGATTGGGGATCAATTAAATGGGGTGTCAGTCTACTCAGTACCAAGAGCTTTTTTCCCCAACGTCCTCCTCAGCGTTATCAGACTCCAAAACATCCAGGTTGTATTGTTTTTCCTCTGGAATAGTGTTCAATACACATAGTTGGGTGACTGGTACAATACATGCGGCTCAATTCACAGTGGTTTCAGAGACTCGCAATAAGAGCTACGACGCTAATGTTCTCTGGGTGTCACTGAATAGACTGATACCCCATGTCATTGATCCATAATCCATAGGTAAGGCTGTACATGGAAATAAATATGCCCCCAATGCAATTCTAAAGTCTAATACATCCAGTGTGATTTCAACAGATTTTTGTCAAATGAACAAAATCAATTATTTTGTTGAATTTATATAACAACAATCCAACCTCGTTTAGCATGATCCATGGCATAATTCCACTATTCGTATTCATTTGCATCACTGTCAATTACATACTTTTATTTTGAAGGCTAACCGCAAATTCCACCATTGTGGCTAATCCTTATTGTGGCTAGCTTCACATATTACCACCATTAATCAAATTAGAACAGTTTCATAAATTAGGGGTATTTTAGATGATGACACCTAGCTAGATAGTTAGCTAGCTAACTATAGCTACTGAAATTAATTATGTCGTTTTGGGGAAGAACATTGTTTGCATCCATCAGCTAACGTTAGCTAGCTTTTTTTTTATGACCAGCACTGTCCAGAGCTTGGGTAAGTTTTAAAAATGTTATTTCACCTTTATTTAACCAGGTAGGCCAGTTGAGAACAAGTTCTCATTTACAACTGCGACCTGGCCAAGATAAAGCAAAGCAGTACGATAAAAACAACAACACAGAGTTACACATGGGATAAACAAAACATACAGTCAATAATACAATAGAAAATCTATATACAGTGTGTGCAAATGTAGTAAGTTATGGAGGTAAGGCAATAAATAGGCCATAGTGCAAAATAATTACAATTTAGTATTAACACTGGAGTGATAGATGTGCAGAAGACGATGTGCAAATAGAGATACTGGGGTGCAAATGAGCAAAATTTGGGGCAGGTGCGCGAGACAAAACTTTACCAGCATCATAGCATACGTATCGATGAGTCCTTGTGACATATGAAATACGAGTGATAGTGTAATCAATGTGTAATAACTACGTAAAAATGTATGAACGTGTAAATTATTATGTGACGTGCAGTCATATTCAGGTCCTGATTGGTCAACAAGCTTATTTGACACGTCAAATAGTGTGACGTGTATCTTTTTTGACACGCAAAGACCCAAACGGCGTTCAATATTTGTGGGCTGTTCGGGCACACATAATTTTTTCTCGAGGCCAGCCGAAGTTTGGGGGCCCTTCGTCCGTGATTGGTCAACTGTAGGGATTCTTCAATAAATGCTTTGTTGTCATCAACAAGAGATGACTCCTTTTCATGCACATTTTTTCATTAAGAAATAATTGTCCAAAAATCTTAGTTAGATGTAATATTGCGCGACTAAGATCACCCTTTGCAAAAACGTCAAAATTAATGACAGTTTTCTTGAGTTACCTTAGATTCATTCTGACTATTTTGAGGAAGTGAATACTGGCTACGGCGTTTCAAAATGGACACACAGTACTATTGTTGTTTTTTTCTCGTTTCTAAGCCACAGTCTTTTAAACGAGCATGTGAGCACACTCGTTCAGTTCGCCTAGCCGACTTCGGCTAGCTGCCAGCTGAACTGAAGGGGAAGCAGAAAAAAAGTAACAGGGGAAAGAGGGAGGGAGTGAGAAGAAAAGGGGAAGGAGAGAGCGAAAACAGAGAGATAGCCTGGTGACTCTCTCCATGTAGCCTTGTCTCTGGGGCATACTGTGTAATCACTAATCAGAGTAATTAAATGACTAAACAGATAGACAGTAACGGCCCTGATACAGTCACCCAGCACTAATCCTCATCACCACGGGAGGCTCAGCTAAGCACAGATCCTGGGTCAGTTTCCTGTAGTCACTTTGGGAGTTTGGGGTTGTGGTTGTGTTGCTGAAAGCTGATCGTAGACCTGTGTTTGTGGACTATGTCTCATTACAGTGTCTAAATGATCTATGATGAATGTGGTAAAAAGAGTATCTACACAAAACAACACACTAACCAAGTCCTATTGAACATCTTAGGCTGACCATTCATTACTTTTCACTAACTTTTTCTCTCAATTAACCGTTGCCGTGTAAAGTGAGTAACCAAGCATTCCATTGACTTGATTGATCTGTGAATTTGAACTAGCAGATCTAAACCTAGCAAATAACATTTATTAGTGTGGCAATCCATGTCCCGTGTATCGGGCTATCAGCACAGTCCAGAGAACAAAGAACTGGCTGTACAGCATTAGAGCAACTCTTAAAGTCATTTCTGCACTATTCCGCATCCCACCTCAGACATTTGATGTCTCAGGATATGAAAATGGCCAGACAGTCACATTCAAGAGCCGTTTTATAGAAAAATCACAGATTTTAATAACCGCTCAGCATGTGTGAGAGTGATGTCATCAACACTCGCCAGTCACCAAGGTGAATACTGTAACTCAGCTGGCCATCTTGTTGGAAAACGCAGCCTTTCCCAAAAATTCTGGTTTCCTGCTTCATATGGATGGAGAAAGCGGCGCAACACATTTTGGCAATGTAACAAAGTGTTATTATTTCCCTCGAAAGGTAGGGATCTTAAAAACATAGGTTTTCCTGAAAGGTTGCACATTTTGGTATTAAAAAGCAAAGTGGGAATATTTACAGTCTGTCACATTTGAGCCTATAATGGGCAGTAAATAGCTGAACAAAACACCTGTATATATGCTTGAATGGATGCTCGCACAAATAAGCGTGTGCACACACACACACACAGTAGCTGTTTTTGGGTCGACTCCAGGACCAGCTTTCTCAATAAACAATAATTTTACAGCAGGAAAGCAGTGTTTTGTTAATGAAGTGAGGCGATGGTGGCATTGTGAAGAGGAGTGAGGGATGGAGGAGAAGGAGGAGTAGAGGAGAGATGTGAAGGCATTAACCTTCCTGCGATCAGAGAAGGAGAGAGGAAGTTGAAAACAATTGTCTCAGATTGAATTATCGATTTCTCTTTGGAAATGTATGGGCAGGATAAATGAACTCAGAGCTCTCTACATCTCTGGGCCAACAATGCAATACAGTACTATTTTGCAACATGTGTGGGAGTAAGATTTTAATTTAATACTGTATGCGCTCTATTTTGGTAGTTTCATCCACATTAAGGCTATTTGACATATTATAGCGTGGAACCACGCCAATGAAAACAGGCGTAGTAGAGTGGAGTGTTTCTACGGTACATATACACTACCAGTCAAAAGTTTGGACACACCTACTCATTCATGGTTTTTTCTTTATTTTTACAAATGTTTTACATTGTAGAATAATAGTGAAGAAATCAAAACTATGTAATAACACATAAGAATCATGTAGTAACCAAATAAGTGTTCAACAAATCAAAATATATTTTACATTTGAGATTCTTCAAATAGCCACCCTTTGCCTTGATGACAGCTTTGCATACTCTTGGCATTCTCTCAACCAGCTTCATGAGGTAGTCACCTGGAATGCATTTCAATTAACAGGTGTGCCTTCTTAAAAGTTGATTTGTGGAATTTATTTCCTTCTTAATGCATTTGAGCCAGTCAGTTGTGTTGTGACAAGGTAGGGGGGCTATACAGAAGATAGCCCTATTTGGTAAAAGACCAAGTCCATATTATGGCAAGAACAGCTCAAATAAGCAAAGAGAAACGATCATCATTACTTTAAGACATGAAGGTCAGTCAATACGGAACATTTCAAGAACTTTGAAAGTTTCTTCAAGTGCAGTCGCAAAAACCATCATGCGCTATGATGAAACTGGCTCTCATGAGGACCGCCACAGGAATGGAAGAAATTGAAGCCCAAATAGAGTTCACAGAGTTCAAGTAACAGACACATCTCAACATCAACTGTTCAGAGGGGACTGTGTGAATCAGGCCTTCATGGTCGAATTTCTGCAAAGAAACCACTACTAAAGGACACCAATAAGAAGAAGAGACCTGCTTGGGCCAAGAAACACGAGCAATGGACATTAGACCGGTGGTCTGAAGTCCAAATTGGAGATTTTTGGTTCCAACCGCGTGTCTTTGTGAAACGCGGTGTGGGTGAACGGATGATCTCCGCATGTGTATTTCCCACCGTAAAGCTTGGAGGAGGAGGTGTTATGGTGTGGGGGTGCATTGCTGGTGACACTGTCTGTGATTTATTTAGAATTCAAGGCACACTTAACCAGCATGGATACCACAGCATTCTGCAGCGATACGCCATCCCATCTGGTTTGGGCTTAGTGGGACTATTATTTGTTTTTCAACAGGACAATGACCCAACACACCTCCAGGCTGTGTAAGGGCTATTTTACCAAGAACGAGAGTGATGGAGTGCTGCATCAGATGACCTGGCCTCCACAATCCCCCGACCTCAACCCAATTGAGATGGTTTGGGATGAGTCCTGAGTGAAGGAAAAGCAGCCAACAAGTGCTCAGCATATGCGGGAACTCCTTCAAGACTGTTGGAAAATCATTCCAGGTGAAGCTGGTTGAGAGAATGCCAAGAGTGTGCAAAGCTGTCATCAAGGCAAAGGGTGGCTATTTGAAGAATCTCAAATATAAAATATATTTTGATTTGTTTAACACTTTTTTGGTTACTACATGATTCCATATGTGTTATTTCATGGTTTTGATGTCTTCACTATTATTCTACAATGTAGAAATTAGTAAAAATAAAGAAAAACCCTTGAATGAGTAGGTGTGTCCAAACTTTTGACAGGTACTGTACATGTGAATGCTATAGGTTAGTCTATAGGTTAGGCATTACCACCGAACAACCACCTTGTTGACACACACCGCCATCGAGAGGATTGATTACGTACCACCTTCAACGCTAGACCTATCATTAATATGATCTGAGCCGCGAAGAGAACGCAAATAGGCACAAAATAAGCATCTAAGGGGGATTTTTGACATTCGAAAATAGAGATGAAATCCCAAGGGGAAATAACTGGGTTTGGGTTGAACCACAGACAGCAGCAAAACTGGGCCTCGCTTGTGCGTGCTGCTGCAAATGAACACATACGCAAGAGCACGCACATAAGCACACACGTATGTGCACGTACACACGCACACAAACAAGCAAATACAGTCGCAATAGTGTGGTGGCGGGTCGTCAACAGTTTGGATTTTGTCCCCCTAATGTATTCAATCTTCAGTAGTAGCCGCGCAAGGATAAAAAGGTTGCTTACTTGACATGAGGTGTGGACTGAATTCTCCTAGCTAGGACACGTCTATACAGTGCACACTCTATACTGGCAGCGCTGGTCTGTTTACCAGGAAACCATTTCTTATTGCAGAGTGGCATATCGCACAGGGAGGGTACAATCAATGAGCTGTGAAAGGGAGAAGCTAACCGCTAGCCCTCTAGGCATTAATGCTGCTATACACTTCCTACTGGAGTTTAGCCTCAAATCAAAATCAAATCAATTTGTATTGGTCACATGCGCCGAATTCAACAGGTGTAGACTTTACAGTGAAATGCTTACTTACGAGCCCATTCCCAACAAAGCAGAGTTAAAAAGTAAGACAAATATTAACTAAATAAAAAAAGGAAATAGTAACACAATAATTTTAGCAGACGCTCTTATCCAGAGCGACTTACAGGAGCAATTAGGGTTAAGTGCCTTGCTCAAGGTCACATCGACAGATTTTTCACCTAGTCGGCTCAGGGATTAGAACCAGCAACCTTTCGGTTACTAACACAACGCTCTTAACCACTAAGCTATATACAAGGAGTACCAGTACTCAGACAATGTACAGGGGTACGAGGTAATTGAGGTAATTGAGGTAATACAGCATGTACATGTGGGTAGGGGTAAAAGTGACTAGGCAATCAGGATATATAATAAACAGAGTAGCGGCAGCGTATGTAAAGTGTGTTGTACAGGCACCATTAGTCAGGCAGCCACAGCCCCTGGGCTCTTTCGAGTCTTCTCCACTTTCACACACATAATGTATATCTTTGCAGAAACAGCGTGTACAGACATACACCCACAACTACCGCTCCAGTGTAGTGAATGCCTCGAACTGGGAGAGGAGAGGGTCCACAGACAGTACTTTACAGACTGTACTATTCTCTTTCCTGCTTGCCTGACTGCCAGTGTGTGAGTGAGGGGAGGTATGGTTTGAGGCTGCAATTGTTTACTGTTCTGATAGTGTGTGTGTGTGTCTTGAAATAGGTGTGTGTGTGAGCGTGTGTGTGTGCACTTGTGTGAGTATGTGAGAGTATGTGCATGGGTGGCTTTGGCCTGCCATTACCGTGAAAGCCTTCACAAGCAAGTGTGTGTTCTGTGTGGGCATGTGTGTATGGTGGTGGCAGGTGGCTGGTGAGAACAGGGCCTAGATACGGTGCAGAGCGTTGGGGATCTCCAGTAGCCAGCTGTGGAACAGGGGGTTGAGTCGGGCATTGGCTGGTGTCCACAGCCTGGCTTCTGTCACTGATAAGGGCATGAGGACTGTGTCAACATGCAGGTGACAGTTCTATGGCTCTTGGTCCCAAATAACCAGTGAGGCAGGGGGGTGAGAGGGGTGGCCAACCCTCTTCCTGAAGAGCTACTGTAGGTAGGCTGGAGATCCTGCTCTATTCTAACACACATTACTCAGCTAACCAGAGCCTGATGAGTAGCTGATTAGCAAAATGTGCTGTGTTAGAGCAGGGTTGAAGCAAACGCCTGCACGACACAGACACACACACACACCTCCGCACATAAGAGAAGGTAAGACCAGCATACACACAGTAAGTTGTTTGGACCACACAGGAACCCAAAGCCAAACATACAGGGGATCTAGATGGACAGATACATGTTTATAGACAACATCCCAGCTATACAGCAGTTCACCGAGACCATATGTTATTATGTCCTTGTTAACTCCAGCACCAGTATCCTACAAGGCATTAGAAGAACACCAACATAGGATCATTAAGTGTTGTTAGTAAATGTTAGGCTGGTACCAGAGGAGGCTGGTGGAAGGAGCTATAGGAGGATGGGATAATTGTAAAGACAGGAATGGAATCAATGGAACGGTATTATCAAACATATGGAAACTACGTTTGACTCTGTTCCATTTATTAAATTCCATCCATTACAATGAGCCCATCTTCCTGTAGCTCCTCCCACCAGCCTCCTCTGGCTGTTACACTATTATGTTTTGTTGAAGGAAATTGCTGTAGCCTACCTACAACACGGTGTAAGGTTCTGTATTTATTTTCTTAGTTCACCTTGTGTTCTTGTACGTAGCCCTGTTTCTTTGTGTTCTTGAACGTAGCCCTGTCTTTCATTTTTGTTCATTGATTTCACCTGTGTTAGTTACTCACCTGGTCTCATCAGCTCCTTATTTAGTTCAGTTCATTCTGTTTGTGCCTTGTGAGGTATTGTTCGTTTTGACTCTACTAAGCATTTTCCTAGCTCGTTTGTGAGAACCAGTTATAGCCTTCAGTCCTAGTTTTTGATTCACCTGCCTGTTTGTCTACCTGTGTATGACCATTGCCTGCCTGTGACCACGATTCCTGCCTTCTGCAAAGGCGAAATAAACGCCTGCCACGATCTGCGCGTGAATCTACACCTTTTTCTCCCTGAGTATTCATTACACACGGGTCATCCAATTATATTACACAACCACATTGCCATGGTGACATTCTCTTGTTAGGATCAGAAATTTGACCCCTTTTGTGGTGAAAAAATAACCCTTGTATCGTCGTGGCAACTCAAAGAATCTATTTGAAATGTTGGAATCTGTTGGATGGAATCCATTAAGCATGATTATTATGGTAAAAGGCAGCATTTCATAGTGCAGCTATGACCACCATGAGATATGTCAGGCATATTACATCCTTGTTCATGTCCACTTGCTGTTTCGACACTGTTTATAATGCGGGAACACTTTTTATAATATGGGGTCACTGTGGAGCAGTTTAAAAGGACCAGGCGGTAGGGTATCTATCGATTAGCTAACGACCTTGATCCACAGTGCCAGTTGCCATGGGCCACGTATAGGTCTGCATGTTCACACACACACAGTCCAAAGGGTGAATCTAAAGCGTGTCGCCAGGCTGTCACTGCCAAGTCAACAGTAAAATGCCTCATGTTCAATACCAGGCCTTTACAATGTTTTGTCTGCCCCGGTTGGAATGCTCTTCAATTTATTATCTGTGAAAAAGTCAGCTGCTTGCCTCCATACCCGGCCTGATGAGCATAAATCAGAAGGAGCATCACTCTCTTGACCCAAATACTGTACATTTAGACAGTTATGGGTCATATATAGGTTATAGGTCAGGGGTCGGCAACAGGCAGCCCGCGGGCCAAATGTTTGGTAAAAAAAGACTTTAAAATCCCCATGAATTCAGCTAAAAATGAGTTTAATTTTCCCACGAATAAAATAAAAAAAGACACGTGATTGTGTCTCAATGTAATCAAGGTATGAAATTATTGTTATTTTCAAATTCAATATCTTTTTGCGCTTAGTTGTGGTGAATTTGCAGTGTACAAATTATTATAATTATGTTCCGGCCCCCCGACCATCCGCTCCGACAGAAATCAGCCAGCGACTGAATCTAGTTGCCTACCCCTGTTATAAGTTATCATGTAGATGACATGACACAGCCAGACTGTCTGTCTGTCTCTCTGTCTGTCTCTCTGTCTGTCTGTGTGTCTTTCTGTCTGCCTGTCTGTTATAATAGGATTCCTTATTTAGTGGATTGATTATTTGCCCAGCACCAGTATTCATTTCGGGATTAATTTGTTTGAATAATGGAGCCCAACAGATTATCTATCAAAGAATGAACTCAATAATTTCAATTCTGCACCAATCCTGCTGCTGAGAGAGTCTGTGTGAGTGAGTGAGTGCGCTCGCTCGTGTGTATGAGTCAGAGGAGGCTGGTGGGAGGAGCTATAGGAGGACGGGCTCATTGTAATGGCTGGAATGGAATCAATGGAACGGTATCAAACACTTCAAACATATGGAAACCACATGTTTGACTACGTTCCATTGATTCCATTCCAACCATTACAATTTGCCCGTCCTCCTATACCTCCTCCAACCAGCCACCTCTGGTATGAGTGTAGGCCTAAGCGGGCGTGCAATGCGTGTGTGTATGAATGTAAGCGTGTGTGTGCGACACGTACATGTGTGTGCAAACACTGCAGACTTTGTCAGCAGCAGTCTTGCTGCAACAGGTGAGATTTATGAGGTGTTAAGAATGTTTGCCTGAAACCCAGCAATGGGACTCTGGGATTCTGGGGGCTGCTGCCTACGCCTCTACCTAACACCCCACCCTCCTCGAAAAAACACCCTCCCCTAACCCCACACATACACCCCACCCTCCTCGAAACCCCTTAACCCTAAAGCGGGAGCTTCTGATGTCTTGTAACACCAATACTGCTCCCCTACGTCCTCCTCCACCCATCGTTCAGGCAAAACACACCTTCTAAATTATCCCCCAGACACATTCAGCTTCCCCTTTTCTCTCTTGAATGAGGAAGTATCTCCTCCTATAGGAGAATGGAAATATATCTCACTTTCATCGACGGCAGCTTCGGTTACATTTTTTGAAGAAATTATTTTCGAGGCATTTGGAGGAGAACGATAGTTACCCCTATGCCTAATGTCAGTCTAACATCTAGCATATTTAGACAGACCTGTGGTTTAAGCAAGAAAAGCAAAAGTTTGCAAGTATGGCCCCTGTTAGTTCAAGAAATAAGTAAATTAAAATTCAACTCATGAAGAGAAAAGTCCATATAGAACAAGAATGTCCAATTTCAACCACAACCAGCATTTACCACAATTCCACCAAATACTGTATCGGGACGCAAATTGAAAGTCTTAAATTGCAATGACGGTCAAAACAAAAACACATAAATTGTCTAACCTCCTAGACAGGGCATTTGGATTTATGTATCCATGGACACCCTATTCCCATATTATTCCCATAAATCCCAATATTCCAGAGTGGGAGTAGGGTGCGTGAGCCGGGCAGACACACAAGGCCCCGGCTCTGGGAATGTGCCTCTTTGATTTCCTGCACTGGGCTAGCGGGAGGCGGGAACAGTTACCGTTAATATCAGGACCCTGACTTTAACACCACACTGCAAACACACACCATTTTGGAAAAGAGAGAGCGAGGGAAGCATAGAGGGAGAGAGACGGAGGGAGGGAAAAAATCATACATATTTTCACAGTAGGATGAAGGCAGCATAAGAACCTATTTGGAAATACTTGGCATCCGATCAGTGGGAGTCGATACATCTCCCTGCAGACTGGGCTATAAGTTATACCGCCTGAGTGTGTGAGAGAGAGAAAGGTGAAAGAATGTGTGTGTGTGTGTGTGTGTGTGTGTGTGCATCCGTGTAGAGGGCTGACACCATCGCGGCGCGGTCAACATTTTTCATGCTGCGGGCGGGAGCAGACGGGCGGTCAGACAGACAACTTTCAGATAAAAATATTATTTTGTCCCGCAGATTAGGCTACTTGGAAACGGTTGTCTTTCTGTTTTGTATGTTATGCGTTAGCCAATTTATTGTATTTAAATCACCTAAATTCAGAGACTCTCATCATTCACTGCTTGAAGTTCAGTATCACCTCTCCTCGTTGAGAGATCAAGTGCACCTATAGGCTATATATGTGGTCTCAATTAAATGCATGGGCAAAGCACGGGGCAGTTATGCTTCCGAGAAAATGTACTTCCTAAATATGATTAAGCTATAGTTTAGGCCTACTAAATATTGATCACCCATATTTGTCTCTGCCTGGAAATTATTCCGCTCCTATGCTATATAAACTATATTATGCAAAACAGAAAATGCAAGTGTCCGTTCTCACTCCGACTCTGGCTCTCTATCAAACTACGCCTAGCCTATTGGCTGATCTAGCCCAGTAATACTGATAGCCTAATATACACTATATAGCCAAAAGTATGTGGGCACCTGCTCTTCGAACATCTCTTTCCAAAATCATGGCCATTAATATGGAGTTGGTCCCCCCCTTTGCTGCTATAACAGCCTCCACTCTCCTGGGAAGGCTTTCCACTAGATGTTGGAACATTGCTGCGGGGATTTGCTTCCATTCAGTAGATGTTGGGCGATTAGGCCTGGCTCGCAGTCGGCGTTCCAATTCATCCCAAAGTTGTTCGATTGGGTTGAGGGCAGGGCTCTGTGCAGGCCAGTCAAGTTCTTCCACACCGATCTCGACAAACAATTTCTGTATGGACCTCACTTTGTGCACGGGGGCAATGTCATGCTGAAACAGGAAAGGGCCTTCCCCAAACTGTTGCCACAAAGTTGGAAGCACAGAATCGTCTAGAATGTCATTGTATGCTGTAGCATTAAGATTTCCCTTCACTGGAACTAACGGGCCTAGCCAGAACCATGAAAAACAGCCTCAGACCATTATTCCTCCCCAACAAACTTGGCACTATACATTCAGGCAGGTAGTGTTCTCCTGGCACCCTGCCAGATGGTGAAACGTGATTCATCACTCCAGAGAACGCGTTTCCACTGCTCCAGAGTCCAATGGCGGCGAGCTTTACACCACTCCAGCCGACGCTCGGCCATGGAAACCCATTTCATGAAGCTCCCGACGAACAGTTATTGTGCTGACGTTGCTTCCAGAGGAAGTTTGGAACTCTGTAATGAGTGTTGCAACCGAGGACAGACGATTTTTACGCGATACACACTTCAACCCTCGGCGTCCCGTTCTGTGAGCTTGTGTGTCCTACCACTTCGCGGTTGAGCCGTTGTTGCTCCTAGATGTTTCCACTTCACAAAAACAGCACTTAGAGTTGACCGGGGCAGCTCTAGCAGGGCAGAAATTTGACAAACTGACTTGTTGGAAAGGTGACATCCTATGACAGTGCCACGTTGAAAGTCACTGAGCTCTTCAGTACGGGCCATTCCACTGCCAATGTTTGTCTATGGAGATTGCATGGCGGTGTGCCCGATTTTATACACCTGTCAGCAACGGGTGTGACTGAAATAGCCGAATCCACTAATTTGAAGGGGTGTCCACATCCTTTTGGCCATGTAGTGTAATGGCTATGTGAGAATATCTGGTAATTTAACCTATTTCTTGGCACATTTTGACATTGCCTATAAGGAGCTGTCTCACATACAGTATCCCTAAAATAACATTTGCGGGACTGCGGTCGGGTTCGGGACCAGTGTATGTGTGCGTACAGTACACAGACATACCGCATACAGCTATAGGGGAAGAGAAGCAGCCAGTAGAACCTACCAGTATCCTGTTGTGTGTGTGTGGAGGTTAATGATCTCCCCAGGCCTGTAGTTTGTTCTGTGGGACCGCTGGCCTCCGCCCTGTGAGAAATAAACAGAGGATTGTTCAGAAGGGGGTGAGGAGGAGAGGACGTACAGCACAGTGGGAGGGGAGGAATACAAGCATATGGAAAACCAACAGTGCAAGGAAGGCAGTACACAGACCAATTGGGACAAGACACCCCACCACGGCTACTCTCCCTCTAGTTCTATCTTTCACTCTCTCTCCTTCCCTCTCTTTTTTCTCACTCTCTCTTCCACTCTCTCTCTATCCTCTCAATCCCTCTCTCTCTTATTTCCCTCCCTCCCACCCACCCTCTCTCTCTCTCTCTCTCTCTCTCTCTCACACCCTCCCTCCCTCCTTCTCCAAAGCCTCCTCACACCGGATCTCCTCCCGACGTCTCGAAGGGGGAAATAATATCTTGCTGCTTTCTAGAGTAACAAGACTATGTACCGCACGCAGATATTAAATGTGTCTACTATAGGTCTGCGTTTGCCCCATACTTACAGCACAACTCAGCTCCAATAACGGACACGACACAGCTATCTCTATGAATCTCACCTCTCCATGCATGCTTCTCTCTTGTAATAGCACCATGTTACTGTAATCCAAGCTCCAGAGGCAAGTATTAACATGCATGTTCTCAATCTCCCTACCACCTGTAGCGCTCTGCTCTGCTCTAATCTGCTGCTAATGTCTGCCATACCTGTTGCCTGCAGCAACGCAGGCAGCCATGAGTCGTATCTTTGGCCCATGCAAAGCCTGCTTAATGGGGCTACAGATTGTGCTACGCAGAATAACAAAGTGTTCAGAAATAGACATTACGGCATGTTTGGTGAAGATGGGGCCGGATAAGCATGCTATGGCGCATTTTCACTGAGGATTTACCCCAGACTTTTCTGTTTCCATCTACACGGGCCTGCATCCGTGTCTCAGGCCACTGGTACTTTTCAGCTGGCATTTACATAACAATGGCTAACCGTGAACTTTAACACCTTCTCACAAAGCAACAATCTTGAATGATGCAGAGGTTGTTGATAAGACTAGAGCACATTAACATAAAACGCTGGTGGCCCACTGGTGTGGGGGTAAGTCTCAGTGGAAACGTACCACAGTGAGCTAGCTAGCTGGAGCCTGGGATCTCAGATCTGGGTTCTTAGATCTGGGGCTTAATCAGCTCTTGTAAAACAGGACTCCTGTTGTTGCGCTTTTATGGTGTCGTTTGCTTTACACTTAATTGGGCAAAAAAAAGAAAGACGTGACTCTGAGAGGAGGAAGGAGAGAAGAAAGAGAGAATAAGAAGAAGAAATGGTACAGAAAACGGTACAGAGTGGAAACTGTTCCACGGTTCACCGGGAGGAGGAAGCTGTTAATGTCATTACTGTCCCATCGGAAGGGAAGCACCGGGAGGAGGGCGTGTGTGTGCCTGTGTATGTGTGTGTGTGTGTGTCTGTCTGTGCGTGCGTGTGTGTGTGTGGGGGGGGGGGGATCCCTCCCTCCCTCACAGCAAGAGTAAAAACAGTTCCCAGAAAGCTGCTCCTGTGGAGATGGGATGGAGGGGGTGGGGTGTTGGAGGTAGGGGGGCGTCCTCTCGACATGCCTAATTTGTGCCTGATTAGACAGGGTCAGGGGTCGGGTGCTATGTTTGCTCAGAGGGCCTCATGGGCTTGTAGACAAAAACCTGTGTGTGTGGGTGTGGTTGGTGGTGTGGGAGGGTGTAGTTGAGGAATAGAGGTCAGACATGCCGTGAAAAGGGACTGCACCCAGCTCACTGAGAATAACTCCACCATGTGTTCATGACGAGGCGAGCAGTATATGGGAACAGGGTGAGAGAAGGCTGGGTCAAATACTTCAACCCCTCTTGTCACAGACAGTATGTGACAAGAGTCATCAGTGTGTCCACCACATCAGTCGTGTTAAAAGACCAGATGGATGGAGGAATACAGGGAAAGAGCAAAGCAAGACAAAAAGGAGGAAAAGGAGTGCCTGTCTACTGGTAAAAGACACAGGCTTCAAAGTCAAGTCTCGGTTGCATTACTTTCAAGACGGTGCCAACTCCACTGTTCTTACCTCAGCCATGTGAAAGGCTGTCTTTGTCAGACTGAAATTCCACTGACAAATCCTGAATTAGCTTGAGGGCTCTTCCCCTGCTGAGTGCTATGAAAAAAACAGCCACGAAAAGAAAAGGTAGCGCCTTGGGATGGAAGGGAGGGAACAATTCACACAATAAAAGAGAAGTCTTATGATGCCCTCTGCTAGAGCTGAGTAGATCTGCTAAGAGGGTTTGGCCATTAAAAGATACAATAAGAAAGCTCTGCCTATAAAGAAAGCGATCAAAGTATCCTAATGCCAAAGGCACTCATGGTCTGTAGCTACATTTACTGTACATCCATTTTCTAAAGCTGATAACCTGTTAGTGAGCCACGAAGCTACAGGCCTATTACTCTATCCAACGTAGATAGGAATCTGCCTGCCTGCTGCTGTTTAGACTGACTTGTCAGGGATGAGTAGCTTCCGTATTGGACTGGAGCGGTTACCTTTTCCCTCGCCATCTGACATCTGCAGCTGGGCGTATGTGTGTGTGTGGCGGGCTGGGCACCGTGGGGTTCGTTAGTGCAGTGACTCGCTCACGCTGCAGATTCACGACGCCTGCCAAGTGTGCTTTTACTGCTACGCACTACTGAACTCTGGGTACAGCTTCCTTGCCAAACACATTGTTGGAGAACAACAAAAATACAGAGTATGTGCAGTGTCTGTATGGTGAGTGTGCAATATTTGTGAATGCATGTGTATTTGTGTGCTGGTAAGCGCAATAGCTTGCGTACGTGCAGACGTGTTATCCCATGTCGAGTTGAAATTATTTTGATGTGGCAAACGATTGTATGCTCATGCTATTTTTGCACTCATAGCCATATCATGTACATGTCCAGTTGTCCATCTGTAGAGACCTCTGTCTAATTTAGGCTAGGCCTGAGATATACACTGAGTATACAAAACATTAAGAACACCTGGTCTCAACTCAATATTATAAGGTGTTCCTAATGTTTGGTATACTTAGTGTATTTTATATATATATATTTTTTTTATTTAACACTTATTTTTCTGAAAACTACATTGTTGGTTAAGGGCTTGTAAGTAAGCATTTCAATGTAATGTCTACACCTGTTGTATTCGGCGCATGTGACAAATAAAATTGGATTGGATTTGCCATGGTAAACAATGAGGTTACGCAGTATTGCAAAAGAAGGTTATGTTTGTGTATCAGACGGTTGCTTCAGAGGTAGACATGATGGTACTTCTTCAGAACGAACAGAAGAAATCATACTACTTTCTATAGAGATGTAATCTACTTTAGCTAATGCTATTTTCCCTGCAGATGACAAGCAATGGAACATGGGATGCACTATGGAAAGCTGACACCTGTTTTATATCCAGCTAATATGTGTCAGGCATTTCTTTGATCATACTAATTGAATTTCCTAAACACAGCAGATGCGTCTGACGCACTGGTTCTATAGGCTGCAAATTTGTCAGTTGAAAAAGGAGGACGACCATTAACAATGATCTAAGCTATAATGGGCCAGCACTGACAAAAGCATATATCATACAAGGTCAATTGTACTGGGAGCTTCTTTGTGGCTCGAATCTGCGGTCTAAAAATAGAACTTCATACATTCATTTGAAACTGCTCTCGACTGCAATAATTCACAACTTGAAAAGCCAAGAAGACGAGATAAAGAGGGAGTTCAGGTCTCTTCGTGATGGGACATGTGGATGTGGAATCCTCCCTAGGCTACTGGTCAACACACATCTCCACAGGAGAGTGGAGCCCAGGACAGGGGAGGAGTTGTGGGAGAGTACAGTAGGCCTTGGGATATAAGCTCAGTACTCGACGACCTCAACCTCAACGATGACGGATTCCAACCTCAATCTGTTCTGAGAAAAAAAACGTGGAGGGAGATGTCATGAGGGTGACTTCAAAGGTTTGTGTCCCATGTTCACCCTGACTGATCCTTACGATGACAATCTACAGTGGGGAAAAAAAGTATTTAGTCAGCCACCAATTGTGCAAGTTCTCCCACTTAAAAAGATGAGAGAGGCCTGTAATTTTCATCATAGGTACACGTCAACTATGACAGACAAAATGAGATTTTTTTTCTCCAGAAAATCACATTGTAGTATTTTTTATGATTTTATTTGCAAATTATGGTGAAAAATAAGTATTTGGTCACCTACAAACAAGCAAGATTTCTGGCTCTCACAGACCTGTAACTTCTTCTTTAAGAAGCTCCTCTGTCCTCCACTCGTTACCTGTATTAATGGCACCTGTTTGAACTTGTTATCGGTATAAAAGACACCTGTCCACAACCTCAAACAGTCACACTCCAAACTCCATTATGGCCAAGACCAAAGAGCTGTCAAAGGACACCAGAAACAAAATTGTAGACCTGCACCAGGCTGGGAAGACTGAATCTGCAATAGGTAAGCAGCTTGGTTTGAAGAAATCAACTGTGGGAGCAATTATTAGGAAATGGAAGACATACAAGACCACTGATAATCTCCCTCGATCTGGGGCTCCACGCAAGATCTCACCCCGTGGGGTCAAAATGATCACAAGAACGGTGAGCAAAAATCCCAGAACCACACGGGGGGACCTAGTGAATGACCTGCAGAGAGCTGGGACTAAAGTAACAAAGCCTACCATCAGTAACACACTACGCCGCCAGAGACTCAAATCCTGCAGTGCCAGACGTGTCCCCCTGCTTAAGCCAGTACATGTCCAGGCCCGTCTGAAGTTTGCTAGAGTGCATTTGGATGATCCAGAAGAGGATTGGGAGAATGTCATATGGTCAGATGAAACCAAAATAGAACTTTTTGGTAAAAACTCAACTCGTCGTGTTTGGAGGACAAAGAATGCTGAGTTGCATCCAAAGAACACCATACCTACTGTGAAGCATGGGGGTGGAAACATCATGCTTTGGGGCTGTTTTTCTGCAAAGGGACCAGGACGACTGATCCGTGTAAAGTAAAGAATGAATGGGGCCATGTATCGTGAGATTTTGAGTGAAAACCTCCTTCCATCAGCAAGGGCATTGAAGGGGGTCTTTCAGCATGACAATGATCCCAAACACACCGCCCGGGCAACGAAGGAGTGGCTTCGTAAGAAGCATTTCAAGGTCCTGGAGTGGCCTAGCCAGTCTCCAGATCTCAACCCCATAGAAAATCTTTGGAGGGAGTTGAAAGTCCGTGTTGCCCAGCGACAGCCCCAAAACATCACTGCTCTAGAGGAGATCTGCATGGAGGAATGGGCCAAAATACCAGCAACAGTGTGTGAAAACCTTGTGAAGACTTACAGAAAACGTTTGACCTGTGTCATTGCCAAAAAGGGTATATAACAAAGTATTGAGATACTTTTGTTACTTATTTTCCACCATAATTTGCAAATAAATTCATTAAAAATCCTACAATGTGATTTTCTGGATTTTTTTTCTTCTCATTTTGTCTGTAATAGTTGACGTGTACCTATGATGAAAATTACAGGCCTCTCTCATCTTTTTAAGTGGGAGAACTTGCACAATTGGTGGCTGACTAAATACTTTTTTCCCCCACTGTATCTGATCTCAGACAAGCCTATGAGCACGAGGTCAAGCCCTGCCTCCCTACAGCCCTTTACACTCGTCATACTCTACACACTATAGGAAGCTGTTAAACGCTCGCTATGAAAACAGCCCACTTTTTTCAAAATGATCTGCGACCGTCCTCTCAATCGATTTCATTGAAGTCAGTCATGACACGATCTAACACAAAGCAGACCTTTCAAAATAGTAGGCTCTGATGCATAGTCTGTGCACGACATTATCTTGAATCTGAGGAAGGGGCCCTTCCCTGCTAGCGTGAATGGGATAGCAACAGTAACTCTGGTTCCTTTCCAAGCAGCTCACTCTCCACGCATAGCAATCAATCACAAGTGCAACCCAAGCTGCAGTCAAACAGACAGTGTTTACCTTTTAACATTTCCAAGAGAGTGCCTGTGCAGGTTACGAGATTCCTGGTTATAAGACGGCTATACTTTTTGTGTGGATGCGTTTCCCCCTCACTACTGACTAAGGAAGGTGTTATGTTGTGGGAAAAATCACACCCATGCCAAGATGAGAACACCAGATCGCATGAGCATAAAGTGTAAGGTCTGTCTGTTTCAACTGAAAACACCTTGGGGCTAGACCCGGTGGGCCCCAAGGTCTCCCCGCCTGAAAAGGCGCCTTCTCTGGTGGCAAGGCTTTGATGTTGTGGGGTAATTCACTGGCCTGTCACAGGTTCAGTGAATGATGGTGGGGATCGAGGAGATTAGATCCTGCCTCTGTTTTGCCTTGAGGGATACGCCCCCTAGCATGCAGCGCTTGAGACGGAGCTGTGCGGGGCCAAACACGGCAAGAGATCTTAAGATATCTAGCAGCAGGGTTACTGTTAATCGTATATGCAGCGATGGCCCAGTTATGGCTAGTGACCAATGTTCCCTCTAATCTTTTTCGGCACTGAGCAAATTTCAGGCCTGCTGAGCGCAAACTTGAACATTGTGAAAAGTCTGTGCAACTTCCGGCGCAAGTTTACTGTGAACACTGAGGCTGTACCCGCTTTAAGTTATAGTTTTAACAGTGGCCAAGTAGGCTACTGTGGCTATTTGATCATAATGTAGGCCTACCAGGGTGGCCTACCATCAAAAACAATGGAGAAAATAGCTGTTCTATCATTTAGCCTACAGTAGCAGCCAATGTGCGGTGTTCAATGTAGGCCTACATTCCATGAGACTTTTTTTAAAAACATGCAGGGCTTGACATTAACCTGTTTATCCATTTGTCATTCAGACAAGGAGGTGACTGAAAATGTTGCTTGATGCAAAAAAATCATTATTATTCCCATACCATTATTATAAAGAATCAGACACATTATGCTACCCTCTGCCTATTGGCTACTTAGCGTATTCAAAACCGTCTCAAAATACAACACTTTAAGACACCTTTAAGACATAAAAAAAGCTCTTTACCTGACTCGTTTTTTAAAGATGGCTAGAAATGTACACATTTTGTGCTCTTGTAGGAAGCAATCACTCCCCCATTGTTGACTAGAAACAAGCTATAACTGGGCTAATAACTCACTAACTAGCAAAGAATATGAACAAATGTGCACAGGTGGCTACATGCAGTTCTCGCTTTGATCTCAAAACAAGTGTCTACTCACGACCGCTCATGCTGTCCAGTTCAATGTGAATGGCACAGATCCATATATGGCAATGGCTATTTGCATATAGGCCTACTGCAGGTCTGATTGGTTATGGTGCACCATTCTGTGTAGAGTACGGGCTGAGTCATACATGTCGATGCAATAGAATCCTACTCCAATACGCGCTGCCTACAAGAAAATCTGTTGCACAGTTAGTTTTGCATATACTGTATGTTACATTGAAAGTGGCTAATATTGCATTGATTCGAGCACAATTCCCACAGCAGAGCAAAACGTAGTGTTAACTAAAGAGGAAATCTCTAGAGTGAAGTTGAGTGAAGTTCAATCTCGTGCTTCTCTGCGCGGGCTGATATTTCATCTGCGCGGCAATCCGAGGGGAGATGTGCGCAGCTTAGAGGGAACATTGCTAGTGACTACTTGTGCAAGTGCGGTAACCAGGAATCATAAGCAGACATCAAGAGTTGTTGAGACATTTCAAGCAGTTAACTTTGATTGCCTTTTTCCTGATCTCATATGTGAAGTACTGATCAGCAGAGATAAAAATTTTTTGAATGAGCGGCATTTGTTTTGATCCAACTCATGGGTCCAGGAAGCTTGTATTTGATCCAGCTCATGGGTCAATGGAACTTGTATTTGATCCATCTCATGGGTCAAGGGAGCTTGTATTGTTTGATTAGATATGCACTTTGAAGCTTATGCATCTTTCATATGAAACCAAAGGGTCTGTTGCATCATGGGAGCTTTGGCAGTTGACGGCTACTCAGAGCTCAGACTCTGAAGCAAATCAGCTATGGTTAGTGCTATCCGGGATCCTTGGGACGTCCCTACCCTAAATCCCAAGGACCCCGGATAGCAAGGAGCAATCAGCTATGGAGTATGGCATGTGCATCCCTGATAGAGCCTGTGGCATTGGCCTTGGAGTGTTACCATGGTCACTGGTTATGTGGAGCCCCCCGCCCCCCCGTTCCCATGTTGTTGAACTCTGACCTCCATTATCACGTAAAAACAAACACACTAACCGTTCACTAACTTTATAATTCCCTTGAGACAATTGAGTAGGCAAAATGGCAAAGAAAGTATTTTTTTTCAAATCCCAGTCAAACGGAGAGTAGGTTAGGTTATGAATGGGAAATGTTATCAGGAAACAATGACAATGCTCCGTTTTCATACCAGCAGTCTGGGGGCGAATGGCTTTCAAGAGTAGGCAGGGGAGCGATGGCGGGAAAGCATCCATCGTCAGTAAAAGACACTAAGTGCCTCTGTAAATTAATACAACTCTAGCCACCGCTAGTGGTCTCAGTTTTTGTGTTTCTGTGGGCAGGTTCAGGGGGTTGAGAGGGGACTGGGGAGCCATGCCAGGCAATCTTTCGGTATTATGAAATGTAAATGTAATGTATTGTATTGATGTTAATTCCTTGTTTTTTTATATACCAAAAATATAAATAATAATAATAATAGGCCTAATGAAAGAAATATAGATCTATTGTCCAATGAATATAAAATAAAGACATTAAAGCAACAAAAAAAGTCACAAAACAAGAGATGATGCAAACAACTGTATCTCATGAAAGAGAAACGAAACCGAGATGTATGGTTTTAAAGCTGATCTTGTAAAATAATAAAGAAAGGGCAGAGTCCGCAGGGCAGGGCAGGGCAGGGCCCACCACCTCCTGGTTGTGCCTGTTGTTCCACACCGTGCCACTCAACACTGGTATCTCACATCATTGCACCACTGCAGAGTTGTGCATGCATGATGGTGTGCGAGACACACATGCACATTGTGGCATCTGTACATCTGCAATCGATAGAGATTCAGGCTATTAACATACATTTACGCAATTCTAGCAGTTGTCTGATCTAATACATGTCTTAAAAGGCATTGTTTCAAAATGACGCCATGGAGCGACGATAACCATGTCCAGCATATCAGATGGTCACTCTTGCACTTGCATGACTCTAACATTGTGCAAACCTCTCTAGGCATCATTATCCCATGTTCTTCAGCTAAGAGCCATTGTGGCTAGAGGACAAAAGCACAAACACCCGGACATTACACTAAATGACCTACATATCAGTGCCCATCTGTGACCTACAGCCCATCTGTGTGTCCAAACTAGCCAGAGAAATAAAAAAAAAACACAACATGTTCATGGTGTCATTCCAAGGGCGGCCATTTAGAGCCACTGAAAGACTCCATTCACATTGTATAATACACAGCACTCAAAGAGGGGGAGAGAAACGAGAGAGAGAGAGAGAGAGAGGGAAAGAGATAAAGACAAGGCCACGTTGATGAGCAGCTGCACAACTGGGCAGCTCGTAGAGAGAGGGAGATGAAAGGGAAGAGGGAAAGACAATTCAGATGGCTTGTCAAAACTCAAATTTATTGCCGGTCAAGCAGCGAACAGCAGTGGCCTGGAGTTCATTTGCATGTAAGATGAGGAGGGAAGGAAGGAGGGAAGGAGGGAGAGAAGGAGGGAGAGGAGGGAGAGAAGGAGGGAGAGAAGGAGGGAAGGAAGGAGGGAGGGAAGGAGGGAGAGAAGGAGGGAGGGAAGGAGGGAGAGAAGGAGGGAGAGAAGGAGGGAGAGAAGGAGGGAGAGAAGGAGGGAGGGAAGGAGGGAGGGAGGGAAGGAGGGAGGGAAGGAGGGAGAGAAGGAGGGAGGGAAGGAGGGAGAGAAGGAGGGAGAGAAGGAGGGAGGGAAGGAGGGAGAGAAGGAGGGAGAGAGCGCGGTAGCGGCTATTGGGCCGGTGTGTGTAAATGCAGTAATTGTGAACATGACCGAGGGAGACGGGGAAAATATCTGGGCTGGGAATAACAGGTTTTCTTTGCACTCTGAACACATTGTGCTTAAGCTCATAATGGAGAAATATATATCCTCTTTGCGGCTCTCTGAGGAGAAATACATATCCCTTGAATGAAAATGATATGAAATCGCTTTCCTTTATAAGGGTTTGGCCTATCTCTAATTCAGATTACACTTACATTTACATTTACATTTACGTCATTTAGCAGACGCTCTTATCCAGAGCTACTTACAAACTTACTCACACTCATGATTGCAAACTATGTTCAAGTTCGATGCACACTTATTAGTGTTGGATAAATAAACCAATTAGATCATCTGAACTGGACACATGTCAAAGGACCCCACTGGTTTCTACTAACACCATGTCCCATCTAAGCCTTTCTTACCAGTAAGGTCAGGTCCCGTAAATGGGACAACGCTGTAAGCCCTACTATCCCTGTCCTGCCTTGTTAGGACCCTTGTATTGGGGGGTGGGCAGACCACCCCCATGACCACCTGTGTGCCTTCCCTAGTATTCCCCACTGTGCCCCCTACGTCAAGCCCAATCACAGCTTGCTTGGTATGAGGCGTATGGTAAGCCCCCTGCAAAATTCCTCTAGCTGTTGTGGCTACAGTAGAACACGCATATCAAGGCCCACACACTTCCCTGTCCCCTGTCCATCTCGTGTGTCTCTTTCAACATGGTGTGGTAGTCGCTACTTATGTACTCTGGCCATCTTGTGTGTCTCTTTCAACATGGTGCGGTAGTCGCTACTTATGTCCCCTGTCCATCTCGTGTGTCTCTTTCAACATGGTGCGGTAGTCGCTACTTATGTACTCTGTCCATCTCGTGTGTCTCTTTCAACATGGTGCGGTAGTCGCTACTTATGTACTCTGTCCATCTCGTGTGTCTCTTTCAACATGGTGCGGTAGTCGCTACTTACGTCCACTATCCACCTCATATGTCTCTTTCCACATGGTTCTGTTACCAACACCTCAGTTACATTAGTAGCATGTTCTCTGCAAATACCATCAGCAGAGTGGATTTCACCTTAAATCAAATTTACAAGGTTCATATT
Organism: Coregonus lavaretus; assembly: GCF_964263955.1. Classification (NCBI taxonomy): domain Eukaryota; kingdom Metazoa; phylum Chordata; class Actinopteri; order Salmoniformes; family Salmonidae; genus Coregonus; species Coregonus lavaretus. The sequence continues at coordinate 79,603,624 of NC_139988.1, read as the reverse complement.
TAGTCTGTGGATCCCCAAATCTGCAAGCTAAGGGAGACGGGGTTTCTTTACCTAATTTAGAGCTCATCAGATGAAGGCCCATGCATCCTGGAAGAGGAGCTTGGGGGTGTGATACAAGCCGGACAGCATCCCTTCACACTGTTACAGACCAGAGAACAGGGCCAAGGAGCTAGCGTCGGGTGCTGAACGCCATTAGCGCCCATCCTGACCCATTCATCGCTGCTTATCGGAGGTGACTCATGCGATTCAGGGATTACTCCGTGCAGGACAGGGGAGGAAATCAAAGGGCCGTATGAAGTTGGTGTTGAAAATAAGAAAGGAAAGGAAGGGGGAAAGGAGGACTATCAAAGGGGGAAAGAAAAAGGGAGCGAGCCGTGAGGCCAAGCTAACACTCTTACATAATTAAAGAAGACAGCAGCTTTGTACTTCCATGTCATTAAAACAAGCTCCCGCACTGCAGGTAAGATGGGCCCTCCGAGTTCACAGTCACAGCATAAAAGCTGGGAGACAAGTCGGAATACCACAACTTTGATCCCACTACATGAATATTTCAAGGCTCAAAGTTCCATTTATTCCACTGAAGAACTTGGTTTGAAACATGATGAAAACGAGCTAATGCATCAAAGTTCTGTCGTTCATTTACATGTGAGGTCATATCGATACACAGGCATCAACAGCCAAAAGTGGTCATAATACAATCAAAGTACTATTAATAGAGTTAGCATCGGATATAGCACAACAGCTTTGTTGGAATTGATTTTATGTCTATTTATACGATAGGGCTGGAAATTGACAGGGACCTCATAATACGATATTATCACGATACTTAGGTGCCGATACGATATGTATTGCGATTCTCACGATTCTATATGTATTGAGATTCGATACTGCGATTTTATTACGATTTGAAGAGAGACAAGAGAGAGCATGAGAAAATGTGTTTAATCAGTCATGGAAATAAAAGAGCTGAAAACATGTTTGCTCACTATTCAAAAAAAAGATGGAGAACAAGCTATAGGATGAAAATCAAATCAAATTTTATTTGTCAGATGCGCTGAATACAACAGGTGTAGACTTTACCATGAAATGCTTACTTATGAGCCCTTTCCCAATGATGCAGTTAAAAAGTAAGTACATTTCCCCAAAAAATTTAAATAATATTAACACAATAAATAACAATAACAAGGCTATATACAAGGAGTACTGGTACCGAGTCAATGTGCAGGGGTACGAGGTAGTTAAGGGTATATACAGTGCCTTCAGAAAGTATTCATACCCCTTGACTTATTCCACATTTTGTTGTGTTGTGTCCAGTGAGTGTGCATAGAGTCAGTGTAAGAGAGTCAGTGCAAAAAAGTCTCAATGAAATAGTCCGGGTAACCATTTGATTAACTGTTCAGCAGTCTTATAGCATGGCGGTAGAAGCTGTTCAGGTGCCTTTTGGTACCAGACTTGGCGCTCTGGTACTGCTTGCCGTGCGGTAGCAGAGTGAACAGTCTATGGCTTGGGTGGCTGGGGTCTCTGACAATTTTCCAGGCCTTCGTCAGACTCCGCCTGGTATAGAGGTCCTGGATGGCAGGGTGCTCGGCCCAGGTGATGTACTGGGCCATCCGCACCACCCTCTGTAGCGCCTTGCAATCGAGGATGGTGCAGTTGCCATACCAAGCGGTGTTGCAGTCAGTTGAGATGCTCTCAATTGTGCAGCTGTAAAACTTTTTAAGGATCTGAGAGGCCATGCCAAATCTTTTCAACCTCCTGAGGGGCCATGCCAAATATTTTCAACCTCCTGAGGGGGAAGAGGCGCTGTCGCGCCTTCTTCACGACTGTGCTGGTGTGAGAGGACCAGGGCATAAAATTAACACCCACCACCGGCCAAATGTAAGTATTTAAGTATTGGCCGGTAAGAATGTATATTTCACCATCCACGTTGGTGGGTGGTCAATTTGAAGGGCTCTACAGCGCGAGCATTACATTCGCGAATAAAAATAGTCAAAAGTCAAGTATGAGCACAAAATGCTGCAGTAGCTGTTTTCAAAGTATTTCTGCTCTTTTGTTTCATAGCTGCTATTCGCACAAAGAAATACAAATCCTATATCCCACCCCATGCAGCAACACTGCCTGGCAGGAGAGCTGTGCGCTCTGAGTGAAGTGCTGATAGATTCATTTTTGGAGGCTCTGCGCATAGGCATAAAAGTTGGTGTAATTTACTCGAAAGTCTTGCCCTCGTGTTTCTTGGCTATTTACATAGTTTTGTTCACAAGCTCGGTTGTTTTTCAACGTTAGTTTGAGTCTGCTGGTCAGTGTGACAGATGTGTTGTTACCTACCCTCACCACCTGGGGGGCGGCCCGTCAGAAAGTCCAGGATCCAGTTGCTGAGGGAGGTGTTCAGTCCCAGGGTCCCGAGCTTGGTGATGAGCTTGGAGAGGACTATGACGTTGAACGCTGAGCTGTAGTCAATGAAAAGCATTCTCACATAGGTATCCCTCTGGGCCAGGTGGGAGAGAGGAGTGTGGAGTGCAATAGAGATTGCTTTATCTGTGGATCTGTTGGGGCGGTATGGGAATTGGAGTGGGTCCAGGGTGTCTGGGATGATGGTGTTGATATGTGTCATGACCAGCCTTTCAAAGAATTTCAGGGTTACAGATGTGAGTGCTACGGGACGATAGTTGTTTAGGCAGGTTACCTTTGAGTTCTTCGGAACAATGATGGTCTGCTTGAAACATGTTGGGATTACAGACTGGGACAAGGAGATGTTGAAAATGTCCTTGAAGACACTTGCCAGCTGGTCTGTGCATGTTCTGAGAACACTCCCTGGTATTCTGTCTGGCCCAGAGGCCTTTCGAGTGTTAACCTGTTTAATAATCTTACTCACATCGGCCACGGAGAGTGAGATCAAAAATACCGGAGTTTTGGCATAGCTACAGCCGACTAACGCCAGCTGACGCTATCTAGTGTATGTTTTACAAATCGATACTTGGAGTAATCATCTAAAATAATATTACGATATGTAACTGTATCGATTTTTGCCTGCATCACTATTATACGAACACACACACACCGACACATATGCAGCACATTGACAGCCAATGACTCCCTGGAGAGCTCGTGCTTGTCAAGACCGTCGGGTTCTACTGATGTCCCGTTGAGAAACATTGATTGGCCTAGGGATGGGCAGTATACCGTATTTTACGATATACCGGAATTGATGCACTGACCGGTTTGGGTTTTTACATTACCTATAACGGTATTTGAATGTTTGGTTTGTTAAATGTGATACGCGGTGTGTAACGTCCATTTTTATAGTTTACTTCGCTACTTGAGTCATCTCTCTCCTCTCTCTCTCTCTCCATGCTGCTTTCCACACAGACCTAGCCACGCCCCCTGTCACTCAATGAGCGCATTTCTTGTTTCTCTACCACGAGACACTTGCGTTCAGTCTCTGCATGGTCAATGCAACACATGAAACAATGTTGATGACAATGACGCTGTTTTCACTTCGCTTCTTAATATACATCCACTAGTGTTCTATAGTTACACTATTAGTTTGTGCTTCTTACATCTGCAAACAGCTAGTTTTTATTTTCTTAGTAAATTGGGCCTAAATCTTGTTAGCCGCTAATCACTAATGCTAATCGCTAGCTAGCTAATAAATGTACTGAGTCAGAGCAAACATAACTAGCTATACAGCCTGATAATACCAGTGATGGTGTAGACATACAGTACATCTGCATGTTTTTTGTGCAACAGTATCTTCTAAATCAAAGAGGAATACGTGAAGCAAGAATATGTTAGCTACATGAAGTAGCTAAGAGAAAACATTCAATGTAGCCAAAGATTAGGAAACACTTGTCAACACTTTGGTTCCTACCCTTTCACAATACCACCTGCCTGGCATTTTCATTTGTTGTCATGTCAAACACTGTATTCAAAGTGCCCACTTTTATAGTCTAACTATAGAATTTGAATAATCCTTCTATTTCCATGATTCCAACAGTTCACCCAAGTGTTTGCTCAAGTCAAATTGCAATTGCAACATTTGGCTAAAAATAAGAGCCAGATTGTTTGCCCATATCATGCAGCCCTACGTGGCAGTGTGGAAATGATCTCAAATTAGTGCAGGAAATGCAGAAATGGAAGAAAATGCTGAAAACTATTTTTGGTTGAAGTTTAATTGAACAGTATAAAACAATCAGAATGGAGAAAGACCCATTGAAATCACTTAAAATGTACAGTCGTGGTTAAAAGTTTTGAAAATGACACAAATATTAATTTTCAAAGTCTGCTGCCTCAGTTTTTATGATAGCAATTTGCATATACTCCAGAATGTTATGAAGAGTGATCAGATGAATTGCAATTAATTGCAAAGTCCCTCTTTGCCATGAAAATGAACTTAATCCCCCAAAAAACATTTCCACTGCATTTCAGCCCTGCCACAAAAGGACCAGCTGACATCATGTCAGTGATTCTCTCGTTAACACAGGTGCGAGTGTTGACGAGGACAAGGCTGGAGATCACTCTGTCATGCTGATTGAGTTAGAATAACAGACTGGAAGCTTTAAAAGGAGGGTGGTGCTTGAAATCATTGTTCTTCCTCTGTTAACCATGGTTACCTGCAAGGAAACACGTGACGTCATCATTGCTTTGCACAAAAAGGGCTTCACAGGCAAGGATATTGCTGCTAGTAAGATTGCACCTAAATCAACCATTTATCATCAAGAACTTCAAGGAGAGAGGTTCAATTGTTGTGAAGAAGGCTTCAGGGCGCCCAAGAAAGTCCAGCAAGCGCCAGGACCATCTCCTAAAGTTGATTCAGCTGCGGGATCGGAGCACCACCAGTGCAAAGCTTGCTCAGGAATGGCAGCAGGCAGGTGTCAGTGCATCTGCACGCACAGTGAGGCGAAGACTTTTGGAGGATGGCCAGGTGTCAAGAAGGGCAGCGAGGAAGCCACTTCTCTCCAGGAAGAACATCAGGGACAGACTGATTTTCTGCAAAAGGTACAGGGATTGGACTGCTGAGGACTGGGGTAAAGTCATTTTCTCTGATGAATCCCCTTTCCGATTGTTTGGGCCATCCGGAAAAAAGCTTGTCTGGAGAAGACAAGGTGAGCACTACCATCAGTCCTGTGTCATGCCAACAGTAAAGCATCCTGAGACCATTCATGTGTGGGTTGCTTCTCAGCCAAGGGAGTGGGCTCACTAACAATTTTGCCTAAGAACACAGCCATGAATAAAGAATGGTACCAACACATCCTCCGAGAGCAACTTCTCCCAACCATCCAAGAACAGTTTGGTGACGAACAATGCCTTTTCCAGCATGATGGAGCACCTTGCCATAAGGAAAAAGTGATAACTAAGTGGCTCGGGGAATAAAACATCGACATTTTGGGTCCATGGCCAGGAAACTCCCCAGACCTTAATCCCATTGAGAACTTGTGGTCAATCCTCAAGAGGCGGGTGGACAAACAAAAACCCACAAATTCGGACAAACTCCAAGCATTGATTACGCAAGAATGGGCTGCCATCAGTCAGGATGTGGCCCAGAAGTTAATTGACAGCATGCCAGGGCGGATTGCAGAGGTCTTGAAAAAGAAGGGTCAACACTGCAAATATTGACCCTTTGCATAAACTTAATGTAATTGTCAATAAAAGCCATTGACACTTATGGAATGCTTGTAATTATACTTCAGTATACCATAGTAACATCTGACAAAAATATCTAAAAACACTGAAGCAGCAAACTTTGTGAAGATCAATACTTGTGTCATTCTCAAAACTTTTGACCATGACTGTATGTGTTGCTCAGTGGAGGCTCCTCAGAGGAGGAAGGGGAGGACCATCCTCCTCAGTGAAATTTCATACAAATATAAATAGTGAAACATTAAAGTTATCCTCCTATAAAACTATACTACATATAATCATATGTCCCCAAATAATTGATAAAAACACACTGTTTTGCAATGAAGGTCTACAGTAACTTCAGCAGCACTGTCTGGGGTAGCACCATGGTGTAGCCATAGGACAGCTAGCTTCCTACATTGACTTCAATACAAAACCTAGGAGGCTCGTAGGCCTCACTCCCTTTTTTGACCACTTCCGGAGGATGTCCTCCAACCAATCAAAGCTTTTGCAGTATCAACTGACATGTTGTCAATCCAATGATAGGATTAGGATCAGAGAATTAACCTAGTGTGTTGTATTGTGGTTGTACCACAGAGCATTATGGGGGTTCTATGTGTTGAGAAGCTTGGTGACATTGTTGGATAGAGATTGAGAGTGAAGAGTGATAGTTGAGCATTTTTGGGATATTATTCAATTCAAATGAGTTTTTTTCAAATTACAGGAAATGGAGGAGGTATATTATAAATTGTTTTCTTGGTTTTAGGACTTAATGTGTCCAGTTAGTGCAATGTATTAACATTTGCCTTGCTAACTTCAGTAGCAAGTAGCAGTAGCTACCAAAAATGTTGTGGACTTTTTGTTGAAGAACCTCTTTAATTCTCTGGGGTACACGGAAAAGGTGCAAATTAAAACCGGGGTCGACCTCTGCCTGAGATCAGTTTCATAAAGAAGGATGAAAAGGTAAGGGCGTTCAATACCAAGCCTGTCATCAATCCGTGTCACGAATTCCGCCGAGGCTGCTCCTCCTCCTTGTTCGGGCAGGCTTCGGCGTTCGTCGTCCCCGGAGTACTAGCTGCTACCGTTTGATGTTCTCTATGTTTGTTTGGTTTTGTCTTGTTGGTGCACCTGTCTCGTATTATGTATTGATTATGTCACCTATAAATTTCCTTTGGTTTTGTTTGCAGTTGTGTGTTGTTGTACGCCTGTCCGTTTAGTGTATCGTTATTGTGTTCTCGAGTATTTAGTCTTTTACGCACTGTTAGCGTAATCGCTCGCCTCCTGTGTTAGAGGCACGTTATTTTGGTTATTGCCTTTTTGACTATTAAAGTCGTTGCGACTAAGCTTCTGTGTCCTGCGCCTGACTCCCACACCGCATCCACATCAGCCGTGACAGAACAACACACCATACTATGGAGTCAGCAGGAGCAGCTGCGCCGACCGAGTCGCTGGAGGATCGGGTCAGCTGCCAGGACGCCAGGATCCAGCAACTCGGCTCCGCCATGCAGGAGGTGATGAACACCCTGCGCCGATGGGAAAGGGGAGGCGTGCCCACACCTCCTCCTACATTACCACCACCATCGGCCAGCCCCACCAGACCAGCTCCGGAATCCAGTGGGATTCGGCTCTCGCTCCCGAGGGCGTATGATGGCACCGCAGCCGGGTGTCAGGGGTTCCTCCTTCAGGTGGAACTCTACCTGGCCACCATACACCCGGCGCCCTCGGGATACGAGAGCGTTTCCGCCCTCATCTCCTGTCTCTCCGGCAAGGCGTTGGAGTGGGCCAACGCCGAATGGAGGGGAATAGACGCCGCCACCATCAGCTACGCGGAGTTCTCCCGCCGCTTCAGGGCTGTTTTCGATCACCCTCCTGAGGGTAAAGCGGCGGGGGAGCGTCTGTTCCACCTCCGACAGGGGAAGAGGAGCGCACAGGAGTTCGCCCTGGATTTCCGGACTCTAGCGGCGGATGCGGGGTGGAATGAGAGGGCCCTCATCGACCACTATCGGTGTAGCCTGCGTGAGGACGTTCGTCGAGAGCTGGCCTGCAGGGACACCAACCTGTCCTTCGACCAGCTAGTGGACATGTCCATCCGTCTGGATACCCTGCTGGCCACCCGCGGACGTCCCGAGTTGGGGCCGTCCATTCCATCCCCCAGCACCTCCGAGCCGAGCCCTATGGAGCTCAGGGGTGCTGGCGCTAGAGAGAGAAGGAGAGAGAACCCGAGGGGGGCCGTCCCCTGCACCAGCTGTGGCCGTGGAGGACACACTGTGGCTAGGTGCTGGGGAGGGTCTCCAGGGAATCGGGGCAACAGGTCGCGCACTGGGGAGTCATTTCAGGTGAGTAGGCGCCCCACTCACCCAGAGCTCTCTGTTGTTCACTTGTGTATACCTGTGGTATTTCCTCAGGTTGCATCTCATTGATCAGAAATTTTGTTCTAAGTTAGGGATTCCCCTTCTGCCCGTTGATGCACCCTTTCCTGTCCATGCCCTAGATAGCCGCCCGTTGGGATCTGGGTTGATTAGGGAGGTCACAGCGCCACTAAAGATGAAGACGCAGGGGGGTCATGAGGAGATTATTCAGTTGTATCTAATTGACTCCCCTGCGTATCCCGTGGTGCTGGGGCTTCCTTGGTTAATCACCCATGACCCCACCATTTCGTGGCAACAGAGGGCTCTCAAGGAATGGTCTGGCCAGTGTGTTGGGCGATGTTTAGGTGTTTCCGTTGGGGCGACCACGGTGGAGAGTCCGAACCAAGTGCCCGCAATGCACATTCCCCCTGAGTATGAGGATTTGGCAATCGTGTTCAGCAAGACGAGGGCGACGCGATTGCCACCTCATAGACAGGGAGATTGTGCGATAAACCTCCAGACAGGTGCGGCACTCCCGCGGAGCCATGTGTATCCTCTGTCTCAAGAGGAGACGGCGGCTATGGAGACATACATAGCTGAGTCCCTGAGACAATGATACATACGGCCCTCCACTTCCCCTGCGTCCTCGAGTTTATTTTTTGTGAAGAAGAAGGATGGAGGATTGCGCCCGTGTATTGATTACCGTAGTCTCAATCAGATCACTGTGAAATACAGTTACCCTCTTCCTCTGATTGCGAGTATGACTGAATCATTACGCGGAGCGCGTTTCTTCACAAAACTGGATCTCAGGAGCGCTTATAACTTGGTGCGCATTAGGGAGGGAGATGAATGGAAGACGGCATTTAGTACCACCTCAGGTCATTATGAGTATCTTGTCATGTCATACGGGTTAATGAATGCTCCTTCAGTCTTCCAATCATTTGTGGACGAGATCTTCCGGGACCTGCATGGGCAGGGAGTGGTAGTGTACATTGACGACATCCTAGTGTACTCTGCTACACGAGCCGAGCATGTAGCCCTGGTGCGCCGAGTGTTGGGTAGGCTGTTGGAGCATGATCTGTATGTCAAGGCAGAGAAATGTCTGTTTTTCCAGGAGTCCATCTCCTTCTTGGGTCATCGGTTGTCAGCGTCAGGGGTGAAGATGGAGATTGACCGTGTGTCAGCCGTGCGTAACTGGCAAACCCCAACCACTGTTAAAGAGGTGCAGCAGTTTTTTGGTTTTGCCAATTACTACCGGAGGTTTATCCGGGGTTTTGGACAGTTAGCAGCTCCCATTACTTCCCTGCTGAAGGGGGTCCGGTGCGTTTGCAGTGGTCGGCTGAAGCGGACAGGGCGTTTTGTAAACTGAAGGACCTGTTCACTTCGGCTCCGGTGCTGGCGCACCCGGACCCCGCTTTAGCGTTCCAGGTAGAGGTAGACGCGTCAGAGGCCGGTATTGGGGCAGTACTGTCGCAACGCTCCGGCACGCCTCCTAAGCTCCGTCCCTGCGCTTTTTATTCTAAAAAGCTCAGCCCGGCGGAACGTAATTATGACGTAGGGGACAGGGAGCTGTTAGCCGTTGTTCAAGCCCTAAAGGTGTGGAGGCATTGGCTTGAGGGGGCTCAACACCCTTTTCTCATTCTGACTGACCATCGTAACCTGGAGTACATCCGGGCAGCTAGGAGATTGAACCCTCGTCAGGCTAGGTGGAACATGTTTCTGACCCGGTTCGTTTTTAAGATCACTTACATCCCAGGGTCCCAGAACGGTAAGGCAGACGCCCTGTCCCGGCGGTATGACACAGAGGAGAGGTACATTGAGCCCACTCCCATACTGCCAGAGTCTTGTCTGGTGGCACCGGTGGTATGGGAGGTCGATGCGGAAATTGAGCGGGCGTTACGCACCGACCCTACTCCCCCAGAGTGTCCAGTGGGTCGGACGTACGTGCCGCTCGAGGTCCGTGTTCGTCTCATTTATTGGGCTCATACGTCACCCTCCTCTGGACATCCAGGTATTGGCCGGACAGTGCACTGCCTTAGTGTTAAGTACTGGTGGCCAACATTGGCTAGGGACGTGAGGGTTTATGTCTCCTCCTGCTCGGCGTGCGCTCAGTGTAAGGCGCCTAGACACCTGCCCAGGGGGAAGTTACAACCCGTGCCCGTTCCACAACGGCCGTGGTCTCACCTCTCGGTGGACTTTGTCACGGACCTTCCCCCCTCTCAGGGGAATACCACTATTCTGGTCGTTGTGGATCGGTTTTCTAAGGCCTGTTGTCTCATTTCAATGCCGGGTCTCCCTACTGCCCTACAGACCGCTGAGGCTTTGTTCACCCACGTCTTCCGGCACTACGGGGTTCCCGAGGATATAGTGTCTGATCGGGGTCCCCAATTCACCTCTAGAGTCTGGAGGGCGTTCATGGAACGCTTGGGGGTCTCGGTTAGCCTTACCTCGGGTTACCACCCTGAGAGTAATGGGCAGGTGGAGAGAGTGAACCAGGATGTGGGTAGGTTTCTGAGATCATATTGCCAGGGCCGGCAGGAGGAGTGGTCGGGGTATATCCCCTGGGCAGAGATGGATCAGAACTCTCTTCGCCACTCCTCTACTAACCTGACCCCTTTTCAGTGCGTGTTAGGGTATCAGCCGGTTCTGGCACCATGGCATCAGAGCCAGATCGAGGCTCCTGCGGTGGATGAGTGGTTTCGGCACTCGGAGGAGACGTGGAACGCTGCACACGTACATCTGCAGCGGGCCATCCGCAGGCAGAAGGCGAGCGCCGATCTCCACCGCAGTGAGGGTCCTGTATACGCCCCTGGAGATCGAGTCTGGCTCTCGACTCGAAACCTGCCCCTTCGCCTGCCCTGCCGGAAGCTTGGCCGGCGGTTTGTGGGGCCATTTAAAGTCCTGAGGAGATTGAACGAGGTGTGTTACAAGTTGCAATTGCCTAATGACTATCACATTAACCCCTCGTTCCATGTGTCTCTCCTCAGGCCGGTGGTAGCTGGTCCACTCCAGGAGTGTGAGATAAGAGAGACCCCTCCGCCCCCACTGGACATCGAGGGGGCTCCGGCGTACTCAGTCCGGTCCATCGTGGATTCGAGACGTCGGATGGGGGGTCTACAATATCTCGTGGAGTGGGAGGGGTACGGTCCGGAGGAACGGTGCTGGGTGCCTAGGAGGGACATTTTAGATCCATCCCTCCTGACTGAGTTCCACCGGAGTCATCCTACGCGCCCTGCTCCACGTCCTCCTGGCCGTCCCCGAGGCCGGGGTCGGCGCACGGCTGGAGCCGCGCGTCAAGGGGGGGGGGGTACTGTCACGAATTCCGCCGAGGCTGCTCCTCCTCCTTGTTCGGGCAGGCTTCGGCGTTCGTCGTCCCCGGAGTACTAGCTGCTACCGTTTGATGTTCTCTATGTTTGTTTGGTTTTGTCTTGTTGGTGCACCTGTCTCGTATTATGTATTGATTATGTCACCTATAAGTTTCCTTTGGTTTTGTTTGCAGTTGTGTGTTGTTGTACGCCTGTCCGTTTGGTGTATCGTTATTGTGTTCTCGAGTATTTAGTCTTTTACGCACTGTTAGCGTAATCGCTCGCCTCCTGTGTTAGAGGCACGTTATTTTGGTTATTGCCTTTTTGACTATTAAAGTCGTTGCGACTAAGCTTCTGTGTCCTGCGCCTGACTCCCACACCGCATCCACATCAGCCGTGACAATCCGCCTGTATTGCCTGCTTTTTGGAAAGACTGAGCCTTGGGCGAAAGGGGGGTACTGTGACCTAAAGAACATCGATCGTTCAGGTAAACAGCATAACAAAAGCAGGGAACATATAAATGCCCAAATCAGATTCAAGCTTCTGGGAAAAAGCCGGTTTCATCATGTAAAGGACGAAGGTCTACGTATTCAAACAACACAACGAGAAAGTAAGAAGAAACAGGGATGTTCTCAAGTGGCTTATCAACACCACTGCATTTATGGGCATGCAATAATTAGCTTTCAGAGGACAACGATGAGAGGGAAAGTTCCGCTAACAAGGGCAACTACATGGAGCTTGCAGAAGTAATTGCACGTTATGATGCGTTACTTGCTGAACATATGGAACTTTCTACTGCCTTTTCTGGGATGTTGAAATCAATTCAGAATGATTTGATAGCTTCCATCGCATCATCCATTAAAAGTGAGATTAAAAGAGAGGTGGACGCAGTGCCGTTTTCCGCATGGAAAATTTATGAAATCACAGACATCAGCTGTCACTTGCAGTTGTCAGTTATCGTCAGGTATGTGGATGATCAGGGCTTTATTCAGGAACGTTTCTTGGGATACTTTGATGTGTCAAGTGGGCGAGATGCGCATTCTGTGTTTGACTTTGTGAATTCTGAGATGTCTGAGTTTAACTTAATCGAGAAACTTGTTGCCCAAACCTATGATGGTGCTGCTGTAATGGCTTCTGACTTAAATGGCCTGGAGGCAAAAGTAAGAGAAGTAGCTCCGATTGCCACTTTTGTGCATTGCTATGCACACCGGCTCAATTTAGTTCTGAGTCAGAGCACAAAGTTAATTCCCAAAGTTAAGGTTTTCTTTGCGACACTGGACGGCTTCACCACTTTCATTTGCATGTCGACCAAGAGGGTGATGTTGCTTGAACAGGCTGGATGTACACATTTGCCAAAAAATGCACCAACACGTTGGAATTTCACTTCTAGAATTGTCAACCCTGTGGTGAAAAACTATGAGCAACTGAAGGACACCTTCACCCATATCATAGAGCACCCTCATGTGCAGATGGGTTCAAGGCAAAGCTAGCAGATTTAGATAAAAAAAATGTACTTCTCACTTTTGAGGAGGTATTTGCTCACACAGATGTTGTGTTTGACATAGTGCAGCAGAAAGCCATGGATGTAGCCTACTGTACGAGAAGAATAGAGAATCTGACAAGCAGAATGGAGGAGCACAAGTCGGATGTAGCATTCAGTGCCATTTTTGAGAAGGCAGCAAACATGACAGAGGATCCAGAGATGATGCGCAGGAGGAAGCGTCGGCAGGGCACTCAGGATGTAAGCCACACCTACAAGGCACTGTATGACTCAATTCATGATAACGTCACGTCTCAGATAGCACAGAGGTACAAAAGCCTGGACAGCATGCGATTCCTGGAGTTGTTAGATGGTAGTAAATTTGATTAATTCAAGAGAAAATTCCCAGATGATGCTTTGACGAACCTATTGCAGACCTATGGCCATATTTTTAAAGCAGGAAATACTGAAAACAGAGCTGCAAGTGTTTTACTGTGACGAGGAGATTCAAGGGAACATTGCAAAGCTGTGTGACACAAACCTGCACTATAAGAGCAGTGGACTTTATGAAGTGATGCCTGAGCTGTACAGGCTTGTGTCTAGTTGCTACTATGTGGGCAACATCAGCTGGGGTGGAGCGATGCTTCTCCTGCCTCAAGAGGCTGAAGAGCTGCTCTTGGAACACTATGGGACAAGAGAGACTAAGGAACCTTGCAATCCTATCCATAGAGAGGAGAATTCTTAAATCACTGCAGAAAAATCCTCACTGGTACGAGAAGGCCATCGACCAGTTTGCCAACCAGACTATGAGAAGAATGGACTTCATCTTTAAATTAAGGCTTTAACATGTTTTTCCCCTTTATAATAAAGTTTACATTAGTTTACATTGTTAATGAAATTATGTTTAACTTCATGTTACCAATTTTTACATTAGTTTAATTGTTAATGTAATTATGTTTAACTTCATTTTACAATTTTTGTATTGAATTGATATTCATTTTAATTTTGAAGAACTGAACAGCCCTGTGCCCCTCTGAAGATCTGAACAGCCCTGTACCCCTCTGAAGAAATGAACAGCCCTGTGCCCTCTGAAGAACTGAACATCCCTGTGCCCCTCTGAAGATTTGAACAGCCCTGTGCCCCTCTGAAGATCTGAACAGCCCTGTACCCCTCTGAAGAACTGAACAGCCCTGTGCCCTCTGAAGAACTGAACAGCCCTGTGCCCCTCTGAAGAACTGAACAGCCCTGTGCCCCTCTGAAGAACTGAAGCCCCTGGTCCTCTGCCCTCTGGAGAACTAAACAGCCCTGTGCCCACTGAAGAACTGAACAGCCCTGTGCCCCTCTGTTGAACTGAACAGCCATGTGCCCCTCTGAATAACTGAACAGTCTGTGCCCCTCTGAAGAACTGAATCCCCTGGTCCTCTGCTGTCTGTTATTCCCCATGTCCCATATGCCCTTTCATCCACTGGCACATTGAATGTTTCCTCTCCAAGCACTGTGACTACCCCTATCAATTTCCTCTCATTACTATGTACAGTCAATCACATACAAAACACGATCACATTATTACACATCAATGTGATTTTACTCCTTGCTTGGACTAGCTCTTTTGTCTAACTGTGTTGTGTTATTGTTTTTTGTCTTCCCAGTCTAATCCTGTCCTGCCCTCAGTGGAGGAGTTGGGCTCTTCTCCAACACCATCCATCCATGGTGAGCCTTTTTCTGCACTGAAGCCTCTGAACACCTTAACCCTGTCCTGCACTGAAGTCAAGCCTCATTCAATCACTGCTGCCCTTCCCAACACTGTAAGTAGCCCTTTCATTCCCATTCCCCATAATAATTTACTATAAATGTCTTTATTAAATGTTTTAGGTTAAAATCATTCGTCTTTGATGATTTTTCAAATGCGCTTTGGCGTTCAGTCCACACCTATACCGTGGGTCTCCCATCCTCCTCAATTTTTTAAGTCACCAGCCTCCACTGGTGTAGCCACCCTAGTTTCACGCACTACTCATAAAGCAAATGTTGGACTTTTATTATTCAAAAACATAAAATACCATCATACCGTCGAATCTTTTTAAAATACCGTGATATGATATTTTGGCCATATCGCCCAGCCCTAGATTGGCCCCATTAAAACAACAGTGACGTAAGAAAAAACAACAGTGATTTACAACACTGTATGTGACCTCTAGGGACAGGCCAGGTTTTAGGGTCAAGTTATCCACTGGCTGTTGTATACTGTTGCCAATCCAGGGTCAGTGTATAGGCCAACAGCAGACTGTATGCATGCCTGTACACATTCACAGTATAACTTTCTCTCCCCTACTTCTTCAATGTGCAGATACTCTCTTTTTGTATTTTCTTTTACCGTTGTCTTTCTGTTTAGGCTTTCTTTCCTCCACCCCCTCTCTTCCTCTCCTTCAGGGAATAATTGTGAGTGGTCATATTACTCATCCAAGCGGAATGGCAGGGTCATCACACACCTGGGTTCACAGAGTGGGCACACACACACACACACCTCCACAACTCACACTCACTTTTGTGGATAAATATAAATCCTTGAAATACAGCCAGGCATTTGAGAGAACAGCCCAGTGTGGGTCCTAGTTTGTACTCTGACAGGGTCATGGCTAGAAGGTATACAGCTTTGTCAAATTAACGTCAAAAGTAGACTTTCTTTTGCATTTTAGCTAACCCTAACCCTTTACCTAACCTTAACCTAATTCTCCTAACCTCCTACGTTAATTATCCTAACATGCTGCGTAAGTTCTCCAAACCTGCTACGAAAAGTCAAATCTGACAAAAGCTGTATCTAGTCATAACCCTCTGACAGTGTGTCCGGTGGGGCAAGAGATAACACAACCCTAGAGCAGAGATAAAGCACCTCCCCAAATGCCCAGCTCACCCTCCTCCTCACACAATCACATCTGATTCCCACTGACAGGCCCAGGCAGACGGGCGCAAACACACACACACACAAATCCATGGAGGCGCAAAGAGGCTTTGGGAGCAGTAATAGAAAAGAGAGTATGTGGTGGTGTCAGTGTGTGTCTGCTTGGCCATAGCTCAGTGTGCGCCTCTCCATTTGCTCTCTCTCTCTCTCTCTCTCTCTCTCTCTCTCTCTCTCTCTCTCTCTCTCTCCTCTCTCTCTCTCTCTCTCTCTCTCTCTCTCTCTCTCTCTCTCTCTCTCTCTCTCTCTCTCTCTCTCTCTCTCTCTCTCTCTCTCTCTCTCTCTCTCTCTCTCTCTCTCCTCTCTCCTCTCCCTCTCCCTCGCCCTCCATGTGAAAGCTCAGTCACATGCCCTCTGCAGACACAATGAGAGGGAAAGAGAGAGAGGGAAAGGGTGAGAAAGGGAGAGGAAAGAGAGAGACCAGCCTGCAGAAACCAGAGAGAGAGAGAGAGAGAGAGAGAGAGAGAGAGAGATAGAGCGAGAGGGTGGGGGGGGGGGGGGGAAGAAAACTAGGGGAAATAGGGAAAGAGAGAGAGGGGAAGAAAACTAGGGGAAATAGGGAAATGGGGAAAATAAGGTAGAGCTCAGTTTTGGAGGGTGCTGAGTCCACACCCTATAGAGAAAACACAGACATTCTGTTCAGCAAACTTATGGTGAGAGTCTGTCACTGCTGAGATATATCCTCGGTCTGTGTTATATTAAGGCCACATGCCCTATTAGCTGATTTGCTTGATGATTAATGCTCCCATTAAGCTGTCATATAATAATAGCATACTTTCCTTCCAGAACCATAGGAGAAAAGACATGGACACACCCTTATTTGTGTTAGCTCAGCTCCAGTACACCCGCTATGTGTGTGTGTGTGTGTATGTTGTGCTAATCTGAGCCTGTGTGTGTGTAATATACACAATGTACTTCCCATGACATGGTACAATCCCAGGCGTAATTCGCCTCTATGTTCCCTGCCTGCCCTGCTGCCTACCAGGCTGGTCCAGACCCAGGACAATAGTAGGGAGAACGGCTGCTGCCTGTTTGTCTATGTGCTCTAATGTTTAAAGGCATTGTCCTTGTGGAGAGGCGACACCAATGGATCTATACCATGAACAGAGGGGGCTTTATCGGGTGAAGTCACAAGCCTGCCTTTGTCTTACAGCTCATTGGCGGGGTTAAGGCCTCCCTTAGCCTTTAGCATGTGTGATAGAGAGAAAGAGTGGAGGGATGGAGGGAGTCAGGGGGTGTTGAAGGAGAGCCAACATCGGAGTGTTGGTAGCAGGCAGGGCCATGAGACTGAAACATTGTCAGTTTACAGCCCCCCCAGAGCCAATAACATCTCCTCATGTACAAGGAGTTCAAGGCTAATCCATCCCGAGGGCTAAAAACAGGCTAAGCTAATGACAGCTCTCAACAATAAAGGTATATCATAAAGAAAAGCTTTAGGTGGCTAAAGGGTCACTGCTGAACCCTAAAGGGTAAAGGTCAACGCGGTATTTCCTAGAAACCACAAAACTCGCTACAATTACAAGAAATCCTTGCTAAGATGGCTAACACTACAGTACAGAACTAGGCCTAGCACAGGCTAACCTAGCCTTCTCTCTTTCTCCATTTTTTGTATAAATATTTAGCCTGAAGGCCTAGCTGAATGGAGTCAGACCTATAAAAACAAGAGTATGCAGCAGCCTAGCTCCGGAGCTTCCACTGTTTTCACAAGACCTGATTACTTTCTGCTCACCAGGCAGCGGTTAATGGCAGAGGGATAGAGCTTCACTACTGCGCAATACTGTACCTGGCCTGTCCTCACGTGAACCTGCCATTCAGTAGCCATTTTGGTTCTAAAAAGGCAATGCTGTTCCACACGCGTAAAAGTCTAGTTATAAATTATAGCATGTGAGAGCTGGAGCCTAATCAACTAAGAGGGATGTCATCAAATGAATAGGGTTCGGTTGTGACTGAGTCAGGTGATGTTTTGGGAATTGGTACATTTATAGGTACTGCGTTCTTGGCAATGGCCAGGTGACCGTTGGTAAAAGATAGGCCTACTTCCAATCCATTTCAAATTAGCCGTCTTTCTAACGAAAGCGGTAAACACAAAGAAAACAAAGAGACAACAATGATGCAGATATACAGGCACATTAGCATGGATATTGATTGAGATAGATATTCTTAACTGGAGAAGCGGTTAATCATTTCTGGCTCGCTGTAGTGAAGAGTGAGGTAAGTAGAGGCAAAGGGGTAAGTTGAGCCACCCTTGTTTCTAGGAAACCATACACAAAATTAATCATTTGACCAAATATTTAGGAAGAGGTCACCATTCCCTGGAGTCTGTGAAGGAAGAAACCACATGTAAAAAGTGGTAAACAAGTCAAATTAATTTCTTGTATTAGAAATTTTATAATGCTTGTATCTAAACCGAAGTAGATCATTTTAAGATTTGTCTATACATCAGTTGCTATAAGCTTCAATATGAGGTCCTAAACCTAGCATGAAAGTGCAGCCTTGTAGCTTTGTAGGCTAATATAGTCCAAATGTTTGCCTTGGGGTAAGTTGAGCCGATGGCCATGGGGTAAGTAGAGCCGATGGCCATGGGGTAAGGAGAGCCAATGGTTGCGCCAATGCCAAATTAAGCATATTGAAGTGTTTTCTTCCCAGGCGTAATGCAAGACATTAACGCTGGGATATGAGGTAACAACAGGGCCTGGCCAATGTTAATAATGTTTAAAAAAAATACAAAGTGTTTGTTATTTGTTAAGCCTCTGTTAAAAGATTATTAAAAAGAAAGACAAAAAAGTGATTATGATTGTGTTGAATTGTGTTTGGGAAATAAAGATAGACATGGTTTTTAAAAGGTAGTGGTAATATTTAATTCAGTACAGAAATGTATAGGCAGCTTAACTTACCCTGTCCCGCGGCTTAACTTACGACTATTCTAAAATGGATTAAATTAATAAAAATCCTCAGCAATCTACACACAACACCACATAATGACTAATTGAAAACATGTTTTTAGAGATTTTTGCAAATGTAATAAAAAACAGAAATACCTTATTTACATAAGTATTCAGACCCTTTGCTATGAGACTCGAAATTGAGCTCAGGTGCATCCTGTTTCCATTGATCATCCTTGAGATGTTTCTACAACTTGATTAGAGTCCACCTGTGATAAATTCAATTGATTGGACATGATTTGGAAAGGCACACACCTGTCTATATAAGGTCCCACACAGTTGACAGTGCATGTCAGAGCAAAAACCAAGCCATGAGGTCGAAGGAATTGTCCGTAGAGCTCCAAGACAGGATTGTGTCGAGGCACAGATCTGGGGTAGGGTACAAAAAAGCATTGAAGGTCCCCAAGAACACAATGGCTTCCATCATTCTTAACCTCTGAAGGATCGGACCCTTTTTTTCAATTTACGCCTAAAATGACATACCGAAATCTAACTGCCTGTAGCTCAGGACCTGAAGCAAGGATTTGCATATTCTTGATGCCATTTGAAAGGAAACACTTTGAAGTTTGTGGAGATGTGAAATGAATGTAGGAGAATATAACACATTAGATCTGGTAAAAGATAATACAAACAAAAAAACATGTGTTTTCTATTTTAATTTTGTTCCATCATCTTTGAAATGCAAGAGAAAGGCCACAATATAATATTGCAGTATAGGCGCAAAGATTCAAATTGATCCAGTGAAGCATTGCAATACTGGACTATTTTGTATCAAGTCTGCCCAAATGTGCCGAATTGGTCAATTGATACATTTTCAAGTACATAACTATATAGAACATACAAAAATGATATGGTTATACAAAATGTAAGTTTACACACTCCCAGGAATGTCATACATGATGGTTCATCAGCTTATACACTAACTTTCACACATCTAGATGGCTGGGCGGGGTGGGTGTGGAGCCAGAGACAGCAGGGGTTCAAACTGTAGAACCCAGTTCCTACATTTTATCAAACAAAACTATGCTACATGTTATCTCAGCGCAAGATTACTGAATGTAAGTACATTATTTACCTTCAGAGGTGAATGTATCAAACCAGTTGCCGTGATACGTTTTTTGTTGTTGTGCACTCTCCTCAAACAATAGCATGGTATTTATTCACTGTAATAGCTGCTGTAAATTGGACAGTGCAGTTAGATTAACAAGAATTTAAGCTTTCTGCCCATGTCTATGTCCTGGAAAGTTTGCTGTTACTTACAACAGTCATGCTAATCACATTAGCGCACATTAGCTCAACCGTCCCGTATACGGGACACCGATCCCGTAGAGGTTAAATGGAAGAAGTTTGGAATCAGGGAGGTGACCAAGAACCTGATGGTCACTCTGACAGAGCTCTAGAGTTCCTCTGTGGAGATGGGAGAAACTTCCAGAAGGACAACCATCTCTGCAGAACTCCACCAATCAGGCCTTTATGGTAGAGTGGCCAGAAGGACGCCACTCCTCAGTAAAAGGCACATGACAGCCCGCTTGGAGTTTGCCAAAAGGAATCTAAAGACTCAGACCATGAGAAACAAGATTATCTGGTCTGATGAAACCAAGATTGAACTCTTTGGCCTGAATGCCAAGCGTCACGTCTGGAGGAAACCTGGCACCATCCCTACGGTGAAGCATGGTGGTGGCAGCATCATGCTGTGGGGATGTTTTTCATCGGCAGGGACTGGGAGACTAGTCAGAATCGAGGCAAAGATGAACAGAGCAAAGTACAGAGAGATTCTTGATGAAAACCTGCTCCAGAGCGCTCAGGATCTCAGACTGGGGTGAAGGTTCACCTTCCAACAGAACAACGACCCTAAGCACACAGCCAAGACAACGCAGGAGTGGTTTTGAGACAAGTCTCTGAATGTCCTTGAGTGGCCCAGCCAGAGCCCGGACTTGAACCCGATCGAACATCTCTGGAGAGACCTGAATATAGCTGTGCAGCAACGCTCCCTATCCAACCTGACAGAGCTTGAGAGGATCTGCAGAGAAGAATGGGATAAACTCCCCAAATACAGGTGTGCCAAGCTTGTAGCGTCATACCCAAGAAGACTCGATGCTGTAATTGCTGCCAAAGGTACTTCAACAAAGTACTGAGTAAAGGGTCTGAATACTTATGTAAATGTAATATTTCAGTTTTTTGTTTTTGTAATACATTTGTAAAAATTTCTAAAAACCTGTTTTTGCTTTGTCATTATGGGGTATTGTGTGTAGATTGATGAGGAAAAAAAACGATTTAATCAATTTTAGAATAAGGCTGTAACGTAATAAAATCAAGGGGTCTGAATACTTTCCGAAGGCACTGTATGTAGATATCTTTGTTAGAACTAATACTATATTTCCATTGACGGAGTGATGCTGAATGTAAAAAAACTCAACTTACCCTACTCTCCCCTACTGCCCAGCTGATTGGACCTAAGTTCATCACTAAATCAAGCCAATTTCCTCTTCCCCACACCACGCCTCACCCTTGCTCCCTCCCTCACCGGATAACCACAACAACAGTCAACTACGGCTGGCGGTGGAACAAACACGTGGCCGACGGCACAGCGTCAACATTGCCAGTTTCCCCACCCTCGATTCCCCATGCCAGATTACATTTACAGTTGAGTCATTTAGCAGACGCTCTTATCCAGAGCGACTTACAGTTAGTGAGTGCATAAATTTTCATACTGAATCAGATTCTCTGATTGCGTACATGTGCTCTGCTGCAGTGGTTTCCTCAAGTGTAAAACACAGCCACACACAGCCACACACGGGACACCGCTGTGGGTACTTGGGACACAGAGGGAAATGGCAAAAATACAGTTCTGTTTCTGTGGCCTTGAGAGTCTCAGTCATCGATGCGGTTGAGAAATCAGAGCAACCAACATCCTGGATAGGGATCTTGTCATCATCGGTACATGTTATGGGAAATCTAGCCTGATGGTTCCCTTGGTAACTGTCCCAAAACAAGGCATGGTGTGGGTTGGGAGAGTGAGGGAGGGAATGGGAGGTGGGAGTGGGGGGCAGAGGGCGAGTGCCTCACACCGTTTTACAGCTGTGGGGCTAATGGATCCTGTGACAGGTGCTGTTAAACTCCCGCAGCTGGCAGACCGCCAACGTAGCCCATTGCACATACCAAACACACCTACGGAGGAAGCCACTCCGCAGAGGCTGAGTGGTCTTTTACAGTCACCTACATGCGACTGCAGAACCGCAAGAGACAATATGGTCGCCGACACTCAGAGCAGCCCCATAGGAACCAAACCACTGGATCTCCCCCAACCAAAACAAAACCTGACACCACAGACTGTACATTATTGATGGTGAAGCACATGAGCTACAGTGTAGCAGCAGATCAGGTCAATCTGTGAGTCCGGTATTTAGGAGGCACTCTAAGGGGAGTAATGGTATGCCACCCTTTGTGCCACTTTGAATCAGAGAGGGAGCACATACAGTGAGGGAAAAAAGTATTTGATCCCCTGCTGATTTTGTACGTTTGCCCACTGACAAAGACATGATCAGTCTATAATTTTAATGGTAGGTTTATTTGAACAGTGAGAGACAGAATAACAACAAAAAAATCCAGAAAAACGCATGTCAGAAATGTTATAAATTGCTTTTCATTTTAATGAGGGAAATAAGTATTTGACCCCTCTGCAAAACATGACTTAGTACTTGGTGGCAAAACCCTTGTTGGCAATCACTGAGGTCAGACGTTTCTTGTAGTTGGCCATCAGGTTTGCACACATCTCAGGAGGGATTTTGTTCCACTCCTCTTTGCAGATCTTCTCCAAGTCATTAAGGTTTCGAGGCTGACGTTTGGCAACTCGAACCTTCAACTCCCTCCACAGATTTTCTATGGGATTAAGGTCTGGAGACTGGCTAGGCCATTCCAGGACCTTAATGTGCTTCTTCTTGAGCCACTCCTTTGTTGCCTTGGCCGTGTGTTTTGGGTCATTGTCATGCTGGAATACCCATCCACGACCCATTTTCAATGCCCTGGCTGAGGGAAGGAGGTTCTCACCCAAGATTTGACGGTACATGGCCCCGTCCATCGTCGCTTTGATGCGGTGAAGTTGTCCTGTCCCCTTAGCAGAAAAACACCCCCAAAGCATAATGTTTCCACCTCCATGTTTGACGGTGGGGATGGTGTTCTTGGGGTCATAGGCAGCATTCCTCCTCCTCCAAACACGGCGAGTTGAGTTGATGCCAAAGAGCTCCATTTTGGTCTCATCTGACCGCAACACTTTCACCCAGTTCTCCTCTGAATCATTCAGATGTTCATTGGCAAACTTCAGACGGGCCTGTATATGTGCTTTCTTGAGCAGGGGGACCTTGCGGGCGCTGCAGGATTTCAGTCCTTCACGGTGTAGTGTGTTACCAATTGTTTTCTTGGTGACTATGGTCCCAGCTGCCTTGAGATCATTGACAAGATCCTCCCGTGTAGTTCTGGGCTGATTCCTCACCGTTCTCATGATCATTGCAACTCCACGAGGTGAGCTCTTGCATGGAGCCCCAGGCCGAGGGAGATTGACAGTTATTTTGTGTTTCTTCCATTTGCGAATAATCGCACCAACTGTTGTCACCTTCTCACCAAACTGCTTGGCGATGGTCTTGTAGCCCATTCCAGCCTTGTGTAGGTCTACAATCTTGTCCCTGACATCCTTGGAGAGCTCTTTGGTCTTGGCCATGGTGGAGAGTTTGGAATCTGATTGATTGATTGCTTCTGTGGACAGGTGTCTTTTATACAGGTAACAAACTGAGATTAGGAGCACACTCTTAAAGGGAGCTCAGCTCTCAGCTCGTTACCTGTATAAAAGACACCTGGGAGCCAGAAATCTTTCTGATTGAGAGGGGGTCAAATACTTATTTCCCTCATTAAAATGCAAATCAATTTATAACATTTTTGACATGCGTTTTTCTGGATTTTTTGTGTTGTTATTGAAATAAACCTACCATTAAAATTATAGACTGATCATTTCTTTGTCAGTGGGCAAACGTACAAAATCAGCAGGGGATCAAATACTTTTTTCCCTCACTGTATACAAGAGCTGCGATGAAATCATTGATAAAGTGGTTAAACCTTCGTGACCTATCGCTGAAGGACTTTCGATGAAGCCTGCTTTGGTCAGGGGTAGTGCATGGCCTGACGAGTTGTAACGAGTTATAGCCTAACAAGGATGTCCTACTGTAACAACGAAATAGTGATATCAGTTTATGCCAAACTGATATGAGACACTAGCACTTTACAGCTAGCCTAGTTTGTTGGTTTGAGAACATTTCATAGTCACCCATTTGTCAACGGACGTACTGTGCGTTAAGATACAGAAAGTATTCATACCCCTTGACTTTATTGTGTTACAGCCTGAAATTAAAATGGATTAAATTGAGATTTTGTCACTGGCCTACATACAATACCTCATAATGTAATTTCAAACACATATTCAACCACAAAGACCAGGGAGGTTTTCCAATGCCTCGCAAAGAAGGGCACCTATTGGTAGATTGAAAAATACAAAATAAAAAAGCAGACACTGACTATCACTTTGAGCATAGTGAAGTTATTAATTACACTTTGGATGGTGTATCAATACACCCAGTCACTACAAAGATAAAGACGTCCTTCCTAACTCAGTTACCGGAGAGCAATAGTGACTTTAAAACAGTTAGAGTTTAATGGCTATGATAGGAGAAAACTGAGGATGGATCAACAACATTGCAGTTACACAATACTAACCTAAATGACAGAGTGAAAAGAAGGAAGCCTGTACAGTTTTGGAATATACATGCATTTTGGAATAAACATGCATCTTGTTTGCAATAAAGCACTAAAGTACAACAACAACAAAAAATTGGCAAAGAAATGAACATTATGTCCTGAATACACAGCGTTATGTTTGGGGCAAATCCAACACAACACAGGAAAACCTGGTTCAGTCTGCTTTCCAACAAACAGTGGGAGACAAATTCACCTTTCAGCAGGACAATAACCTAAAACACAAGGCCAAATATACACTGGAGTTGCTTACCAAGACGACATTGAATGTTCCTGTGGCCTAGTTACAGTTTTGACATAAATCTACTTGAAAATCTATGGCAAGACCTGAAAATGTCTTTCTTGCGATGATCAACCACCAACTTGACAGAGCTTGAAGAATTTAAAAAAGAATAACATGCAAATATTGTACAATCCAGGTGTGCAAAGCTCTTACAGACTTACCCAGAAAGACTCACAGCTGTAATCGCTACCGAAGGTGATTCTAACATGTATTGACTCAGGGGTGTGAATACTTATGTAAATAAGATATTTCTGTATTTCATTTTCAATAAATTTGCAAAAATGTCTAAAAACATTTTTTCATTTCATCATTATGAGGTATTGTGTGTAGATGGTAAAAAAAAATCTATTTAGTCCATTTTGAATTCAGGCTGTAACATAACAAAATGTGCAATAAGTCAAGGGGTATGAATATTTGGGGATGAAAAATAATGTGTATTTCCACAGAAAGAAAAACATCAAAGATCTGGCTGTTACAAAACTCACATGCCTTAATTCCATTAAATCCCTGGTGCTTCATGTGACAATAAGTACAGTGAACAACATTACAGTTTGACTGGATGTTACTAGGAATCAAACTATTTGCTTCTTCCCAGCAAGCCCACATCAAGCACATCCAGTCTGCACGTCTCCCTTGAAAAAGAGCCACAAGGCTGAGAATCCAGCCCAGACCTAAAACAATGGACAAAAGCCCAATGGAGACGTTTGCAGTGCAGGGATGAAGGGATGGAGGAGTGGAGGAATGGAGGTGGGGGGGGAGAGGCGGCGGAGTCAGTGCCACGGCCAAACTCAGTAAATCATTAAGGTAATATGCAGCAGGCCTGCCATCTGAGCATCATACACTGCTGGGAGCCCCATAGGCTGCCTGGCTAACAAACACTGGGCCCACAGAAGAGCTACAATCACACAAAATGTTGTACACATGTGGACATGCATAAACACAAACACACACATTCACAACGGTACTCACAAATGCACGCACACACATAAAACATCCACGCACACACAAATGTGCACGCATAGACACACACACACACACACACTGATACGCACATACACAAAAGCACTCTGGTCCATATTAACACTGTGTCAACAGATAATAATGAATCAATTAGGGTTTTGTTAATTGACATGCATATATAATGGCTGGTGAGTTTAAGGGCTGCTGGTGCCACTAAGCACGGTCTCTTTAAATGAGATCCTCCTTAATTGAAAATAACAAATGAGTGGTAGCAGACACTGAGAGAGAGAAACAGAGAGAGAGAGAGAGAGAGAGAGAGGGAGGGAGAGCGAGGGAGAGATAAAGGGGAGAGAGAGAGAGAGAAAAGAGAGAGAGAGAGAGACAGAGGAATCAGACGGAAGGGTCATATGAAGGTATAGGATAAAAAGACAAGTAGACAGGCCAGAGGGAAGAGGAGGAGGAGGAGGAGGAGTGTGATCCTCTGTTCAACAAAAGCACTGATCCACAGACATCTGTATAACACATTTTTCCACCCTGAGTATTTTTTTGTCCCTCTCTCTCGTCTCCAACGGTAGACGGAGCAGGATGCAGGGACAAACCAGAGAGAGGGGTACTGTATACGAATCCAGGCTCTGTCGTAGCCGGCCGCGACCGGGAGACCCATGGGTAGGGGAGGGAATGGCCGGCAGGGATGTAGCTCAGTTGGTAGAGCATGGCGTTTGCAACGCCAGGGTTGTGGGTTCGATTCCAGTATGAAAAATAAATAAAAATGTATGCGCTCACTAACTGTAAGTCGCTCTGGATAAGAGCGTCTGCTAAATGACGTAAATGTAAATGTAAATGTATTAAAGGAAGCCTCCAAAACACACTCACACACACAGACACACGCACGCATACACAAACACATGCATGCACACATTTTTACATTTTACATTTATATTTACATTTTTAGTCATTTAGCAGACGCTCTTATCCAGAGCGACTTACAGTTAATGAGTGCATACATTTTCATACTTTCACACACAAACACAGGCAAAAACAGATGCACACACACCAACATTCCCCAGCCCCAGCCCACCCCCATAAATGTGAACTCTTCTGCAGGAAGCATCCAAAACACACTCACACACACACATACAGATGTTGACCCCTTTCGTCGCAGGAGGAAAATAATGCTGCAGCAGGAGGATTTGAATGAATATTGAATATTTTGAATCACTGCCAGGGGGCAGCTGGAAGTGGTGTTTGTAGGCTATTCAATAACTTAGACTGCAGGTCCACTGAGCATCAGTTCAAGTAGCCTGTGTAGGCTACGGCAGGATACAGCATCTTGTGTGAATTCTTATGTGGATTATAATAAATGTACATATTTGTAGGAGGAAGATGTATTTTTCGTTAGGGAAAGTCCGTTTTTTTAGATCAATTGTTTATTATATGTTCAAGGCAAGCAATATGCTGAATAGATTATTGGTTGCCTCAGTGCCTGTGTGGTCCAGTGGTTACAGCCGCTGACCTGGGTTTGACTCCAGCCCACTCCCTTTGACTTTTTGGAGGAACTAGTACTTATCTATTCTCTGTACTCTCTCTACTTGTACTCTTACTCAAGTAATTTCTGAAGGAAGTAGTTGGTGAACCAGGCGAGGCAGTCATTTGAGAAACCAATGCTATTGTCACGATCGTCGTAGAGAGTAGACCAATGCGCAGCGTTAGTTGCAAACATACTTAACTTTATTATCTTTAGTGATAATATAACAACAAAACAATAAACGAAACGTGCAGTCCTACGGTTAACACGGAAACAAACCAAACGGAAACAAGATCCCACAACACCTGTGGGAACACAGCCTGTCTAAATATGGCTCCCAATCAGAGACAACCAGCAACAGCTGACACTCGTTGCCTCTGATTGGGAGCCACTCTGGCCAACATAGAAATACACAAACTAGAACTCCCACACAGAACATAAACACATAGAATCTACTAGGGCTGAACGATTAATTGCATTCGCGATAATATCGCGATTTGACTGAACGCGATTTTCTAATCGCAACGTGCGCGATTTGAGGTGGTCACGTGACGCGACTTTTCATGCTGTCCAGCGCAATGGCCTCTTGCTCGACGGAACAGTCAGAAACTGACACAGCTGATACTTTAATATCGAAGAGGAACAGCACGTCGGTGGTGTGGAACTATTTTGGTTTTAAAAAAGAAGATGCTGAGCAGCGTCAGGTGTTGTGCAGAGCATGCCGTGCTCCGATTGCTACTTCACGGGGTAACACTACAAACCTGTTTCAGCACTTAAAAAAATACCACAAATCAATGCATGACAGTTGTATGACCAAAATGCCGAGCATCAGTGCGCGAGACAAGCCAAATACCTCAAGACAGGGATCACTGACAGAAATGTTCGAAAGTGTCACTCCGTATGAACGTAATTCAAAACGGCACGGAGAAATCACTCGGACAATAACCGAGTTCATAGCCAAAGATATGATGCCTCTCAGCACGGTGACCAAGCCTGGGTTCATGGCATTAATACATACGCTTGATAAACGTTACAGTATACCCTCCCGCACATACTTCAGTCAGACTGCCATACCGGAGCTGTACAAAAAGTGCAAAGAGAAAGTCGCCGCGGAACTTAAAACGGTGGAGTTTTTTGCTAGCACTACTGATATGTGGTCAAGCCGCACAGCTGAGCCGTACCAGAGTCTTACAGTCCATTTTATTGATGAAGATTTCAACCTCCGAGCTCGCTGCCTACAAACTACCTACTTCCCAGACGATCACACAGGGGAAAATATTGCAGCCGGCCTGAGAGAAGGGCTTGTCAGCTGGGATCTCCACGAGGAGAATCACGTCTGCATCACGACGGACAACGCGTCGAATATGGTGCTTGCTGCGCGGCTTAATGAATGGACGAGGCTCCAATGTTTTGGCCACAGATTACATCTTGCCATTGGTAAGTTATCGTGTGTGTGTGTGTGTGTGTGTGTGTGTGTGTGTGTGTGTGTGTGTGTGTGTTGTGTGTGTGTGTGTGTGTGCGCGAGTGCGAGAGAGAGAGATGCGTCGATTAGTAAAGCTGAATATACAAATATATATAAATGATATTATATAAATCGGATGGGATTAAATAAATTCATACTTCCACTCCTTTTCTAATATGTAAATTCATTTTACTTGCTTATATCATATGTCTGTCTGTGGTGGAATGCCCACCTGCATTTTTTTTCTTTTCTTGTTTTTGTTTTTTACATGTTTTTTTAGTGTTTATGAGAGAGAGAGAGAGAGAAAGAGAGAGAGAATTGACATGCAAATAAAGACCCTTTGAATTGAGAGAGAGAGAGAGGATGTGTTGTGGATGTGTGTATTTCAGAATTACAGCTAATTTGAGTGTGTAATAGTGAGAGCCTTGTATCAAAACTCAAATTGTGTGTAATACACTACTTTTTATTTCTTTTAGAAAATGCACTCAAAGATGACAGAGTGTCAAGGGCAACAGCACTGTGCAGGAAGCTGGTGGGGCACTTTTCCCACAGTTGGAAGAAGAAAGCAGCCCTGACGGAGGCACAGAGAGAGCTCAAACTCCCTGAGCACAACCTCATAACGGAGTGCCCAACAAGATGGGGTTCTAAAGAAATGATGATTGCCAGAGTGCTTGAACAGGCCAAAGCCATTTCTCAGGTATTGTCTGGAGATCGATATGCACGCTCCCTTATCCCAACCTGGCAGGATATTGACGTGTTGGAGTCGATTCACAAGGCACTGCATCCTCTACTGGAGTTTACTGATGCTCTTTCTGGAGAGGAGTATGTAAGCATCTCCTACCTCAAGCCAGTTCTCCACCTTTTTGCCACATCAGTCCTGGCTGAAGATGCTGAGGACACTGACCTGACTAAATCAATAAAAACCAAAGTCCTAGCATACCTCAATAACAAATATGGAGACCCAAACATCCAGGAGCTTTTGGATGTTGCCTGTTTCCTGGACCCTAGGTTCAAAATACAGTACATCAGTACAGACAACATCCCTGCTATCAAGACTCGTCTGAAGACAGAGATAGTAGACTTGGCACAACGTACATATCATTGGGTAAATAATTATGTATTTCACAAAAACAAAAATTTTCTGTAAAATCTAACTGGAAAACTAATGGCTGTTGTTTTCATCTAATAGGAGAAGAGGTCTCGTACTGAAACTGTTCAGATGCCTCAAAGTGCACAGTCCTTGGGGGAAAAGACGAAGAGGTCTCTTGGCAGTTTTTTCAAGACCAGTTCAGCCTCTCCTTCTTTGCCTGTAAATCTTGAAGATGTCGCAGAGGCAGAGATAAACAATTACCTGATGACTCCTACCATTGATGGAGAAGATGATCCATTGGCTTGGTGGAGGGTGCACAAGATCAGCTACCCACAGTTGTGCACCATGGCACGCAAGTATCTTTGTGTACCTGCTACAAGCGCTCCCTCAGAGCGTCTTTTTAGCACAGGAGGGAATATTGTGACTTGCACTCGCTCAGCCTTGAAGCCAGAAAAAGTCAATATTCTGGTTTTCTTAGCAAAAAACCTGTGAGCCACTGAGAACAGAACTGTTGGATAAGTATGGCTGGCAGTGCCATACTCGTAGTGAACTTTAGTCTGTGTGGTGTGTTATTGTTGTGTACTTGAGATAAGTGAGGCTCATCTATTTTATATTATAATATTCAAATCGTTTATAAAAAATAGTTTGTCTAAATTAAAAGTGCATTTCTCATTTTTTATTTATAACTTTATTTACTTTGATTTTACAAAATATTTTCAAAGCAAATTCCTTGTTTCAGTTGTGTGAAATGTTACTGACTTGGGAGCAGTAAGATACATACAATTTAAAATTATTTTTTTCTTAAGACTGTACCTTTTGCACACAGTGTTTACAAAGTTCATGCCTTTGTTTAAATTATTTAAATGCACAGTGGCAAAGCCACAGATGTTTCTGTAATGAGCAGTTCAATAAAAATGTCATTTATTTCAAGTCATACATGTTTGAATTTAATTCTAACAAATAGACCCAGCCTATGGGAAAGAACATTTCACACTAAATGTATATACTATTGTGTTGGTCATATTTAAATCATTCATTATGTTTTGTAGGGGAAAAAGGATAAATAAATTAAATCGCATATTAAATCGCAATCGCAATATTGGGGGCAAAAAATCGCAATTAGATTATTTTCCAAAATCGTTCAGCCTTAGAATCTACACACCCTGGCTCAACATATAGAGTCCCCAGAGCCAGGGTGTGACAGTACCCCCCCCCCCAAAGGCGCGGAGTGCGACCGCGCCTCAACTTGAACCAAACAGGGGAGGGCTGGGTGGGCATTCCTCCTCGGAGGCGGTTCCGGCTCCGGGCTTGCCCACCACCCTCCAATAATCCCCCCATAGCGCCCCTGGTCCGGTCTGGCCCCGCTGGCTGGAGCTGAACTGGACATCGTAGGAGCGGATAGCTTCAGCTCCGGTGTGTAGTAGCTGACCGGTACCTGACCAGGCACCGGTAACCCAGGCACGGGTTGTGCCGGACTGACGACGCACACCCCTGGCTTGGTGCGTGGAGCAGGAACGGGCCGGACCGGGCTGACGATGCGCACCCCTGGCTTGGTGCGTGGAGCAGCTACGGGCCGGACCGGGCTGACGATGCGCACCCCTGGCTTGGTGCGTGGAGCAGCTACGGGCCGGACCGGCCTGACGATGCGCACCCCTGGCTTGGTGCGTGGAGCAGCTACGGGCCGGACCTGGCTGACGATGCGCACCCCTGGCTTGGTGCGTGGAGCCGGAACGGGCCTTACCGGGCTGACGACTCGCACCCCTGGCTTGGTGCGTGGAGCAGGAACGGGCCTTACCAGGCTGACGACTCGCACCCCTGGCTTGGTGCGAGTAGCAGGAACAGGCCGGGCCGGGCTGGCGACGCGCACCGTAGGTTTGGTGCGAAGGGCAGGAACAGGCCGGGCCGGGCTGGCGACGCGCACCGTAGGCTTGGTGCGAGTGGCAGGAACAGGCCGGGCCGGGCTGGCGACGCGCACCGTAGGCTTGGTGCGAAGGGCAGGAACAGGCCGGGCCGGGCTGGCGACGCGCACCGTAGGCTTGGTGCGAGTGGCAGGAACAGGCCGGGCCGGGCTGGCGACGCGCACCGTAGGCTTGGTGCGAAGGGCAGGAACAGGCCAGGCCGGGCTGGCGACGCGCACCGTAGGCTTGGTGCGAGTGGCAGGAACAGGCCGGGCCGGGCTGGCGACGCGCACCGTAGGCTTGGTGCGAGTGGCAGGAACAGGCCGGGCCGGGCTGGCGACGCGCACCGTAGGCTTGGTGCGAGTGGCAGGAACAGGCCGGGCCGGGCTGGCGACGCACACCGTAGGCTTGGTGCGAGGAGCAGGAACAGGCCGGGCCGTGCTGGCGACGCACACCGTAGGCTTGGTGCGAGGAGCAGGAACAGGCCGGGCCGGGCTGGCGACGCACACCGTAGGCTTGGTGCGAGTGGCAGGAACAGGCCGGGCCGGGCTGGCGACGCGCACCGTACACTTGGTGCGAGGGGCAGGAACAGGCCGGGCCGGGCTGGCGACGCGCACCGTAGGCTTGGTGCGAGGAGCAGGAACAGGCCGGGCCGGGCTGGCGACGCGCACCGTACACTTGGTGCGAGGGGCAGGAACAGGCCGGGCCGGGCTGGCGACGCGCACCGTAGGCTTGGTGCGAGGAGCAGGAACAGGCCGGGCCGGGCTGGCGACGCGCACCATCCACTTAGTGCGGGGAGCAGGAACGGGCCGGACCGGACTGGTGACGCACACCACTTGCTTGGTGTGAGGAGCGGGACTGGGTTTCGTCATAACCCTCCGCTCCCTCAGCTGCCTACCGAGTTCCTCTCGCCGTGCCTCAATTCTCACCTTCTCCCTTATCGCCTCCAATAGCTCCACCCTCTGCACCACTAACTCCTGCTCCCTCTGCGCCAATAGCCCCCTTAACCTGGTGGCCTCCTCACCTAACCTCCTACTACGCCCTGTAGCTGCCTCCTGCTGCCCCGTCGCCCATGCCGTATGCCCCCCCTAAAAAGTTTTTGGGGTTGCCTCTCGTCCGTCCGACGACGACACTGTTGACGCCGTTGCTCCTCTCTCCGTCGCGCCTCTACCATCTCACTCCATGGACGGCGATCCATCCCGGCCTGGATCCAGGACCCCTGCCCGTCCAATATTTGCTCCCACGTCCAGGCTGCCTGCTCCTGGACACGCTGCTTGGTCCTGGTATGGTGGGATCTTCTGTCACGATCGTCGTAGAGAGTAGACCAATGCGCAGCGTTAGTTGCAAACATACTTAACTTTATTATCTTTAGTGATAATATAACAACAAAACAATAAACGAAACGTGCAGTCCTACGGTTAACACGGAAACAAACCAAACGGAAACAAGATCCCACAACACCTGTGGGAACACAGCCTGTCTAAATATGGCTCCCAATCAGAGACAACCAGCAACAGCTGACATTCGTTGCCTCTGATTGGGAGCCACTCTGGCCAACATAGAAATACACAAACTAGAACTCCCACACAGAACATAAACACATAGAATCTACACACCCTGGCTCAACATATAGAGTCCCCAGAGCCAGGGTGTGACAGCTATTTAGTCTGCCAATAAGAATGCAGTGATTTACAGAGTCGAAAGCCTTGGCCAGGTCGATGAAGATGGCTGCACAGTACTGTCTTTTATCGATCGCGGTTATAATATCGTTTAGGACCTTGAGCATGACTGAGGTACACCCATGATCAGCTCGGAAACAGATTGCATAGCGGAGAAGGTACGGTGGGATTCGAAATGGTCGGTGATGTGTTTGTTAACTTGGCTTTCAAATACTTTCGAAAGGCAGGGCAGGATGGATATAGGTCTGTAACAGTTTGGATCTAGTGTCACCCCCTTTGAAGAGGGGGATGACCGCGGCAGCTTTCCAATCTCTGGGGATCTCAGATGATACGAAAGAGAGGTTGAACAGGTTAGTAATAGGGGTTGCTAAAAGCTGATTTGTAGGGGTCCAGATTTTGCAGCTCTTTCAGAACATCAGCTATCTGAATTTGGGTGAAGGAGAAGTGGGGGGGGGGGGGGCGGGGGGGGGGGGGGGGGGGGGGGGGGTAGCCAGGTGGAAAGCATGGCCAGCCGTAGCAAAATGCTTATTGAAATTCTTGATTATCGTAGATTTATAGGTGGTGACAGTGTTTCCTAGCCTCAGTGCAGTGGGCAGCTGGGAGGAGGTGCTCTTATTCTCCATGGACTTTACAGTGTCCCAAAACCTTTTGGCGTTAATGCTACAGGATGCAAATTTCTGTTTGAAAAAGCTAGCCTTTGCTTTCCTTACTGATTGTGTATATTGGTTCCTGACTTCCCTGAAAAGTTGCATATCGCGGGGGCTGTTCGATGCTAATGCAATATGCCACAGGATGTTTTTGTGCTGGTCAAGGGCAGTCAAGTCTGGGGTGAACCAGGGGCTATATCTGTTCTTAGTTCTGAATTTTTGGAATGGGGCATGCTTATTTAAGATGGAGAGGAAAGCACTTTTAACCTCCTAGGGCTTAGTGGTCACATACGTGGACAGCACTTTTTAGCTCTTATGTCCACAATTGTGTAGAAGTTCTGTCATATTTCATGGCTTATTCTGATTTAGATATTTATAAAAGCCTTGTATATTTGTCATGACATGCAAATTTGAAAAAAAAACTGTAAAACTAGCAACTTTGTAGGTCGCTAAACATGAAGTACACGTAAGTGTACTTATGGACTGAGGCTCCTCGAAACAGCTAATATGCTTGTAAACATGCACACACGTAAAATGGGAAAAAAGCTAGCTCTGATGCAGCTAAAAAGCTGTACATGGTCCCAATGAAATAAATAACAATTAAATCACTAAATACATACATACATACTTAAATTAGTTGTGTTGAAAATGTTAGCCTAATGCAATTCGGACCATGAATCCACATATGTGGACATCATTTTTCTCTAAAAGTACATCATATCAAAAGATGATACTTAGTTTTTATTCTAATTAGGTTCCAATAAGCCCAAATAGCAAAGAGAAATAAAAAATGCATGTAAAAAAACAGCTTGGGCCTTAAGAGGTTAAAGAACAACCAGGCATCCTCTACTGACGGAATGAGGTCAATATCCATCCAGGAT
Organism: Coregonus lavaretus; assembly: GCF_964263955.1. Taxonomy (NCBI): domain Eukaryota; kingdom Metazoa; phylum Chordata; class Actinopteri; order Salmoniformes; family Salmonidae; genus Coregonus; species Coregonus lavaretus. The sequence goes on along the minus strand of NC_139988.1, from coordinate 79,568,756 downwards.
ACCCAGGCCAGGTCAATTACCCTATTCCAAGATGGCGAAGTAGTGCAGTCCTGTTTCTGTCGTGTGTCTGTAAATAGCCTGTAAATACCTTGTTTTTTTGTATTTTTTCGTACCTATTTCCCTATCAGACTTTTCATCCTTCTACAAAATATACTTTCCTGCAACCCGCCTCACTCAATGTGGAACGGATTCTATTATTGACTTACCTTTTATCTAGAATCTCCAGTGAAACTAGCTAGCCAGCTAGCCAGCTAACTAGTTACTTGCTATTAGCCATAGCTAGCGGTGTTTCACCCAGAACATTGGATTTTTTTCTGCGGGATTAATTTTAATCACTGGACATTGATCACCGGATATTCGGCCAGTCTGCACAGCGCGTTATCGACCCAGAACATATCAGTTTTTCCGCCGGAATCACTGAATCACTGGACCTTTAACTCCGGATTTGTCGCTACCAGCTAGCTACAACAAAACGGACGCTGTGGTCTGGCTAATCATCCTGAGCTAGGCCCATCTCCCGGCTATCTACCTCTCTGTCAACCGGACGGGACCACCTAGTGTTGACACGGAGCCCCGCCGATCCTACACGACTGGTCTGCCGACGAAATCGTCTGATGTGGTTACGACGTTAACCACGAAGATTCCATCCATCTGCTAGCCCTGGCCCGCTAGCACACGCTAGCCGTGGCCTCTTACTCACTAGTACTTCACCACCGGACCTTATGATAACTCAGCTATACAGCTGATATCTGCTGGACTGTTCCTTTTTACGGTACTACATCCTGTTTATGTTTAGCCTCAGCCCAAACATGGTTAGTTTATTGTTGTTTCGGTTATTTCTAATTGTACTATATCACTGTAGACCCCCCAGCCTAGCTAAACCTGCCTTAGATAGCTCCTTTGCACCTCCCCCAATACACGCGGAGACCGACTCAATTGATGCCTCCAGCGATGCTATCTCTTTCATTGTTACCCAACGCTTAGGTTTACCTCCACTTTACTCATATCCTTCTATATCCTTGTCTGTACATAATGCCCTGAATCTTTTCTATAACACCCGGAAATCTGCCCTCTTTATTCTATGTACCCAACGCACTAGAAGACCAGTTCTTAAAGCCTTTAGCCGTATCCTTATTCTAGTCCTCCTCTGTTCCTCTGGTGATGTAGAGGCTAACCCAGGCCCTGCAGCCCTCAGTATCACTCCTACTCCCCAGGCGCTATCATTTGATGACTTCTGTAATCGCAAAAGTCTTGGTTTCTTGCACATAAATATCAGAAGTCTACTTCCTAAGTTTGAGTTATTCACTGCGTTAGCACACTCTGCCAACCCTGATGTTCTAGCAGTGTCTGAATCCTGGCTCAGGAAGGCCACCAAAAATTCTGAAATTTCCATCCCCAACTATAACATTTTCCGTCTAGATAGAACTGCCAAAGGGGGTGGAGTTGCAATCTACTGTAGAGATAGCCTGCAGAGCTCTATCATACTATCCAGGTCTGTGCCCAAACAGTTTGAGCTTCTACTTCTAAAAATCCACCTTTCCAGAAATAAGTCTCTCACTGTTGCCGCTTGCTACAGACCCCCCTCAGCCCCCAGCTGTGCCCTGGACACCATATGTGAATTGATTGCCCCCCATTTATCCTCAGAGTTTGTACTGCTTGGTGACCTAAATTGGGATATGCTTAATACCCCAGCCATCCTACAATCCAAGCTAGATGCCCTCAACCTCACGCAAATTATCAACGAACCTACCAGGTACAACCCTAAATCCGTAAACATGGGTACCCTCATAGATATCATCCTGACTAACATACCCTCTAAATACACCTCAGCTGTCTTCAACCAGGATCTCAGCGATCACTGCCTTATTGCCTGCGTCCGTAACGGGTCCGCGGTCAAACGACCACCCCTCATCACTGTCAAACGCTCCCTAAAACACTTTAGCGAGGAGGCCTTCCTAATTGACCTGGCCCAGGTATCCTGGATGGATATAGATCTCATTCCGTCAGTAGAGGATGCCTGGTTGTTCCTTAAAAGTAATTTCCTCTCAATCTTAAATAAACATGCCCCATTCAAAAAATACAGAACTAAGAACCGATATAGCCCCTGGTTCTCCTCAGACTTGACTGCCCTTGACCAGCACAATAACATCCTGTGGCGTACAGCATTAGCATCAAATAGCCCCCGCGATATGCAACTTTTCAGGGAAGTTAGGAACCAATATACACAAGCAGTCAGGAAAGCAAAGGCTAACTTTTTCAAACAGAAATTTGCATCCTGTAGCACTAACTCCAAAAAGTTTTGGGACACTGTAAAGTCCATGGAGAATAAGAGCACTTCCTCCCAGCTGCCCACTGCACTGAGGCTAGGAAACACTATCACCACCGATAAATCTACAATAATCGAGAATTTCAACAAGCATTTTGCTACAGCTGGCCATGCTTTCCATCTGGCTACCACTAACCCGGCCACCAACTATGCACCCTCTGCTGCAACTTGCCCATGCCCCCCCCGCTTCTCCTTCACACAAATTCAGACAGCTGATGTTTTGAAAGCGCTGCAAAATCTGGACCCCTACAAATCAGCTGGGCTAGACAATCTGGACCCTTTCTTTCTAAAACTAGCCGCCGAAATTGTCGCTACCCCTATTACTAGTCTGTTCAACCTCTCTTTCATAACGTCTGAGATCCCCAGAGATTGGAAAGCTGCCGCGGTCATCCCCCTCTTCAAAGGGGGTGACACTCTAGATCCAAACTGCTACAGACCTATATCCATCCTGCCCTGCCTTTCGAAAGTATTCGAAAGCCAAGTTAACAAACAGATCATCGACCATTTCGAATACCACCGTACCTTCTCCGCTATGCAATCCGGTTTCCGAGCTGGTCACGGGTGCACTTCAGCCACGCTCAAGGTCCTAAACGATATTATAACCGCGATTGATAATAGACAGTACTGTGCAGCCGTCTTCATCGACCTGGCCAAGGCTTTCGACTCTGTCAACCACCGCATTCTTATTGGCAGACTAAATAGCCTTGGTTTCTCAAATGACTGCCTCGCCTGGTTCACCAACTACTTCTCAGATAGAGTTCAGTGTGTCAAATCGGAGGGCCTGTTGTCTGGACCTATGGCAGTCTCTATGGGGGTGCCACAGGGTTCAATTCTTGGGCCGACACTTTTCTCCGTGTATATCAATGATGTCGCTCTTGCTGCTGGTGACTCTCAGATCCACCTCTACGCAGACGACACCATTTTGTATACATCTGGCCCTTCATTGGACACTGTGTTAACAAACCTCCAAACGAGCTTCAATGCCATACAACAATCCTTCAGTAGCCTCCAACTGCTCTTAAACACTAGTAAAACTAAATGCATGCTTTTCAATCGAACGCTGCTGGCACCCGCCCACCCGACTAGAATCACCACTCTCGACGGGTCTGACCTAGAGTATGTGGACAACTACAAATACCTAGGTGTCTGGTTAGACTGTAAACTCAACTTCCAGACTCACATAAAGAATCTCCAATCCAAAGTTAAATCTAGAATCGGCTTCCTATTTCGCAATAAAGCCTCCTTCACTCATGCTGCCAAACATGCCCTCGTAAAACTGACTATCCTACCGATCCTTGACTTCGGCGATGTAATTTACAAAATAGCCTCCAACACTCTACTCAGCAAATTGGATGTAGTCTATCACAGTGCCATCCGTTTTGTCTCCAAAGCCCCATACACTACCCACCACTGTGACCTGTACGCTCTTGTTGGCTGGTCCTCACTACATGTTCGTCGTCAAACCCACTGGCTCCAGGCCATCTATAAATCACTGCTAGGCAAATCCCCGCCTTATCTTAGCTCATTGGTCACCATAGCAGCACCCACCCGTAGTCTGCGCTCCAGCAGGTATATCTCACTGGTCATTCCCAAAGCCAACACCTCCTTTGGCCGCCATTCCTTCCAGTTCTCTGCTGCCAATGACTGGAACGAATTGCAAAAATCTCTGAAGCTGGAGACTCTTATCTCCCTCAATAACTTTAAGCATCAGTTGTCAGAGCACCTTACCGATCACTGCACCTGTACACAGCCCATCCGAAATTAGCCCACCCAACTACCTCATCCCTATATTGTTATTTATTTTGCTCTTTTGCACCCCAGTATCTCTATTTGCACATAATCTCTTGCACATCTAGCATTCCAGTGTTAATACTATTGTAATTATTCTGCACTATAGCCTATTTATTGCCTTACCTCCATAACTTGCTACATTTGCACACACTGTATATATATTTTCTGTTGTATTTCTGACTTTATGTTTTTTACCCCATATGTAACTCTGTGTTGTTTTTATTGCACTACTTTGCTTTATCTTGGCCAGGTCGCAGTTGTAAATGAGAACCTGTTCTCAACTGGCTTACCTGGTTAAATAAAGGTGAAATAAAAAAATAAAATAAAAAATTAGAAAGGCCTGCTCGCTGAAGTGTTTTAGGGAGCATTTGACAGTGACGAGGGGTGGTCGTTTGACCGCGGACCCATTACAGACGCTGGCAATGAGGCAGTGATCACTGAGATCCTGGTTGAAGACAGCGGAGGTGTATTTAGAGGGTAAATTAGTCAGGATGAGATCTATGAGGGTGCCCATGTTTACGGATTTAGGGTTGTACCTGGTAGGTTCCTTGAGAATTTGTGTGAGATTGAGGGCATCTAGTTTAGATTGTAGGACGGCCGGGGTGTTAAGCATATCCCAGTTTAGGTCACCAAGCAGTACGAACTCTGAGGATAGATGGGGGGCAATCAATTCACATATGGTGTCCAGGGCACAGCTGGGGGCTGAGGGGGGTCCATAGCAAGCGACAACAGTGATAGACTTATTTCTGGAAAGGTGGATTTTTAGAAGTAGAAGCTCAAACTGTTTGGGCACAGACCTGGATAGTATGATAGAGCTCTGCAGGCTATCTCTACAGTAGATTGCAACTCCGTCCCCTTTGGCAGTTCTATCTAGACAGAACATTTTGTAGTTGGGGCTGGAAATTTCAGAGTTTTTGGTGGCCTTCCTAAGCCAGGATTCAGACACTGCTAGAACATCAGGGTTGGCGGAGTGAATAACTCAAACTTAGGGAGGAGGCTTCTGATGTTAACATGCAAGAAACCAAGGCTTTTACGGTTACAGAAGTCAACAAATGATAGCGCCTGGGGAGTAGGAGTGATACTGGGGGCTACAGGGCCTGGGTTAACCTCTACATCACCAGAGGAACAGAGGAGGAGTAGAATAAGGATACGGCTAAAGGCTTTAAGAACTGGTCTTCTAGTTTGTTGGGTACAGAGAAAAAAAGGGGCAGATTTCCGGGCGTTGTAGAATAGATTCAGGGCATTATGTACAGACAAGGATATGGAAGGATATGAGTACAGTGGAGGTAAACCTAAGCATTGGGTAACGATGAAAGAGAGAGCATCACTGGAGGCACCGATTGAGCCGGTCTCTGCGTGTATGGGGGGTGGGTCAAAGGAGCTATCTGAGGCAGGTTGAGCGGGACTGGGGGCTCTACAGTGAAATTGTATAATAAGAACTAACCGAAACAGCAATAGGCAAGGCATATTGACATGGGAGAGAGGCATAAAGCAATCACAGGTGTTATTCGAGAGAGCTAAGACAACAACTGGTAATGGCGATGAAAGTTTGGGCTGAGGCTAAACAGATAAACTAGACAGATAAACAGGATGGGGTACTGTGTAAAGGAATGGTCCAGCAGGCATCAGCTGTGTAGCTGAGTGATCATAAGGTCCAGTGAACAGCAATAGGTGAGTCCGGGAGCATTTCGATGGCTGCTACGGCACAGGCGAGCAGGAGGCACGGCTGTTGATTGCGTGTGCTAGCGGGCTGGGGCTAGCAGATGGATCTTCATGGTCGTCGCAACGGGAAGCCTGTTGAAACCACATCAGATGATTACGTCGGCAGACCAGTCGTGATGGATCGGCGGGGCTCCGTGTCGACACTAGGAGGTCCCGTCCGGTTGACAGAGGTAGATAGCCTCGAGCCAGGCCCATCTCCTGGCTATCTCAAGGCTAACTGGTGCTTGCTTCGGGACAGTGGTGATTAGCCAACAACAACATCCATTCGGTTGCAGCTAGCTAGCTGCGATGATCCGGTGTTAAGGTCCAGTGATTCAGTGATTCCGGCAGAAAATCTGATATGTTCTGGGTTGATAGTGCAGACTGGCCGATAATTGTCCAGGCTAGAGCTGGCTGGTAGGTAGTGCAGGCCACGGACAATGGTGAAAACCACTAACGGTGGCTAATAGCAAGTAGCTAGTTAGCTGGCTAGTTTCAGCCGTAGGTTTTAGATAAAAAGGTATAAGAAATTATAGAATCCGTTCCACATTGGGTGAGGCGGGTTGCAGGAAAGTATATTTAGTTGAAGGATGAAAAGTGAGATTGAGAAATATATACAAAAAATACAAAAAAACTAAAAACAGGCTATTTACACGAGCACACTACAGAATACACGACCGCACTGCTACGCCATCTTGAATGACTAGGTGTTCTAAAACTTTTGACCGGTAGTGTATATTTTTGTGTGTGTGTGTCTTTTCATTTACAGCTTGTAGCGGCACAACCGAGGGGGAGGAGAATGGGCCAGCCAAGAAAAGAAAATCCACTTCAAAGTGGAAAGGAGAGGTTCAGAAGAGGAGGATGGGTAAATCCTATCTTGGCAGGAAAATTATGATTCTTATCTGAATATCTACCATGCTGAAATGTATCTGATTTGCATACTAGCAACATGATTGATACTGAAATGTCGATATTGATTGTTTGACTGTTGTAAAACTTAATTGATCCTCTTATTTCATTCTGAGTGAAAAATGTAACAGCACACTTGGCATAAATCTTTTTAGTATGCATTCACCATCACATGTACTTGAAATGATCTTGTGAAATACATTTTAATTAATGTTATTGAAATTGTAAAATTATTCCAATGTCTCGAGTACCATTTACCTTTTTATGAAATTGAGCACATTGATAGATATTAAGTAAACTTTGAATAAGACCGTAATTGAAACTGTACAGCCTACGGACTTTGTTTGATGTTAGTCTTCATTGGAGTCTTCACTGTGCTGGAGGACATCTGCAAGATGATGCTGGCAGACTTAAATAATAAATGAATGTCAAATCAATTGCACTAAGTTGTTGTCCTTTTTGTTTGCTGTCACAGTTTACCATAATGTGTCAATTCATTTTCACACCTTTCATTATGTGACAATGGATAGGCTAACAGGTATTTTACAAAATGTAGCCTATTGGAATATAATCAAATAACAAGGGGCCTATTGCAACCATTGATGACACTAGATTATCGCCAGCTGATGTCTCGTTAAACCATCAATATGCGCTAAATTCACCCGCACAGCTGATCTCAACTGCAACCATTATTGGTCACCTCATTACCGCTCCTTAAAAGATGATGTCGGTGTTACCTTAGTCTGAGATCTGTATATAATGACGAGATGCTCATGTCTCTGCCCTAACAATGGGAGTCATTGTCCCAAAGGCAGGAAGCCAGGCGGGAAGCTTAGGTCTGCATATTAAACCCATAGAAATGCATTGAGAGTGAACCCTCTCGCTTCGCCTCTTCCTCTCTCAACTATCTCTCGCAGTCTCACTTCAGAATTAGACGTTCATCCATGTTTCTCAAATGTCAAATTTTGAAGTTTAGTGTTTAAGGTTAAGTTTAGGCATTGACTCTGAAATCTTAAGGATAGGCATTAACTCAGAATGGTTAAGGTAAGGGTTAAGGTTTGGGATAGGCTTAAAACAAAAATCGCAAAAACAACTTTCTATCACTGGGTTCGAAATTGCAACCTTTGAAATCAGAGGCAGATGCTTACACCCATCCCCATTCACAGCGCCCTAGCGAAACCTACATGAAGGTAACAGCGCTCACTGTTGCCCCTAGTGGCCGGTTTCCATGTCATCTCCAGACATGGATGGACGTCGAATACTGACTTGTATCACGGGTGAAATGGCTGTCCTCTCTGCCTTAATCCTGCTTGACACCAAAGTCTTTCAAGATATTTTCGCCCTCTGGTTGGTATTGACATCGCAATAACTAAGTCCGTTTTTTACAGACTAAGGGCGGTTTATCTATTTGACAAGCATTCCGTACAATATAAATAAAGTATTTCCCCTTTTACCACGTAAAATCTACTGTGGCAATTTACCTGACACTTTGTATGCATGGAAACGAATGTTGGTGTAGCCTACTGTAATTTTTTTTATTCCGTTCCTATTTATGTTATGCAAAACTGTCTGGAATGGTCCATTTTTATCACGATCGGGGGTAAAATATCCCTGGACTGTCCATATTTGAAATGTGTAACTACATCAAGTCAATCGGGGGGATTGAGTTATTTGTGCCAGAAGGGCGTGGGCTGGAGTCGAACCTACACCGACACAGTAGGCCTATATGTGCGTGCTGAAGGCAGCAGCCCTAACTACTAGACCGCTCCAGGCCACATTTTGACTCAATTTTAACAGTTCATTTGTAACCTTAGGATAGATACACTTCACACTTGTATGTCCTAGCCTAGTGGACATTAATATCGATCTTGTATTATTAAGCTATATAAAATGACGGTTGTTGATGTGTATGGCTGCATTTCAGATACATTTTTGTACATTTGAATGTTGCAGTAATAAGACCTAGGCCTAGCGTTTGAGCGAGCGAGAGAGAATATTATTTTGATAGCAAGCCCTGGTCCCAATGACCCGACTGCCCCCGCATGGAGAGAAAGAGAACTGCTCATTTTCAAGGAATCACGAGGCTCATTTACATTTCCTGATGCAACAGGAAAATTATCCGCAACGATTAAGTTAAGATCCGACATCTGTACACACACACACGGGTGAGCTCACCAGTACACACAAATGGAAAGAAGAGTAGAGGATGCTTCAGAAGGTGACCAATCAAAAGTGGAAATTGATGAAGGGTGAGAACGGTAGAAAGACAGATAAACACAGAGGGGAGGTTGTGGAGGGAAAATGAGTAGAAATGGAAGAAGGAGAGAAAATAGTGTCAAAGGAGCTTTGGCACCAGAAGCTATCTAGCGGATTGACAGGCTCGGGAAAGATTGTGGTGAGGGCCTGTTCAGGACAGGTTGTCTTAGATAGCATAAGAGGCTTGGTCAGCCCCTCCGGAAAACACCCACATCTGAACGTGCGCTCGCTCGCACACAAACACACAGACAAACACTTTTTTTTTTTTTTCTTCAAACACGAACACTTACACAAACAATCTTTCTCACAAACATGTGCAGAAACACACACACACACACACTCGTCCCCATGCAGGTCAACATGTGGGGTGACAGCCGCAAAGCAGAGGGGCCCAGGGTGCTGATTTAGGATTTTTGAACAGCAGACAAAATTCCTGAGGGGAGCACAGTGAGCAGGACAGCAAGCCGAAAAGCTCTGCTGAGACTTCACAGAACAAAATGTGGCGTGAAAAGCAGTGGATACATGTTTTTATAGTCGTGTGTATGTGTGTGTGTGTGTGTGTGTGTGTGTGTGTTGATAGCAAAACAGTGGGGACATTTCGCTGGGTGGGGACATTTCGCCAGGTTTAGGGAAAATAGGATTTTGAATGGGAATAAATTGTTTGGTCCCCACAAGGATAGTAAAACAAACGTGTGTGTGTGTGTGTGCAAGTGCGTGCGTGTGTGTACTTCTGCAAGTGTCTACCCGTGTGCGTAGTGTGTAACGTGCGTAACGTTTGTGTAACGTGTGTGTAGCGTACAGTACGTGGCATGACTGTTTGTGTGGAGGGGTGGATTTAAGTACTGTACATTAAAGAAGCCAAATGGATACACAATATCTCAAGGCAAGAGAGAGCCAGGGAAAGAGAAGGAGAGGGAAAGAGAGAGAAAGTGAGTGAGGGGGAAAGAGAGAAAAAATAGAAAAAAACAACATCATGAAACGGGATTACAGTGCATTTAAAGGAGGCTGGATGTCAGCCAAGGGTCGGGCCCTTTCCAGCTGCAAATGTACAGGGGTGGAAAGAGCTACTCAAACTGAACTGGGTAACCAAGGAGGTATGAGGCCCACAGGAAAAGGAGGATGAGACTCAACACCTAAGGGTGGATGAGATCAGATACAGAGGGATGAGATCTAATTCCACCCAGTTTACCACCATTACATGTTGATACTAAGCTTTAAATGTCCAATGCAGCCGTTTTTATCTCAATATCAAATCATTTCTGTGAACAATTAAGTATCTTGTGATTGTTTTCAATTTAAATGGTCAAAAAGAAACAAAAATATCTTCTTAGCAAAGAGCAAATTCTCAAGCAAGAATTTAGATAGGACTGTCTGGGAGTGGTTTGAGTGGGAAAACAAAAAACTTGCTGTTTTTAGGAGAGGTTTGGAACTCTTTTTCTTATTGGTCTATTAACTAATTTACCGCATGGTGATGTCACCATGGAAGGCCAAAACTCCCTCCCACCAAAACAGGCTGAAATTTCAGGCGGTCTTTTCAAACAGCTCTTACACTAAAAGGACATTATCATTATTTTCACAATTTCACAGTATTATTCCAACCTCATAGTGTAGAAACACAGGAAAATCACGTTTTTACTGCACTGGGCCTTTAAATAGCTGATCGATCCATCCATCCACACATGCTCTTTATAACCTGTTGAATATAAGCTGAGGCAATTAGTCTGGTTATAGATGTATCCCCTATTCAAAGAAAGACACCTCGCCCCTCCTGCTCTCCCCATTCAAAGTGCACTTTCCTGGTGTTTCCCCCCACCCTCACCCGAATCCCTGTGTAACAACTGAATAAATGTTCCCAGACCGGGTGAGCACTGAACAGGCTGACAGTTGACGTGCGCTAGCTACATAGCCTAACTAGCCTAGTGCACACTCAGTAGGCTACAGCCTGGTTAGGCTAAACTTCAGCACCTTGACTGACCTATTTAGTGTAGCCTAAGCGCTAGTGCACTCTTAGCCAACAGCCTGGTAAACGTCAGCAACTTGACTGACATGCCCTATTTAGCCTAGCATACATAGCGTTAGCACAAAGCGCCGATTTTAGCCCGTTGCTGCTAATAACAGCTTCAAACAGCTTCAAATAGAACCGGTGTGGTGAGGTGAACCAATACCCTTTTCTTCCCCTTTATCAGCACCTTCTATTAATATTCAGTTGCTGTGATGGTCGAGTCCAGTATGTTCCACCAAACACAAACCGGACCACATCCCAGAGGCATGCCTGGCAGCTAGCGTGCTCACTGAACACTAATGTATGGACGTGTATGTTGTAAATATGCAGGGCAGAGGCAGATACCAGGGGGAGGTAAGGGGGCAAGCTGAGAAGGTATTTCAGGAACATACTGTCTAGCTAGCTGTGCAAAGGGTCAGGAGGTGAGGGGCCCATCCAAATAAAAGCATTTACAGACAGGTCAGGGATTATTCTCAGACGTTTGCTGAGAGCACAGGGTTCCCCAACTGGCTGCCCGTGATTTTATTTGGCCCCCAAGTTTTCTGAGAGAAAAACAAAAATAATTAAAGATCCCAGAAATGTTCCATACACACAAAAAGCGTATTTCACTCAAATGTTTTGCACAAATCTGTTTTACATCCTTGTTAGTGAGCATTTTGCCGTTGCTAAAATAATCCATCCACCTGACAAGTGTGGCATATCAAGAAGCTGATTAAACAACATGATCATTACACAGGTGCACCTTGTGCTGGGGACAATAAAAGGCCACTCAACACAATGCCACAGACGTCTCAAGTTTTGAGGGAGCATTCAATTGGCATGCTGACTGCAGGAATGTCCACCTGAGCTGTTGCCAGATAATTTAATGTTAATTTCTCTACTATAAGCGTTTTAGAGAATTTGGTAATACATCCAACTGGCCTCACAAGCACAGACCACGTGTATGGCGCCGTGTGGGTGAGCGGTTTGCTGATGTCAATGTTGTGAACATTTGTTCCCCATGGTGGCGGTGGGGTTATGGTATGGGCAGGCATAAGCTATGGGCAACGAACACCATTGCATTTTATCGATGGCAATTTGAATGCACAGAGATATCGTGACGAGATCCTGAGGCCCACTGTCGTGCCATTCATCCGCCGCCTTCACCTCATGATAATGCACGGCTCCATGTTGTAACGATCTGTACACAATTCCTGGAAGCTGAAAATGTCCCAGTTCTTCCATGGCCTGCATACTCACCAGACATCACCCATTGAGCATGTTTGGGATGCTCTGGATCGACGTGCACAACAGCGCGTTCCAGTTCCCGCCAATATCCAGCAACTTCGCACAACTATTGAAGAGTGGGACAACATTCCACAGGCCACAATCAACAGCCTGATCAACTCTTTGCAAAGGAGATGTGTCGCGCTGCATGAGGCAAATGGTGGTCACACCAGATACTGACTGGTTTTCTGATCCACGCCTCTACCTTTTTAAAAAGGTATTTGTGACCAACAGATGCATATCTGTATTCCCAGTCATGTGAAATCCATAGATTAGGGCCTAATTAATTTATTTCAATTGACTGATATCCTTATATGAACTCTAACTCTGTAAAATCTTAGAAATTGTTGCATGCTGCGTTTATATTTTTGTTCAGTATATTCACACATATATATTATTGTATTTAAATATTTTACTCAGAACTTGGGGGCCAAATAAAATCACCCGCAGGCCAAATTCCGCCAGTTGGGGAACCCTGTGCTTTTTTAAATTGTTGGACATAAAAAACTGTAAAAACACCAGAAAATCAGCTCCAAGTGATTTTAAAGTAAGATATTTGTGATTGTATACATATGTAAGGAAGGTTTGAGTTGATTATGTTTTAGTCAAATATTATATATGTTTTGGCTTGTTGAAGTCAATTTGCAGTCTACAAATTATTTGTGATTATCTTCCACACACACACACACACACACATCCTGAATCAGCAGCAAGGGACACACACACACACTCTCTCTCAGAGGTGTGTCACCGGCCGTGGCACACTTTGCACCCGGCTAACCTTGGCTGCCTTGGCAGGGATTCAAAGAGGTGCTTTGCCAAAAGGCACGTGGGGCACTTTATTGGCTGAGGGGTTATGCAATGATGATAACACCAGAGCTGGCAGGCAGAGGCATGCATGGGCACAAAGAGATGGAGGAAGTGCGAGGGAGGCTTGGCAATCAGCAGGGGGTCCAGGATTTACAGTAACACCATTAACCATGGGCCTGTCCTCCTTTATAGCGGGGCTCTGGCAGGAAGGTGGAATGGATAAAGGATCATGAATAAAGGATATTATACCACTAGACCCACGGTGACAAAGGTCAAAGTTTAATGAGAAGGTGCAGAACAAAGCTGATCTGGAACACTTCCAAATACCAAAATTAGGTTATGCATTCCTCTCTCTCCTACCTGTGTGCGGGGAAAAGAAAGACGTGTGTGTGTTTTTGGTTTTACTAACCTCGTGGGGTCCAGAAGTCCTAACAAGGATAGTAAAACAAGAAAAATGTGCCGGTCCCCACAAGCAAAAATGCTATTTTAGGGTTAGGTGATAGGTTTAGGAGTTAGGAGTTAGGATTAAGGGTTAAGGTTAGGGTTAGGTTAAGGGTTAAGGTTAGGGTTAGGTTAAGGGTTAGGTATTAGGAACAGAGCTCCGAGTGGTAGATGCACCTTACAATAACAATGCATGAACCCCTGGGAGAATGCACTCCGCTTTGTGACAGGCAAGATGAGAAACCCTGACCCACATGCACAAGCCTCAGGGAACACAGGTCAGCATAGAAGATTAGGGTTAGGCAACACCTCAAAGGTTAAGGTGAGGCACTCCACACCCAAAGGTTAAGGTTAGAGTTCAGTGTTGGGGAAGTCGATACCCCTCAAAGCCACACAGGCCAAGAAGAAGGGGAGACATGCGAGGGCGCCGACAGTAACAGGGAGAGAACCTAACACAGACCCAGGCATGCACAGGGGCAACCGGCCGCTACCATCCGTCAACCCTCACAGGGGCCGTTATGTCCTTCCTTCCAAAAGGTCAGCTACGGTTGCGAAGGAGTGTCATCTGGGCGAAAGCAGCAGTTGTCCGCGTGACCGCCACCTCCGACAGGTGACGTCAGTGTCTAACTGTTAGATGCATCCCCGCTATGGTCCATGCATGAAACAGTGGCACTCCGCTCGACCGCCAACACACCGGAGAATGAGAGCCCAAGTGTGGACTATTCGGCCCCCCATTGTTCCAGTCTAGATTTATATACCCACCCAGAAAGGTCAGATGGAGAGCCGCGCCATTGTTATGCCCGCTGCCTGCTATGAGAGCGAGCCGCTGAGCCCGCGAGCCCTTGTGTGCGTGTCTGTCTGTCTAGCTGTCCGTCGGGTGTCCCCTCCCTCTCAGCAACCTAAGCCCGAGTTCCTTGAAACTCAGCCCGCGGCTATGTTCCTCTGCATCACCACGTTGGCCCTGTTGTGATTCTGCCTAAGAACACATAAGGAGACTGGGGCGACGAGGAGCAACATACCGACCACGCATCGCACCCACACACACAACGTGGCCCCTTTGGCCCAAAACATCGCCTTTCCTGTGTCTGCACATGTCTGTACATGTCTGTACATGTCTGTGTGGCTGAGTGGAGCAAGTGATTGAGTGAGTAGAAGAGAGAAGAAAAGAGAAAAAGCAGGGAAAAGCAAAAACACAACAAGCAAAAAAGGAAAGAACTCCCCAAACCTCCAGGCAAGCACCCGCCTACCTTACGGCTATCACCTCAGCAGAGGCACAGAAGGGGAGTCGAGCTACAACGCGTTTTGTCCTTTTCGAACTCCTCAGGTAGCAAAATAAAAATAATAATCATAAAATCGATCTACAAAAAAAGTCCAAAACTAAATAATGGTGACAGCGAAAAAAGTTGCCAATTGGCCCAAAGTGCAGAAGGTCCTCTGTGAAGACACAGAAGAAGTGCTGCTAATCCCATCCAGTAAGAAAAAAACTGGAGGCTGGAGAAAGCAGCACTTCTATCCTTGACTGAGATTTAGGGAAAATAGGTTTTTGTTTGGTCCCCACAAGGATAGTGTGTGTGTGTGTGTGTGTGTGTGTGTGTGTGTGTGTGTGTGTGTTTGTGTGTCCAAAAGTCCCCACATGGATAGTAAAATAACATTTCCCAGGTCCCCATGAGGAAAAAAGGCTATTTTAGGCTTAGGGGTTAGGTTTAGGGTTAGGGTTACAATTAGTTTTAGAGTTAAGGGTTAGGTTTAGGGGTTAATGTTTGGGTTAGGGCAAGGGTTAGGGTTAGGTTTAGGGTTAGGGAAAATAAGATTTTGAAGGGAAATCAATTTTAGGTCCCCACAAGAATGGTAAAACATATGCTGTGTCTGTGTGTGCGTTTACGTGTTTATCTGTCTGTGTTATGCATGTGGTTTAGTGAATCCACTGTGCCAAATGACTCGTTCCCCCCCATGGCTTTGCTAGGATATACAGAAAACCTATCCCACATGCTCGTAAAAACTCCAACCAGTAACTATTAACTGACGAGCTCCGAGTGCGTACCATACGGGTTACTGGATGTGTGAGCGACCCTGTGTGTTAGTGCAGCCTCTCTCTCTCCTTCCTCCCTCTGTCTGTGAATTAATGCGCTTCCCTCTATTCATCTCACAGCGCTGTGACCTATAGCAACCCCGTTTACTGGAAGCTTCCACAGTGCAGCTCATTTGTGTGGTGAGCATGTAGGAGGGAGGCTGAGAAAGCTGAATACTTGTGGCTGTCAACAAAAGACACAGAATGCCCTCTCTAAAACTAGCTAGCTAACGATGCCCACCGCTAGCCTCCAGTTGCCACATTCGTCCCCTCACCTCTCTCCTCCTCCTCCCTCTTTTTCTTTCATTTTTTCCCCCGCTTTCTCTTGACTTGGGTTACTGGTCTGGTCTTGATTACAGCAGTGTACACTGTTTACAAAGCTTTGTGACTCTGTTTATTGCAGTTTGGATGCAACAAACACGTTCATTATGGATATCCTAGCTGTACAAAATAGCCCAAAGTGACCCTGACCACAATGTGTATTTTCTTGGTGGAATCAAGCTTTGAAATCAAGACCAGCTCTTTGCACCATCACTGCACTTTTCATTATTATTCAAGCAAGGAACAAACACACATATACACACACATGCAAACACACACACACACACACACACTCACTGAGTGAGCCAGCATGTTCTTATCTCAGGGTAAAATGACCCCGTTTTTCCTGATTATTTCCAGACTTACTGTAGTACTTACTGTAGTACTACAGAGAGTGTTACTTATAAAGATTCACTGTAAAGTAGCAACGACCCTGTATTTTGTCCTCAGCTACACACAATACGTACTTATCCATGCTATGATATCCTTATCTCTAATCCTATAAGGCTGAGCCCACACAAAGTCAAAAGAAAACACACATCGCTATCGGGAGTAGGGACACTGAAAGCAGAGTTGTCCAACCAGTTATTTTTATTCTGTTCAAAGACAAGACTAGACTGATTGTATAGCGTGGTCGCCCAACTGTTTGAGCAGGGTCTCAAGTTCATATCACTCCCTCCAGGCTGCACCTGTTTTTTTTACTTCAACTGACACCGCCGGAGGGGAACGAAGAGAGAGAGAGAGAGAGAGAGAGAGAGAGAGAGAGAGAGAGAGAGAGAGAGAGAGAGAGAGAGAGAGAGAGAGAGAGAGAGAGAGAGAGAGAGAGAGAGAGAGAGAGAGAGAGAGAAGCGTTTTTGGCGTCAGTTCTTATTGAACATTAGGCAGAATTGTTGGAATGTGAAAAATATGACATATGATATCAATGTATACAATTATGCAACAAAAAGTGATTTATTGGTGGAATTAGTATCCCCATGGCATGACCAACAACAACGAGACGAGACCGTGGTCTTGATTAGCATAACAAACATGTTTATTCCGCCAGCATGTCTTTGAGGTACACTACATTATTTTGTAAATCGCCAGAAGGCAAATTTCTAAGTAGTGTTTTTTATTTTTTTTATTACTTTGACAACCGAACATAATAGCGCTATTGTTTATGTTATATGACTGGAACTATTCTTCTTTCAAAGAGATATTAATAATGACCTTTTGAAAATGTTCCACATTGTCAGGTATTACCGGTCATTGGGACCGAGTATTGGGACAGTTACCGTAAGGTCGCTGGTTCAAATCCCTGAGACGACAAGGTGAAAAATCTGTTGATGTGCCCTTGAGCAAGGCACTTAACCCTAATTCCTCCTGTAAATCGCTCTGGATAAGATAATCTGCTAAATTACTAAAATGTAATGATTAATGACAAACAACTGTAACACTCTGGCTCCGGGACTTTTGTATTTGAGCCAGGGTGTATTGTGTTTTGTTGGGTTTTGGGTGATTTTCTATGTTTGCATTTCTGTCACGTTTATTTCTAGGTTTGGTCATTGACTCCCAATCGGAGGTAACGAGTGTCAGCTGTCGGCTCGTTATCTCTGATTGGGAGCCATATTTATACTGCATGTTTTCCTGTGGGCATTGTGGGTTATTGTTCCGTGTTTCAGTCGTTGTACTGTGGACTTCACGAGTCGTCTTTTGTTTTGTATTTCGGTGCTTTTTCAATTAAAGTCATGTTCGTTCAACGCGCTGCGCTTTGGTCTCCTTCACTCCTAGACGATCGTGACAGAATAACCCACCATAGAAAGACCAAGCAGCGTGTCCAGGAGCAGGGAGACTGGACATGGGAGGAGGCACCGGGCAAGGAGATAGAGAGGCTGGCGATGGCCCAGGTGGGCACATCGTGGTCCTGGGAGGACATGCTCGGAGGCAAGGGACCTTGGGGAAGGATCAAGGCCCTGGCGAGAGAGGAGCAACGGCGGCAGCAGGGCCATCGTCGGAGGGTCGTGTGTCAACCCCAGAAAATTTTTAGGGGGGGGCACACGGCATGGACGACGGGGCTGACGGAGGAGAAAAGGGGGAGTATCCAGGAGGCCACCAGGCCAGGGGTACACCGCCCTGTACGTCCTGTGCTGATGCCTCACACAGAGTGTGTGAGGGTAGGCATTCAGCCAGGACGGGTGGTGTCCGCTGTTCGCTCCAGGCCTCCTATCCGTCTCCACAGCCCGGTCCGGCCTGTTCCTGCCACCCGCACCAGGTCTACGGTGTGCGTCGCCAGCCCGGTCCGGCCTGTTCCTGCCACCCGCACCAAGTCTACGGTGCGCGTCGCCAGCCCGGTCCGGCCTGTTCCTGCCACCCGCACCAAGACTACGGTGGGCGTCGCCAGCCCGACCCGGCCTGTTCCTGCCACCCGCACCAAGACTACGGTGCGCGTCGCCAGCCCGACCCGGCCTGTTCCTGCCACCCGCACCAAGACTACGGTGCGCGTCGCCAGCCCGGTCCGGCCTGTTCCGGCCACCCGCACTAAGTCTACGGTGCGCCTCAGACGGCCAGAGTCTGCCGTCTGCCCAACGGGGCCTGAACTGCCCGTCTGCCTAAAGCCTGCAAAGCCGCCCGTCTGCCATGAGCCATCAGAGCCGTCCGCCAGACCAGAGCCGCTAGAGCCTTTCGCCAGACAGGATCAGCCAGAGCCTTCTGCCAGACAGGATCAGCCAGAGCCTTCTGCCAGACAGGATCAGCCAGAGCCTTCTGCCAGACAGGATCAGCCAGAGCCTTCCGCCAGACAGGATCAGCCAGAGCCTTCCGCCAGCCATGAGCAGCCAGATCCGTCGGCCAGCCATGAGCAGCCAGATCCGTCGGCCAGCCATGAGCAGCCAGATCCGTCAGCCAGCCATGAGCAGCCAGATCCTTCAGCCTGCCATGAGCCGTCCAGCCAGGATCCGCCAGAGCCAGCCAGCCAGGATCCGCCCCTTAGCCAGGTGCTGTCCCTTAGCCCGGTGCTGCCCCTAAATCCAGGTGGAGTAAGTTGGAGGGTGGTCATGTGGAGGAGGCTAGGGAAGCGGGTGGTGACTAAGGTGGGGTGGGGACCACGACCAGGGCCAGAACCGCCACCGTGGACAGACGCCCACCCAGACCCTCCCCGAGACTGTATGCTGGTGCGCCCGGAGTGCGCACCTTTAGGGGGGGGTACTGTAACACTCTGGCTCCGGGACTTTTGTATTTGAGCCAGGGTGTATTGTGTTTTGTTGGGTTTTGGGTGATTTTCTATGTTTGCATTTCTGTCACGTTTATTTCTAGGTTTGGTCATTGACTCCCAATCGGAGGTAACGAGTGTCAGCTGTCGGCTCGTTATCTCTGATTGGGAGCCATATTTATACTGCATGTTTTCCTGTGGGCATTGTGGGTTATTGTTCCGTGTTTCAGTCGTTGTACTGTGGACTTCACGAGTCGTCTTTTGTTTTGTATTTCGGTGCTTTTTCAATTAAAGTCATGTTCGTTCAACGCGCTGCGCTTTGGTCTCCTTCACTCCTAGACGATCGTGACAACAACATGGTTTAATGACGTTACAAGATCTGCCAAAAGAATGCTGTTTGGATAGCTAGCATGTTTTTCGAATGTTCACACCCCTCAAAAATAGGAGAGTAAAAGCAAAAACGGATTTTGAGACATTTTTGCACATTTATTAAAAATAAAAAACAGAAATACTTTATTTACATAAGTACTCAGACCCTTTGCTATGAGACTCAAAATTGAGCTCAGGTGTATCCTGTTTCCATTAATCATCCTTCAGATGTTTCTACAACTTGATTGGAGTCCACCTGTGGTAAATTCAATTGATTGGACATGATTTGGAAAGGCACACACCTGTCTATATAAGGTCCCACAATTGACAGTGCATGTCAGAGCCAAAACCAAGCCATGAGGTCAAAGGAATTGTCCGTAGAGCTCCGAGACAGGATTGTGTCGAGGCACAGATCTGGGGAAGGGTACCAAAACATTTCTGCAGCATTGAAAGTCCCCAAGGACACAGTGGCCTCCATCATTCTTAAATGGAAGAAGTTTGGAACCACCAAGACTATTCCTAGAGCTGACCAACCGGCCAAACTGAGCAATCGGGGGAGATGGCCTTGGTCAGGGAGGTGACCAAGAACCCGATGGTCACTCTGACAGAGCTCCAGAGTTCCTCTGTGGAGATGGGAGAACCTTCCATAAGAACAACCAACTCCAGTTGGAGTTGACAGCAGAAGACTGTTATTCGATAACTTGGGAGAGTATTCATAAATATATATAGGCCTATTTTAACAATGAAAAGTTTTTATGATTGTGCCACATAAAAAAGATGCACCGGTAGCCTACACACGTATAGCTTGTTGTTATTGTCGGTCAGTCATAGCTGCACTACAGTCAGAGGCTCCATGTGTAGCAAGTGAAGTGGGAGATTTCTAATCAATGCAAAATATAATTACAATTACGGAATTAAGTTGGCAAAATGAGAAGGAGTAGGCTACAATGATCAACCAACAGGTAGGCCGTTGTTTCATATGAATGGAATTGTTGTAGACAATTACGGGGTGCACAGCAAAATAGCCTCAATTAGCCTTGCTACTTTAGTTAGCTAGCTGGCTAACTTAGTTTGCTTATTTTAGTTAGCTGGCTGGCTAACTTAGCTTGGCTACTTTAGTTAGCTAGCTGGCTAACTTAGCTTGGCTACTTTAGTTAGCTAGCTGGCTAACTTAGCTGGCTACTGTAGCTAGCTAGCTGGCTAACTTAGCTGGCTACTGTAGCTAGCTAGCTTCTTTACAACGATTTGATGCAGTCAAGACGGGCACTACCAAATGGTATGATAGATAACCTATGGCAGCAACAACCTATGGTTGTCTAACTAGCGCGAGTTGGTTCGGCTACTTTCTCTCTCTCTTTCTCCCTCCTGCCTAACACAGACTGTCACACACACCGGCCCCTGCTCCTCCGAAACAAGCACAGCGCAACAGCTCTCTTGTAGTAAACAACAACAACAAAAAACATGAATTTCGACTATCCGGATATCCCCCAAAATATAATGATATTATTTGAATAGTGAAATAATTTCAAATGCCCACCCCTACACTATTCACCAGCCTGCAATCCACTCATGCAAATGACACGCCACTGGTGGACAACTCCAGCCTGTTAGTGAATTGCACTAACCAGACCCTGCAGTCAGTCACCTGGATAAATGAGGGCCACCACGCACTCTACAATCACTGTGTCAATTTCCTACTCACTCTCCCTCTGTCGCTTTTCTATCGGCACCGCTGGGGTCTGCTAGTTCCCTCTGAGTGACGGAGCTATCAGAGACAAGGCTATCACAGCCCGTTCATGTAAAACAATTCAAAGGGATTGTCAGTCCCTGCGCTGTGTACGCTTTGAGATTTAAATGGCTGTCAATCTCATGAGCTAGCATGGACAACCAGTTTCTGGCTTGAAAGACAGAGCGGTATAGTGTCTGCAAGGAATGCTTGAGTGGTTGAAGGTCCCTCAAAAGAGATGAGGTGTGGGGGCATGAGTGGTGATGGCCTGGCTCCAAAAGAATGTGTTTGACCTCTTTCTGACCACAGAGCTTTTAAGTATTTGCAATTCAAGAAAAACCTGCTGTTGTAGCGCCAATTCTCATGCAATTCTTAGCCTATATCCGAGAACAGCTAGTGTTGAACAACGAGTGGAGACCCTTTGGATCATGCCTTGGTTTGGCTTCTGTTAGCTTGTTAGCTTGTAGCTTCAGTGCAACTTATGTATGATCTCAAAGAGGGGGAAGGGGCTGAATGGCTGTGAACAACTTCCTTTTGACAACTACCCGACCGGAAAGGATACCGGGGGGGCACTCGCCATGACAACCAGGCACCAGCAGCTGTTCCAGAGCCCATAAGCCCCTTATGAAGAGGGCCTCAAAGGACGGGTAGTGTGGTGTCAGGGCCACCCTTGTTAGTCCCATGGTAGGGTGGGTATTGCTTTCCCAGTTGTCCCACTTCCATAATGTAATGAGTTTCACACATTGACTTTAACATTGACACTTGAGTCTAATCAAAAAGATGCCATGTCAGCCTGAGACCATATGACATTATAAATACAATGAGAGAGACTAGACCATGGCTCCATGGCACAACCCATTGAAAAAAATGAATGTTTCTGATATTTCACATAGCAGACCCAAGCTTTAATTTCACTTAAAAGGCTGCTGTTGTTTGTCTTTTTCTGGGCTAGTCTAGTCGCAACAAGAAGTTGTGGTGGTAACAAAAGTTATGTTTGAACTCGACGACTGCACAGTGTCTAAGCAAACCGTGGGTTCACGGAATCAACTAACCCTTGTATGACCCATGTCACACAGCCTACTCCGCAACCAAGATAAAGTGAAAACATGTAATTTGGTTGTAAGCAGCGGAGAAGCATAGTGTCATCTGTCATTGTGCTTTATGTTAAAGCACAGTGTGTACTTTGTCAATATGAAATAGCAGATTAGGTGCAATCGACGCCATACCTCCCATGGGTTCGTAGACTAAACAAAGCAGTCGTTGTCCTTCCATCACCACTCTGTGGCTTCCTAGGCCCCATCTCCAGACGTTAACCTCAACAAAATGATCTTGAACTAACCGTGACCCCGGACCATCCCAGCCAGTCAGCTTAGGTTACAATAAAAATAGAGCCGTGAAAGTGAAGCTATCATAACAAAGAATAAAACAACTCCATGCTGCACCATAAACACTCCATCTACCAACCAACAGTTTACTCGTCATCTCGTGCTCTCTGGTTGACCCATATTTTCTTACTGTTCTAATACTTTTGTTGAGGTAAACCTGAAGGTGACTAAAAAACAACAAATAGTATCAC
The DNA here is from genome assembly GCF_964263955.1 of Coregonus lavaretus. NCBI lineage: Eukaryota > Metazoa > Chordata > Actinopteri > Salmoniformes > Salmonidae > Coregonus > Coregonus lavaretus. The sequence continues at coordinate 79,546,007 of NC_139988.1, read as the reverse complement.
TGTAGAGAAGGCTGTTTCCTGGACTGCTGACTGTGGGAAGAGGAAGACAAACCAACCACTTCCCTCCACTCAATGGTGGAGCTGACAAAAGAAAAACACAACACTAGTAACCAGCAACCACTGCCTCGCCTCACTGCAACCAAACATTATAACATGGCACATTGATCCTACACTACAACCTAACATTATAGCGTTGCACTGTTGATCTGACAATGCAACCTAACATTATAGCATTGCACTGTTGATCCGACACTGCAACTTAACATTATAGCATTGCACTGTTGATCCTACACTGCAACCTAACATTATAGCATTCCACTGTTGATCCTACACTGCTATCAGAACCTTCAGTATTGTAACCACTTGCTCTGCCTGTACAGATCAACTAAACTTTATATGGCAATAATACTTCCAGTACACTGCAACCAAACCTTACATTAAAAGTAGGGGTGTAACGATCCATCTACTACATCGATGTATCGATTTATATTCCTATGATCCAACTACATCGATCTGTGCTCGGCGAGTTGGCCTTTTGGACAACATATATCAATCTAACATCGTTTTAAAATGTAATACATCGATTGTATCGATACTAGGAAATAACCCATTGGATTTAAGCACGTCAGACTTTATATGGATGTTTTTTCTTAGCACTTTTAATGATAAAGGCTTTAAACATTACTCGATTCAGTCTGCCTATCTGTGACGTCATCGCCCCGCGCCAGCAGCAGCGCAAAGGCGCAAAGACAACAAAACATAGCATGGCGGACGAAAGAGGAGAAGCCGACGAGCGAGAAATTATCAAGCCACCATTGCGGTCCTTACAAGAAACAGGAATCTAGGAAACTTCACCTGCACTGTCCAGTATCCAGGTATTTATTTCAGTCACACTGGTTGAATTTTTGGCTAAAAGGTTACTGAATCGATTTCAAGTCACTGAATCGTTTCGGATCGTATCGTTCTAAATGAACCAATATCGTCCTTGAATCGTATCGACAACCACGAATCGTGATACAAATCGAATCGTTGTTAAAACGAATCGTTACACCCCTAATTAAAAGTGTATTACCAATATATACCAAGCTACTCTCTCTCATATTCCAAACCTCCTCCTAAATAATTATCACCAACCCTATTTCCTGTCTAGACAAAAATAAATAACTTACCAGAAACAATTGGATCCACTTATTGATTTCCAGGTGAAATTGCTTGTTAAAATGTCTGCTGATTGATTTGATGATATAATGTATGCTGATTGATATTGATCATATAATATAATGTATGCTGATTGATATTGATGATATTGATTGCCTATGGAGGATTTACAACTCCACATTGTTGTGTTTAATCTTGTCAAGTGTAAATGCCACGTGATATGTATTTGTCTGGATATGTCCTTATGGCTTTGGTTTAAATGTCACAGTCTCTAAGCATTGTAATGCAGCAGGAAAAAAAATGCATCTGTGTAAGTGTCTTTCCAGTAAGGTATAGGCTTAAATGCCCATCTGAAAAATGAATTTCTCTCAAATGTAGAGTCAAGGTTCAGAATGCATTCGGTCAAAAAATGTCCACTGGGATTACAGTGAGCCAGGTGGTGAATCATACTGTTGGAGATTCAGGTAACCCAAAGACTGGCACAACTCCCACTGTATGCTAAATGTATCCAAACCCAGTTCTATTGAAAAGAGGAAGAACTACCAACATACTGTAGCTTGCTTCCTTCATTGTCCCAACTGAGGGAAGAGGTGTGTGTGTACAGGGAGACAGGGTTTTTTCTGGATAAAAAAGGGTCTCAGGTGGTGGGCGTGGCAGGGGGTGTGGTCGGCCCGGCTTAATATTTTAGAAAATGTTCTCAAGTTTGGACTTAAACGACCCGAAAAAATGCTCAGGCGGCCTGCCCAAGGATTTCAATGGCAGCAAAATCCCTGGGAGAGAAAGAGAGAGTAAGTAATGCTAACCGTGCCAATAGTGACAGATGGGCAGGGAGTGGCAATACACTCTGACTCTTCCACCTGAGAGGCACGAGTGAGGGATCTGTGCCACCACTGCTCCATCCTCCAGCGCCTGTCCTCTCAGTGTCTCTGACAGATCCTCCACTACAGTCAAACACATTCACTTTGAACTGCCCCCTGACTCCCACTCTTCTCCCACTGAAAACACTGTTTCTCACAAACTACAACCGCTAGCTATTCGCTAACACATTCCTGCACCACTGCACATACAACATGCTAACTGTCACACAATGTAAAGAATGCTATTTTTCCATCAAATGAGAAAACTATTCAAGATGAAAGCTAGACAATCAACAAATTGCTCACTGTTCCCTCAGGGGGATCCTAGCACATTTTTTCATATGGTTTGGTGATAACGTGATAACCTCACGTTGGCAGGCTCCTAATTCCTTAAACATTCATGGGCAATCATTCATGGGCAATATTCACATGGAAATATCTGTAGCACGTATGCATGGTGCTAGTGTAGAGCAGACAAGGTGACCAATGACCATGGCCAAAGATAGCTCAAAGATAGCTCCTTGTGCTGTGCATTTGTGTGCTAGGCAGACATGTCAATGAGCTTATGCCCATACAGGCAGCAAAGCTCCCCCTAAACCTATCCCACACCCTCCTCCCCATTTCCAACCGCCAAAACCTGATATCTGCACCTGTGGAGTTATAAACACTGCACTAGAACAGGGGAAAATAAATCCATCCCTCCCTCCCTTCTGCCTTTTATTCTGGGGTACCGTTAAGACACTGTCTACTGTACTAACATATCTCACAGATATTTCAAGTAGTTCTATCTAGCAAAAGGATTAGTGACCTCAGAGACCCATAGAATGACAACTTTTGACAAAGCCACACCATTAAACAGCTCAATAAGGCCTGATGTAAGGTACGAAAGGTCAAGTGTCCTCCTTACGCACTCAATAAGGACAAGGGTTAGCTGAAAATACTTGATTTTCAAAACCCGGAATCGGTGATCCGTGTGTGTTCTGGCTAGCCTGGGACAGGCAACAAGTAGTTAAAGCTTCAGGAGGGGTGGCAACCAGAGGGTACTGCAAAGGGTGGGGTTTGAGGGAGGGTCTGCTGGTCAAAGCAAACCTCTACAGTGAATTTCATGTAGCCAGTTTACCTGTAAAAGGCTTACCATTTTACTCCTTCAGCCAAATGAGGTGTCTAACCTAACGCTTAGCCTATTTTATTTTAATTTTTTTATTTCACCTTTATTTAACCAGGTAAGCCAGTTGAGAACAAGTTCTCATTTACAACTGCGACCTGGCCAAGATAAAGCAAAGCAGTGCGATAAAAACAACAACACAGAGTTACATATGGGGTAAAACAAAACAAAGTCAAAAATACAACAGAAACAGAAATAAATACATATACAGTGTGTGCAAATGTAGCAAGTTATGGAGGTAAGGCAATAAATAGGCTATAGTGCAAAATAATTACAATTAGTATTAACACTGGAATGATAAATGTGCAAGAGATGATGTGCAAATAGAGATAGTGGGGTACAAATGAGCAAAATAAATAACAATATAGGGATGAGGTAGTTGGGCGGGCTAATTTCAGATGGGCTGTGTACAGGTGCAGTGATCGGTAAGGTGCTCTGACAACTGATGCTTAAAGTTAGTGAGGGAGATAAGTGTCTCCAGCTTCAGAGATTTTTGCAATTTGTTCCAGTCATTGGCAGCAGAGAACTGGAAGGAATGGCGGCCAAAGGAGGTGTTGGCTTTGGGGATGACCAGTGAGATATACCTGCTGGAGCGCATACTACGGGTGGGTGTTGCTATGGTGACCAATGAGCTAAGATAAGGCGGGGATTTGCCTAGCAGTGATTTATAGATGGCCTGGAGCCAGTGGGTTTGGCGACGAATATGTAGTGAGGACCAGCCAACAAGAGCGTACAGGTCACAGTGGTGGGTAGTATATGGGGCTTTGGAGACAAAACGGATGGCACTGTGATAGACTACATCCAATTTGCTGAGTAGAGTGTTGGAGGCTATTTTGTAAATGACATCGCCGAAGTCAAGGATCGGTAGGATAGTCAGTTTTACGAGGGCATGTTTGGCAGCATGAGTGAATTTGCTCTTTGACCTATTGCTCTTTACATTGGTCGTCTTAGGTACATTTGTTCAGTAATGTAAGCGGCTGGTGCAGTCTGCAAAGGATTTATACAGGATTTACATTCTATATGATATTCCCTAATCGTCTCTCAGTCCACTGCTCACTGCTACAATAATAATATATCTCCCTGTCTCTACTAGATCATTGAGAGCTGCAAACATTATTTTTTATTTTTTTTAAATTAACTTACATAAGAACAATTACGGTGCTTGTGCAACTCGATAAATACCCTTCCAACTTTTAATAACAAATTTTTTGACAAAGTACCACACATATCAACATGGATACAGTGGCAATCTAGACCATGGCCTAATATCCAGATATAAATGTTATCATCAGTATCTGATTTGGCAAATGTACCAACATAATGCAATTTAGTCAGGACAGTAGAGTACACATGCCCTGTAAACAAATGTTCCACCCTTCCTGCATGCACCCATCTTTTCTTTCATTATTCAATGCCCCCTTTTGGTTTTTGGCACAGTCTGGACATTTTGGGTTTGCACATCTGATGACATTCCACTATATTCGCTGCCAAGAAGTTCACGGACACTCTTGTGTTTCCACCTGACTTGGCAGCCACAGAAAGTGAGTCCACTCCTACCTATTCAGAAGATAATGAAACAATTAGGATGTCTATGCTTCATTTCTGGCGGTAATATCAAGGCTACATGTGTAACAAACTCGTTTGCCTTTTGATCCTGGCTTTGGCTTGCCAAGTTCGTCAGTGATCCAGCTGGCTTCAGATGGATTCTTGGCCAATAAAGTCTGCTTAATATTTACAGTTGTACTCTATGAAGGATTCAAATAATTTCTCTAATAGGAATTTGCTCTATCAGCTGTTCAACAAGTCTTTGCACTGCAATAGTGTCAGAAATGTAATGACCTGTATGAGCGTTGGAAGGGGCTCTCCCTTACTGTTGAGTGACCATTCATAAAAAACACATCTCTTGACCAATGGGTAAAATAGTAATTGTGTAAAGAATCCTCTAAGAAAATCAATGGTCCAAACCTCATGTCTCTATCATAATCCGTTCAAAACTTATTGGAGTTTCTACCCTTATAGGATGGCCAGAATTAGGGCAACTAAATCAATGGAGGCCAGAGAAAGAAAGTGGTCATAAATCAGGAAAATAGCATCACGTCAGCTAGGCTGGATGCTGTGAAAGAATTAAGGCTACCGGACAGGCTTACCATTGAACTTGTTATCTTTCTTCTCAAATCCGGAGGATATAAGACAATATAGAGGTAAAGATAGATATACATTTTGAGACAAGACGTAGTATTTTCATATTTTAATATACGCTGTTCATATTAATGCGAAGTTCCTGTTATTTTTCAAAGATTTCTCACAAAAACAAGTGTATCTCTGTGAAATGTCAACGAGCACTGAGCTCGTGCCATGCTAATTTTGATATTTGCGACCCGTGGAAACAACTTGGAAGACGACGACCACAAAATGTAAAATCCTCAAAAGTTTCGGCGATAAAGCTGCACCACTCTGTCAACAGAGCTCGGTGCTTATTATCGGATGTATAAGGATAAGAAATCTGACTTTTTGGATATAATGTTAATGATTTGTTAGAGAAAGACCCCACTGATCAATTCAGAACATGAAGATTGATATTTGTCTTAGTAAAATTTATTTTATAACATAAGGAAGTGAAATGTCATCACCAAAGCGTATTTTCACCCAATCTGGGCAGAGTGGGTGGACACCATACTATAGGTCACCTGAATGCATTGCGGGTGCATTGACATCAGAAAACACTGTTGGCACTCATATCTGTTACTCCCTCCTGGGGTACTGTTTATATTAGCAAAGGCAATTAACACACTACCCATTTAATACCTGGAATAAGCAGTCAATCACTTGTGAACCAGTAAACCTCTACTGCCTCCCATCTTTAGAGGCTGTGAAAGCTCTTTAAGAGTCAGCTGATCTTGTGGATACCATTTTTATGTCTCTGCTTCCAGTATGAAGGAAGTTAGAGGTTGTTTTGCGAGACAATGCTAACTAGTTTAGCAGCTCCTAAGCCCCCGAACTACAGGCAAAAGGGGTTTTCATAACTATGTACCTTTTAAGTGTTTTTGATTTGAAACATTCAGTCAGTGAGTGTACATTTGAAGGAATTTCAGGGCCGCATTTTCAACCCGTAAGGAAATCCCTGAAAAGTGCAAACATCAATTCAGCAGCAGCATCTAGAGACTTCTCAACCCCTGACCTCTACCCACAGCTCAGGGTCAGGGGTCAGCAGTATGTTGTGAAGCCCTGATAATTCCAACAAACTGTTGTCGCAGTCGTCCAGACCCGTCGCCGATATCAAGTGCACAGCGGTTATGGCTGTTTGGTGTGGCCTTGCATTAGATTGTCATGCTAATCCCTATGCTAAAGCAGCGCAGTGCTGTGGACGTGCCTCTCAGAGAGGGATAAATATGCACCGACACAGGCTGCCCAGATAAGGTTAGCTGTGGGCAGGTAGGGTTCAAAGTGGCCGGGCCTCCTGTGTCCTCCATTTTACACAAAAAGGTTCACGCGGTGGTAAAGGGCTAATAACATTCCACCTCCCGTTCAGGGTCAGCCAAGCCTCTTATTGCTGTGCGTGGGGGAGGTCGACTAGCACCGATACTTCAATCCCCGGGTCGTCTGTCACTTCTTTTGCAAGCTGTTTCTCCCTGGCGCTTCCCGTAGCATTGTGCGGGAGGCTCGCCGTGTGTCTGTGTGTGACGGGGTGGTGTGCCTGCTGGGTGTGTATCTGTGTGTGTGTGTGAGTTAGCAGAGCAGTGAAAGGAGAGAACAGCACTCAGAAGCTAAGTCAACATCATTATCTCCCTCATTTGTTTAGGCAAAGATAGTAGTTAGCAGGGTTAGCAGAGAAAGGGGAGAGGGTGAAATGCCCCTCAGTGTGGAAACCCTGTCATTCAAGTATACAATAATTTCCATTCATACATGGATGGTTGCGAACACTGATAATACCATGCTTAACAATTTTTCAGGCTGACACAGATGGCCAGCAATGGATGAATGTCTGTATGGCCTAACATTAGATAGTATAACAATATAAACACAGTAGAGAACAGAACTGTAGTCCTTAATTAAATATCTAACCGGACCAAACTATAACAACAAAACCTTGGCTGACTGGAACCTGAACCACACAGATAATGCAGCCTGTGTCTGAAGCAGCTTGACTGTGGTCATTATTATAAACACCTTAAACACCTCTTCAGTGTGGGATGACAACTAGGAGCTAGTCATGCTGTGGGAAGGCTGATGGATAAGTCATGGTTTTAAATGTTGGTAGCCTATACTATATCCTCCTTTCCACTCCTTCCAGCCAAAACTAAATCAAAAACAAATGGGCCTCTCTCTGGACACTAACTTACAGTAACAGTATACCTGGATATTTCTGGCAAAGCAATTTCGCTCTAATATACAGGTATTAGTTTCCCTCATATAAGACTTTCCCAGAGGAACCAAAGTCAGTGAGTCAGTTAGCGAGGCCTCACCAGAGCAGCCAAGCCAAAGCCAACTCCCAGAGAGAGTTTGCCAAACCTCACTCTTGAATCACAGCCTTCTGTTTGCATTTTATGGAAATCGGTGGAGCTATATTAATCTATGGGTGTAAATCACGAAAAGCATGCGGTGCAGGGTAAACAAGCGCCATGGGGGGTATGCAAATGACAACTCACTCCGACACAGATAAGTTTCTGGCTTGGAACATTAAATACAATCAGGTCCATAATTATTGACACCCTTGCTAAAGATGAGCAAAAAAGACTGTATAAAATAAATAATACAAATACTGAGCTATATTTATATTGTATGCTAGAAACATTTTGGAAAATGATATTATTTTATACTAATACAATTGCTCAAGTAATACAAAAACTCTCAAAAACATAGGGATCAAAATTATTGGCACCCCTGTTTTCAATACTCTAGGACCCTCCCCTTGCGAGGGTAACGTCACTGAGCCTTTATCAAAACATTTTTATGAGATTGGAGAACATATTGGGAGGGATCTTGGACCATTCCTCCACACAGCATTTGTAGGTAATTTTGAGGTACTTTTCTGCATATGCTTCCGATTTTCGACACAAACCCACCACTGGTGTGCATGGCCAAAGAGTTATATTTTCATGTCATCTGACCATAGCATCGCCTGGAATTTGATAAACAGCATTGGCACTTGAATTGGAACTGGTGCTATGGTCAGATGACATGAAAAGAGGCTATAAATTTGACTTGTCTGATCTATTCCATTCGGTTCTAGTCCATTTGTTTTCTAACAATAATACATCAATTATTTGGCGCAGGGTATTTATGTTATTTCATTACCCTTCTTGAACTAAAACCAATATCTTTGTGTTTTAAATTCACTCTAATCTATGAGTGGCTAGTTGCTGTGCATAGTTTATAGAGCTAAGCTGTAGCGAACACACACATACACACAGTATCCGAACCAATGTGGAGATTAATCAGCTGGGGCCTGTCAAAAATGGGGCCCGTCCTTCGCAGTGAGGCCAAGCCAAATAACTCTCCCCTCTCCCTGCACTCTCTCTGCACTCTCCAATGCCCAGAGAGAGAGAAGCGTAGAGAAAGAATGAAGGAAAAAGAGAGAGAGAGAGAGAGAGAGAGAGAGAGAGAGAGAGAGAGAGAGAGAGAGAGAGAGAGAGAGAGAGAGAGAGAGAGAGAGAGAGAGAGAGAGAGAGAGAGAGAGAGAGAGAGAGAGAGAGAGAGAGAGAGAGAGAGAGAGAGAAATTAGTTTTTTTGGGCTGGGTTCTGTATAAGCACTTTGTGACATCTGCTGATGTAAAAAGGGCTTTATAAATATATTTGATTTTAGAGTCCCCTTCTTGGAGGTGTAGAGACATTTTTGCATTTTTAAGCCGAATTCCTGCAATCTACAAATTTCTCCATGGAGCTGAGAGACATTGTTGCAGTTCTAAAGCAAATTCTACACATTTTGCCATGCAGCTGAGAGAAAGTATTGCTGTTTTAAAGCTAATTTCCTGCAATCCTATGCATTTGGCCATGGCTAAAGCAGTGGTCTTTTGCTCAAACATAATAAAGAAGAAAATGTATATTGTTAAATGCTTTTATTTTATTTTATTTTTTTGACTTTCTAGCCTTTATTTTGGTGATTGTTAGTTCTCAACAATCATTTGGTAAAATACCAAGTCCATATTATGTCAAGAACAGCTCAAATAAGCAAAGAGAAATGACAGTCCATCATTACTTTAAGACATGAAGGTCAGTCAATACGGAACATTTCAAGAACTTTTAAAGTTTCTTCAAGTGCAGTCGCAAAAACCATCAAGCACTATAATGAAACTAGCTCTCATGAGGACCGACACAAGAATGGAAGACCCAGAGTTACCTCTGCTGCAGAGGATAAGTTCATTAGAGTTACCAGCCTCAGAAATTGCAGCCCAATAACTGCTTCACAGAGTTCAAGTAACAGACACATCTCAACATCAACTGTGTGAATCAGGCGTTCATGGTCGAATTGCTGAAAAGAAACCACTACTAAAGGACACCAATAAGAAGAAGAGACTTGCTTGGGCCAAGAAACACGAGCAATGGACAATAGACCGGTGGAAATTTGTCCTTTGGTCTGGAGATTTTTGGTTCCAACCGCCGTGGCTTTGTGATACGCGGTGTGGGTGAACGGATGATCTCTGCGTGTGTATTTCCCACCGTAAAGCATGGAGGAGGAGGTGTTATGGTGTGGGGGTGCTTTGCTGGTGACACTGTCTGTGATTTGTTTAGAATTCAAGGCACACTTAACAAGCATGGCTACCACAGCATTCTGCAGCGATACGCCATCCCATCTGGTTTGGGCTTAGAGGGACTGTTATTTGTTTTTCAACAGGACAATGATCCAACACACCTCCAGGCTGTGTAAGGGCTATTTTACCAAGAAGGAGAGTGATGGAGTGCTGCATCAGATTACCTGGCCTCCACAATCCCCCGACCGCAAACAAATTGAGATGGTTTGGGATGAGTTGGACCGCAGAGTGAAGGAAAAGCAGCCACCAAGTGCTCAGCATATGTGGGAACTCCTTCAAGACTATTGGAAAAACAATCCAGGTGAAGCTGGTTCAGAGAATGACAAGAGTGTGCAAAGCTGTCATCAAGGCAAAGGGTGGCTATTTGATGAATCTCAAATATAAAATATATTTTGATTTGTTTAACACATTTTTGGTTACTACATGATTCCATATGTGTTATTTCATAGTTTTGATGTCTTCACTATTATTCTACAATTTAGAAAATAGTAAAAATAAAGTGTTCGAAAACTTTTGACCCGTAGTGTTACAGACAGATTATTTCACTTATATTTCACTGTATCACAATTCCAGTGGGTCAGAAGTTTACATACACCAAGTTGATGGTGCCTTTAAACAGCTTGGAAAATTCCAGAAAATGATTTAATGGCTTTAGAAGCTTCTGATAGGCTAATTGACATCATTTGAGTCAATTGGAGGTGTACCTGTGGATGTATTTCAAGGTCTACCTTCAAACTCAGTGCCTCTTTTCTTGATATCATGGGAAAATCAAAAGAAATCAGCCAAGACCTCAGAAAGAAAATTGTAGACCTCCACAAATCTGGTTCATCCTTGGGAGCAATTTCCAAACGCCTGAAGGTACCATGTTCATCTGTACAAACAATAGTATGCAAGTATAAACACCATGGGACCACACAGCCGTCATACCGCTCAGGAAGGAGACGCGTTCTGTCTCCTAGAGATGAACGTACTTTGGTGCGAAAAGTGCAAATCAATCCCAGAACAACAGCAAAGGACCTTGTGAAGATGCTGGAGGAAACAGGTACAAAAGTATCTATAACCACAGTAAAACAAGTCCTATATCAACATAACTTGAAAAGCCGCTCAGCAAGGAAGAAGCCACTGCTCCAAAACCGCCATAAAAAAAGCCAGACTACGGTTTACAACTGCACATGGGGACAAAGATCGTACTTTTTGGAGAAATGTCCTCTGGTCTGATGAAACAAAAATAGAACTGTTTGGCCATAATGACCATCGTTATGTTTGGAGGAAAAACGGGGATGCTTGCAAGCCAAAGAACACCATCCCAACCGTGAAGCACGGGGGTGGCAGCATCATGCTGTGGGGGTGCTTTGCTGCAGGAGGGACTGGTGCACTTCACAAAATAGATGGCATCATGAGGAAGTAAAATTATGTGGATATATTGAAGCAACATCTCAAGACATCAGTCAGGAAGTTAAAACTTGGTCGCAAATGGTTCTTCCAAATGGACAATGACCCCAAGCATACTTCCAACATTGTGGCAAAATAGCTTAAGGACAACAAAGTCAAGGTATTGGAGTGGCCATCACAAAGCCCTGACCTCAATCCTATAGAAAATGTGTGGGCAGAACTGAAAAAGCGTTGTGCGAGCAAGGAGGCCTACAAACCTGACTCAGTTACACCAGATCTGTCAGGAGGAATGGGCCATAATTCACCCAACTTATTGTGGGAAGCTTGTGGAAGGCTACCCGAAACGTTTGACCCAAGTTAAACAATTTAAAGGCAATGCTACCAAATACTAATTGAGTGTATGTAAACTTCTGACCCACTGGGAATGTGATGAAAGAAATAAAAGCTGAAATAAATCATTCTCTCTACTATTGTTCTGACATTTCACATTCTTAAAATAAAGTGGTGATCCTAACTGACCTAAGACAGGGAATTTTTACTAGGATTAAATGTCAGGAATTGTGAAAAACTGAGTTTAAATGTATTTGGCTAAGGTGTATGTAAACTTCCGACTTCAACTGTATACAGTCGTGGTCAAAAGTTTTAAGAATGACACAAGTATTGGTCTTCACAAAGTTTGCTGCTTCAGTGTTTTTAGATATGTTTGTCAGATGTTATATGGTATACTGAAGTATAATTACAAGCTTTCTATAAGTGTCAAAGGCTTTTATTGACAATTACATTAAATTTATGCAGAGAGTCAATATTTGCAGTGTTGACCCTTCTTTTTCAAGACCTCTGCAATCCGCCCTGGCATGCTGTCAATTAACTTCTGGGCCACATCCTGACTGATGGCAGCCCATTCTTGCATAATCAATGCTTGGAGTTTGTCAGAATTTGTGGGTTTTTGTTTGTCCACCTGCCTCTTGAGGATTGACCACAAATTCTCAATGGGATTAAGGACTGGGGAGTTTCCTGGCCATGGACCCAAAATTTCGATATTTTGTTCCCCAAGCCACTTAGTTGTCACTTTTGCCTTATGATTTTTTTATGATTATGATTTATGATTCAGACGGTGAATGGGAAAGACAAAAGGTTTAAGTGCCTTTGAACAGGTATGGTAGTAGGTGCCAGGCGCACCAGTTTGACTGTGTCAGGAACTGCAACGATGCTGGGTTTTTTAAGCGCAACAGTTTCCCGTGTGTATCAAGAATGGTCCACCAACCAAAGGACATCCAGCCAACTTGACACACTGTGGGAAGCATTGGAGTCAACATGGGCCAGCATCCCTGTGGAACGCTTTCGACATCTTGTAAAGTCCATGCCCCGATGAATTGAGGCTGTTCTGAGGGCAAATAGGGGTGCATCTCAAAATTAGGAAGATGTTCCTAATGTTTTGTACACTCAGTGTATAGCTCCATTATCTTTTCTACATACTTTATATCTGGTTTTAGTCGTTTAAGTTTACACTGAAAGCGTTTTTCCATCCCCAAAATGTATTTCAGGATGGACTTAGGCGCAGTGTGGATTTAGGCGACCCCCCAAAAAACTCTTAGGCGGCCCGCCCAAGGATTTCAATGGCAAAAAAATCCCTGAAAGAAAAATTTAGAAAAAAGACAGAAAGACAGAAAGCCTGGTAAGGTCGGATAGCATCCTGACACCCTTTTCAGAAAAAGGAATGCCTGACCTAATTCTCTACCTTTCCCATTCCCTCTCAGTTGTTACAGAGGAAAGAGAGTATCTGGCTGTTATAGGCGGCCATTGCAGAGAGGGACGAGTAAATCTTGTGATTTCTTTACTAATGTGTTTATTGTCCCTTACAAGAAATACAAACAGCTGATGACAAGTCTGTTGTGTTGACATCCTCAGAATAGCCCATGCCTGAACTGTGAGCATGCGCGCGTGTGCACACCATCAAATCAGGTTCAATAATAAATTATTTCCTTGGAACATTCACACACACACACACACACACACACACACACACACAAACACACCGGATCTCTCTGGGGCCACCCGGCCAGCCTTAGCCTCATAGAGTACTCCAGATGTGGAACGCAGGAACACACAGGGGACAGTTGGACACGTCCCAACCTGGACAAGGGTCAGGGACTCAACCGAGGCGAGGTGGAAACGGAATATCTGTTTGGAAGGTGTCCCGCAAAGGCCGCGAGCCAACTCTACTATACTGATTTGCTCCTCAGTCATTGAGTTCAAGTCAATCTACAGGCTCTTAGGGCGAGAACAGCTGTCACGGTTCAGACAGACGACCAGAGGACCACAATTGCGTCACACCAGAAAGTTTATTAAAACTTAAGGGAAAAGGGAAGTAGGGAGTGAATGAAGGCTCCAGGGGTAACAGGGATCCCGTCCAATGTGCTGGGTCTGTGCCCCCCCCAGTGGCAGCGATGCGTCCTATGAAGCCGGTGGTGGGTGGTCCAGAAGTCCTGGGGGGGGGAGACACAGACACAACAGGGCGGAATGAAACAAGGCAGCAGTACAGTTCAAGGGAAATCCAAAATACGTAGTAGCAAGGCAGAAGGCTGGTCAGAGTTACCGGGATTGAAGAGTAGTCAGGAGTCGTTATGGCAGAAGCAGGTCTGGATCTCCTGGGGCAGAAGAGTATCCAAAAAACAGGCAGGTCCGGGGTCACAAAACCAGGGTGAGCCAGAAGCGCGAGCAAACAGGTTCCGGGTGTGAGCTTTGCAGACGATCTGACACCGGAGAGCTGAAAGACAGGGCCTTAAATACTGGGAGAGGTAGTGGGTAATGCAGCGCAGCTGGCAGAGTAATTAGAGCAGAGCAGAGCAGGGACAGGTGGAGCTAGTTAGGCTGAGTAGAGAGAGTGGTGAGCAGAGTGGAAGAAAATTAAGGTGGTAACCCGGTGGAGTGAGAGGCTCATGACAGAACCCCCCCCCCAAGGGACGGCCCCAGAAGTCCCAAGAGCAACACCACGCCGGGCGGGAGGAGGGGAGCCGGAGGAGGGCTAGAACTCCTCCGAACGGTCCGAGTGAACGTCCTCATCCTCGGAGGAAGCCGGAGGGCCGTGGTCGGGAGATGGGACAGGTCCCGAGACAGGATCAGGCACAGGACAGGGAGCCGAGCGGGCAGGACGGTTAGGGACCCCTCTGGGGCGGCCCCTACGGATTGCAGGTTGATCAGGATGCCGTTGGTGGAAAGCGGTGATGAGAGTCCTATCCACAATCCGACTAGCTGGCACCCAGGTCCTTTCCTCAGGTCCATAGCCCTCCCAGTCAATGAGGTACTGGAGACCCCTACCCCTCCGTCTGGACCGAAGCAGGCGGCGGACGGTGTAAACCAGACCACCATCGACGAGCCGTGGAGGAGGAGGACAAGGCGCAGCAGGGACCAGCGGACTCTCATGGATGGGCTTAATCTTAGACACATGGAAAGTGGGGTGCACCCTCAGGGAATTAGGCAGTTGGAGCCGGACAGCAGTTGGGCTAATCACTCTTATGATAGGGAATGGGCCAATGAACCGAGGTGCCAGCTTCTGCGACTCCACCCTGAGTGGCAGGTTCTTCGATGACAACCACACCCTTTGACCAACATGGTAGGTGGGAGCAGGAATTCTCCGACGGTTGGCCCCGGTAGTGTAGCTGGCAACGGATCTGAGGAGTGTGGCTCGGGCTTGTGACCAGGTGCGGCGACATCGACGGGCAAAAGCAAGTGCAGATGGGCAAGTAACCTCCTCTTCCTGGCTGGCAAATAGAGGAGGCTGGTATCCATAAACACATTGGAAAGGGGACATACCGATGGCAGAGCAGGTCAGAGAATTGTGTGCGTACTCCACCCATGTCAATTGCTGCGACCAGGAGTGGGGGTTGCGTGAAGTCATGCATCGCAGTGCCTTCTCGAGCTCCTGATTAGCCCGCTCTGACTGCCCATTGGATTGGGGATGGAATCCGGAAGTCAGACTGACTGTGGCTCCCAGCAGGTGACAGAACTCCTTCCAAAAAGCGGAGGAGAATTGTGGACCACGGTCAGAAACTACATCCTTTGGCAGTCCGTGGATCCGGAAGACGTGTTCCAGGACCACCTGGGCGGTCTCCTTGGCGGTTGGGAGCTTGGGGAGGGGAATGAAGTGTGCCATCTTGCTGAAACGGTCAACTATGGTGAGAATGACGGTCATGCCACTTGAAGGGGGCAGCCCCGTGACAAAGTCAAGGGCGATGTGAGACCAGGGACGTCTGGGCACAGGCAGGGGCTGCAGCAATCCGGCTGGGGGCTGGCAGGACGACTTGTGTTGGTTGCAGATGGGGCAGGCTTGGACGAATTCCCGTACATCCTTTCTCAGAGAGGGCCACCAGAACCTCTGGGCGAGCAGGTTGTAAGTGCGGGTGGAGCCAGGGTGACAAGCTAGGCGGGAGTCATGTCCCCACTGAACGACCTGGGACCTCAGGTCTTCGGGGACAAAAAGGCGGTCAGCTGGGCAAGTGCTGGGACCTGGCTGGTTACGGAGAGCCTCCAGCACCTGTTCCTCAACAGCCCAGGTCAGAGCTGCAACGATGCAGGGACTTGGCAGAATCGACACAGGGTCCTTGGAGGGGGTGTCATCCTTCTGGAATTGACGGGAGAGGGCGTCTGGCTTGGTGTTGCGTGATCCAGGCCGGTATGACAGAGTGAAATTAAACCTGGTGAAGAACAGGGCCCAGCGGGACTGCCTGGAGTTCAACCGTTTGGCCGTGCGGATGTACTCCAAGTTCTTATGATCGGTCCAAACGAGAAATGGAATGGTGGACCCCTCCAGCCAGTGACGCCACTCCTCCAAGGCAAGCTTCACAGCCAGCAGCTCACGGTTCCCTATGTCGTAATTGCACTCAGAGGGGGACAACCGACGTGAGAAAAAGGCACAGGGATGGAGCTTCCTATCCTCCGCAGCCCACTGAGAAATCACAGCACCAACTCCCACATCCGAGGCGTCCACCTCCACAATGAATTGCCGGTCCACATCAGGCATCTGGAGGATGGGAGCGGAGGTGAACCTCACCTTGAGGGTACTGAAGGCTTTGTCGGCTGCTGGGGTCCAGGTGAAGGGTTGCTTGGTGCTGGTTAGAGCAGTGAGAGGGGCAGCAACGGTACTGTAGTTCCGGATAAACTTTCTGTAGAAGTTAGCAAACCCCAGAAACTGTTGCAGCTTCTTTCTGTTCTCCGGAACTGGCCATGAAGTGACTGCTGATACTTTGGCAGGATCCATTTGGATACTTCCCTCTGCCACTATGTACCCCAGGAAGGCCACTGTCTTGACGTGAAACTCACATTTCTCTGCCTTGGCGTAGAGGGAATTCTCCAGAAGACGATGAAGGACTTGCTGGACATGGCGGGTGTGTTCAGACAGGTTTCTGGAGTAGATTAAGATGTCATCCAGGTAAACGAAGACAAACTTGTTTAACATGTCCCGCAGTACATCATTCACTAGAGCCTGGAACACAGCAGGAGCATTGGTGAGGCCAAAAGGCATAACCAGATACTCGTAGTGGCCTGTTGGTGTATTGAATGCGGTTTTCCATTCATCTCCCTCCCGGATCCGCACTAGGTGGTAAGCGTTTCTGAGATCCAACTTGGTAAAAACAGTGGCTCCCTGGAGCAACTCAAAAGCAGAGGTGAGCAGAGGCAGAGGGTAACGGTTTTTCACTGTGATGTCGTTGAGTCCCCTGTAGTCGATGCAGGGGCGAAGAGATCCGTCCTTCTTCCCCACAAAGAAGAAGCCAGCACCAGCAGGAGATGAAGATGAACGGATTAATCCTGCGGACAGAGAGCCATTGATGTAGTCCTCCATGGACTTTCTTTCAGGAGCAGACAACGAATAAAGACGACCCTTTGGAGGGGCTGTTCCAGGGAGGAGGTCGATGGCACAGTCGTACGGTCGGTGAGGGGGCAGAGATGTGGCTCTTGCTTTGTTAAACACCTCTCTGAGACCATGGTAGCATTCTGGGACATTGGAGAGGTCAGGAGCGGAGTTAGTAGGTACTGGCCGAGGGGGTAGTGCGGCAGCAAGCAGGCAGGTTCGGTGGCAGTCCTCTCCCCACTCCCTGATCACCCCGGTCACCCAGTCGAGCTGAGGGTTGTGCCGGCGGAGCCATGGGTAACCCAGGATGAGGGGTTGGCCTGGAGAGGGGAGCAGGTGAAACTGGATAGTTTCTTGATGGTTTCCGGACAGACCCATCGAGACCGGGGCCGTGACATGAGTGACCGATCCGAGTAAGTGTCCGTCCAGTGCCCGGGCAGGAATAGGAGGTGTCAAACGGAGGTTCTCCAGTCCCAGTTGGCGTGCCAGCTTGATGTCCATTATGTTGGCTTCGGCGCCAGAATCCACCAGAGCAGCCAGGGTGTGAGTTGAGTCAGAGAGGCGGAGGTGAACTTGCAGCAGGGGTTTGCGGTCGGAGGACTGGATGGTCATTGAACTCAACCGGACTCCCCCTATGCCCGGTGAGCTTCGGCCCTTTAAAGGGCAGGTTACCACACGATGTCCATCACCTCCACAATAGAGGCAGAGGTTTGAGGTGAAGCGGCGCTGGCGCTCTGCAGGAGTGAGAGAGGCTCGCCCAATCTCCATAGGCTCAGACTGATCAAGCTGACCTGGGTGAGTGGCAGTAGATGACAGGAGCCCAGTCGGATCTCTCTGAATGCCGGTATTAGGTGGACCTTGGCGCCCCCTCTCACGACGACGGGTCTGTATCCTTCTGTCGATCCTGACAGTCAGTGCGATGGCTTCATCAAGAGTGGAAGGCAGTTCATGGGAGACCAACTCGTCCTTGATATAGTCAGCCAAACTATGGAAGAACGCGTCCACCAACGATGGTGTGTTCCAAGAACTTCGTCTAGCCAGGGTTCGGAAGTCGATGGAATGGTCTGCGACTGTACGTCTGCCTTGTCGAATACTGAACAGTTCACGAGACGCCTCTGCGGTTGGTGAATCCAGGTCAAACACCTTCAGCATCTCCTCAGCAAACAGGTCGAAGGTTGCACATGCGGGGGTTTGACGTTCGAACTCTGCTGTTCCCCAGAGTCGAGCTCGGCCCGTCAGGTGAGTGATGGCATACCCAACTTTAGCCCCCTCCGTGGCGAAGGTCCTTGGCTGCAAGGAGAACTGAAGTCGGCAGCTAGTCAGGAATGGCCGGACCTGGGTTGAGTCGCCGTTGAACCGCTCGGGGTTTCCAATCTTGGGTTCCGGAGCAGCGGCTGCAATGACCGGGGCAGGTAACTCGGGGGCAGGGCTGGTGGGCAGACTGGCTGGGGTAAGGTTGGTGAGGAGTTGAATGATCATGGCGAGTTGTTGTTGCTGCTGCTGGAACTGCTGCTCATGCTCATCGGTTTCCATGTCGGGGAAAGTGTGCGCTGAGTCCATAATGGTCAGATCGTACTGTCACGGTTCAGACAGACGACCAGAGGACCACAATTGCGTCACACCAGAAAGTTTATTAAAACTTAAGGGAAAAGGGAAGTAGGGAGTGAATGAAGGCTCCAGGGGTAACAGGGATCCCGTCCAATGTGCTGGGTCTGTGCCCCCCCCAGTGGCAGCGATGCGTCCTATGAAGCCGGTGGTGGGTGGTCCAGAAGTCCTGGGGGGGGGAGACACAGACACAACAGGGCGGAATGAAACAAGGCAGCAGTACAGTTCAAGGGAAATCCAAAATACGTAGTAGCAAGGCAGAAGGCTGGTCAGAGTTACCGGGATTGAAGAGTAGTCAGGAGTCGTTATGGCAGAAGCAGGTCTGGATCTCCTGGGGCAGAAGAGTATCCAAAAAACAGGCAGGTCCGGGGTCACAAAACCAGGGTGAGCCAGAAGCGCGAGCAAACAGGTTCCGGGTGTGAGCTTTGCAGACGATCTGACACCGGAGAGCTGAAAGACAGGGCCTTAAATACTGGGAGAGGTAGTGGGTAATGCAGCGCAGCTGGCAGAGTAATTAGAGCAGAGCAGAGCAGGGACAGGTGGAGCTAGTTAGGCTGAGTAGAGAGAGTGGTGAGCAGAGTGGAAGAAAATTAAGGTGGTAACCCGGTGGAGTGAGAGGCTCATGACAACAGCTGTACAGAAGACAGTTTTCTATATTAACACTTGTTGTCAAAACGTATATGTGTGTGCGTGAGCGTGTAAGAGTGCTGCTTACAAATGCATGGAGGACTATCTGTACTTGTATGTATGCATGCATTCATTTGGGAGTGTGTACTCTGTCCCGGTCAGTGAGTCTATTGCTCTAAAATTCTGGTCACGTGCAGTAATCACAGATCCATTGCATCATGAGGATAATGTTTCCTCACACCAGGGCAACTATAGAGTGAGATCCACATGATCATGAACTCTGCCCTTTCATATTAGTACATAAACACCTACACAGCCAGCTGCACCAAAACATATGTCAAAATCTTAAAGGCGTACTTGTACATTGATGCTTAACACCGTCCAAATGCATACGCATACGCTCCCCCTTCCCCGGCTTAGACAGGGCTTAGACTCTAGAGGGTTTTTAATTACTGTTCGAAAAACAATGTCCATACAGGCTAGGACACTTTACAATGGAAGAAGATACCGGTAGCTTTCCTTGCTAGCTGACAGCTAAAGCTAACATCAATTCACTACTCTGGTACTTTGATTGTGCAAACCATAAGGCAAAATATGCTGATTTCAAAGCTGATTGCCACCAAAAACTTTGTTCATTCACTTATTCGGTCTCTCTCTCACGTCTCTCACAAAGACTATCTAGTATTGCCTCAGCGAACTGACTGGCCCAGCGTCGTCCGGGTTTGGCCGGCCGGATGTCCTTGTCCCATCGCGCTCTAGCGACTCCTTGTGGCGGGCCGGGCGCCTGCAAGCTGACTTCGGTCGCTAGCTGGACGGTGTTTCCTCCGACACATTGGTGCGGCTGGCTTCCGGGTTAAGCGAGCAGTGTGTCAAGAAGCAGTGCGGCTTGGCAGGGTCTTGTTTCGGAGGACGCATGGCTCTCGACCTTCGCCTCTCCCATGTCCGTAGGGGAGTTGCAGCGATGGTACAAGACTGTAACTATTTTTTAAATGTATTTTCTATAAACTATTTATTTGAAGTTTTTCAAGAAACTTTAATATTTGTAGCTACTTTTTCAGTTATTACCTGCAGTGCAATACCTTAGGATATAAAGCAGATTGCGTTCTTCATTTGAACTGTCACATTATTTTATATTATGTAGCTTACCGTAGTTCCCCAGAACAGTTGAGTCAGTCATGCGTTCTATATCTATCGGCGAGTCTCTGTTGTGCGGTGCACATGAGTTGATGAAGTTACACTTGTATGCAATACACTACTAGATGTTTGCCATCAGATACATTATATATACAAAAGTATGTGGACACCCCTTCAAATTAGTGGATTCGGCTGTTTCAACCACACCTGCTGCTGACAGGGGTATAAAATCTAGCACACAGCCATGCAATCTCCATAGACAATCATTGGTATTAAATGGCCTTGCTGAAGAGCTCAGTGACTTTCAACGTGTCACCCTCATTGGATGCCACCTTTCCAACAAGTCAGTTTGTCAAATTTCTACCCTGCTATAGCTGCCCCGGTCAACTGTAAGTGCTGTAATTGTGAAGTGGAATCGTCTAGGAGCAACAATGGCTCAGCTGCGAAGTGGTAGGCCACACAATCTCACAAAACAGGACTGCCGAGTGCTGAAGTACGTAGCCCATACAAATCGTCTGTCTTCGGATGCAACACTCACTACTGATTTCCAAACTGCCTCTGAAAGCAATGTCAACACAATAACTGTTAGTCGGGAGCATCATGAAATGGGTTTCCATGGCTGAACAGCCATACACAACCCTACGATCACCATGCGCAATGCAAAGCGTCAGCTGTAGTGGTGTAAAGCTTGCCGCCATGGGTCTCTGGAGCAGTGGAAATGCGTTTTCTGGACTGACGAATCCGCGTTTGGCGGATGCCAGGAGAACGCTACCTGCCCCAATGCATAGTGCCAACTGTAAAGTTTGGTGGAGGAGGAATAATGGTCTGGGGCTTTTTTTTTTATGGTTAGGTCCCTGCGGACCTGTCATCTTTTCACTCCCTCCTCTCTACATTCTCTTCCTCTGTTTCTGCTGCTAAAGCCACTTTCTACCACTATACATTTCAAGCCTCTGCCTCTAACCCTAGGAAGCTCTTTGCCACCTTCTCCTCCCTGCTGAATCCTCCTCTTCCTCCACCTCCCTCCTCCCTCTCTGTGGATGACTTCGTCAACCATTTTGAAAAGAAGGTTGACGACATCCGATCCTCATTTAGTAAGTCAAATGACACCGCTGGTCCTGCTCACACTGCCCTACCCTATGCTTTGACGTCTTTCTCCCCTCTCTCTCCAGATGAAATCTTGCGACTTGTGACTGCCGGCCGCCCAACAACCTGCCCGCTTGACCCTATCCCCTCCTCTCTTCTCCAGACCATTTCCGGTGACCTTCTCCCTTACGTCACCTTGCTCATCAACTCATCCTTGACCGCTGGCCATGTCCCTTCCGTCTTCAAGAGAGCGAGAGTTGCACCCCTCCTCAAAAAACCTACACTCGATCCCTCCGATGTCAACAACTACAGACCAGTATCCCTTCTTTCTTTTCTCTCCAATCTCTTGAGCGTGCCGTCTCTAGCCAACTCTCCTGCTATCTCTCTCAGAATGAACTTCTTGATCCAAACCAGTCAGGTTTCAAGACTGGTCATTCAACTGAGACTGCTTTTCTCTGTGTCACGGAGGCTCTCCGCACTGCTAAAGCTAACTCTCTCTCCTCTGCTCTTATCCTTCTAGACCTATCTGCTGCCTTTGATACTGTGAACCATCAGATCATCCTCTCCACACTCTCCAAGTTGGGCATCTCCGGCGCTGCTCACTCTTGGATTGCGTCCTACCTGACAGGTTCGCTCCTACCAGGTGGCATGGCGAGAATCTGTCTCCGCACCACGCGCTCTCACCACTGGTGTCCCCCTGGGCTAAGTTCTAGGCCCTCTCCTATTCTCTCTATACACCAAGTCACTTGGCTCTGTCATATCCTCACATGGTCTCTCCTATCATTGCTACGCAGACGACACACAATACATTTTCTCCTTTCCCCCTTCTGATAACCAGGTGGCGAATCGCATCTCTGCATGTCTGGCAGACATATCAGTGTGGATGTCGGATCACCACCTCAAGCTGAACCTCGGCAAGACGGAGCTGCTCTTCCTCCCAGGGAAGGACTGCCCGCTCCATGATCTCGCCATCACGGTTGACAACTCCATTTTGTCCTCCTCCCAGAGTGAAAAGAACCTTGGCATGACCCTGGACAACACACTGTCGTTCTCCGCTAACATCCTGCAGGTTCATGCTCTACAACATTCGCAGAGTACGACCCTACTTTACACAGAAAGCGGCACAGGTCCTAATCCAGGCACTTGTCATCTCCCGTCTGGATTACTGCAACTCGCTGTTGGCTGGGCTCCCTGCCTGTGCCATTAAACCCCTACAACTTATCCAGAACGCTGCAGCCCGTCTGGTGTTCAACCTTCCCAAGTTCTCTCATGTCACCCCGCTCCTCCACACTCCACTGGCTTCCAGTTGAGGCTTGCATCTACTACAAGACTATGGTGCTTGCCTACGGAGCTGTGAGGGGAACGGTACCTCCTTACCTTCAGGCTCTGATCAGACCCTACACCCAAACGAGGGCACTACGTTCATCCACCTCTGGTCTGCTAGCCCCCCTACCTCTACGGAAGCACAGTTCCCGCTCAGCCCAGTCAAAGCTATTTGCTGCTCTGGCACCCCAATGGTGGAACAAGCTCCCCCACCACGCCAGGACAGCGGAGTCACTGACCACCTTCCGGAGACACTTGAAACACTACCTCTTTAAGGAATACCTGGAATAGTATAAAAGTAATCCTTCTTGCACAAAGCAAGGTCCATACAGAAATGGTTTGTCGAGATCAGTGTGGAAGAACTTGACAGGCCTGCACAGAGCCCTGACCTCAACCCCATCAAACACCTTTGGGATGAATTGGAAGGGCAACTGCGAGCCAGGCCTAATCGCCCAACATCAGTGCCTCACTAATGCTCTTGTGGCTGAATGGAAGCAAGTCCCCGCAGCAATGTTCCAACACCTAATGGAAAGCCTTCCCTGAAGAGTGGAGGCTGTTATAGCAGCAAGGGGGGGACCAACTCCATATTAATGCACATGATTTTGGAATGAGATGTTCGACTAGCAGGTGTCCACATACTTTTGGTAATGTAGTGTATCTTATAATGTCTTTCTGCCAGAAGTCAAAGAGCTCTGGATGAGTTATCTGTACAGCTGCCATTTTTCCCTGTGCTTCCTACTAGCGTTTTTTCCCCTGTGCTTCCTACTAGCGTTCTTCTCCTTTCTGCTCTGTGTACACATGCTGCTCTTCCTTCAGAAAAGCATGCATCACAACTTTGTTCATTTGCGCAATTTCTCTAGTTCACTTTCGCTTGTAAATGTCCACACTCACTGAAAATGACACTCAGTAGCTACTAGCTATGCTTGTATAACTTTATGCACTGGATTTGCCTGTTTTTGCAATTAATTTATTTTCGTTTTCGCTCGTTAGCATTTAGATAACATTGTCTACGTGATTTCGCTATTAGTTTGTGCTAATTTTGTTAGCATTCTGGTAATAGAGGCCAAATGGGCATTTCTTGCGTTTTTAGTGCCCCCTTGTTTGCTATGCCGACAATACCGTAAATCGCAGTATAAGAGAAGGAGGGTATGACAATATGAAAATCTGGATACCGCCCAAGCCTAGCTACTTCTATGCAAATGTTGTTTATCAGTACAATAAAATAAGTCCCAAATAGAAGGGAAACAGATTGTTTGTCATCTGTAGCCCCATGAAATCAGCCAAAACAAGCTCAGTAACTCAATGCATTCACACACTCCTATTGAATATGCATTCACCTGTATTGTGGATAGGCTACATCTTGATTTACCCAGTTTATCAATAGAGATTTACCATTCAAATAAATGATTACCATTATGTAGTTAGATTGGTAAAAACAAAGTCAAATTGTATGATTGTATAATTGATTCATTAATACATACATGGCCGTCTCTGAAAAATGTTGATGCATAAATATGTCCAATGTAATGATACTGAACTCAAAAGATGCCCAACGATTGAACACAGCAGTAGCTGATTTCGTCTGTCTGGATCAAGTGCCATTCTGTGACTTTGACTAATATGCCTTATTTTTTGCCGTGGTATCGTTTTGGTTTTGAGTATCGTGATGGTATCGGGTATTGTGATACTAAACCTGGTATCGAAGTAAAAATTCTGGTATCGTGACAACACTACCCTACATTGCTCCAAACTGGTAGCTCAAGTTTTTGTGCATTAATTAGGTTGGAAATAACTTCTTGGTTATCCGAAAGCGGGATCAATGACGGTCATGTAATGACACAGCACTCTTTAAATATATGAAAGAAGTGTCAACTAGCTGTCGCCATTGGCGTCGGCTAAAGTGGATCCTGATAAATCAAAATCAAATCAAACAGTCATCAGGGGTTGGAACCTAAATTATTTTCCAATCGTTTCGTTCTGAATAGAACCATAATTTGTTTTGTTCCGTTCCACTGTTCTGACACTAAAAGAACGTTCTGAACCGGTTCTAACCCCCAAAAAAGTAACGGTTTATATCGTTCCTTTCTGTTCCTTTTTAAAGCTGCAATATGTAACTTTTTGGGCTACCCAACAAAATTCACATACAAATGTTACAGATCTGTCATTCTCATTAAAAGCCTAAGAAGTGGTAGATCTGTTTTATGTGCGCTAGTTCTATGCTCTCCATTTTTTTGTTTTGTTTTTTGCGTCTTTTGCTTTCGGTTTTGTACACCAGCTTCAAACAGCTGAAAATACAATATTTTTGGTTATGGAAAATATATTTCATAGTGGTTTAGATGGTACAATGATTCTCTACACTATACTTGCTTGTTTTGTCAAATAAACTGAAATTGTATTAGAATTTTAGCAACCAGGAAATGGCAGAGCGATCTCTGCATAGTGCATCTTTAAACCTCTGAAATATACTACTTTTTTTACATTTATCTCGACATTAAATTACTTCAGCAATCAGTGCGGATAGAGCAGCTTGATGTGGAGCGGGTAAGTGATTTAAGCTAATTAACAAGCTTGTGTGTGCAGAGCAGCACTAGAATTAAAAACACGTCTTACTTTTTTATAGTCAATAAATCCAATGTGAAACATGATAACTATAGTATCCTTAACTAGCAATGAAAAAGTCAATCCATTCTTCTCTAATTAAACATGTCTTCCTAATTTCTGAATTACACTTGTAATGTCGTCAATAGGCTATAGTAACCTATCCTTCAGAGGGGAGGGGCAGGTAGCCTACACACACATGCACACCAACTGGCAAATATTTCCAGCTGGCAGGCAGACGCTGGAATAAGTTTGAGTGACAGAGTGAGTGAGGGCTTTGCATAGGTGCTTTGTTGCGATTTTTGTGAGACTAGAAAAAAATGGCCAGAACCTACAATAATGTTATTAACCGGTTCCCATGCTTTTAAAATAACGGTTCTGTTCCCAATAATTTTGTTATTTTCCGGTTTTCGGTTCTGTTCCCTGAACCGGTTCCAACCCTTGACAGTCATAGTGTGTCACAGTCAAAGACACGGGCGGTGACTTTTCTACGTGTTGGTAATAGTATATTGGCTAACAACAATCTCTATATCTGGACGGAAATTAACATTTCCTGATATAATAGTGTGAGTCGCAGTGCTAATTGTTGAAATGTATCCACACCCATGAGGACACAATGGGAATTCACACCGACAAACAGACATACACACAAACACATGCACGCGCATACACACACACACACCACAAACCAAATACAGTGCAATGTTACCCTCGTCAAGTCCCCTTGAGCTATGACTTCATTGTGACATGCACCCAACCACTGCCCCCTCACAGACTCACACACATGCACACACACATTCCCACAAAAGAATATCAAGACGCCTTCTCATGGCCAAGTTACCCGATGCATGAAACAACAGGTGTGCAGGATGGGAGAGAGAGGGAGTGACGGGGGTTACGTTGAGAGCTAAGATAACAATCAGGACAAGATGACAAGATGACAAATGGAGGTAGAATCAGCATTAGCGGCACGGCAGCGTCAACAAACAGAGGAGTGTTTTGTGTAGTGGAGGTTCCTGTTTCCTGTGTGCGCGGCCCCCTTCGTCGGTTGGGTTGCCAGCGTGGTTGCTAATCTCATGGAAGAGAACTCCTGCAAGCCCTCATTACAGGATCTCACCTCGGCTGGCAACCCAGTCCCAGCCCTGCCCCATCCCAAGCTATTCATCCCTCACCTACCTATCCATCATTTACATTTACATTTACGTCATTTAGCAGACGCTCTTATCCAGAGCGACTTACAGTTAGTGAATACATATATTTTTATACTGGCCCCCCGTGGGAATCAACCCACAACCCTGGCGTTGCAAACGCCATGCTCTATCAACTGAGCTACATCCCTACCGGCCATTCCCTCCCCTACCCTGGACGACGCTGGGCCAATTGTGCGCCGCCCATGAGTCTCCCGGTCGCGGCCGGCTGCGACAGAGCCTGGATTCGAACCAGGATCTCTAGTGGCACAGTTAGCACTGCGATGCAGTGCCTTAGACCACTGCGCCACTCATCAACACAGTTCACACAGAACACAGAGTACATTGGTTGCCCCTTCGCTGCATACTGTACATGGGCGTTCTCTTCATTTGACTACAATAGATCATTGGAAATGATCTGCATACCGGGGGGATTTTGAGGTAGAATATGAACCAATACTGTATCATGTTCATGTGACGCATTAATTAGTATCACAATTCGTATGATAACAATATCAGTGATAGTGATAAATTACTGTGGGTGTTCAATTAATTACTGTGGTTTACGAGATTATTTCACCACAGGAATCAAAGCAAAACCAGTAACTGCCCCAGGCTTGGCTTACTGTCGAATGTACAGTAACTCAGTCGGAGTGTAATCATGTGCAGCTGAACAATATGATGATTCAGGAAAGTTCATCTTTCAGATGTCTCTGGTCAGACAAACAGTGAACCTTGGGAGTGGGATTGAGGCCCACTGGGCAAAGGGTCATGTCTTGTAAAAAAAAAAGTGATGTAGGGAGAACATCAAGACATCAGCATTTCAGTGCGAGACACAAAAAATAAACTGTAGTTATTCTCTCTGTCTCTCTCTGTAGCCAAAGGAATATTTTACACACATCTCTCCGTTCATCGCCCCCAGGGAAACTGACGTGGGACTATGTATTGAGGGAGAGAGCCAGAAGTGTGACCAAAAGCTTGGGCGCTCTCCAACTGAAGCAGCTTGCAGTAAATTAATATGTAAGCCTTGTAGTGACAGTCAAAACGATGCAGGATGTCATAACCCAGCACAGTAAAAGCTTAATAAGGCCTACTCTCACACAAACACACGCGCACACACACACACACGCACATTATCCCGAAGTCCATTCACTTCCCCATGCTTGTAATTCCACAGCCTGTCTTGGGTGAAGAGCCGGGGCTTTAACGAAAAGCCACGGTTCTATTTTAAGGGCCGACCGTGCAACAAGGAGCTCTTATTTGGCCTTGTATACGCAGCCAGTTAGCGTTAAAAATAGGACCCTAGTGTAAGAAGTGGCCTTAAAATTGAAAGGCTCAATAAAAGGAAAATGATGAAGAGGTGGATGGACTGCTGCTTGGGCCCTGCCAAACCCTCAGCTCCTGGAATAAGTCCATCCGAATTTCCTGAAGCATGAAAGATTTGAAAAACGGGGCAATAAAATGGCAGTGTTTCTTCACCATAGACACCCATTTATTCTCCCACCCTGTTTGGGAGTTCTGTGGAGGCTTCGGGAGGCCAGAGCTAAGACCGTGGCCATCTTATGTAAACTTTTGTGCTCGTTTGTCGTTTCCTTCCCATTCTGTTGCAGTTTGATGATTCTTCTGAGGCAAAATGCTGACTCAGCACACTAACTGAGTAAGTGTTTGTTGACAAAGTAAAAATAATGGGTAAGATAATACAAATAAAAATAAATAATAATAATAATTGGATGTTAATAAATAAATTTAGCAGTTCACTTTTCATTTAAGCAATAAAACGATGGCCTCTTTACAAATGGCAAGGTACAATAGCTGAATAACCATGGCAAGAACTTGGTCCACTGCCAACAATCTAATCATCCCCTTTAATTAGGGCTGGACGATATGGCCAAAATGTCATATCACAATATTTTTCCGATTGTTGATGGTATGACGGTATTTGACAGGTTCAAAATGTCTACATTTGCTTTATGAGTTGTGCATGACCCTAGGGTGGCACCACATACATTCTTAGTGATTTCAATGGGGCTTTCTCCATTCTGATTGTTTTATACTGTTCCCTCAAACTTCAATCAAAAATGTATCTCATTTGAGATCATTTCCACACTGCCACGTAGGTATGCACAATATGGGCAAAACATCTAGGCCTTATTTTTAACAAAATATTGCAATTGTGATTTAACTTGGGTGAACTGTTGGAATTCTATGAACGCCTCCTGGCTTTTTCATTCGTTGTCATGTCAAACAACACTGTATTCAAAGTGCCCACTATTACATTATATCTATAGAATTAGAATACTAATAGGATCACTATGGAGGCGTTATTGGGCGCGTTCGAGTGGATAACGTTTGTCAAGTTGGTGTCACTGCCTTTTAAAGTGTGTTGCATTATGGTTATAAAAATTGTCGACTGCATGAACTTTACAAAAATCAAGTGATCAAAGTTTATGCCGTTTTTGATGAAGTCGCCATCAAGTCGCTGCAGTTGCTTCTCACTCACTGCACCATGCAGCCATCACCTGCATTGTGGGAGGCACTATTTGTCAACCAATCATTAGGGTGTTTTTGTTTGACCCACGTTCACGTGGCCAAAGACGTGACTGAAACAGGAACCAAATTTGCCGCAATTCTAAAGCTACAGGGGATACAAATGAAAGTGATATCTGAGACCTCTCTCTAACCAATTAATTGTACACACGGTTTTCAGTTTGTGACTGTGTGATATGGGGGTATATAAAAGTTTATTTATATCGAAAAACTTCTAAAACAATAGCAGCTATGTTGACACTGCCATGTTGATCTGAGCCTTGCTGTTTGAAACATTTATAACTACAAGGAAACAATTATACCTTAGGGACTATTTTGAAAAATATAGTAAAGATTAGACTACTACCTGTGGCTTAATTTATGATATTGATATTCTGGGCAGATGAAACTACAGTAATTGTAGTCCAGAAAAGACCTGTGTATATTTATACTGAATCATGCTGCCTGTGACATCTCCGCAAATCCGTCACGACTTCATTTCTCTCCTAGTGCGTAAACACAAACAGAGTAGCTACTAAAATGGGCCCATGCCAGACAGTGTCAGATGGACTCCGACTCGTAAAGCCGTCGCCCTGGCAAAAATAAAGCTCCCGTGCCGCGCGCCAAATCTTCCTGCTCATGAAAGGGGTTGTGGAGCTGGAGGAAACAAGCAGTCATAGCCAGTGCCAGGGCTACATGACTGCTGTTAATGAGAGAAAAGTGTGGCTGTGTAAAACAGCCTCAACTCTCCCCGTCCAATAAAGGGGTGTTTTTTAATCTTATTATTTCCCCTGTGAGCTGAGGTCGGCTGTAGATTAAGACAGAAAGAGAGAGAAAGAGAGAGAGAGAGAGGCCCTGAGGCAGAGAGAGAGCCTCACCCTACTAGAATCTGAAGTCAAATGTCTACTGTTTGCTGCTGATCTGGTGCTTCTGTCACCAACCAAGGAGGGCCTACAGCAGCAACTAGATATTCTGCACAGATTCTGTCAGACCTGGGCCCTGACAGTAAATCTCAGTAAGACAAAAATAATGGTGTTCCAAAAAAGGCCCAGTTGCCAGGACCACAAATACAAATTCCATCTAGACACCGTTGCCCTAGAGCACACAAAAAACTCTACATACCTCGGTCTAAACATCAGCGCCACTGGTAACTTCCACAAAGCTGTGAACGATCTGAGAGACAAGGCAAGAAGGGCCTTCTATGCCATCAAAAGGAACATAAAATTCAACATACCAATTAGGATCTGGCTAAAAATACTTGAATCAGTTATAGAACCCATTGCCCTTTATGGTTGTGAGGTCTGGGGTCCGCTCACCAACCAAGAATTCACAAAATGGGACACACACCAAATTGAGACTCTGCATGCACAACGAAAAACACCAAATAATGCACGCAGAGCAGAATTAGGCCGATACCCGCTAATTATCAAAATCCAGAAAAGAGCCGTTAAATTGTATAACCACTTAAAAGAAAGCGATTCCCAAACCTTCCATAACAAAGCCATCACCTACAGAGAGATTAACTTGGAGAAGAGTCCCCTAAGTAAGCTGGTCCTGGGCTCTGCTCATAAACACAAACAGACCCCACAGAGCCCCAGGACAACAACAACAACACAATTAGACCCATCCAAATCATGAGAAAACAAAAAGAGAATTACTTGACACATTGGAAAGAATTAACAAAAAAACAGAGAAAACTAGAATGCTATTTGGCCCTAAACAGAGAGTACACAGTGGCAGAATACCTGACCACTGTGACTGACCCAAATTTAAGGAAAGCTTTGACTATGTACAGACTCAGTGAGCATAGCCTTGCTATTGAGAAAGGCCGCCGTAGGCAGACCTGGCTCTCAAGAGAAGACAGGCTATGTGCACACTGCCCACAAAATGAGGTGGAAACTGAGCTGCACTTCCTAACCAAATGTATGACCATATTAGAGACATATATTTCCCTCAGATTACAGAGATCCACAAAGAATTCGAAAACAAACCCAATTTTGATAAACTCCCATATCTACTGGGTGAAATACCACAGTGTGCCATCACAGCAGCAAGATTTGTGACCTGTTGCCACAAGAAAAGGGCAACCAGTGAAGAACAAACACCATTGTAAATACAACGCATATTTATGTTTATTTATTTTCCCATTTGAACTTTAACTATTTGCACATTGTTACAACACTGTATATATACATTATATGACATTTGAAATGTCTTTATTCTTTTGGAACTTCTGAGTGTAATGTTTACTGTTAATGTTTATTGTTTATTTCTTTGAGGCAGAGAGAGAGGGAGAGAGAGGGTGATAGAGAGAGAGGGATAGAGAGAGAGAGGCCTGAGGCAGAGAGAGAGAGAGAGAGAGAGAGGCCTGAGGCAGAGAGAGAGAGAGAGAGAGAGAGAGAGAGAGAGAGAGAGAGGGATAGAGAGAGAGAGCCCTGAGGCAGAGAGAGAGAGAGAGAGAGAGAGAGAGAGAGAGAGAGAGAGAGAGAGAGAGAGAGAGAGAGAGAGAGAGAGAGAGAGGGATAGAGAGAGAGAGAGAGAGAGCCCTGAGGCAGAGAGAGAGAGTGGGCTCATGGGAGTCTCGCCGTCATGATCATACTAGGAGAGGGAAGAAGAAAGAGGAGGGCGCTCTC
This sequence comes from Coregonus lavaretus, assembly GCF_964263955.1. Taxonomy (NCBI): domain Eukaryota; kingdom Metazoa; phylum Chordata; class Actinopteri; order Salmoniformes; family Salmonidae; genus Coregonus; species Coregonus lavaretus. Next base: position 79,514,122 of record NC_139988.1, on the reverse strand, counting down.
TGGCAGCCATTTGCATGGAAATCCCGGCCAAGAAGAAACAAGCAAATAAAACGGAGCAAAAACAGAAAAGTTATAGGGACCCTGCCTGCTGGGAAACAAAGAGAGGAGGCTTGGCTTAGCTTGGCTGGAGCTGAAAGAACAGAGACGAAAAACCTTTGGAAAGCCACACATTTGGCTCTGAAGGCGAGACACGGACGGTTTGATGGTTGTGATCTGTTTGAGTGGGAGTGTGGTTGTCTGTGGTAGTGTGCGTTATCTCGAAAACACCAGACATGCTTATCAGCAGTTAGGGGGCCGCGTTGCCCTCTGAACAGGCTGAAAGAAGCCAGTCAAAGTTCAGCTTCATTAGTACTGTATGGACGTAAGGAACTCAGCCGCCACTTCACTCAAGTTCACACTGAGAGGTGAACAAGTACACTGTTCATGAAGTTCATTGTATGTGGGCTGGAAAAGTTTGGTGCCCAAAATCAATCAGTGCATTCAAGAAGAAAAGTAACATAGAATATTAATTGTAATGACAAGTTGCTAGTTGGAGACAATGCTAATTAAAGTGGCAATATGTCACTTTTTGGGCGACATGACCAAATTCACATAGAAATGTGAGTTATAGATCGGTCATTCTAATTGAAAGCAAGTATAAGAAGCCGTAGATCTGTTCTATGTGTGCTATTTCTATGCTTCTCGTTCTTAAGTTTTGTTTTTGAGTCTTTTACGTTCGGTTTTGTACACCAGCTTCAAACAGCTGAAACAACAATATTTGTGGTTATGGAAAATATATTTCACAGCGGTTTAGATGGTACAATGATTCTCTACACTATACTATCTTATTTTGTCACATAAACTGAAATTAGGCAAACTATTTGAGATTTAGAAAAAGGAAATGGTGGAGCGATTTCTGCATAGTGCAACTTTAAGCTTAGAGTGACGTAGAAGCTCAACTGACATGCTGCCTGAGGAAAACCATTAGTCGCACAGCAATGAAAACCTGCACTCAGTAAATAGCCCCTTCTTCACCTCAGCCAATGGCGAGTCACAATGACAACCCTAAACCATTTAAGTCTTATCTGACCTAATCTGTCTTTTGACACCTATCTACTGGTTAAACCATAGACAAGTGGTCACCACCTTTTCTGAGTCAAGATCACTTTCGCAGTCAAAAAGCAAGCAGAGATCTACCGCTCAGAATTTTTTTAAAACATGACTGTAACATGAACCTAATAAAAACAGTTCTGTAGGAATGAGGTGTGCAGTAGGTCTAATACATTATCACAGCATATTGACTATATGCCTGGCCTGCCAATATTGTTCTTCTCAGTCCTTATTATATTTCAAAACTCAAGCTTTGATAACAAAATAGATCAGTTGGTGTAGCACTTGCGAGGCATAGCTGAGCATAAATTGAAATAATTTGCAAATAATTTGCTTTTTTATTTTACTGGACCGATGGTACCTGCATCTGATGGTCATGGAGCTTTCAAGACTACTGGGAACTCAGGAGAAAAAAAAGAGGTAAAATCATGACGTCAGTGAACTTCAGGTCGGAAAGTCTGAGCTCTAGAAAGATGCCTAAATTTCCGAGTTGGATGACTATTCAAAACGATTTTCCCTAGTCGGATCTCGTTTTTTTTTTTGAGTTCCCAGTTGTCTTGAACGCACTGAAGTCTGAGATTTCCGAGTTCCAAGTTCCCAGTTGTTTTGAACAAGGTATTAGTCTCAGCAGAGGGAGGAAGAGATTAGCAGAGGGTCCGCCTCTCACGATCCCTGCTCTCTCCTTCCTTTCCTCCAGTGACACTGACCAGAGAGAGGGGACACCGTCTTGTCTGCCACCTGATGGCGAAACTCGAGTCGCACCACATCTGCCTCAGGCACAAATTAATGTTGTTCCTATGACCAGAGAAAGTGAAATACTCCTCAATATTAAAATAGACATGACGAGCTGCTAATAATAGTACAAACGCAGGGCTATCGATTCACTTGGCTACTCATTCATTGCAGCTGCAGCGTGAACGGAAGTAGAGAGAAGCACATTTTATGTTTTCTAATAAAAATAGTGTTGACATTGCTGAATACATTTTTTTACATGAACTCACTCATAAAAACAGCAGCTCTTTGCTGTAGGCTATTCTTTGACAGTCTCTCTCTGGTCTTGAAGGTTATGTAGGCTAGTATCAAACGTTGCTGTGGCCGGGGTCGTGGAAGCTGTAGGTAGGCACACAGTGATTTGAGCTATCCGATTGGCCAGCGCAGTAGGCGCACTCGATTTAGCCACAGATCTCCCGGTCCGCCTGGTAGGCGGAGTTTGTCTTTTCAGACAAATTAAATGGTTCAAAATGGGAACACTTTTTATGCACAGGGCTTTTGAATCAAGTGCACCTACTGCCAACAGCGCAACTCGGACAAAAAGACGAGCAAGCCTTTATCATTGGCTTTTGTACAGAAATGTTTGGTGATCGATTAGGAATGCCTTGAAGATCGATCGACCAGTTGGTTAGTGACCAGTGCCATAGACTGTAAAATGAATGGACAAAGCCATCGATGACTTCACCCCATTTTTCCTATGTGAAGTCTCAGTGGCGCATTTGAAGATCAGGAAGTGTCGTTTTAGCGTGTCGCCATCTTGCTTCATGGAGGAGTTTTTGGAAACATTGCATGCACAGTTTAAGCTACTCTAGGAAGTGACTTTGCAGGCTAGCTCAGTGCTGCCCCCTCTCATTGAGTATCTCAAGTTGAAGGCCGACCGGGGTAACTGCAAATTATCCTTAACTTTGTGCGATTTTAAAATAATCGGTTCAAGGAAATCCATCTGGTGAAATAGAAGCAAGAATTGGTACCATGATTGTGTAAAATTTTTTTTTTTTATATCCACGAATATTGATCACTAAGATCGCCATACTCTCTTTGACTATAATGGGGGATCCTGCTTTCTGAAAACATTGCCTTTGTGGATTCTGGTGCACTGCACACACTGTCCTTGCTAGAGCGGAATAACTACACAAATGTGTATAATCTAGACTTGAGATAAACGGCGAAAACACAGGAGAAAGGAACAGTAAGTCCCAATAAGTCCCAAAGTTGTTAGACAGGATACAAACCTGCTACCATTGACTAGAAATCAATGGGAGTGTGTCAAACACAGAAGTATGGTGAATGATGGTGAAGAGAGAATCAAGGGGATTATAAACTGGCTGGTTCCAGCCCTGAACGCTGATTGGCTGACAGCCATGTAATATCAGACCGTATACCACGGGTATGACAAAACATTTATTTTTACTGCTCTAATTACGTTGGTTACACGCTGCGTCATGCTTAAGAACAGCCCTTAGCTGTGGTTTATTGGCCATATACACTGCTCAAAAAAATAAAGGGAACACTAAAATAACACATCCTAGATCTGAATGAATGAAATAATCTTATTAAATACTTTTTTCTTTACATAGTTGAATGTGCTGACAACAAAATCACACAAAAATTATCAATGGAAATCAAATGTATCAACCCATGGAGGTCTGGATTTGGAGTCACCCTCAAAATTAAAGTGGAAAACCACACTACAGGCTGATCCAACTTTGATGTATTGTCCTTAAAACAAGTCAAAATGAGGCTCAGTAGTGTGTGTGGCCTCCACATGCCTGTATGACCTCCCTACAATGCCTGGGCATGCCCTTGATGAGGTGGCGGATGGTCTCCTGAGGGATCTCCTCCCAGACCTGGACTAAAGCATCTGCCAACTCCTGGTCAGTCTGTGGTGGATGGAGCGAGACATGATGTCCCAGATGTGCTCAATTGGATTCAGGTCTGGGGAACGGGCGGGCCAGTCCATAGCATCAATGCCTTCCTCTTGCAGGAACTGCTGACACACTCCAGCCACATGAGGTCTAGCATTGTCTTGCATTAGGAGGAACCCAGGGCCAACCGCACCAGCATATGGTCTCACAAGGGGTCTGAGGATCTCATCTCGGTACCTAATGGCAGTCAGGCTACCTCTGGCGAGCACATGGAGGGCTGTGCGGCCCCCCAAAGAAATGCCACCCCACACCATGACTGACCCACCGCCAAACCGGTCATGCTGGAGGATGTTGCAGGCAGCAGAACGTTCTCCACAGCGTCTCCAGACTCTGTCACGTCTGTCACGTGCTCAGTGTGAACCTGCTTTCATCTGTGAAGAGCACAGGGCGCCAGTGGCGAATTTGCCAATCTTGGTGTTCTCTGGCAAATGCCAAACGTCCTGCACGGTGTTGGGCTGTAAGCACAACCCCCACCTGTGGACGTCGGGCCCTCATACCACCCTCATGGAGTCTGTTTCTGACCATTTGAGCAGACACATGCACATTTGTGGCCTGCTGGAGATCATTTTGCAGGGCTCTGGCAGTGCTCCTCCTGCTCCTCCTTGCACAAAGGCGGAGGTAGCAGTCCTGCTGCTGGGTTGTTGCCCTCCTACGGCCTCCTCCACGTCTCCTGATGTACTGGCCTGTCTCCTGGTAGCGCCTCCATGCTCTGGACACTACGCTGACAAACCTTCTTGCCACAGCTCGTATTGATGTGCCATCCTGGATGAGCTGCACTACCTGAGCCACTTGTGTGGGTTGTAGACTCCGTCTCATGATTTCACAGAAGTGTGATTGACTTGGAGTTACATTGTGTTGTTTAAGTGTTCCCTTTATTTTTTTGAGCAGTGTACCACACCCCCTCGGGCCTTATTGCTTAAAGATAGTCACTTGTTTGTAACTGCACAAAACAACCTCTGTTGCATCAGGCCAGGACATGTTTCAACTCTAGATCTGGGAGAAAGATGCCATTTTGGTCAATCATGTTAATAAGATAAAAATGGTAAACGTTGGCATTGTCACACACTGTTATAACATTCATTTATCAAAAGTGCACATTTAAAGCCTTCGGGAGAAGGTCAGTCCAATTCAATTCAACCCGGCGGATCAACAAATTGGATGCACAATGGTATGTGAGCATATGTCAGGACAGACAATGCTGGCTATTGTTTAACCAGTCAAACAATCTCAATTTTTATCCGCTCACATCTATGGGACAAAAATCTACAGTACCTTCATCTTAAAAAACGATCATTCGAATGGACTTTGATATAAAAGGTTTTGAGAGAAGTTTATCCAGCTAAAGACAATATGCCCCAAATACTGTCATATGTTCTCTGCAGAGCAAAAACATACAGATCAGCTGATGGCATTTTGTGCTCGACTGCCTGCGCCTTTCTGAGCGGAGACTGCGAGAGCAACCTGTGAGCGCATAGCATAAATGGGTGACGTAATCTAATTAGTCATAGACATGAGCAGGGACAATCACGCAAGAGCACTTCGGGGACATGTGTGGGATGACTAACTCTGCTGCACTGTATTCAGGTCAAGTCAGCCAACATGAAAACCATTCACTGTCAAATCTAAGAACACTGTAACCAAATACATCTTTCTCAAAGACAGTACATTGTCCAGTCTTAGTCGATATTGTATAAGTAAGTAATGGAATCCGGACGAATTCCAGTCTGGTCCCATTGCCCACTCTCACTCTCAGCCTAGACTGTTCAGGAAAGGGCTCGACATGTTTGACTACCCAGCATGCCCCTGTCTCTCTGTAGGCTCCTCTGCTCTGCTGTCTCTGACATCATTATAGAGTGGATTCAGATCAGGACATCGGCTGCACTGCATAGCCTGCTTATATAACAACTCTATCTCACTTTTTCTAAGCTTTCAGCACCACTGCCCCATACAGAGAGAGACTGAGACCGAGCGGAAGATGAGGAGGAAAAGCTGAAATGTCTTGAGTCAATAAGTATTCAACCCGTTTGTTATGGCAAGCCTAAATAAAAATGTGCTTAACAAGTCACATAATACATTGCATGGACTCACTCTGTGTGCAATAATAATGTTTAACATGATTTTTTAATGAATACCTCATCTCTGTACCCCACACATACAACTATCTGTAAGGTCCCTTAGTTGAGCAGTGAATTTCAAACACAGATTCAACCACAAAGACCAGGGAGGTTTTCCAATGACTCGCAAAGAAGGGCACCTTTTGGGAGATGGGTAAAAAATACATTGAATTTCCCTTTGAGCATGGTGAAGTTAGTAATTACACTTTGGATGGTGTGGCTCAGTTGGTAGAGCAAGGCGCTTGCAACACCAGGGTTGTCGGTTCGATTCCCATTGGGGACCAGTACGAAAAAATGTATGTGCTCATAACTGTAAGTCGCTCTGGATAAGAGCATCTGCTAAATCAGTCAAATGTAAATGTATCAGTACACCCAGATACAGGCGTCCTTCCTAACTCCGTTGCCGGAGAGAAAGGAAACCGCTCAGGGATTTCACCATCAGGCCAATGGTGACTTTAAAACAGTTACAGAGTTTAATGGCTGTGATATGAGAAAACTGAGGATGGATCAACAACATTGTAGTTACTCCACAATACTAACCTAAATGACAAGAAAGCCTGTACGGAATAAAAGTATTCCCAAACATGCATCCTGTTTGCAATTAGGCACTAAAGTAAAACTGCAAAAAATGTGGCAAAGAAATGAACTCTATGTCCCGAATATGTTTGGGGCAAATCCAACACAACACATCACTGAGTACCACTCTTCATATTTTCAAGAATGGTGGTGGCTGCATCATGTTATGGCTATGCTTGTCATCGGCAAGGACTAGGGAGTTTTTTTAGGATAAAAATTAACGGAATAGAGCTAAGCACAGGCAAAATCCTAGAGGAAAACCTGGTTCAGTATGCTTTCCAACAGACACTGGGAGACAAGTTCACCTTTCAGCAGGATAATAACTTAAAACACAAGGCCAAATATACACTGGAGTTGATTACAAAGATGACATTGAATGTTGCTGAGTGGCCCAGTTAAAGTTTTGACTTAAATCAGCTTGGAAATCTATGGCAATACTTAAAAATGGCTGTCTAGCAATGATCAACAACCAACTTGACAGAGGTAAAAAACAGAAAAAAAGAATAATGTGCAAATATTGTAAAATCCAGGTGTGCAAAGTTCTTAGAGACTTACCCAGAAAGACTCACAGCTGTAATCGCTGCTAAAGGTGATTCTAACATGTATTGACTCGGGGGTGTGAACACTTATGTAAATTAGATATTTCTGTATTTGATTTTCAATAAATTGGTAATAATTTCTAAAAACATGTTTTCACTTAGTCAATATGGTGTATTGTATGTATGTGAGAAAAATATATATTTTGAATTCAGGTTGTAACACAAAATGTGGAATAAGTCAAGGGGTATCAATACTTTCTGAAGACAATGCATACATTACTGCCAGCCATCCAAAACACACACACACACATACACACACACTGTACACACACACAATGTACACACACACAATGTACACACACAGAGGGGAGGACATGGACCAGGTCACATTGGGCTAAAGCATGACGGCTCCACCAGCCTGTACTTCTCTCTTTCTCTCTCTTATTCAATTCAATGCATGGTTTGTTTATCCCTTATGCTTACTGATATCCCCCCCCATACTAAACATAAACAGTATGCGCTAATACACACTTAATAAACCATGTACTGTATACATTAGTTTGTTTGTTTTTTATTTTATATGTTATCCTTATTTTACCAGGTAAGTTGACTGAGAACACATTCTCATTTACAGCAACGACCTGGGGAATAGTTACAGGGGAGAGGAGGGGTGATGAATGAGCCAATTGGAAGCTGGGGATGATTAGGTGGCCATGATGGTATGAGGGCCAGATTGGGAATTTAGCCAGGACACTAGGGTTAACACCCTTCCTTTTACGATAAGTGCCATGGGATCGTTAGTGACCACAGAGAGTCAGGACACCCCTTTAACGTCCCATCCGAAAATGATGGAACCCAAAATGTAGGAGGCTGAGTTACCGTACACAAATTAAAACATTTAATTACAGAAACTTTCCAAAGCCCACACTGGGTTTATTTGCTTTCAGAAACATGTTTATGGTGTAATGTCTGATTTGGCCAAAGGCTAAACAACAGAGGCAAAGAAGACAGAGTTTTAAACAACTAGGTAATGATTAATGTATAGGTGGAAATCTGGATGAAAGCCAAGGGCTCGCTGTATTAGGTTTTATCATAAAGCTGGGAAATATTTTCCTCACAAATGAAAACAGCTATCAGTATCCCTAAGAAGACGACCTGCCCTTTGCCCTCCCATTTGTTACAGTTTTTGTTGTTGTTCTGAACCCACTGCCCCCAAGTCGTTCGCCACCCCCACCCCGTCCATTGGTCTGCCCTGTAAGGAGGTCACATGCCCCAGGTTGTGCCTTTTTCCCAGTCTGCCCTGTACGGAGATTGTGCGCGCCCGGTGTGTAGCAAGCTAATTAGTTTAAATATCAACAGTACTGCCACGGCAGTATAACATTTGATGAACACTTGATAACACTTGATTTACATCCCCATCAATCAGCACCTCATCAATTATTTCCTTATAGAATCATAGCCGCGGGAAAGTTGCTGGAGGTGCTGCAGCACCCCTGAGAAATGTAAATACATTTGCCAAAGTTATAGAATTACTGCTATCTGTTCAGAAATAAATGAAATATTCAGAATAGCCTACTACAGCATGAGTAGGCCTCTAATTTAGCCACAGAGGATCAAGAGCTTCTTTTTTTTTTATTGCCTAGATGTGGTTGGAAAGCAAATGGCTCCTGCTGAAAAGAGAAGACTCTAATCCGTCTGCTTTAGGCTACCTTCATATTTTATCAACTTCCAAATAGGCCTATTGAGCAAACATTATTTTAAGTAAAACAAGAGAGAGGTAAGCTTTTGGCAAGAGCGCATAATGAGCTGCGCATTATTGGGTGAGTCAGTGAAACTGGAAAGCTTTTTTAGGACTATAATTTCCTTGTCATATTGTACAATATGTGTGTCTCCACACACCTAGGCCTAGTCTATTGATGTATTCAAGACAAGGTTGTTTTTATTGATCTCAGATTCTCAGTTTGTCAGTGTGAAAGTAGCCTGTAATTTCGATCATTTTTGCGGTATTAAAAAAGTACCCAGTCATGTAAAATTATGTATTATTGCATGAAATGCGTTTATAAATGGCCAAATGTTTCCCTGCTACTACTAATGGTCCCCATGTGTGCATCTCTAAACAATCAGAGTATCAAAGCCAATGACACATTTTCAAAACGCAGCTTTACCCATGTGTGTTCTGGCTCTGGCCCAACCCATCACTTTCTGGGACCAATCAGACGGTCTAGAATGGATTTCCATTCTAGAAATCGTCGGGAATGTACTCAGATCCTCCCGCCTCATGTGTACCGGAGTTGCTAGCAGTAGGCGGGGGCAACAGACAGTGTCCTTCGCCACCCCCCCTGTCGGGCACGGTTTTCTCAAAGACACAGCAGGCGGGAGGCGGGGTCGACACCATGTGCTAGCTAACTAGCAAGCTAGCACATGGTGTCGCTAACTAGCAAGCTGTGCTAACGGGAGGCGGGAGCAATCGGTAGACAGTGTTCTTTGCTCCCGCCTGTCGGGCATGGTTTTCTCCGGTACTAGCAAGCTAGCGCACAGTGTCGCTAACTAGCAAGCTAGCTAGTTAGCACACAGTGTCGCTCCAGCCTCCCGCCTGCTGTGCTGGCGGGAGGCGGGAGCGACCGGTAGACAGTTTCCTTTGCCCCGCCTGTCGGGCACGGTTCCTGCATGCCCAGAATTGCGGCCTGCAGTTGTACACTATTGACTAATTGCGGAGAAGAAACGTTAATGTCCATGGGCGTGGTGTTGCATTTGGCCAGAACAAGGAGTTTGGATAGCCAGGCAACATTTAATGGACATTACTGTATGACAGTGCTAAGAAAACAGACACATTTATTACAATAGAATAGTAAGTAACATTGTACCAAGCTATTGACATTACACAGTAACTTGTGAATTTCCCAAACAAGACTAAAGGATATGGCTGTGCATAACTGTCATGTGTTCCATGATATATTCCAGGCCCATATTGTTGCTTTTATTATGCACTATGACAGCCAGAAAACAAAATGGTACAGTATCAATATTAATGGAGCTATAGGCCTATAATTATCACTTTCATTTTGCAGTATCATAGCAAATGTGATGTGTAATTTGTACTGTAACCCTTAGAAGTTGGCAGTTATCCAAAGTATTTGCTGCAACTGTGCTACAAACATACCTGCACCAGATTTGAACAATATGACACTTACTTTCTAAAATAATATTTGAACCTCCTACACACAAGGCCACACAACATAGCCTGCACAATAACAGACAGAAGTGTGTGTGTATGTGTGTGTGTGTGTGTGTGTGTGTGTGTGTGTGTGTGTGTGTGTGTGTGTGCAGTATCATAAAGGAATAAATACAAGTTAGGCCACTCTGTTGATTATGTGAACACATTGCACACTGACTATCTGAATCGAAAACTACATCCACAATATAACAACAGTACAACAGTAATTGCGGCGAATTATCGTTTAGCAAGCAAACTGTAGGAGGACAAGGTGAAGCTATACTGTAGCCTACATAGAGCTGCTGATCTGTCAAACCATGCAGCTACTGGGGCTAGATTGGACAGAAAAATACGCACAAATGCGACATGCAAGGTGGGTAGTAAATATGTGCCAATGAGACTCACCGTCTGGTTCTTCGGCTGTTTTAGACGAGAATACGGTTGTTTTGAGACTGAAACGAGGATGAAAAAGTAAAAAGCCTCCCCGTATAAAGCGCAAGTGGAGTGGTAGGGTATGCAATTGCACAGTACCGGGCTTTTTTATTTTAAAAAAAATCCTCTGCAACGCGCCGCTTGCTGTTAAAATGTCTTGTGCAGTTCCTATTTTGCACTTTAAAAAAGTCACAAGGTGCTCGTTATTTGGGATTTCCCTTGAGGTGTGTGTAAAAATGTGCGCCAGTAACGTTTCAGTGGGCTGCCACGACAGGGAAATGGAATCAAGAGATATACTATTGCTCCTCCCTCCGCGTAATGTACAGTATGGGGCGCACACTGCTCTGGGCAAATGCAATGCTCTGGGCCCGCATAAAACAATTGAATAAAACTAGCTATCTACCGCTCTCTACAGGACTACCGCTTTCTACAGGACTAACACTGTAAAATACGAACACATCTACCTCCTCTGATAAAAACGACTTTAAAAGTAGCAATATTCGCTTTGAATGTGAGACCATGAGAATGAATAGGAAATTAATGTAGCCTAGTTTGGAGATGTTGAGCATCCGTTGGCATCCACACTGATACGTGTCTGGCGCGATGCGTTATTCTCGTCCTCATATAGGCTAGGTTCGCTCCAGCTCCTCCCTTCAGACAGAAGAATGAAAGACCTCTAGTACCTGAGTTGCCTTACCCTGCGGGAGATGAGGTTAGGTGAGGATCATGAGCTTTTTCTCAATAATACAAAACCATTTTCAATCATACTATTAAATACACTAAAATAAATTACGCCTATGAGAGGAAAATAAAACAGTTCTTATTACATGCCATGCTTATTGTCTGCTTATAATGATAAACCTTGAAGGTATTCTATAGTCTAAAGCAGTTTTGTATCAACCCTGAAATCCTACACATCTGACTGAAAATATTTTGGACTGAACACTGAGGGAGGACTTGGGAAACATGGTTCAACACTTGGGCAATGTTAAATACTCTACAGATAGCAGATGGAAAATTGTTATTAATAATGTGAGAAAGCCTGTCTGCAAAGAAGAAGTTTGGGTCGTATCCAAGAGCAATATGAGAGTGGATTGCATTTTCTGTCATATTGTATCAGTAGGAAGAGCTCCACATGTTACTGCCTGGAGACAACAAACTAGCTAGCTTATATAAGGATTTGATTTAATAACCTCCGAAATATGTATTTTACCATGACCCAAATGATGATTCCAAAACTGTCCCTTGCTTTATATTAAGGTGACATGCTAAAACATAACAACTTTCGCTTCCATTCGGTCTAAATAATCACCCTCCTTTCCCCACTAAACAGCACACTAAGATTCCTATGATGACTGACTGCAGATATGTCCATCAATAGCATATGGACCCTTACCTAGATAGTAAGAGCTCATATATTTATTTTTATTTTTATTTTATTTTTATAAAAATTATACTATTTTTGCTATTAGAGAGAACTCACACATTAAATGGCACAGGGTTTGAGAAATCATGAGGCATGATGATATATGCTGCCAAGGCATCAACGATGATTCAGACAAATTCCATCTATTTCATCCATTTCCTTCTCATCTAAGAGCTGCATGGACTTGGCTGAGCAAATGTATGCTTACTGGCTCGGATCAGTCACATCATCTAATCTTCCAGACAAATATGTATACAGAAAAGCACACTGTGAAGTGTATTAGGATATGTTTTCAGAATATTTAATACTAGCACGTGTGACATTTACATTGGATGGAATGAACTATCGATTGAAACCACTTGTGTGAGGGAATAAAAGATGTTGCTTATGTGCAAATTCACTGTGGCAGTTGGAATAAAGGTTTATCCTTCTTTGCTAAACCCTTGTCAACATGGTGTGTGCCTTACTGATATGCAACCTGCTTTATATCCGCGTCCATCGCCCATATTACCGGCGCCACAATGCAGGAGGCCGGGAGTATGGGGGTGTTGTCTCTGGGCCTCTCCTCTGTGTCATACAGCCGTGACAATGCGTCTGCTTTCACGTTCTTCGTACCCGGGATGTATGATAGTGTGAAATCAAACCAGGTGAAGAATAGGGCCCACCTGGCCTGGTGAGGATTCAGCCTCCTCGCTGCCCGGATGTACTCCAGGTTACGGTGATCTGTCCAGACGAGGAAAGGGTGTTTCGCCCCTTCGAGCCAATGCCTCCACACGGTCAGGGCTCGGACAACAGCCAACAGCTCCCGATCACCAACGTTGTAGTTCTGCTCCGCCGGGCTGAGCTTCTTAGAGAAGAAGGCACGGGGGCAGAGCTTGGGTGGCGTGCCCGAGCGTTGAGATAGGACAGCGCCTATCCCTACCTCGGACGCATCCACCTCCACTACGAATGGTAGTGATGGATCGGGGTGGGCCAGTACCGGGTCTGAGGTGAACAGACCCCTCAGGTTACTGAAGGCCCTGTCAGCCTGAGCAGACCAGCGGAGCCGGGACGGCCCACCCTTCAACAGAGATGTAATGGGAGCTGCGACCTTGCCAAAGCCCCGGATAAACCTCCGATAGTAGTTGGCAAAGCCAAGAAAGTGCTGCACCCTTAACCATGGTTGGAGTCTGCCAATTACACACCAGGTTGTACGCACTCCGGAGATCTTCTCCCAAGCTGGCTAGCATCGTTGAATGCTCCTGGACCCGTGCCACGACTCCAGGCATGCGCTCCTCTCCCGCTGACTCCATAGCGGGTGGGTGATTCTGTGAGAGTGTGATTTGAAGAAGTTATGCACAGGAGGGTAAATCACAGAATACAGAGTTTATTCCGTAGTACACGGTTACGCTGGATAGTGTCAACAGTCCAGTGCGCAAAACAGGCGCACTTGAACAAATACAGGCACACAGGGAAAATATACCCAGGCAATACAAAGTACAGGTAGCTCCACCGAGCTACACTCATCTCACATGCAACAATCACCCACAAGGACAAGGGGGCAGAGGGAACACTTAAACACATACTAATGAGGGGAATATGAACCACGTGTGTGTAATTGACAAGACAAGACAAATGGAATGATGAGATATGGAGCGGCAGTGGCTAGAAGGCCGGTGACGATGAACGCCGAAGCCTGCCCGAACAAGGAGGGGAGGCAGCTTCAGAGGAAGTCATGACAGAGTTGCTCTCTTTAATGGCAGCACCCTACACATTTCCATTTGATCACACTGAGCAACAGTGTTTTTCCCTGGAACAAAGCAGCTAGTCCACCACAGGCTCATCCACTGACAGCCTGATTGAATGTGTGTGTGTGTGTGTGTGTGTGTGTGTGTGTGTGTGTGTGTGTAGGTGATTGAAGGGGCAGCGTGGAGGACTAGAGTGCTGAAAGGGCTTATAGTAATTATTTTTGCTCCCATAGTGTGTTCCAAAGACATGTAAACAAAGCAGTCAATCCAATAAATGACTAGAGCACCCAACTGTTGTTCAATCCCCCTTGATATTCAATTGGAAATCCTTTCATTTCGAGTTATTTATATTTTGACCCCAGCCACTGCACAATGTCATCCATATGTTCAACCTTTATGTGTTACTATATTACGTATAACATTGGTATGTCTACTGAACAAAAATATAAACGCAACATGCAACAATTTCAAAGATTTTACTGAGTGACAGTTCACATAAAGAAATCAGTCAATTTAAATGAATTCATTAGGCCCTAATCTATGGATTTCAGATGACTGGGAATACAGATATGCATCTGTTGGTCACAGTTACCTTTAAAAAAGGTAGGGTTGTGAATCAGTCAGTATCTGGTTTGACCACCATTTGCCTCATGCAGCGCGACATATCTCCGCATAGATTTGATCAGGCTGTTGATTGTGGTCTGTGGAATGTTGTCCCACTCCTCATCAATGGCTGTGCGAAGTTGCTGGATATTGGCGGGAACTGGAACACGCTGTTGTACATGTCGATCCAGAGCATCCCAAACATGCGCAATGGGTGACATGTCTGGTGAGTATGCAGGCCATGGAATTGTGTACAGATCCTTGCGACATAGGGCCATGCATTATCATGCTGAAACATGAGGTGATGGCAGCGGATGAACGACAATGGGCCTCAGGATCTCATCACAGTATCTCTGTGCATTCAAATTGCCATCGATAAAAAGCAATTGTGTTCGTTGTCCGTAGTTTATGCCTGCCCATAGCATAACCCTACCGCCACCATGGGGCACTTGACATCACAACGTTGACATCAGCTAACCACTCACCGACACAACGCCATTCGCAGTTGTGAGGCCAGTTGGACATATTGTCCAATTCTCTAAAACGACGTTGGAGGTGGCTTATGGTAGAGAAATGAACATTACATTATCTGGCAACAGCTCTGGTGACATTCCTGCAGTCAGCATGCCAATTGCACACACCCTCAAAACTTGAGACATCTGTGGCATTGTGTTG
The DNA here is from genome assembly GCF_964263955.1 of Coregonus lavaretus. Taxonomy (NCBI): domain Eukaryota; kingdom Metazoa; phylum Chordata; class Actinopteri; order Salmoniformes; family Salmonidae; genus Coregonus; species Coregonus lavaretus. The sequence continues at coordinate 79,499,031 of NC_139988.1, read as the reverse complement.
TGTGACAAAACTGCACATTTTGGAGTGTTCTTTTATTGTCCCCAGCACAAGGTGCACCTGTGTAATGATCATGCTGTTTAATCAGCTTCTTGATATGCCACACCTGTCATGTGGATGGATTATCTTGGCAAATGAGAAATGCTCACTAACAGGGATGAAAATAAATGTGTGCACAAAATGTAGGGAAATAAGCTTTTTGTGCTTATGTAAAATTTCTGGGATCTTTTATTTCAGTTCATCAAACATGGGACCAACACTTTACATGTTGCGTTTATATTTTGTTTTTCGAGATTACTGAGCTGCCCTTCTTGGCCAGGTCTCCCTTGGAAAAGAGGTCTTCTGACCTCAGTGGGACTTCCTGTTTAAATAAAGTTTAAATAAAAATAACCAAATTAATTCGATACAGACTAATGGAATTGCAGCAACTTATAGCCAATTACAAAATCTATATTCCTAGCCAGGAGGGCATGGAAACCCTTATTGAGTGCAGTTAAAGTCAACCTAAGAGTCCCAAGTGGTTTTCTGAATAAAAGCCATGGGTCAAACTGAAAAGGGCTCAAAAAACAAAAGGCCTCTTGTGACAATTTAAAATGTTCCTTAAAGTATCACAACAGCGGAAACGTACGTTTTTTCAACTGAAAATGTGGGCTTGAAGTGGGACATTCGTGGATATTAGTGGAAATACTGTGTGTTTCCTTATTAGATGACGTGCAAATATTTTTCAGACTACATTTCATTTCAGTGCTGGGTTTTACTTGAATGTTACCACCCACCAGCATGGCATTCTTTGTTAATCAGAAACAGCTGTAAAGTTCTTCCCCTTTGTGACTGACCTGAGCCAAACAGCCTTGCGTCCACCTGACCCATGGAGCAAATTAAAATAGGAGGTGCAAACGTATGTTTTTACACCTCCACTTTTTTACCAGAAAATTATTAGAATCCTTTGGATAATTTGTAACATTTTATTTATTGTTTTGCTAGTTTGTAGAAAAAATATATATATACTGTATATATTTATATATATATATACACACATATATGCAATTCTATAGACAGTATACATATAAGTAGCCTGTGTCATTCTTCGGAGGTGGAACCTCAACGAGCAATTCCGCTCTAGAACAGGAATTATATAGAAATAGGGGTGGGCATTGCCCTCAGGTGGGTTCCTTTTAATACTTTTTGTACTGAATTATAACAAAAATAGATGGGTGACATTTGACTCTGAATATCTCACTGTATAATGATAAATGTTTGATGTGATGACTACAATAGTAGGAATGCAACCAGGGAATTGTCACGATCGTTATAAGAAGCGGACCAAGGCGCAGCGTGATAACCGTACATCTTTATTACGTACTTAACACACGATCAAAACAAAACAACAAACGATACGTGAAGTCCTAGGTTATACACCAAAACAAACCTTCCGGAACAAGATCCCACAATGACTAGTGCCAAACATGCTGCCTAAGTATGGTCCCCAATCAGAGACAACGAGAAACAGCTGCCTCTGATTGGGAACCACCCTGGCCAACATAGATCTACACGATCTAGATCAACAACATAGACAATACAACATAGACACTACACACCCTGGCTCAACATTTAAGAGTCCCCAGAGCCAGGGCGTGACAGTACCCCCCCCCCCAAAGGCGCGGACTGCGACCGCGCCACACAAACACAAGAGGGTAGGGGCCGGGTGGGCATTCCGCCTCAGAGGCGGATCCGGCTCCGGGCATGACCACCACCTTTTCTCCACCTCCCCGTTGCGCCCCTGGTCTGGTCCTGCAGACTGGAGCTTGACTGGACACCGGTGGAGCGGATTGCTCAGGCTCCGGAGTGGAGTAGCTGACCGGTGCCGGTGGAACAGGCACGGGCCGTGCCGGACTGGACACACGCACCACTGGCCTGGTGCGGGGAGCAGGAACGGGCCGGACCAGGCTGACGACGCGCACCACTGGCTTGGTGCGGGGAGCAGGAACGGGCCGGACCGGGCTGACGACGCGCACAACTGGCTTAGTGCGAGGGACAGGAACAGGCCGGACCGGGCTGGCGACGCGCACCACTGGCTTGGTGCGAGGGACAGGAACAGGCCGGACCGGGCCGACGACGCGCACCCCTGGCTTGGTGCGGGGAGCAGGAACAGGCCGGACCGGGCTGGGAACACGCACCACTGGCTTGGTGCGGGGAGCAGGAACAGGCCGGGCTGGACTGGGAACACGGACCATGGGCTTGGTGCGGGGAGCAGGAACAGGCCGGGCTGGACTGGGAACACGCACCATTGGCCTGGTGCGGGGAGTAGGAACAGACCGGGCTGGACTGGGAACACGCATCATGGGCTTGGTGCGGGGAGCAGGAACAGGCCGGGCTGGACTGGGAACACGCACCATGGGCTTGGTGCGGGGAGCAGGAACAGGCCGGGCTGGACTGGGAACAAGCACCATTGGCTTGGTGCGGGGAGCAGGAACAGGCCGGGCTGGACTGGGAACACGCACCATTGGCTACACGATCTACACGATCTAGATCAACAACATAGACAATACAACATAGACACTACACACCCTGGCTCAACATTTAAGAGTCCCCAGAGCCAGGGCGTGACAGGAATGAAAGAAGAATCAAACGTTTACAAAGCAAGATACCGTACTGTATGTGAATACAGGGCCTTTGATGTCAAACAATCTCAAGCCTTTTACATTTTTTTACTAAAAGGCATTTTTCCAATGTATCTCACAGATTGCTGTGTGCAACAACAGTGGAACAGGAGGTTTATTCCAGTTTGATTCCACAATCAGCTTTTTCATGTTGAAAGACGGTATTGAGCGAAACCATCAGCGTTCCATCTTCACTTCTTCTTAGTCACAAAGAGGTTGAAAGCTACTGGAGACAGATGGTTGTCTAAGTTGGGCTTACTGCCATTAACTCTCAAAACTGCGGTTGATCATTCCACACTCATCTGCAGAAAATAAATTTCCAAATTGGCACTACAAACAAGAAAAGAAAGTGCCAAAGAAATAGAAACATCACTAGAATACCAATCTTGGCACCCAGAACCAATTTTAAAGTGCACGCTGACCAGCTACTCGATTTAACAGTCACAAGAGACTACTAGAATACTACCATTTGTAGTCATCCTCCCAAATCATCCAGTAATGATGGTTTAGGTTGTATAGCCCTGGAGGTATATAGTAAGTAAAGACTATAATTGGATAATGTGAGACATGCAAAGAAAGGAATGTCCTTTTCTCGTCATCAAACCACACGCTACACAAGCATTTCGCTACACCCGCAATAACATCTGCTAAATATGTGTATAATACCAATAAAATTTGATTTGTGTTAACCCGTGACAAGTGCTCTGTAAATGCTTTACCTTAATGACCAGTCTACAGCTTGTAAACTTTAATCCAATAAGTGAATGGGATAGTAAAACCCCTCTTAAAAGGCTAAAAGGAATCCAAAACACACATGTGCCCATGAACGTACAGTGCGCACACATTTACAGTCAGCTTTAAATCCCTATAATCCAATTACAAATGTCCACTTTTAGATTATTTTTAATTGTCACACACACAAAGCCCCTTGACATAGATGCAGCGGGAAAAAAACAGTCTCAGTTCAAACCATTATCTTCCTCATCTGTTATTGTACATACATCAGTAATAGCATTCTAAATCAACATCATTACATCAGATTGATTGTGCTAATTTACTTTTGTAAATATTCATGTGACCGCTCTCTTAACCAAGCGTAGGCAGGAGGAGGGAGGTTAGCCTGCTATTTATGTTGATGCATAGTACGAGCCATTGTTATTCATCATTTAGAAAGGCTTTTTAGTAATTACAACTGCTTCCAGGTAAATGAGTGTCCTCCTCAAGTGAAAGCCAAAGGGTTACTATGATTCTCACTGAGGATTCACCCTGTCTCAATAATAGACAGAAAGAATTTGGCCTCAATCAATCCACACTCACTTTAATTAAGGACCTCCATCAACATAACTCACCATGCATAAGTTGGAGAATGGTTCATTGTTTTCAACCCAGATTTAGCTAAATTCCATCAAATAAATGAGCTGATCTTGCAGGGCATGCTTAGCAAAGAGGATGTTGTTCTTTGTATAGTAACTCCTAATTCGAAACACTTAAACGTATAGCTGTCTTTGCCGTGATCTGTGAAATATAGAAATATAACTGTATTGAAATATAACTATATATTTTCCTAGAAATATACTGTATATCATATACAGTATGGTGCCCTTCCAAATGTGTCTCCAATTTACACTCTCTACATCTTTCCTATTTCTTCTTTTTGTGACCCTATAGATTTTTTGGGGATTGGGATTGTGTGGTTTAAGAGACGTCCTGCAGTGGCCAGCGTTTGTGACATTTTATTTGGGAAACCCCCATTGAGGAAATGAAAATTGCAACAAATTGAGTGAATAAAGCCACAGGGTAGCTACAGCAATATATTGTGCCTTCAGAAAGTATTCACAACCCTTGACTTTTTCCACATTTCGTTGTGTTACAGCCTGAATTTAAAATGTATTAAATTTAGATTTTGTGTCACTGGCCTACACACAATACCCCATAATGTCAAAGTGGAATTATGTTTTTAGGATTTTATTACAAATTACAAAAGTCTTGAGTCAATAATTATTCAACCCCTTTGCAATGGCAAGCCTAAATAAGTTAAGGAGTAAACATTGGCTTAACAATACATTTCATGGACTCACTCTGTGTGCAATAATAGTGTTTAATATGATTTTTTAATGACAACCTCATCTATGTGCCCCACACATACAATTATCTGTAAGGTTCCTCAGTCGAGCAGTGAATTTCAAACACAGATTCAACCACAAAGACCAGGGACGTTTTCCAAAGCATCGCAAAGAAGGGCTCCTATTGGTAGATGGGTAAAACAATATTTTGAATATCCCTTTGAGCATGGTCTTTTCACAGTCCCCAGGTCCAGAACAAAGTCAAGGAAATGTATAGTATTATACAGAGCCATGAGTGCATGGAATTCCCTTCCATCTTATATAGCGCAAGTGAACAGCAAACCTGGTTTAAAAAAACGAATGAAGCAACACCTCAAAGCACAACGCCTCTCCCCCATGTGACCTACTTGTTGTGTGTACAGTGGGGGAAAAAAGTATTTAGTCAGCCACCAATTGTGCAAGTTCTCCCACTTAAAAAGATGAGAGAGGCCTGTAATTTTCATCATAGGTACACGTCAACTATGACAGACAAAATGAGAAAGAATACAATATTAGCTAAATACAATATCTTTGTGCTAGCTACCCAACGTTTAATCGTTGCTGCGTTATGAAAGGTAAGCTTGGCTTCTTATATGGTGTTGAGTTAAGCTTAAACCATGTATTTAGATTGTAGGTAGGTATTGTAGTTTGGTATTATAGGTAGCTTACTCAGGTAGTTATTGTAGGTAATTATTGTAGGTAAGGACTGTATTCGGCGGACTCCGGCGAAGCACGAGGCTAGCCTACCCACTACTTGGACCAACAAAGCTAGCTAGCTAGCGGGTAGCTACTGGTAACTTTTTGCAACTATGGTTAATTGTTTCCAATGTTATTTCATGCTTAAGAGTACCTGTGATTGAGCCAGCTAGCTGCTACCATTCAGCTGTTTTTCTAACCTCATCCGAGGCATTAACGTTAGGTGGTTGGTAGCTGCTGTACTTAATTACAGCTACTGATAACAGTCTGCTGTAGTTTACAACAATTCTAATTTCTAAAGTGGAAGTTGGGAGAGTTTTACTCGGGTGGTTCAGTGAAACAATTATAGTTTCTGAGGTGGAAGTTGGGAGAGTTATATATATATTTTTTTTTTTTGGTGAGGGAGGCCTGCTCTCTCCTTTCCCTGATGTTTAGTTCATTTCATCCCGATCTCCTCTGCATTATTGTAGCCATCTGCTGCAGCCTGTCAACTATGCCTCTGCCTATCCCTGTTCTCTCCTCTCCGCACAGGCTACACAAACGCCTCACACCGCGTGGCTGCTGCCTCTCTAACCTGGTGGTCCCTGCACGCACCACACACCTGGAGTTCCAGGTCTCAGGCAGCCTCTGGAACTGCCGTTCTGCCGCCAACAAGGCTGACTTCATCCCAGCCTATGCCACCCTCCAGTCCCTCGACTTCCTGGCACTGACGGAAACATGGATTACCACTGAAAACACTGCTACTCCTACTGCTCTCTCCTCGTCTGACCATGTGTTCTCGCATACCCCGAGAGCATCTGGTCAGAGGGGTGGTGGCACAGGAATCCTCATCTCTCCCAAGTGGTCATTCTCAATTTTTCCCCTAACCCATCTGTCTATCTCCTCATTTGAATTCCACGCTGTCACAGTCACTAGCCCATTTAAGCTTAATATCCTTGTCATCTATCGCCCTCCAGGTTCCCTTGGAGAGTTCATCAATGAGCTTGACGCCTTGATAAGTTCCTTTCCTGAGGATGGCTCACCCTTCACAGTCTTGGGGGATTTCAACCTCCCCACGTCTACATTTGACTCATTTCTCTCTGCCTCCTTCTTTCCACTCCTCTCCTCTTTTGACCTCACCCTCTCACCATCCCCCCCCACTCACAAGGCAGGCAATACGCTTGACTTCATCTTTACTAGATGTTGCTCTTCTACTAATCTCACTGCAACTCCCCTCCATGTCTCCGACCACTACTTTGTATCCTTTTCTCTCTCGCTCTCCTCCAACACTACTCACTCTGCCCCTACACAGATGGTAACGCGCCGCCGCAACCTTCGCTCTCTCTCTCCCACTACTCTCTCCTCTTCCATCCTATCATCTCTTCCCTCTGCTCAATCCTTCTCCCTCCAATCTCCTGATTCTGCCTCCTCAACCCTCCTCTCCTCCCTTTCTGCATCCTTTGACTCCCTGTGTCCCCTATCCTCCCGGCCGGCTCGGTCCTCCCCTCCAGCTCTGTGGCTTGATGACTCATTGCGAGCTCACAGAACAGAGCTCCGGGCAGCTGAGCGGAAATGGAAGAAAACTAAACTCCCTGCCGACCTGGCATCTTTTCACTCCCTCCTCTCTACATTTTCTTCATCTGTTTCTGCTGCTAAGGCCACTTTCTACCACTCTAAATTCCAAGCATCTGCCTCTAACCCTAGGAAGCTCTTTGCCACATTCTCCTCACTGCTGAATCCCCCCCCCCCCCCCCCCCCCCCCCCCCCCCCCCCCTCCTCCCTCTCTGTGGATTACTTTGTCAACCACTTTGAAAAGAAGGTTGACGACATCCGATCCTCGTTTATTAAGTCTAATGACACTGCTGGTCCTGCTCACACTGCCCTACCCTATGCTTTGACTTCTTTCTCCCCTCTCTCTCCAGATAAAATCTTGCGACTAGTGACTGCAGGCCGCCCAACAACCTGCCCGCTTGACCCCATCCCCTCCTCTCTTCTCCAGACCATCTCCGGTGACCTTCTCCCCTACCTCACCTCGCTGATCAACTCATCCTTGACCGCTGGCCATGTCCCTTCCATCTTCAAGAGAGCGAGAGTTGCACCCCTTCTCAAAAAACCAACACTCGATCCCACTGATGTCAACAACTACAGACCAGTATCCCTTCTTTCTTTTCTTTCCAAAACTATTGAGCGTGCCGTCTTTAGCCAACTCTCTTGCTATCTCTCTCAGAATGACCTTCTTGATCCAAACCAGTCAGGTTTCAGGACTGGTCATTCAACTGAGACTGCTCTTCTCTGTGTCACGGAGGCTCTCCGCACTGCTAAAGCTAACTCTCTCTCCTCTGCTCTTGTCCTTCTAGACCTGTCTGCTGCCTTTGATACAGTGAACCATCAGATCCTCCTCTCCACCCTCTCCGAGCTGGGCATCTCCGGCGCGGCTCACTCCTGGATTGCGTCCTACCTGACCGGTCGCTCCTACCAAGTGGCGTGGCGAGAAGCTGTCTCCGCACCACGTGCTCTCACCACTGGTGTCCCCCAGGGCTCAGTTCTAGGCCCTCTCCTTTTCTCCCTATACACCAAGTCACTTGGCTCTGTCATATCCTCACATGGCCTCTCCTATCATTGCTACGCTGACGATACACAACTAATCTTCTCCTTTCCCCCTTCTGATAACCAGGTGGCGAATCGCATCTCTGCATGTCTGGCCGACATATCAGTATGGATGACGGATCACCACCTCAAGCTGAACCCTGGCAAGACGGAGCTGCTCTTCCTCCCGGGGAAGGACTGCCCGTTCCATGATCTCGCCATCACGGTTGACAACTCCGTTGTGTCCTCCTCCCAGAGTGCGAAGAGCCTTGGCGTGACCCTGGACAACACCCTGTCGTTCTCCGCCAACATCAAGGCGGTGACCCGATCCTGCAGGTTCATGCTCTACAACATTCGGAGAGTACGACCCTGCCTTACACAGGAAGCGGCACAGGTCCTAATCCAGGCACTTGTCATCTCCCGTCTGGATTACTGCAACTCGCTGTTGGCTGGGCTCCCTGCCTGTGCCATTAAACCCCTACAACTCATCCAGAATGCCGCAGCCCGTCTGGTGTTCAACCTTCCCAAGTTCTCTCACGTCACCCCCCTCCTCCGCACACTCCACTGGCTTCCAGTTGAAGCTCGCATCCGTTACAAGACCATGGTGCTTGCCTATGGAGCAGTGAGGGGAACGGCACCTCTGTACCTTCAGGCTCTGATCAGTCCCTACACCCAGGCGAGGGCATTGCGTTCATCCACCTCTGGCCTGCTGGCTCCCCTTCCTCTGCGGAAGCATAGTTCCCGCTCAGCCCAGTCAAAGCTGTTTGCTGCTCTGGCACCCCAATGGTGGAACAAGCTCCCTCACGACGCCAGGACAGCGGAGTCACTCACCACCTTCCGGAGACATTTGAAACCCCACCTCTTTAAGGAACACCTGGGATAGGATAAAGTAATCCTTCTACCCCCCCCCCCCCCCCAAAAAAAAAAAAAAAAAAGTATAATTGTAAAGTGGTTATCCCACTGGCTATAGGGCTCTGGATAAGAGCGTCTGCTAAATGACGTAAATGTGCCCTTGAGCAAGGCACTTAACCCTAATTGCTCCTGTAAGTCGCTCTGGATAAGAGCGTCTGCTAAATGACTAAAATGTAAATGTAAAATGTAAAAATCCAGAAAATCACATTGTAGGATTTTTTATGAATTTATTTGCAAATTATGGTGGAAAATAAGTATTTGGTCAATAACAAAAGTTTCTCAATACTTTGTTATATAGCCTTTGTTGGCAATGACACAGGTCAAACATATTCTGTAAGTCTTCACAAGGTTTTCACACACTGTTGCTGGTATTTTGGCCCATTCCTTCATGCAGATCTCCTCTAGAGCAGTGATGTTTTGGGGCTGTCGCTGGGCAACACGGACTTTCAACTCCCTCCAAAGATTTTCTATGGGGTTGAGATCTGGAGACTGGCTAGGCCACTCCAGGACCTTGAAATGCTTCTTACGAAGCCACTCCTTCGTTGCCCGGGCGGTGTGTTTGGGATCATTGTCATGCTGAAAGACCCAGCCACGTTTCATCTTCAATGCCCTTGCTGATGGAAGGAGGTTTTCACTCAAAATCTCACGATACATGGCCCCATTCATTCTTTCCTTTACACAGATCAGTCGTCCTGGTCCCTTTGCAGAAAAACAGCCCCAAAGCATGATGTTTCCACCCCCATGCTTCACAGTAGGTATGGTATTCTTTGAATGCAACTCAGCATTCTGTGTCCTCCAAACACGACTAGTTGAGTTTTTACCAAAAAGTTATATTTTGGTTTCATCTGACATTCTCCCAATCCTCTTCTGGATCATCCAAATGCACTCTAGCAAACTTCAGACGGGCCTGGACATGTACTGGCTTAAGCAGGGGGACACGTCTGGCACTGCAGGATTTGAGTCCCTGGCGGCGTAGTGTGTTACTGATGGTAGGCTTTGTTACTTTGGTCCCAGCTCTCTGCAGGTCATTCAATAGGTCCCCCCGTGTGGTTCTGGGATTTTTGCTCACCGTTCTTGTGATCATTTTGACCCCACGGGGTGAGATCTTGCGTGGAGCCCCAGATCGAGGGAGATTATCAGTGGTCTTGTATGTCTTCCATTTCCTAATAATTGCTCCCACAGTTGATTTCTTCAAACCAAGCTGCTTACCTATTGCAGATTCAGTCTTCCCAGCCTGGTGCAGGTCTACAATTTTGTTTCTGGTGTCCTTTGACAGCTCTTTGGTCTTGGCCATAGTGGAGTTTGGAGTGTGACTGTTTGAGGTTTTGGACAGGTGTCTTTTATACTGATAACAAGTTCAAACAGGTGCCATTAATACAGGTAACGAGTGGAGGACAGAGGAGTCTCTTAAAGAAGAAGTTACAGGTCTGTGAGAGCCAGAAATCTTGCTTGTTTGTAGGTGACCAAATACTTATTTTCCACCATAATTTGCAAATAAATTCATTAAAGATCCTACAATGTGATTTTCTGGATTTTTTTTCCTCAATTTGTCTGTCATAGTTGACGTGTACCTATGATGAAAATTACAGGCCTCTCTCATCTTTTTAAGTGGAAGAACTTGCACAATTGGTGGCTGACTAAATACTTTTTTCCCCCACTGTATGTACTGACCGATAAACGACATGTCCAAAAGTATGTGGACACCTTCTCATTGAACATCTCATTCCAAAATAATGGGCATTAATATGGAGTTGGTCCCCTCTTTGCTGCTATAACAGCCTCCACTCTTCTGGGAAGGCTTTCCAACAGATGTTGGAACATTACTGCGGGGACTTGCTTCCATTCAGCCACAAGAGAATTTGTGAGGTCGGGCACTGATGTTGGGAGATTAGGCCTGGCTCACAGTCGGCGTTCCAATTCATCCCAAAGGTGTTCGATGGGGTTGAGGTCAAGGCTCTGTGCTGGCTAGTCGAGTTCTTCCACACCAATCTCGACAAACCATTTCTGTATGGACCTCGCTTTGTGCACGGGGGCATGCTGAAACAGGAAAGGCCTTCCCCAAACTGTTGCCACAAAGTTGGAAGCACAGAACCGTCAAGAATGTAATTGTATGCTGTAGCGATAAGATTTCCCTTCACTGGAACTAAGCCTGAACCATGAAAAACAGCCCTAGACAATTTTTTCTCCTCCACCAAACTTTACAATTGGCACTATGCATTCGGACAGGTAGCGTTCTCCTGGCATCCGCCAAACCCAGATTTGTCCGTCGGACTGCCAGATGGTGAAGCGTGATTCATCACTCCAGAGAACGCATTTTCAATGCTCCAGAGTCCAATGTCGGCGAGCTTTACACCACTCCAGCCGATGCTTGGCATTGCGCATGGTGATCTTAGGCTTGTGTGCGGCTGCTCGGCCATGGAAACCCATTTCATGAAGCTCCCGACGAACAGTTATTGTGCTGACGTTGCTTCCAGAGGCAGTTTGGAACTCAGTAGTGAGTATTGCAACCGAGGACAGACGATTTTTATGCGCTTCAGCACTCGGCTGTCCCGTTCTGTGAGCTTGTGTGGCCTACCACTTCGCGTCTGAGCCGTTGTTGCTCCTAGACATTTCCACTGCACAATAACAGCACTTACAGTTGACTGGGGCAGCTCTAGCACGGCAGAAATTTGATTAACTGACTTTTTGGAAAGTTGGCATCCTATGACGGTGCCACGTTGAAAGTCACTGAGATCTTCAGTAAGGCCATTCTACTGCCGATTTTTGTCTATGGAGATTGCATGGCTGTGTGCTCGATTTTATACACCTGTCAGCAACGGGGTGTGGCTGAAATAGCCGAATCCACTAATTTGAAGGGGTGTCCACATACTTTTGTATATATAGTGTATTAACTACACTTTGGATGGTGTATCAATACACCCAGTCACTACAAAGATACAGGCATCCTTCCAAACTCAGTTGCCAGAGAGGAAGGAAACCACTCAGGGATTTCACAATGAGGCCAATGGTGACTTTAAAACAGTTACAGAGTTTAATGGCTGTGATAGGAGAAAACTGAGGATTGATCAACAACATTGTAGTTACTCTACAATACTAACCTAAATGACAGAGTGAAAAGAAGGAAGCCTGTAAATATTATTTTTTTCTCCAAAACATGCATCCTCTTTGCAAAAAGGCACCAAAGTAAAACTACAAAAAATGTGACAAAGAAATTGACTTTATGTCCTGAATACAAAGCGTTATGTTTGGGGCAAATCCAACACAACACATCACTGAGTACCACTCTTCATATTTTTAAGCATGGTGGTGGCTGCATCATGTTATGTGTATGTTTATCATCGGCAAGAACTAGGGAGTTTTTTTGGGATAAAAATAAACGGAATAGAGCTAAGCAAAGGCAAAATCCTACTGGAAAACCTGGTTCAGTCTGCTTTCCAACAGACATTGGGACAAATTAATCTGAAAGTGAGACAAATTCACCTTTCAGGAGGACAATAACCTAAAACACAAGGTCAAATATACTGTAGACTGGAGTTGCTTATCAAGACGACGTTGAATGTTCCTGAGTAGTTACGGTTTTGACTTAAATTGGCTTGAAAATCTATGGCAAGACATGAAAATGGCTGTCTATCAATGATCAACAACCAACTTGACAGAGCTTGAAGAATTTAAACAAGAATAATGTGCAAATATTGTACAATCCAGGTGTGCAAAGCTCTTAGAGAGTTACCCTGAAAGACTCACAGCTGTAATCACTGCCACAGGTGATTCTAACATGTATTGACTCAGTGGTGTGAATATTTACACTACCTTTCAAAAGTTTGGGTTCACTTAGAAATGTCCTTGTTTTCGATAGAAAAGCAATTTTTTTGTCCATTAAAATGACATCAAATTGATCAGAAATACAGTGTAGACATTGTTATTATTATTATTATTGTAAATGGCTATTGTAGCTGGAAACGGCTGATTTTTTATGGAATATCTACATAGGCATACAGAGGCCCATTATCAGCAACCATCAGTCCTGTGTTCCAATGGCACGTTGTGTTTGCTAATCCAAGTTTATCATTTTAAAAGGCTAATTGATCATTAGAAAACCCTTTTGCAATTATGTTAGCACAGCTGAAAAAGGTTGTGCTGATTAAAGAAGCAATAAAACTGGCCTTCTTGAGACTAGTTGAGTATCTGGAGCATCAGCAATTGTGGATTCGATTACAGGCTCAAAATGGCCAGAAACAAATATCTTTCTTCTGAAACTCGTCAGTCTATTCTTGTTCTGAGAAATGAAGGCTATTCCATGCGAGAAATTGCCAAGAAACTGAACATCTCGTACATCGCTGTGTACTACTCCCTTCACAGAACAGCGCAAACTGGCTCTAACCAGAATAGAAAGAGGAGTGGGAGGCCCCGGTGCACAACTGAGCAAGAGGACAAATACATTAGAGTGTCTAGTTTGAGAAACAGATGCCTCACAGGTCCTCAACTGGCAGCTTAATTAAATAGTACCCGCAAAAAAACAGTCTCAACATCAACAGTGAAGAGGCGACTCCGGGATGCTGAACTTCTAGTCAGAGTTGCAAAGAAAAAGCCATATCTCAGACTGGCCAATAAAAAGAAAAGATTAAGATGGGCAGTCTGAGATATGGCTTTTTCTTTGCAACTCTGCCTAGAAGGTCAGCATCCCGGAGTCGCCTCTTCACTGTTCACGTTGAGTCTGGTGTTTTGATATTCCATAAAAAATCAGCAGTTTCCAGCTACAATAGCCATTTACACCATTAACAATGTCTACACTGTATTTCGGATCAATTTGATGTTATTTTAAATGGACAAAAAAAAAAAAGTCTTTCGAAAACAAGGACATTTCTAAGTGACCGCAAACTTTTGAACGGTAGTGTACGTAAATTAGATATTTCTGTATTTCATTTTCAATAAATGTGCCAAAATTTATTTTGCACATTTTGCACAATCTATTTTGAATTCAGGCTGTAACACAACAAAATGTGGATAAGTCAAGGGGTGTGAATACTTTCTGAAGGCACCGTAGATGTCCTCAGCCACCTTAGCTTTTCTGTGGGTGTGTGGGTGTGTGGGTGTGTGTGTGAGAGTGTGTGTTTGTGTGTTTGTGCGTGCGTGCTTACGTGCGTGTGTCCACAATAATCCATGTGTGTGTGTATTGCTGTGCGCATGTATATGTGTGCGTGCGTGTGAGTGCGTGCGTGTGAGTGCGTGTGAGTGTGCATTTGGGGTTCAACCCAGGCTAGCTTATACAGTGACCAATTAGCCTATACAATTTACTATTCTCCCTCTGTACTCTCAGAGAAGAATGCAAACAAATGAGAGTTCATCTAGCAAATGCATATTAGGGGGCTGAAATTACAGAGGTTTGTCTGCTTTGCAAAGAATAATGGATTGGGTAGTCTACAGCGGTCCACTCCCTAAACGACCCCAGCACATAATCTGTCTCATGATGTATTTCCCTCCTGATTTAAGTTAGCATGTTTTCCACTGGGGTAACACAGACCCTCCAAATTAAACACTAATCTGATAATGATATACTGTAAAAGCAGTTGTAACACAGCACAGGCAATAGTTTCACTAAACGAAAGACCCTTTCAGTAAGACGCTGTTTTTAGTGTGTGGTTTAAGTGAGTGGTGACAAGCCAAGGCGGTGAGGGTGTGAAGTGTAAAGCAATATGTAGCCAAGATGTCTGTGGCCATGGAGAACCGTGCAACAACAAATACTGATCCGAGCTGTGTCTGGGGAAATTATATTCCCCTATGGATTTTCATTCTGTCACAGTATGAACAGGAGGGGCAAATCAAATGTTAATTAAGAAGGCAGATAAAGCCAGGTTGCAGCTAGTGTACATCCCCCTTCATTGCCATGGCAACCAATATTATACATTTTTTTCTACTTGGTCCTTCAAATGAGGCATTCAGATGTAGGATCTTAATTTGAGCCAGTTTACTACAGCAGGAAAATAATCCTGCAGCAACAGTAATGTGAATTATTATATGGATTATAATTACTGGGCATTTTTGTGGGGGATGATACATTTTTCGTAAGGGGAAAGTCTGACATTTCTTAGTGGAAATTACAAACTTGAGAAGCATTTTTAAACCTTAAATACACTGCACGTTTTTAATTTCCTACATTGTAGGACAGTTCTGTAACAGAGTGATCCAAATAAGAGCCTACACACAGTGCCTTCGGAAAGTATTCAGACCCCTTGACTTTTTCCACATTTTGTTACGTTACAGCCTTATTCTAAAATTGATTAAATTGTTTTTTCCCAATCATTATTCTACACAAAATACCCCATATTGACAAAGCAAAAACAGTTTTTCTTTTTAAATTTTTGCTAATTTATTAAAAAGAATAACTGAAATATCACCTTTACAAAACTATTCAGACCCTTTACTCAGTACTTTGTTGAAGGACCTTTGGCAGCGATTACAGCATCGAGTCTTCTTGGGTATGACGCTACAAGCTTGGCACACCTGTATTTGGGGAGTTTCTCCCATTCTTCTCTGCAGATCCTCTCAAGCTCTGTCAGGTTGGATTGGGAGCGTTGCTGCACAGCTATTTTCAGTTCTCTCCAGAGATGTTCGATCGGGTTCAAGTCCGGGCTCTGGCTGGGCCACTCAAGGACATTCAGAGACTTGTCCGAAGCCACTCCTGCGTTGTCTTGGCTGTGTGCTTAGGGTCATTGTCCTGTTAGAAGGTGAACCTTCGCCCCAGTCTGAGGTCCTGAGCGCTCTGGAGCAGGTTTTCATCAAGAATCTCACTTTACTTTGCTCAGTTCATCTTTGCCTCAATCCTGACTAGTCTCCCAGTCCCTGCCGCTGAAAAACATCCCCACAACATGATGCTGCCACCACCATGCTTCACCGTAGGGATGGTGCCAGGTTTCCTCCAGAAGTGATGCTTGGCATTCAGGCCAAAGAGTTCAATCTTGGTTTCATCAGACCAGATAATCTTGTTTCTCATGGTCTCAGAGTCTTTAGGTGCCTTTTGGCAAACTACAAGCGGGCTGTCATGTGCCTTTTACTGAGGAGTGGCTTCCATCTGGCCACTGTATCATAAAGGCCTGATTGGTGGAGTGCTGCAGAGATGGTTGTCCTTCTGGAAAGTTCTCCCATCTCAACAGAGGAACTCTAGAGCTCTGTCAGAGTGACCATCGGGTTCTTGGTCACCTACCTGACCAAGGCCCTTCTCCCCCGATTGCTCAGTTTGGCCGGGCGGCCAGCTCTAGGAAGAGTCTTAGTGGTTCCAAACTTCTTCCATTTAAGAATGATGGAGGCCACTGTGTTCTTGGGGACCTTCAATGCTGCAGAATTTTTTTGGTACCCTTCCCCAGATCTGTGCCTCGACACAATCCTGTCTTGGAACTTTACGGACAATTCCTTCGACCTCATGGCTTGGTTTTTACTCTGCCATGCACTGTCAAATGTGGGACCTTATATAGACAGGTGTGTGCCTTTCCAAATCATGTCCAATCAATTGAATTTAGCACAGGTGGACTCCAATCAAGTTGTAGAAACATCTCAAGGATGATCAATGGAAACAGGATGCACCTGAGCTCAATTTCGAGTCTCAGAGCAAAGGGTCTTCTGTGGACAGGTGTCTTTTATACAGGTAACAAGCTGAGATTAGGAGCACTCCCTTTAAGAGTGTGCTCCTAATCTCAGCTCGTTACCTGTATAAAAGACACCTGGGAGCCAGAAATCTTTCTGATTGAGAGGGGGTCAAATACTTATTTCCCTCATTAAAATGCAAATCAATTTATAACATTTTTGACATGCGTTTTTGTGGATTTTTTTGTTGTTATTCTGTCTCTCACTGTTCAAATAAACCTACCATTAAAATATAGACTGATCATTTCTTTGTCAGTGGGCAAACGTACAAAATCAGCAGGGGATCAAATACTTTTTCCCTCACTGTAACTTGTAGTATAAGCCTGTACCATGTGAACCTAGGGACCTGATCTTTTCAAAGGGTCATTTGGTGACCTTTTGGTTACCAAACAGGGAATCATAAGACCATAACTGAAACAATATGACTGAGCTGTAGTGTAGCATTGGTTGAATATGCTGTTCTTCTAGTTTATTTACCACTATTTTAGATGCATTGTCTTACGTCAGATATCGTGACCATAAAAATAGATAGTTATATGATTGCGACTCTCTCTACACTGACACAGTCGAGAGACTAGTGTTATGTTGGAGTGAAGCCACCTGTCGGAAGACAGTGATGTCAGATGTGCATCTGATGCGTTTATGAAGGCAGATCTCAAAAGCATCTCTGTGGACATTTTTAAAAAAGATCTTAAAACATACCTTTTTAGCATTGCTTTTACCTAGGGTGCTCTAAAGTTGATTAGTCATTCAGTTTTTAGCTCATTTTATATATTTTTTAATCACATTTCACCATGGATTAGTCTCTACAGTCCTTACTTGTTCTCTGTTTTTACTGTTTGAATTCCCATGGGTGTTAGGGTTAGGGTTAGGTTTAACCCTTTAACTCCCATGGCTGTTGTATATTGTTTGTCTTGTGGTCTTTTTATTGTTTTTATTCATTTTCCTGCATTTTATTTATTTAACCTTTATTTAAGCATCCATGTCTGAAATGTGCTATATAAATCAAGTTTGATTTGATTATTAATAGGTTTTTTCATGCTTACACACGCGTGTCGAAAAACAAACCCTGCGGGTCCGACAGTCATGTTTAGCTGAGTCACTTACATGTTGCTTACAAAACCCAGCCGGTGTATAGCTGGCTGTAAAACACTCACTGATGACTTTGTTCTATTTACAACTCTATGGGGGCTGTATTCTAATTCTTATAGTTAAAAAAACATGTGATGTGGCATGTTGAAGACACGACATCAGTGTCACGCTCTGGCTCCGGGACTTTGTATGTTGAGCCAGGGTGTGTTTGTTTCGTTGTGTTCTGTTTGGTTGGGTTGTTCTATGTGGTTGTATTTCTTTGTTTGGATGAGTGACTCCCAATCAGAGGTAACGAGTGTCAGCTGTTTGGCTCGTTGTCTCTGATTGGGAGCCATATTTATACTGTCTGTTTTCACCTTGTGTTTGTGGGTTTTTGTTCCTTGTCAGTCATTGTCTGAGGACGTTACGTATCGTTTATTGTTTTGTATTCGTGTGTGCACTTTACTATTAAAGTATGTTCGCTCAACACGCTGCGCCTTGGTCCTCTCTAACCAACGAACGTGACAGAAAAACCCACCTTAACCAGATCAAGCAGCGTGACGAGGAGAGAGGATGGACGTGGGAGGAGATGATTGCGAGTCTGGCAAGAGGGAGAGAGGCCTGGGCCACGGGGAGGAGAGACCCCCAGGAAATTTTTAGGGGGGGGCTCACGACGTCGGGGCAGCAGGTGTACGGGTTAGAGCGGTGCAAAGCGTTGGCAGAGAAGGCCGCCAGGTTAGGGGGGCCACTGGGCACAGAGGAGAGGGAAAGTGTGGAGGCACGGCGAGAGGTACTGGGGTGTGTAACCAGTCCGGTCCGGCCCGTTCCTGATCCCTGCGTGGGGCCAGTGGTGTGTGTCCCCAGTACGGTCCGGCCTGTTCCTGCCATTCCCACCAAGTCAGTGGTGCGCGTCGTCAGCCCAGCCCGGCCTGTTCCTGCCATTCCCACCAAGTCAGTGGTGCACGTCGTCAGCCCAGCCCGGCCGGTTCCTGCCATTCCCACCAAGTCAGTGGTGCGCGTCGTCAGCCCAGCCCGGCCTGTTCCTGCCATTCCCACCAAGTCAGTGGTGCACGTCGTCAGCCCAGCCCGGCCGGTTCCTGCCATTCCCACCAAGTCAGTGGTGTGCGTCGACAGCCCAGCCCGGCCTGTCCCTGCTCCACGCACCAAGCCTACGAGGTGCGTCGCCAGTCCAGCCCGGCCTGTCCCTGCTCCACGCACAAAGCCTACGGTGTGCGTTGCCAGTCCAGCCCGGCCTGTTCCTGCTCCACGCACAAAGCCTACGGTGTGCGTCGCCAGCCCAGCCCGGCCTGTTCCTGCTCCACGCACAAAGCCTACGGTGTGCGTCGCCAGCCCAGCCCGGCCTGTCCCTGCTCCACGCACAAAGCCTACGGTGTGCGTCGCCAGCCCGACCCGGCCTGTTCCTGCCACTCGCACCAAACCAGGGGTGCGAGTCGCCAGCCTGGTCCAACCCGTTCCTGCTACTCGCACCAAGCCAGGGGTGCGAGGTGTCAGCCTGGTCCAGCCCGTTCCTGCTACTCGCACCAAACCAGGGATGCGAGTCGTCAGCCTGGTCCAGCTCGTTCCTGCTACTCGCACCAAACCAGGGAATGGAGTCGTCAGTCCGGTGAGGCCCGTTCCTGTTCCACGCACCAAGCCAGGGGCGCGTGTCGTCAGTCCGGCTCCAGGAGGTGGGGATCAGGGCCGGAGCCAGAACCACCGCCGAGGAGGTATGCCCACCCAGCCCTCCCTTGTTTAGCCCTTATTGAGGCGCGGTCGCAGTCCGCGCCTTTAGGGGGGGGTACTGTCACGCTCTGGCTCCGGGACTTTGTATGTTGAGCCAGGGTGTGTTCGTTTCGTTGTGTTCTGTTTGGTTGGGTTGTTCTATGTGGTTGTATTTCTTTGTTTGGATGAGTGACTCCCAATCAGAGGTAACGAGTGTCAGCTGTTTGGCTCGTTGTCTCTGATTGGGAGCCATATTTATACTGTCTGTTTTCACCTTGTGTTTGTGGGTTTTTGTTCCTTGTCAGTCATTGTCTGAGGACGTTACGTATCGTTTATTGTTTTGTATTCGTGTGTGCACTTTACTATTAAAGTATGTTCGCTCAACACGCTGCGCCTTGGTCCTCTCTAACCAACGAACGTGACAATCAGCCTCCGCTTTCGAGGGAATATTCATTAGACTTTCTCAGTATTACCTTTGACATGTATTACCCACATCACCATGGGAACCTATGTTGCAACTAGAGACTAGTACATGGGCCCTCGAAAGAAAGGAAATCGGTGAATGAAGGCAGTCATTATGGGTTAAGACACTTATGTTGTGACTAATAATAATAAGACATGGTGGGCCTTTTTCAGTTGTTGCGCTGGGGTGCTAATGCTAGCTTTAAAGATTGATGTTTTTTCCCAAGCACTATTAGATGGCTCTGCTAAATCCATTAACCCCATTACCAAACAGTTTATTTCATACAGTCAGTCCCAAGTAAAATCATAAAATCTCCTGAATCTATGAGACAATCACACGTTCGAGGAAGTCATTACCCTTCAGAAGAGGACACAATGGGAGATTCTCAATTGGTCAAAAGTCTGTCCTCTCCTTGGCTCCTCCGTCCTCCTCTCCTCCGTGACCCGGAAACGAGTAAGTGGTCGCCATATGAAGGAGAGTGTCAAAAGGAGTTTGCTCCTCTTCTCGATTGCCTCAATTGACAGAGAATGTGGTCTATTCTAACGCAGAAGAGTTTTGAAGTCCACCACATCCATTTGAAACAGCTTCGATGAGAAAAGCATGCACACATTTAAAAACAATATGCTTCTTCTTTTATTTATCCAATGCATAGCATAACAAGATACATGTATTTTTATCCACTTTACAGATGTATTCGGGATTCCACCTCTGTTAACGTAATTTGCATGATGACGCGCTAGCGGAGAAGGAGAGTCTTATTTCAAACAAGCACATTTGTTTCCACATTTCATTTCCTCGCCGCCTCTCCTCGATGACCTTTTACCTTTTTCAAAAGGAGGCGAGGAGAGGACGGAGGAGAGGATGCGAGGAATGGAGGAAATCTCATTGTGATTCTCCAAATGTCTTTAAATCCTAATCCTTAATGGCGCCCAAATTATCTCTCATGTCCTCCTGGTAATACGAGAATGGCTGTGCTCGACCCCCTGTCTAGTTAATACTTGGTAAATCCCCCTAAATCCCTTTTCTCTCAGGCATAATCTGATGAGAGAATCTGTTCTCAACCCAGCTTCACATCTCTGGCATCTACCGCTGATGGAGCTCATGAGCTGGGCCTCTCTGAGCTGGATCTGTCTGAGCTGACTTCTGTGTGTGCATGTGTGTGTGTGTGTGTGTGTGTAAAATATGTATATGTCTATGGTGTATGTAGGCAACTGAGCTGAGCCATAAGGGAAACTGGGTATCTACCTCCCCACTATCAGTTAGGGGGGGGGCAATGTTTGCTTTTTGTCTGTCCGTGGAAGGTAGAAAGAAAGTAATTTGAGCAACAACAAAAAAAGTGTGAACCGGCAATTCGTAACTTTTGAATAGATTTTCTGGCCTATGAAAGCTACATTCGGTTTGGGTTCCTGCTGACAGATGCACTTTTTGAGACCGATGCGTATCGGTGAATTGTTACATCCCTAAGTGAATAGGCATTGAAGGTACGCCACAATTGCTAAATGTAAACACAACTGGCAACACGTCCTCATTTTTGGAGACAGGTGTTTGACACGACAGCGCTATGGTTGCTTGAAAAATATTGTAGGAGTGGTTGCTAACTAACTGCAAACAACCTTAGCTAGCTAGCTAACTGTGGGGGGAAACAATTCACTTATTTACTGTTAGTTAGCTGTGCATCGCTCTTTGCTAGCAAATGAAGGCTGTCTCGAATACGGACAAATCCAATTTTGTTTATACTGTTTTAGTTTGTGATGTCTCCACTTTCCAAGCATATTGCTAGCCATCATTACTTGATAGTTGGTTATTGTTGAAGCGTCATTGCTATTTCCACCAGATCTCAACAAAACCAAATATGTGTTTATTTCTGGTGTGTATGTTATGTGTGTAGAAGACACAATCATCATGGTCAATGAAAATATAACAGAGTACAAGGGAACAGCAATGAGAAGACGGGTCACTCTGAATGCATACTGAATGACATACTGAATACTGAATGACAGCCATCCCTGAGCAGTCACCACTCCAGATTCGAGAGCAGCTAATTCAATTCCCCATGACTACTCCAAATACGTTCACAGTCTTGCACTCACCATAAGCTTTCAAACACACACTTCATTTAACTATCTGCTCCTTCAAACGAGGCATTAGCATATTCTGGCTGCTGAGTGTCACATTCATTTGCAAATTGTATGGCCCTTATTAAAGGCTGAGTTAAGTGTCTCTGCATTAGTCTGCTGCATCACATGATTTGGGAACACAGAAGGCACATTTTCATTAGGTCCTCACAGACCAGGCAAGACAAAGAGCTAATTACAAGCATCAACAATGGTGTATTCTTTTGACTTTACTAAAGCAAGACCACCTGAACTTTTCAATTTTAGTTAAAAAAAAAATTGACTGGTTAAATCATAAGACTAAAGTAATTGATTACTGTGGCTAACAAAATGGCTGCCGCTCCCTCATGACTTTACAATTCTATGGGGTTTGTATAATACAGGCTAAACAATTCTGAACCTGGTTGGTATATATTCATTTTTACATTACATGTTAGTCATTGAGCAGATGTTCTTATCCAGAGTAACTTACATGACTAATTAGGGTTAAGTGCCTTGTTCAAGGGCACATCAACAGATTGTTCACCTAGTTGGCCCTAGGATTCGAACCAACGGCCTTTCGGTTACTAGCCTACTGCTCTTAACCACTAGGCTACCTGGTGTAATCGGTGTGAAATGGCTAGCTAGTTAGTGGTGCGCACTAGTAGCATTTCAATCGGTGACGTCACTCGCTCAGACCTTGAAGTAGTTGTTTCCCTTGCTCTGCAAGAGCCGCGGCTTTTGTGGAGCAACGGGTAACGGTGCTTCGAGGGTGACTGTTGTCGATGTGTGCAGAGGGTCCCTGGTTCAAGCCCAGGTAGGGGCGAGGAGAGGGACGGAAGCAACACTGTTACACTGGCACCCACAACATGCAACCCTCAGCCTTCCTTGTGGGACTATTTATGTGGTATTACGCAGTGTTGTTGGCTGGGACCTATTCTCACCCCTTGCATTTCAAAAGCTCTTCACACAAACACTCCTGGGGTGTGGAAATGACAAGGTGACATTATAAAACAACAGATGAGAGTGCATAATTTTTTTAAATAAAGCAAGATTTATTATTCATAGGCAACCTATATTTGACTTTGTGGTGATGTTGTGATGTTTAATTAAAATGTATACATCAAATGTTATCACAATGAATATTCTCTCCGATGTTAATTTCATCCTAGTTTTGCCAGCATTTGCATAAATTTTTTGCAGGTTGACGTTTATTGTCATGAATTTTGCCCTGGAGGCAGAACTGAGCGATTTCCGCTAGATGGGCCAGCTGCAAAGTAAAAATTGGCTATATCGTAAAAATTATAGAAAACCAAAATGTGCTTTTTGGTCTTAATTTAAGGTTAGGGTAAGGATTGTACGACTTTGTGGCTGTGCCAGCTGACCACTCTTCAGAGCTACCTCCAGGGCAAGATTCATGACAATAAATGCCAACCTACAAAAAAAATGTATGCACGCATGACTGTAAGTCGCTTTGGATAAAAGCGTCTGCTAAATGGCATATTATTATTATTATTATTACAAAAATATAATTCAATTGAGAATTAGCATTTTTTAGACTGTAGCTACAATAACTGATTTTAATGTTATCATACGGCCAAAATAACTTCCAGTTTCAGCTCCAGGTTCCACATGGGCCATTAACAGTTCATGGTAGTCATGTAAGTGATGATTGGTTCATCCGTCCCATTCTACTCCTCACAATGCGGTGTTTGTCAAAACCCACTAGACATTTCTTAAAAAGCGCTTGGATAGATGGGAGAAATGAAGAAGTCAAAACAATTAACTTCCTTCCAAGAAACACTCTACTAGGCCCCTCAGGCAGCATCCTTCTCTTTCTTCACATGATGCTTAGGTCTAAACTTATCTCCCTGCCCTCAGTGCCACTGCCTCGTCCGCCTGCCATTTTATAGCCCACTTAGCACTCAAAGTGACTGCTTTTGATGGGGTGAAGTGGATGGGTTCGGGGTGGGAGCAGGTAGCTACAGCTTGGTTAGTTACCCTTATAATTATATGTGTATGGCTACCATACAGGCGTTGAATTGCTCCTGTTGCTTCCTTACTGTGACTAGCTAGTCAGTGTTGGGACCAATGTACTACTTCTTTGAATCAGTCTGAGGGGAAACAAAAGCAGTCATATGTGTCAACAGACCAAACGAGGGCCATGTGACACCTTTTGAAAGATGAGAGCTCATTTTGTTTTTTGTCGACATAGAACACAGAGAACATTCCTGTAACAGGGTAGATACGTGGCAAGGGATTCATCTTCCTGTCTAGCTTGGTGCCCATGTTATCTTCACCAGTGCCAGTTGGTGGTGGCTGTCTGTCTTCCTGTTTATCTAACAGTGTCATCGGTAGCATGTTCATGCTGCTTATCTGCGCTTCCATATCTGTGTGTGCACACGTCTCTGAACACATACATGGTCGTGTTATCAGTCTGCTGGCGTGCATGTCAACAAGAGACGTTAAGCTTGAGAAAAAAAGCCAACTCATCCTGGTCCTTAGATACCCTCATGCTAGGTTGTTTTTCATTACCTCTTTTTTGAGGTTTTCAAGCTATTCATAGTCAAGCTATTTGTTGTTAGTGGAGGCATGTGATGTGGAGGTAACACAGAAGCAGACTAGGATACTGACTAAACTAGGTCAGGAAAAGTGCCAAACTGAATGTTTGTATTGACAGCAACAAGATCTCACGAATGCAGCTATCTGAAAGTAAAACTTTTAATATGATATTTTATGTGACAGCTCTGAACTTTATCAGGTGTCAGACTATTAGGTGACATGAGATACATTTTTGAGAAGAGATAAGAGAGATAGGAGAGAGATGAGATCCTTTCAGTTCCTGTGTGTGAGCCCCTAACACCTCTCTTCTCCCCGCTCCCTGGGCCTGCATCCAAAATCTTAAAGCGCTGATTTGGCCTCATTTTTTGGCTTTCTCCTCAAGAAATGCTGGTGGCCATGACAGAAGCAAACCGAGTGTTGGCTTGGAGGTGTGGTTTGATGTGGGTGTTTCTTGGGTGTGTCCTTGTCACCACCAAGACACACCCATCTGTCAGAACCTTGCCTGCAGCTGTTTCCCCCCACTTAATCACAACAAACAAACCTCCTGCAGGTTGAGTTCAATAACTACAGGCAGATGTATGGTGAGATGCCAGAGAAAGCGTCGAATAGGTTAGTAGCCTACAGAGTAATATGAAAAGAATGCAATTGCTGAATTTATGTAGATATTCAAAACTAAGTGTTTTGATAACTTTCAAATGTAGTAACAGGTACATGTAGAATCAAACAATAATTTACATAATACCATAGAAGCAGTGTTCTGCTAATATAACAATGTGCCCCTTTCATCTTCCATTGTCATTCCCAGCCGATGCAGATACGGATCGTCATTTTGTCTGGTGGTAATGGGGCAACCTTGGCAAACATGTCATGGTGGTCATACCTTCCTGTGTGGTGTCCCGTATACAACAACAGTTCCCTGATCCTGGTGCAGAATACACTGGGTTTCCCCCTCCATATTGACTGATACCATTCAATGCAATAATAAAAAAAGACAATACAAGTAAAAGTTTGTGTCTAGTAAAATGTTTATGCTGAGTGCCAGGTCTCTCTCCATTCAGAGACATCAGCATCAAGTCCGTCTGTCAGTCTGGACTTCATCACGTCTTCTTGCAAGTCTCTATGTGCTGGCTCCATACATGTGTCTGTGAACACATATAGTCACTGTTCTATTACCAATGGCATTTAGGGATAGGTGATATCTGACACACAGACTAAACCTACCTAATTCTGTTCTCTCCGTCGACGACCGTTGGTGAGCAGGCAAGAGGTGAGGCTGGAAGTGAGGTCTTTGACAGAGCCCCATTGATGGACATAGCAGCGTAGATCAGCTCCTGGCCCCTCATCAAAAATATTGGTTGGTCACACACACAAGCACACACACACACACACACGGTCTTGTACAGCTAACCTTGTGGGGACACACTATTCAGTCCCATTCAAAATCCTATTTTCCCTAACACCTAACCCTAAACCTAAACCTAACCCTAACCCATACTCTTACCCTAACCCTAACCTTAATCCAAAAACCTAACCTTAACCCTAACCATAAACCTAGCCCTAGCTCCTAACCCTAAAACGAACCCTAGCTCCTAACCCTAACCCTTAACGTAATTCTAACCCTAACACTAATTCTAATCTTAACCCTAAACCCCCTAGAAATAGCATTTGACCTCGTGGGGACTAACAAAATCTCCCCAGTTGGTGAAATGTTTGTTTGTTTACTAATAGTTAAACACTTCAAAACACACACACACACACACAGCGCACTGATTACATTATCAATGGTGGTTATGATTAGCCTGGTGGACCCAACCAGGTTAGGTTATGCCCTGGACATTATATGCATCTAAGAAGTAGAAAATAAGCAACAAATAATGTCAGTTTACATAAATTATGTTGCACAATTGGGTTATCAAATGTATCAAAGTAATGAAGTGGGTTACCTTCTGTATTTGTACACATGATGAGCCTTTGAAAGCTGTTGCTGCTGACAGGTGAAGGTTGCTGGCCGGATACTTGCCAATATGTGGCTGACTGTTCCATTCATAGGAATGCTCACAGCGAGGGCATGTCTGCATGATGCTGATGAGGGCCTCCTTGCTAGTCTTCTCTATGCTGCATGTTCGGCTGCAAACTGGACATCTCTCGAACAACTGCAGCAGGCAATCTTATGAGGTGGTGTTGACTGGGAGGGCCTGTGACAGGGTGATAAATAGACAGCCAAGTGGTAAATTGCATTTTGTTCCAGCGAAAGGACAAAGCTTTTTGCTAATGCACTTCACAACCAAATTTACTCTACTAGTTGTATCTGCTTGGCTGGGGAATTAGCATACTATTTTATCAAGCTGGGTATTTTTTAATACAACTTTTCACATTAACACACATTACCTGTCTTTGCTGATGAAGCTGTTTGTGTCATCAGGGCAGTAACTCGGGCCACAATCAGAGGCCTCATGATGGCGTGTCTTTTTCATAGGAGTCGAGGGAGACTGGCAACAACGGAGGAGGTGTCACAAGTGTACTTGTGTTGCATGACACACTATTATTCTGAGGTCTTGCCTGACAAACTGTAAAAATAGCAAGTGAACAGTGAATTAAATAATGCTGGGAGGTCGCTAAACCATTGCAATCACATTGCAGGACATGTTATGATACCCACCTTTGCTCCTTCTGGTATGTCCCGGCATCCATTCATGACCAGGGGATCAGTCTGGCACCCAACTGTGCACTTTGTCTAACAGAAAAACAGAGTCAACGATTGTCATCATCCCTTAATTATAAACATAACTCGAGAAATAACGTTATCTCATTTGGAAGCTAATTCTATGCTTTACAGATGTAGACTGACTGGCTCCTGATTGGATTACATTCAGGCCGGTGACGCCGTTACACTATGCAACCCACTGTGATATGTTTTACTCTGGCCCTAGGTTGGTTTGAGTTTGTTGCTGCTAGTTAGTACACTGTTGTAGTCAGACATGAGTTAGCTAATATCACCATAGCTGTATCCAATATTTATTTGTGCCCTAGAGACATAGGTTGTACCTCGGAGGCTAATGTGACTGTTTCGTCTAAATTACACGATTACATGCTAAAGTAGGGAAATAATTATTAGAAAAATACTTTGCGATATTATGATGTCGTCAAATTGACTTTAGAGAGATGGCAATGTTGCCATTATTGTTACTAGCAAAGTTTGTCAAAAAGTGTTAGCAATGCTAATGTTAGCTGGCTAAAAGACAGTGGTCCCCTCAATCTTAGTTAGCTGGCTAAAGTTATACTGCATCTAAAGTCAATCTGGCGACATCACAATCATGACAAAAGGTTTTCCTACTAGTTATTGTCATGTTTCCAAGCCAAATCCAAGTTGATTGAGGAAGACTAACATTAGCCAGGTAGCTAGCTAGTTGGTAGCTAGCAGTGGCGGTCAGGGCCGTTTAAGATGAGGGAGGATGATTTTGTTTTCATGAGCATGGCCTTATTTCTATTACAGCATATTGGATGACTGTCATTCATATTCCATTCACCCAGTTCAATGTAACAGCGATAGGTTTAGGCTACTACATGATACTCAATTTTTCCCTATACCCATGATGAGGTTGCTACAACCTAGCCTATGAATGACAGTTTACAACATAGATGAATACAGGTCGAGAGACAAATTTGAGGTGACAGACAGTGACACATGGACATACAGTTACATTCAATACCACCTTGCACACTCTTGCCTGCTTTTAACTGATATAGGGTGTAATCATTAGTCCAATAGTTGCAAACAAGAGTTTCTATTCAGGTATGTTTATGCCCGTTTTGTTCCGTTTGCTTCCGTTTAAGAAACGTTTTTCAACGGAATCGGCGGAATGAATACACCCCGATCACACATAAACACAGTTCACTTTCATAGCAGCCACGTTGTATTCCTTCTCGCATCTACACACTCTCCTCCTTTCACCTCTTCCCTTTGCTTGTGGACTTCAATGCACAACACATCAACTGTATGTGACCAGCCGAAAAAACATTTCCAAGCCAAACCGCTACACACAGCCTAAATCGTTGTCACCATATTAGCTAAAGTAATGTCATAGTAAGCATAGCTAATATAACTAATGTGTTAGTAAACCCGCTACAATCATGCAGTAATGTTACGGTGTACAGTCAGTAAGCAGTTACACCGGCGGGCCCAGGGGGGCAATAAATTAGCAAAACCAAACGCTTACCTTGACTTGGTGTTGTGTTGTAAAGTCATAGCCAGCTAGCTAACATAGCATCACTCTGTTTGAGCAGGGTGTTTCAGTAGGCTAAACTAGCTATCTGCATTTGCTAGCTAAGTAAGTGAAACTGAAATTGAAAAAAAATTACAACATCTCTCTCTATTTCTCCTTCATTTTGGAATAAATTAATTTGTTCAAAACTTATAAACTACTGTCTTTCTCTCTCTTTGAGTCAACTACTCACCACATTTTATGCACTGCAGTGCTAGCTAGCTGTAGTTTATGCGTTCAGTACTAGATTAATTATCTGATCCTTTGATTGGGTGGACAACATGTCAGTTCATGCTACAAGAGCTCTGATAGGTTGGAGGGCGTCCTCCGGAAGTTGTCATAATTACTGTGTAAGTCTATGGATGTGGGTGAGAACCATGAGCCTCCTAGGTTTTGTATTGAAGTCAATGTACCCAGAGGAGGACGGAAGCTAGCTGTCCTCCGGCTACACGATGGTGCTACCATACAGAGTGCTGTTGAGGCTACTGTAGACCTTCTTTGCAAAATATTGTGTTTTAATCAATTATTTGGTGATGTGATTATATTTAATATAGTTTTATCTTAAAAGGATAACTTTCACTGAGGAGGATGGTTCTCCACTGGTAGCTAGCTAGCTAACATCAGCTATTCTAGTGATGATAGTGATAATGATTATCAAAATATACATAACCAGATACATAACCAGCAGTCTATGGTCTAGGTACTGGTAGACTGAACTCCAGCCAACTACAGTGTTCCGCATGATAGGGTCCTTCTGCAGGGCATGCAAACCATATTGTTGGCTGTGCTTCCTGCTGGAAGCATGCGTTGCATGGTCAATCCCTATAGGGCTTTTTAGTCTCAAATGGCAGTGATCCTTTGAACGTGTTGGTTGGGGGCAATGAAACAACGGAGCCCCATTCAATGAAGGGAAGCGAAGTGGGCTGAGAGGCGATTTGCACGTGGAGCTTGGCAAAAGGGGGCATGATTTGTTGGCATAATCGTAATCCAAACCCAACCTTAATTTACTTGTTGTGACGCACTGAGGTTCCAAACTCCGTTTTAGACGAGACTGACTTTGACCAAAATTGTCCTATTTACACTTTGTAGTCAATTATGACACTAGAACACATATTTCTGACTCACATCGATGCTACACAGGCCGCTTTCAAAGGGATTCGTTGATTTTTAGGGGCAGTCACTCTTTAACCTGATTTCCATCGAGTCATCCTCAGCTGATTAATCAATAAGGCCAATCCATCATTAAAACATTAAACATTTGGAACATGGCTTGCATTCACTAGATGCATGAGTGACACAGCTGTAAACACTAAATGTCAGATACAGTGTTATGTGTGTAAGAACTGGATGAAATATTCCTAAGAAAAACTCCTGGATAAAATATTCTGACTGGGCTTTGAAATGCTAGGTGCCAGAAAAGGTCATTTGATGGGTATGAGTGTTTATGTGAACATTGCTTCTGCTGACAAACTAGACAGCGATACCAAACAACTCTTGATATATGTCAGGCTCTTCTCTTTAGCAAAGGAGGCTGAGGAGAGGAGGAGGGACTGGGAGAGATTCAACTAGACCACACTGAGACAGTTAACCATATGCTGCTGTAGCAGGGGGCGGGGTTGAACTAACAGCATCATCTGTATGAACCCTTCCTTAATGATACTGCGTTTCTACCCACATACTGTATGTATAGTACACACTCAATGACACACACATACATACACACGCAATCGCACACACACCACCCCCTCCACACAAACAACATCCACAAATCATCAAATCAATGGCCAGCATCGACGTTATAAGCTACAGTACTTATCATATTCATATCGAATCCCCTTGACAAAGGGTCTCTCCACACTTCACACACATGCTAACATACAACCCCCTGCTGAAGCATAGGTTATCAAACCGTCAGGGTGCTTTGGTGTAAGGCCTTGGTGTGTCCCTGCAGGGGACCTTCAGGCTCCCCAGGTAGCAGATAGCAGGTAGTGCGGCTGGCGCCGTAGGTTGTGGAGTGTGTTGAGATCAATTAGATCTGGCCCAGCTGTTGACTTATTCATCAATAAGCAGCGTAGTGGAAGGTCTGCAGTGGTGGCAGGAAACAGAAGCCTCCTGCAGGGCTAATATTTAAAGGGACACTTTGACTCTCAGACTGCCTGGTCAAAGGAGGGCCACACTAGGCTCTTGCAGTATGTTCACCCTGCTGAAGTGGGACAATATGCCCATCTTGTTCCTTGAAATGTTAAAATTACATGTTTTTAAAGTCTAACTTAACAGTTACTTTATATCGGTAAGTTAATGGAATTTCAATATCTTTAGTAATAACAGTGCAGTTGAGATGTTTCCCATAAAGGGATGTTTTACTCACTAACAGAATAATAAAATAATAATTTACAGACACTTCATAATGTTGAGTAATTATGTTGTAGTTACCAGAGTATTTAAAGAGTATTAGAATCATTCTGTCCCTAATGACCTCACATGCTGAAGCATACATTAGATTTTGATGTTTTCAGCCTATTAAGAGTGATTGAAATAAAAAGCTGCAATAAGCTACTATGTCCCTGGACACTACTTTGGTTAAGAGTGACTTTGGCTTCGTGTGCATTGAGCTTAATTTTAGTTTTCAAAGACAATACGTCCTCCTGTGAAAATCATTTCGCAATTCCGGAAAGCTTTACGACCTCATTTCCTCTCGCTAGGCTTCTGTAACAACAAGACTCGTATCTGGGTTTAGAAACAAACCCAAAGATCTTTTAAGAAAATCAGTCAACTGATTTCCTAACTTCTTGGGCTGTCTAAATGTATCTATTCCTTTAGTGCAATGTTCTTGAGGTAGATAGGCTAGAACTCATGTAGTATATCAGCACACTGGGAGATTTCCATTTCCAATTTTTCTGATCTATTTTTCCCTTCAAAGGAGAGGCGCTTTGATGTCCCTCAAATCTCATTAGTGTTGGGGAACGGTGGCGACAGAGACCGATTTCCACCGGTTCACCAGCTCCCCGAGAACGAGATGAGAGAGACAAATCCCTGCAGAGCGGAATCAAAACGGACGTGGCCCGCCAAGAGGGGGTGCACATTGCCGACCTGTGGTGAAGGCGTAGCTTGTTTAGCGGTGATTAGCAACACCCAGCATGGCGGGGTGAGTCATTCCCGCTACCACCCACCTCACACAAACAGAAGCATCAACTGGTAAACATATTCACTCTCTCACACTCTCCCACAGAGGCAACATACACAGGCACAATGACAAACAATTTTGCTTTGGTAATGACAGACTTTCTGAGGATGTTTTTTGATGTGTTCTCTTCCTGTCTGGTCCTTCTTCCTAGTATTGGAGGGAAATGGTTTTAGTACTGACTTCATGGTGGGAGCTGTTCAAATCCTTTTCAAAGCTGGTAGAGTTGCCAGATCAGATGATGTTGTACCCTGTGGCGCTGCAATGCAGACCTGTATGAGAAAGTCTCAAGACCTCATTATCCATCAGCTGGCAACCTGCCAAGAAGCCCATTTCGGCCAGCCAACAACAGAACCACAGCTAAAGGACCCTCCACTTTATCCATTTCTAATGAGGATAGGGCTGAGATCAGCCTCAAATTATGTTGAATATTCTCACCAAGTACGAGGACATACAGTACCAGTCAAAAGTTTGGACACACCTACTCATTCCAGGGTTTTTCTTTATTTTTACTATTTTCTACATTGTAGAATAATAGTGAAGACATTAAAACTATGAAATAACACATATGGAATCATGTAATAACCAAAAAAGTGTTATAAAATATATTTTGATTTGTTTTTGATATTCTTCAAATAGCCACCCTTTGCCTTGATGACATCTTTCAAAAGTCCAAACTTTTGACTGGTAGTGTATATCCTAGTCACACTGATGAATCAATCCTTGTGCCCTCAAACCATGTAGGGCCGAAATGAGGCTGCGGTGTCTGACTGGGTTATGGTTATGACTGGGTTACGGTTATGAGTGGGGGTGTCTGTTTGCATTATAGTGTTTGTGACGGTATGGATTGTTTATGGGCGATGTACTGTGAAAGCCTGTGCTGCTCTCGCCCTGTTTACGTTAGCGCATAATGTTGAGATGTCCATGCTGCGTGGATGTCAGTGTCTGCCAATGGGCAGCATATGGATGGATGTACTACCATGGCCAGTGCGGTCGGACCACAAGGCTCAAGGCTTCTTGAGATTCTCTTAGACCGCTAGCTCAGATACTTACAGAAAACAAACATTTATTCAACCGTTCCTCACCAGAGTGTGTTTAAGTGAGCAGAGTCATTTAGACACTGATGAAAGCAGGCTGCTCTTGTCGGATTCTCTCTCCAGCTCCACATCTCACCAACAATCTATATGGCTGCGGTGTAATGGCTGGAAAATGTCTCTCTCTCTATTTCTATCTCGCTCTCCCACACACACACACGTATACACACACACTCAACTTCCTTCACGTCTCTTTACCCTCTCACACTCAATATGTTCCACCCACCTCTACATCAACCAAGCTGACAGATGCACACGCATGTACGTACGCACACACGCAGGCAGGCACACACACACGCACACACTCTAACACGTGACAGATTGCTGCCTGGACACACTCCCAGCATGCTGCCCTATTCATAATCAATTAGGGTATTTAGTATTTATTAGGATCCAGGCAGCAGCTACTCTTCATGGGGTCCAAAGTGGATTAAAACAATTCCATAACACATCATAAATAAAACCATACATCATACAAATTTGAAATTTAAATAAAAAAATGTAGTATTGTGCATTTCACAGTGTCTGCTCTGGACTTGGGGACTGAGAAAAGACCCCTGGTGGCATGTCTTGTGGGGTACGTATGGGTGTCTGAACTGTGTGCTAGTCATTTGAACAGACAGCTCGGTGCTTTCAACAAGTCAATACCTCTCACAAAGGCAAGTAGTGATGCAGTCAATCTCTCCTCTATTTGAGCCAGGAGAGATTGACATGCATGTTATTGATATTAGTCTTCCGTGTACATTTAAGGGCCAGTCGTGCTGTTCTGTCCTGGACCAACTGTAATTTGCCTATGTCCTTCTTTGTGGCACTTGGCCATGTAAGATGGTGCCGACAGACATGGCAGCTCTGCTTCTAGCTCCTAAGCAACTTTGCAGTATTAAAAAAAAAAGAATTATGTTATTTCTTACATTATTATCCCAGAACGTTTTTTGTGTTATTACATACAGCCGGAAATAACTTTGGGATATCAGAGCAGCGGTAACACCCCAGGGCAATTGAACTTATCCCAGAGGCTGCTCCAAGTGTCACGGTTTCGGCCGAGGCTGCTCCTCCTCCTGGTTCGGGCAGGTTTCGGCGGTCGTCGTCCCCGGAGTACTAGCTGCCACCGATCTATGTTTCATGTTCGTTTGGTTTTGTCTTGATGTTGTACACCTGTGTCTAGTTAGTCCTCGTTAGTGTCCTATTTAGTTCTCGTTGTGTGTGTTTGGTGTTGTGTGTGATTGCTCTTCTGTTTTGGTGTTTGAGCTACGTACTTCCCTCCGTTGTTTTGGAGAGGTTTTCGCACATGTTAGTGCACCGTTTTGTTTGACGCCTGTGTGCGCCTGTACTTCGCCTCCGGGCTTATTGTACTCGTTTACTACGTGAATATTTCACTAAAGTCTGTTGGACTTAGCTTCTGCGTCCTGCGCTTGATTCCTGCACCACACCCACCTTCAGCACCCCTTGACACCAAGTCGCCGCAAGCAGAGACGAGGTATTCCGAGTGGACTTCTAGTCCCACTCAGGAGGCGGGCACACCATCCACCGCTTCCGAGTATATTACTCGCTAATGTTCAATCTCTGGACACACACATACAGACAAGCTCAGGGCGAGGATCTCCTTCCAGAGAGACATCAGGGACTGTAACATAGTCTGTTTCACAGAATCATGGCTCTCTCGGGATATACTGTCCCCATCCATACAGCCAGCTGGGTTCTCAGTTCATTGCGCAGACAGGAATAAAGAACTCTCCGGGAAGAAGAAAGGCGGGGTTGTATGCTTCATGATTAACTACTCATGGTGTGATTGTGATAACATACAGAAACTCAAGTCCTTTTGTTCACCAGACCTAGAATACCTCACAATCAAATGCCGACCGTATTACCTCCCAAGATAATTCTCTAAGGTTATAGTCACAGCCGTGTATATTCCCCCTCAAGCCAATACCACAACGGCCCTCAAGGAACTACACTGGACTTTATGCAAACTGGAAACCACATATCCTGAGGCCGCATTTATTGCAGCTGGGGATTTTAACAAAGCAAATTTGAGGAAAACGCTACTGAAGTTCTATCAACACATTGACTGTAGTACTCGCTTAGGAAAAACACTAGATCACTGCTACTTACCTTTTCGAGATGCCTACAAGGCCCTCCCCCACCCTCCCTTCGGCAAATCAGATTACGACTACATTTAGCTCCTCCCTTCCTACAGGCAGAAACTCAAACAGGAATTACCCGTGCTAAGGTCTATTCGACGCTGGTCTGACCAATCGGAATCCATGCTTCAAGATTGTTTTGATTACACAGACTGGGATATGTTCTGGGTAGCCTCTGAAAATAACATTGATGCTTACACGGACACGGTGACTATTAAAACCTACCCAAACCAGAAACCGTCGGTAGATGGCAGCATTCGCGCAAAACTGAAAGCGCAAACCACTGCATTTAACCATGGCAAGGTGACTGGGTATATGGTTGAATACAAACAGTGTAGTTATTCCCTCCGTAAGGCAATCAAACAGGCAAAACGTCCGTACAGAGACAAAGTGGAGTCGCAATTCAACGGCTCAGACACGAGACGTATGTGGCAGGGTCTACAGACAGTCACGGATTACAAAGGGAAAACCAGCCACGGACACCGACTTCTTGCTCCCAGACAAGCTAAACACCTTTTTCGCCCTTTTTGTGGATAACACAGTCGCGGCCTGCTCCCAAGGACTGTGGGCTCTCATTCTACGTGGCCAACTTGAGTAAGACATTTAAGCGTGTTAACCCACGCAAGGCTGCCGGCCCAGACGGCATCCCTAGCCACTTCCTCAGAGCATGCACAGACCAGCTGGCTGGAGTGTTTACGGACATATTCAATCTCTCCCTATCCCAGTCTGCTGCCACTTGCTTCAAAATGTCCATCATTGTTCCTGTACCCAAGAAAGCAAAGGTAACTGAACTAAATGACTATTGCCCTGTTGCACTCACTTCTGTCATCATGAAGTGCTTTGAGAGGCTAGTTAAGGATCATATCACCTCTACCTTGCCTGACACCCTAGACCCACTTCAATTTGCTTACCGCCCCAATAGATCTAAAGACAATGCAATCACCATTGCACTGCACAGTGCCCTATCCCATCTGGAGAAGAGGAATACCTACGTCAGAATGCTGTTCATTGACTATAGCTCAGCCTTCAACACCATAGTACCCTCCAAGCTCATCATCAAGCTCGGGGCCCTGGGTCTGAACCCCGTCCTGTGCAACTGGGTCCTGGACTACCTGACGGGCCGCCCCCAGGTGGTGAAGGTTGGAAACAACACCTCCACTTCGCTGATCCTCAACACAGGGGCCCCACAAGGGTGCGTGCTCAGCCCCCTCCTGTACTCCCGGTTCACCCATGACTGCTTGGCCACTCACGCCTCCAACTCAATCATCAAGTTTGCAGACGACACAACAGTAGTAGGCCTGATTACCAACAATGACGAGACAGCCTACAGGGAGGAGGTGAGGGCCCTGGCAGAGTGTGGCTAGGAATATAACCTCTCTTTCAACGTCAACAAAACGAAGGAGCTGATCGTGGACTTCAGGAAACAGCAGAGGGAGCACACCCCTATCCACATCGACGTACACATCACTGACAATTCCTCGGCGTACACACCACTGACAATCTGAAATGGTCCACCCACACAGACAGTGTGGTGAAGAAGGTGCAACAGCGCCTCTTCAATCTCAGGAGGCTGAAGAAATTCTGCTTTTCTGTTTCAGCATAACAATGCCCTCGTGCACAAAGTGAGGTCCATATAGAAATAGTTTGTCGAGATCGGTGTAGAAGAACTTGACTGGCCTGCACAGAGCCCTGACCTAAACCCCATCAAACACCTTTGGGATGAATTGAAACACAGACTGCGAGCCAGGCCTAATCGGTCAACATCAATGCACGACCTCACTAGTGCTCTTGTCGCTGAATGGAAGCAAGTCCCCGCAGCAATGTTCCAACATCTAGTGG
This sequence comes from Coregonus lavaretus, assembly GCF_964263955.1. Classification (NCBI taxonomy): domain Eukaryota; kingdom Metazoa; phylum Chordata; class Actinopteri; order Salmoniformes; family Salmonidae; genus Coregonus; species Coregonus lavaretus. The sequence continues at coordinate 79,462,033 of NC_139988.1, read as the reverse complement.
AAAGCCTTCTCAGAAGAGTGGAAGCTGTTATAGCATCAAAGGGGGACCAACTCCATATTAATGCCCATGATTTTGGAATGAGATGTTCGACGAGCAGGTGTCCACATACTTCTGGTTATGCAGTGTATGTACAGCAGTAGATATATTAGAGTGAGCTATGTCAAGAATCCAGTATATAAACATGCGGTGTGTATAAACAGTGTAACTAAAATACAATGCACAGTAGTAGAGATATTAAGAATAAGCTATGTCGGGGATACAGTATTTAAATACACAGTGTGAATTGGGAATGACCAGTGGTTCAATGTCTCTATAACATGGGACAGCAGCGTTGGCTGTGAGTGTGTGTGAGTGTGTGCATGTGTGTGTGTATGTGTGTGCGTGCGTGTGTTCGTAAGTATGAGGTGTGTGTGTGTGAGTGATAGCTTGTGTGTGTGTTTTGTGTGAGTGAGTATGCTTCACCTGTTAGACGGCTAGTGATGGCTGTTCAACAGTCTGATGGGACTTGCAGCACTTGGAGCATCTCAAATAGAACCAGTGCTAGTTCAGCGCTTGACAATGCTGACCTGATTCATGCGCACGAGCGGTGTGGGTGAAATTATTGAATAACATGTGGGGGAAAAAAGTATTTAGTCAGCCACCAATTGTGCAAGTTCTCCCACTTAAAAAGATGAGAGAGGCCTGTAATTTTCATCATAGGTAAACGTCAACTATGACAGACAAAATGAGAATTTTTTTCTCCAGAAAATCACATTGTAGGATATTTTATGAATTTATTTGCAAATTATGGTGGAAAATAAGTATTTGGTCAATAACAAAAGTTTCTCAATACTTTGTTATATACCCTTTGTTGGCAATGACACAGGTCAAACGTTTTCTGTAAGTCTTCACAAGGTTTTCACACACTGTTGCTGGTATTTTGGCCCATTCCTCCATGCAGATCTCCTCTAGAGCAGTGATGTTTTGGGGCTGTCGCTGGGCAACACAGACTTTCAACTACCTCCAAAGATTTTCAATGGGGTTGAGATCTGGAGACTGGCTAGGCCACTCCAGGACCTTGAAATGCTTCTTACGAAGCCACTCCTTCGTTGCCCGAGCGGTGTGTTTGGGAACATTGTCATGCTGAAAGACCCAGCCACGTTTCATCTTCAATGCCCTTGCTGATGGAAGGAGGTTTTCACTCAAAATCTCACGATACATGGCCCCATTCATTCTTTCCTTTACATGGATCAGTCGTCCTGGTCCCTTTGCAGAAAAACAGCCCCAAAGCATGATGTTTCCACCCCCATGCTTCACAGTAGGTATGGTGTTCTTTGGATGCAACTCAGCATTCTTTGTCCTCCAAACACGACGAGTTGAGTTTTTACCAAAAAGTTATCTTTTGGTTTCATCTGACCATATGACATTCTCCCAATCCTCTTCTGGATCATCCAAATGCACTCTAGCAAACTTCAGACGGGTCTGGACATGTACTGGCTTAAGCAGGGGGACACGTCTGGCACTGCAGGATTTGAGTCCCTGGCGGCGTAGTGTGTTACTGATGGTAGACTTTGTTACTTTGGTCCCAGCTCTCTGCAGGTCATTCACTAGGTCCCCCCGTGTGGTTCTGGGATTTTTGCTCACCGTTCTTGTGATCATTTTGACCCCACGGGGTGAGATCTTGCGTGGAGCCCCAGATCGAGGGAGATTATCAGTGGTCTTGTATGTCTTCCATTTCCTAATAATTGCTCCCACAGTTGATTTCTTCAAACCAAGCTGCTTACCTATTGCAGATTCAGTCTTCCCAGCCAGGTGCATGTCTACAATTTTGTTTCTGGTGTCCTTTGACAGCTCTTTGGTCTTGGCCATAGTGGAGTTTGGAGTATGACTGTTTGAGGTTGTGGACAGGTGTATTTTATACTGATAACAAGTTCAAACAGGTGCCATTAATACAGGTAACGAGTGGAGGACAGAGGAGCCTCTTAAAGAAGAAGTTACAGGTCTGTGAGAGCCAGAAATCTTGCTTGTTTGTAGGTGACCAAATACTTATTTTCCACCATAATTTGCAAATAAATTCATTAAAAATCCTACAATCTGATTTTCTGGAATTTTTTTCTCTCAATTTGTCTGTCATAGTTGACGTGTACCTATGATGAAAATTGCAGGCCTCTCTCATCTTTTTAAGTGGGAGAACTTGCACAATTGGTGGCTGACTAAATACTTTTTTCCCCCACTGTATGTGTGACAAGTACTGAGGATACGAAGAGGCAGGACGCAGACGCAGGAATCAACAATGTAAAGGTTTACTTAACACTGAGCAAGAGAACAACAAAGCGCAAGTACACGACAAGACACTAACAATCACACACAACACAACACTGAACAGTCCAGGGCTATATAGGGGAGGTGATGAGATGATGAGGTGCAGGTGCGCTGGAGGTGATTAGGGTGCGTTGGGTTTCCATTCTGGTGTTGCCGAGGTGGTGCGCTCAGACCAGTGGCTCAGTAGACCGGCAAATTAGAGCGCCGGAGGGGAGCAACGGGAGGAGACGTGACAGTATGTGTACAAAGATAAATGTAACATGCAACAATTTCAATGATTTTACTGAGTTACAGTTCATATAAGGAAATCAGTCAATTGAAATAAATAAATTAGGCCTTAATCAATGGATTTCACATGACTGGGCAGGGGCGCAGCCATGGGTGGGCCTGGGAGGGCATAGGCCCGCCCACTTGGGAGCCAGGCCAACCCACTGGGGAGCCAGGCCAAGCTAATCAGAATGAGTTTGCCCCCACAAAAGGGCTTTATTACAGACAGAAATACTCCTCAGTTTCATCAGCTGACCAGGTGGCTGGTCTCAGATGATCTCACAGGTGAAGAAGCCGGATGTGGAGGTCCTGGTCTGGCGTGGTTATATGTGGTCTGCGGTTGTGAGGCCGGTTCAAAGTACTGCCAAATTCTCTAATACAACGTTGGAGGCGGCTTATGGTAGAGAAATTAACATTGAATTCTCTGGAAACAGCTCTGGTAGACATTCCTGCAGTCAGCATGCCAATTGCACGCTCCCTCAAAACTTGACACCTGTGGCATTGTGTTGTGACAAAACTGCACATTTTAGTGGCCTTTTATTGTCCCCAGCATAAGGTGCACCGTGTAATGATCATCCTGTTTAATCAGCTTCTTGATATGCCACACCTGTCATGTGGGTGGATTATATTGGTAAAGGAGAAATGCTCACTAACAGGGATGTAAACAAATTTGTGCACCAAATTTAAGAGAAATAAGCTTGTTGTGCGTATGAAAAATTCTGGGATCTTTTATTTCAGCTCATGAAACATGGGACCAACAGTTTACATGTTGAGTTTATTTTTTTGTTCAGTTTAGTTAGTTCTCTGATGGTATCCACCTCGTTGGCTTTCAGTTTTTATTAAAAGTGGATGGAAATAAATCTGACCACTTGTCACAGTATCCATTTGGAATTGTGATTGAAAAAGCTATTTCAGAAAGTAAAGAACAAGAACCTGAAATTGGCCACAGTATAATTCAGAGGAAATCATCACATTCTATTGAAGTGGATAATTATGGTAATGCTCATGTTGACGCATCGTAGGTAATGGAAGCGATATGGAATAGCAGTATGCTGTGAATTGCCTCAGTGGTTTGGATAAGCAAGACTTCACTTGATGTGTCTAAACCTAAAGGAAAAGAAAGGAGGATCCCAAGCTGAGGCGATGTTTAAAAAAGATTGAACAGTGACATTTCACCTTCACAAAATCCAGCAGGACACTGAAGTCATATGTGCGATATATAGGCCTACTTTCCATACACTCTATATATAGATACAGTATTTATAGAGGTATTCCTGTTTCATTCTCTATATAATGTTATCAACTGAAGGAATCCCATAAAATGTAAAGAAGTCCTGGAGGTTTAGCACAACATCTTGTTGTAAGCAGTCACGACAACACACATCAATTCACAGCACTTAGTTTGCACTTAACAAAAGTGCATCTATCACGACTCAACTGTATATGAAATAGTACTTTGACCATTTCACCTTAAGGATCAGCCCTGCCACGATAGTATGATGTTTCACTCAAAGCTCTTTCTTTCTGTTGTTCTGTACCTATTCTGTGCCCCAACTTGTACAGAAAATCCGGATGGGGTAACAACACACTGAAACGTTCTCTTTGAAGGCCTCTTTCAGGTGAAGCATCTGATCAAAAGCTCAAGTGACCCGACAACACTCCCCCAGCTCAGGGTGCATCAGTGATACCTAGTGATCTCCCTGCAGCACATTTCACAGTCTGCAGCCCACCCTAATCACACACTCAATGGGCCACCAGGAGCCAGCCTGGGCTAGACAGTAGGGTACAACACACAGAGCACAGACCAGCAGGGAGCAGAGAGTTTCATCTGACCTATTAAGAGACAATAAATAAGGGTGTGTGTGGGGATGGATTTGTGGTGGGTGTGTGTGCGTGTGTGCATGCGAGAGCTTGCTTGTGAGCGAGAGAGAAAGTTTGAAAGAGAGAGAGAGAGAGAGAGAGAGAGAGAGAGAGAGAGAGAGAGAGAGAGAGAGAGAGAGAGAGAGAGGGAGAGAGAGAGAGAATGTGCTCAGTATGTAACAGGTAGCATGTCATAGCACAAGGCTCTCAATATTGATAACAACCATCCTGTAAAGAGCATCATGCATTGCTGACTGCGAGATCTTCGTCATAGGTTGAACATGTAGGCAGGTTTGCTCTACTTTATATTTGCGTGTGTGTCTGTATAGTACGTTAAAAGTAGATATTCTTATTGTCCCATAAACTATGTCAACTGGGTTAGCTGAGAATCTTCACAACATCCTAAGAGAACCCACATTGAAACCCCTGTTGTGGAACCAATATAACTGTTCCACTGTCCTAAACTCTTAGGAAAAAAGGTGCTATCTAGAACCTAAAATAGTTTTTTGGTTGTCCCCATAGGATAACCCTTTGAAGAACCCTTTTGGTTCTAGGTAGAATCTTTTGAGTTCCTTGTAGAACCTTTTCCACAGAGGGTTCTACATGGAACCCAAAATAGTTCTACCTGGAACCAAAAAGGTTTCTACCTGGAACAAAAAAGGGTTCTCCTATGGGGACAGCTGAAGAACCCTTTTGGACCCCTTTTTTCTAACAGTGTATACTGTAGTGTCCATCCCACATGTATCCTAGTCTCTCTTTGAACACTGCATAACCACATGAATATGATGTGATTATGCACTAGGCCAGCGGTGACTGGATCTGGGGGTTGTGATATGCGAGCTTTCTTCCTCAATCAAATACATAGGGCTGTGTGTATGTGCATATGTTTGTGTGCCGGAGTGATCCCGAATGCTATGAAGCACATGTGCCCACTCAGGCATCACATCCAAGCCCATTCCCTCTGCAATGCGTCAGGTTCCCTTACTCCTGATTTAAAGCGGCTGCACAAAAGTCCACGGCAAACACAATAGTGTGTATGTTTTTGGCCAACGACCTCAAGTTCGGATTAAGAGCCATTGAGACTTTTAGTATGTTTGTGATTGCTGAAAGCGATACACCTTCTGTGTGCTTACAGCTGTGCTGGCACACAAGTACGCACACATGCACAAGCACACAAACGCACAAGCACACACAAACACATATGTGCACGCACACAGACACACACACACTCTCCACCTCTCCCATCCAAAAGTTTGTGAAAATAGTTTGTGGAAACATAAGGCATATTTCAACAAATTACCCCGCTATAAAATGTTTATGCATTCGAAGCATGCACTTCACAAAGAGTAAAATATGCCTGCTCATACACTGATGTACAAGATACACACTGCATTCACAACACCCCACCTGCAACAAAGACGTCGCCATAGTTGCGTTAGGATTCGACAGTGTGGAGGATCAAAGTCTCAGGCTGTCGCCGCAGGTGCAGGTGATTTAATATGGTTAGGTAGCCCTGATAAGTCCTGTTCAATATTCATAAGAGAAGAACAAATACGAATGTTTCCCCAAAAGCTTGCTTGCCTGCCTAACTTTGTAGCTGTCTGAAATGACTGAGAAACTTCTCCTAATTCGCAATTTCGGCTCCTAAGCCCTCCTGTTGCACAGTTCCCCATCATTTCTCTATGCACTCAGCTTGAATGACAAACATGCTGGCTCAACTCCAAATTGAAAAGGTATAGATGTGTCTGCAGGTGCTGTGGTGCTGAGTAATCCAACTTTAAGGAATTAAAATTGCCAGCAGTACTCACAAATACAGACGTTTTTTCAGCATTTATTGTGCAATTGCAGTTGCAATAAATGCATAATCTGGTAGCATTTTATGATAACTCTACGAAATAAAGCATTTATAATGGATTAGTAAATAGTTTATTCATAATTTATTAACCATTACTCCCACAATTGTAAACGTTGGTAACCTAGTTATTCATACATTTATATATATTTTTTAAATTATTTAATAATGATTCATAAGAACATTCATAAAATGTTTAAAATAGGTCCTTGTAAACCATTTACTAATCATTAGTTAAGTATTTTTGCGTGGACTCATCTAAAGTGTGAGCTATTTATACTTTATAAATACTTTATAAATGTTTTGAGTGACAAGTGTAATTTCTCACAAAAAGATGGACATGCCATTGGCAGACATTCCAGCAGTAGGGGAGAGTGGGGTAACTTGTGCCAAAGGGTTAGTTGAGCCACCCTTTGTTTCTAGGTTACCATACACAAACTTAATCATGTGACCAAATATTTAGGAAGAGATCATCATTTCAGGAGTCTGTGAAGGATGAAACCACTTGGGAAAAGTATTAAGCAAGTTAAGTAAAAAAAAAAAAAAGATTTTCACAAAGTCAAAAGAACGTATTGTGTTACAGTTTTCATGATGCTTCTATCTGACTGTTTTATACATCAGTTGGGGTCTCTATAAGATACAATATGAGGTCCTAAACCTAGCATGAAAGTGCATTATTGTAGATGTGTGGATGTTGGGGTAAGTTGTGCCATTTGGCCAGGGGCAAGTCGAGCCAATGGATAATCAATATACCCCATACAAATTATGATTACATTTGGTCAGTTTAATGCATAATGGTTGCTTTGGGGTAAGTTGTGCCATTTGGCCAGGGGCAAGTCGAGCCAATGGATAATCAATATACCCCATACAAATTATGATTACATTTGGCCAGTTTAATGCATAATGTGCATAGTATTTTAACGACACCTCACATTATTTAGTTAAGTTCAAATGATGAAAATTGCCTCCTTCAGTTTGGTTCGCCCCCCTCTAGTCCACATTTGAAGTGTTTTCTTCCCTGGCGTAATTATTGCTGGGATGTGAGGTTACACCAGGGCCTGAGCCTATGTTAAAAGTGTTTAAAAAGTACAAAGGGTTAGTTGTGCCAAGAGACCACTTTTTTTGGACAAGCTATGTTTTTATGAATTCTGATTATTTCCAGTGATAAACAAAATCCTGAAATATATTTAGATATCTATATTTATATTTATATCTATCTTGACGTAGTGATGCTGAATGTAAAACATGGCTCAACATACCCAGTTATCCCCTACCTATGCTTCTTAAGGCCTCAAAATGGCCCCTATAACATAATGGTTAAAATGGTCAAAAATATGTGCTCTCCTGGCACAAGTTACCCCGGGAAGGAACACATTTCTAACACTTTGTACTTTTCTTTGGTACTTTTCATTTTCTCCCCAATTTCATGGTATCCAATTGGTAGTTACAATCTTGTCCCATCGCTGCAACTCCCGTACGGACTCAGGAGAGGCGAAGGTCGAGAGCCGTGCGTCCTCCGAAACACAACCCAGCCCGCTTAACCCAGAAGCCAGCCGCACCAACACTGTACACCTGGCGACCATGTCAGCGTGCACTGCGCCCGGTCCACCACAGGAGTCACTAGTGCGCGATGGGACAAGAATACCCCTGCCGGCCAAACCCTCCCCTAACCTGGACGACGCTGGGCCAATTGTGCACCGCCCCATTGGTCTCCCGGTCACGGCCGGCTGTGACTGGACCCGAACCAGGATCTCAAGTGGCACAACTAGCACTGTGATGCATTGCCTTAGACCACTGCGCCACTCGGGAGACCCCCACTTTGTACTTTTTAAAACACTTTTAACATAAGCACACAATACAGAGGATGTTTTTCTGAAAATGTATTGAACATTTTATTCCAAAACAGTCACACTGTTGTAATAGTGTGATGTGTAACTTGAGACTGCTTACGAGGTAAGAAAACACATATCTGAATACATTGTTTCGCTGAACTATCCCATTACATTTAAAGAGTTACCACCTTTAAAGGCCAGTAAAGGTGCTGCCAAACAAAGCCATGTGTGAAAATAGTCTGCGTTTAAAAGACTGAAGCACTGGAAGCATTTAAAGGTTATACATGCAAAATGTATACCTGCAAATTATGCATGTGACATTTCTTCCTCAATCACATGAACCTAAGCATAAAGCAAATTGGGTGGCCAAATAAAACCACCCTCGGGCCAAATTCGGTCCTTTCTGTTTGATGATTAGGTTATTAGCAAAACATTCACATTAAAACTCTTCCTCAAGTCCTTACAACAGTTGTTTCACAACAGCTTTTGTGAATAAAATATTCAATATATTTCCTTTAACATCCTGTGTTGCGTGCTTATTCTTTTACCATTTTGAGACCTTAAAGGGCATCAGGTACTGCTGAAATTTCTCTTTTTGTGAGAAATTACACTGGTCACTCAAAACAAAGTATTTATAAAGTACATACAGTTGAAGTCGGAAGTTTACTTACACCTAGGTTGGAATCATTCAAACTTGTTGTTCAACCACTCCATACATTTCTTGTTAACAAACTATAGTTTTGGCAAGTTGGTTAAGACATCTACTTTGTGCATGACACAAGTAATTTTTCCAACAATTGTTTACAGACAGATTATTTCACTTATAATTCACGGTATCACAATTCCAGTGGGTCAGAAGTTTACATACACTAAGTTGACTGTGCCTTTAAACTGCTTTGAAAATTCCAGAAAATGATGTCATGGCTTTAGAAGCTTCTGATAGGCTAATTGACATCATTTGAGTCAATTGGAGGTGTACCTGTGGATGTATTTCAAGGCCTACCTTCAAACTCAGTGCCTCTTTGCTTGACATCATTGGAAAATCAAAAGAAATCAGCCAAGACCTCAAAAAAAGAAATTGTAGGCCTCCACAAGTTTGGTTCATCTTTGGGAGCAATTTCAAAATGCCTGAAGGTACCACGTTCATCTGTACAAACAATAGTGTGCAAGTATAAACACCATGGAACCACGCAGCCGTCATACCGCTCAGGAAGGAGATGCGTTCTGTCTCCTAGAGATGAACATACTTTGGTGCGAAAAGTGCAAATCAATCCCAGAAAAACTGCAAAGGACAGTGTGAAGATGCTGGAGGAAACAGGTACCAAATAATCTATATCCACAGTAAAACGAGTCCTATATCGACATAACCTGAAAGGCCGCTCAGCAAGGAAAAAGCCACTGCTCCAAAATCGCCATAAAAAAGCCAGACTACGATTTGCAACTGCACATGGGGACAAAGATCTTACTTTTTGGAGAAATGTCCTCTGGTCTGATGAAACAAAAATAGAACTGTTTGGCCAGAATGACTATCGTAATGTTTGGAGGAAAAAGGGGGTCGCTTGCAAGCAGAAGAACACCATCCCAACCGTGAAGCACGGGGGTGGCAGCATCATATAATAATAATATGCCATTTAGCAGACGCTTTTATCCAAAGCGACTTACAGTCATGCAAGCATACATTATTTTTATTTTTTTGTGTATGGGTGGTCCCGGGGATCGAACCCACTACCTTGGCGTTACAAGTGCCATGCTCTACCAGCTGAGCTACAGAGGACCACTCCACATCATGCTGTGGAGGTGCTTTGCTACAGGAGGGACTGGTGCACTTCACAAAATAGATGGCATCATGAGGAAGGAAAATTGTGGCTATACTGAAGCAACATCTCAATACATCAGTCAGGAAGTTAAAGCTTGGTCGCAAATGGGTCTTCCAAATGGACAATGACCCCAAGCATACTTCCAAAGTTGTGGCAAAATGGCTTAAGGACAACAAAGTCAAGGTATTGGAGTGGCCATTACAAAGCCCTGACCGCAATCCTATAGAACATTTGTGGGCAGAACTGAAAAAGCATGTGCAAGCAAGGAGGCCTACAAACCTAAATCAGTTACACCAGCTTTGTCAGGAGGAATGGGCCAAAATTCACCCAACTTATTGTGGGAAGCTTGTGGAAGGCTGCCTGAAACATTTGACCCAAGTTAAACAATTTAAAGGCAATGCTACCAAATACTAATTGAGTGTATGTTAACTTCTGACCCACTGGGAATGTGGTGAAATAAATAAAAGCTGAAATAAATCATTCTTGCTACTATTATTCTGACATTTCACATTCTTAAAATAAAGTGGTGATCCTAACTGACCTAAAACAGGGAATCTTTACTAGGATTAAATGTCAGGAATTGTGAAAAACTGAGTTTAAATGTATTTGGCTAAGGTGTATGTAAACTTCCGACTTCAACTGTATGTGAGGGAGTTGTGAGTAGAGCATATTTCTCATGTATTGTGCCAAACCAAATGTATTTGTAAAGCTTTCCTCTCCACTCATTCTAAGTGTGCTCACTTGTTAGTGGTGTGTCCATTGTAGTGTAAAAATATCAATCATATTGAGCAGAAACAAACACTAGACTGTAGTATGTTCCGGAAATATAATTATAGCATAACAATCATTTGATGATGTGAAATACTTGTTATCGTATAGATTGTATATTCATTGCAATGCCTGACTACACGTATAAAGAATATAAAATCAATCACACGGTGGGTCAAAGCGGGTCAACATAGCAGCGCTGTCATCATGTCATTATTTGAAGTAATCCTGCAAAAAAAAACATGGCAAAGGAATACACTTTTTGGCCTAAATGCAAAGCCTTATGTTTGGGGCAAATCCAACACAACACATCACTGAGTAACTGCCTACTTATTTTCAAGCATGGTGGTGGCTACATCATGGTATGGGTATGCTTGACATCGGCAAAGACTGGGGAGTTTTTCAGGAAGAAAATAAACAGGCACCAGCAAAATCAAAGTGGGTCAACATAGCAGCGCTGTCATCATGTCATTGTTCGTTTACTGCTTATCAAACTATTCTACTCATTATTTTTCCACCAGCCATACAAGTAAACATTATATTTGTTATGCATGGATTGTGGATTATGGATTTATTCCCATGCCTGCCCACGTAATCATGGTATAAGGCAAACAAAGTCATATGATGTGTCAGCATAGTTTCTAATCAATGTGTTCAACTCTTTCTGATTCTACCGACCAAACAGTGACACAGTGCTACTTTCTGTTCTGATTAGTGGTTAGTAATTAGCTGACGGGGGGTTAATTAGTAATCAACGGCTCATTGCTGCAGTGATTGACTTGCTAAATGTAAAAGTTAATGTAATTCACTGTGTGGATATGATTTGCGTTGGTATTAACTGTAGCAATGCTATTGTCTTGATAATAATTGTCCTATGTTGCTAGTGATGAGGATACAGAGCAAGCTGACATTGAATCCTTTCCATGAATTCCCCTGCTTCTATTCTAGCGATGGAGCATCTGAGAGGAGCATCTGAGATTCAGATCACATAGCAAACCCAGAGTGTTCGCAGACGTGCCTTTGAACCATGCTACATGATCTCTCACTCCATCTTTGTTGCCAGGCCAGTCCAATGTATACTGTGACCCACGGTGCTGTGTTGTATCTTCATCGGCACTGACGCAGGACTCTTGGCACTGCTGAACTCACATTCTCCCAGCGTCCGATGCTTGCCATGTTCCCTGAAACAAGCCTGACAGCCCTGTATTGCACTCTCTAACTCCAAATGCAATCTCACCCAGCATAGGAATACACCTATGAAAGTCTCTCTCCCTCTTTCTTTCTCTCTCTGTCTCTCTTCTACCTCCCCCTCTCTCACACAACCTCTCTCTCTCTCAATGCAGGGGTTTTAGCCTTTCTCTTCCAGGACCCTGGTCCTGGAGCATGTCCAGTTAGTGATTAGAGCACTCAGTGCATTCCTGCGGCTGACTAATGTCAGAGTGCTAATCAGCCACAGAGCAGCAGAGAGGGGGAGGACCACTAAGACAGGCCAACTACAGAGAGAGAGACAGAGAGAGAGAGAGAGAGAGAGAGAGAGAGAGAGAGAGAGAGAGAGAGAGAGAGAGAGAGAGAGAGAGAGAGAGAGAGAGAGAGAGAGAGAGAGAGAGAGAGTGTACTGGCCAGTGCAATGGTTTCCTGTCTGTGTGTGTAAGAGGGCTGTATGTTTTGGGGGGGTGTTGTATATACCATAATATCAGTAACTGACAGCTTCACACACTGTGCCGAGTGCAACAGGGAGAGCACATAAAACCTTAAAGAAGGAGTAATGAGTGACGCAGGATTGTGGGAAATGCCAACCCAAACCCAATGACATATCACCTCCAAACCACTCTGGTCCTCCCTTAAGGAGGAATCTAACAATTCATTAAATGCAACTTTTTCTGCTCCATTGTTTTTAATCCTCCAATATTGGTTCTGTATTTCAGAGTAAATCTACCAGACTGCAAATCCCTCTGGTATTTTCCACCATCATTTATTGGGGTATTATTATGCAGGGGAGTATACGCTATACATGGAAGTAGCCAGAAAGACACGGTGAACAAATCAAAGCTCACATGATCCCAGCTCCCACATAAGCCCCCAGATTTTATTGCCAAGTATTAGAAACTAAACCTCTCGGAATATGGGGGTCAGTCACAGGAGGTTGATGGCACCTTAATTGGGGAGGATGGGCTCATGGTAATGGCTGGAGCCGAATGAGTGGAATGGTATCAAATACTTTAAACACATGGTTTGATGTAATTCCATTCGCTCCATTCCAGCCATTATTATGAGCCGTCCTCCCCTCAGCAGCCTCCACTGATGTCAGTGTGTGTGTATGTTTGTGTGTTTGGTGCGTGTGTGTGCACATGCGAGTGTGTATGTTTGCATGTGCAGTGCAACCTAGTAAGTGTGTGTGCATGCGTGTGTGTGCAAGCACGTGCTCGCATGCGCAACCTGGTGCGTGCGCACATGTGTGTTAGAGTGTTTTATGGGACAAAAAGAGTGGCTAGCTCATTCTGAGTTGGCAGCAGTAATCGACTGGCTAAATGGCTGAGGACCTGCCAACTCAGCATGAGCCTGAATAAGGGAGTGTGACAAGAAGGAGAAGGGGAGGGAGTGGGGCAGTGCAACATTAAATATTCATCCACTTTATTATAGACAGGGGACCAAAAGGAGAGATACAGGCATAGAACACAACGCTAGCTTCATTTAAGATGACAAGTGCCTAGACAAGTGCCAGGCATGCAGAGATGCATGTCGCCACCTGGGTGTCAGCAGGGGGGGAAGGAGAAGAGTAGTTGAGTGCCAGCCGCATAGCAATGATAGGAGAGACCATGTAATAATAATAATAATAATGTGAGGATATGAATGAGCCGAATGACTTGGTGTTAAGAGAAAAGAGGAGAGAGCCTAGAATTGAGCCCTGGGGGACACCAGTAGTGAGAGCATGTGGTGCCGACTCAGATCCTCTCCACGCTACTTGGTAGCCAGGTAGGATGCAATCCAGGAGTGTGCAGAGCCTGAGAGGCCCAACCCTGAGAGGGTGTAGAGGAGGATCTGATGGATCATGGTATTGAAGGCAGCGGATAGGTCTAGGAGGATGAGAACAGAGGAGAGGGTCAGCTTTGGCAGAGCCTCTGTGACACAGAGGAGAGCGGTCTCAGTTGAGTGAGCCACCTTGAAGCCTGACTGGTTAGGGTCAAAAAGATTGTTCTGAGAGAGATAAAGAGAGAGTTGGTCAGAGACAGACTCAAGTGTTTTGGAAAGAAAATAAAGAAGAGATACCATTCTGTTGTTTCTGACATCAGAGGGGTCGAGAGTTGGTTTCTTGAGGAGGGGAGCCACTTTGGCCATCTTGAAGTCAAAGGGGGCGCAGCCAGTGGTCAGGGATGAGTTGATGAGGGAAGTGAGGAATGGGAGATGGTCTGGAGAAGGGGATGGGTCAAGCAGGCAGGTTGTCGGGTGGCATGACATCACAAGTCGCAGGATTTCATCTGGAGAGAGAGGGGAAAAGAGAGGTCAAGGCGTATGGTAGTTCTGAGTGGGACCGGTGGACTCATGGAGCGGATGTCATCAACCTTTTTTTGAAAGTGGTTGACAAAGTCATCCACAGAGAGGGAGGAGGGCGGGGGAGGAGGAGGAAGATTAAGGAGGAAGGATAAAGTGGAGAAGCATTTCCCAGGGTTGGAGGCAGAAGCTTGAAATCTAGAGGGATATAAAGTGGCTTTTGCAGCGGATACAGAGGAAGAGGTAGAGAGGAGGGAGTGGAAGGAAGATCGGTTGGAGGCAGAATAGTTTTCCTCATTTCCAATGAGCTGCCCGTAGCCCTGTTCTGTTAGCACGCAGTAAGTCAATCAGCCACAGAACGGGAGGGGAAGGTCAGGCCGGCCGGGAGAAAAGGGGACAGTGAGAGTCAAAGGATGCAGAAAGGGAGGAGAGTAGAGTTGAAGAGTCAGGAGACGGGAGGGAGAAATAGAAAAAGAGAATAGGATAGAAGAGAGAAGAGGATAGAAGAGATGAGAGTAGCGGGAGAGAGCTAAGATTGCGGCAGCGCATGATCATCTGGGTAGGGGCTGAGTGGGTAGGGTTGGAGGAGAGATGGAGAGAAAAGGAAACAAAGTAGGGATCAGAGACATGGAGGGGGGTTGCTGTGAGATTAGTAGGTGAACAGGCTCTAGTGAAGATGAGGTAAAGCATGTTGCCTGCCTTGAGTGGGAAGAGACTGGGAAAGGGTGAAGTCAAAAGAGGAAAGGAGTGGAAAGGAAAAGGTCGAAATAAATACATTGAAGTCAGGCGTCGGGAGGTTAAAGTCACCCAGTACGATTAGTGGTGAGCCATCGTCGGAAAATTAGCTTATCAAGGTGTCAAGCTCATTGAGGAACTATCCCAGGGCACCTGGTGGGCGATAGATGACAACAATGTTAAGCTTGAGTGGACAAGTGACAGTGACATCATGGAATTCAAATGAGGAGATAGACAGCTGAGAGAGGGGGAAAAGATAAAATCTCCACTTAGGAGAAATTAGTAGCCCTGTGCCACCACCGTGACAACCAGATGCTCTTTGACTATGAGAGAACACATAGTCAGATGACGAGAGAGCAGCTGGAGAAGCAGTGTTCTCTGGGGAAATCCATGTCTCCGTCAGGGCCAATAAGTGTAGGGACTGAAGGGCTGACATGAACCTTATTGAGCGCAGATCAGCAGTTCCAAACTCTGCCAGAGACTAGGAATTCCACATGGGTTGTGCACACATGGTACACTAAATTAGAAGGGTTTCAGCCACGGGGTGGTGAGCGTCTGTAAAGCCTACAGGGAGAGGAGCGAACTTGGGTTGGAAACACACTCGCCAAAGCTACAAAAGAGCAAAATTAGATAATCAGAAAATAACTAGGTAAGATACTGAAGTGGTGTGGAGCCTTCCTCTCTTTCCTTCCTCGAACAACTCAGCAGAACGTATTTGTTTTGGTGACAACACCGCCGCTTGACAATACCGCCACTAAAAAAACAGGGGAGACTGAAGTGCTAGCACTAAATGTCCACAACGACAATCACAAGTACTGAGCAATCAGACAGTTCAAACAGCAATGATTAACTAAGCTACTATGTAAAAGACAGCTCTTAAATTCAATTTTCCTAGCAAGACAATACCAACAGCTACTTATTGAATTAAAAAAATATACCTGCTGCTCTTGTAAGAATTGATCCCCTTCCAAACTATACATTGAGATGGGGAGGCAAACATAGAATTGCCTGAGGTGGTGCTAGAACCTATTACGACTGTCAAACAGTCAGGCCTAGCTTTCAATAATCTGATCTTGATTTAATGTCTATATTGAATAGGGAACACAGTAAGACATGTTTTACATCATCACTGACTGGGCTGTTGGACATTTGGGAATTCCTACAATGGTTCCTATTTCTTTGCTGTTCCACACAGACATAGCTTTAATCAAAGAAAACATCTACTTGGCTCCCTCTCACCAATGCAGTCTTTCCTTCTAACCATTGAAAATGAATGGTTAATCCATAATGCTGACGTTGATGTTTCCAAGCATTCCCATAGGAAAAAGATGTATACGGAACCCATACATACTGTATTTATTATCCGAGCTGTCTCACGAGTGTTAGATTCAACATACAAAGGTCAAGTGTGTCAGGATGAGCCGTCTTTGAGCCAAACATGGAATCAATTACTCTTGATTAGCCAGGAATGAACCCAGAGGTTTAAAATGCTGGGGGATATAATACTCCTCCTGGGAAGCCCATGAAATATGGTCCGATTGCATTCCCAATGCATTGCTGTAGATAAAAGATGCCAACCAAGACATTTCAACATTCATATGTTGTGCATTTCTTCAGGAGCACTGTATGGATGTTGTGAATTATGGTGGGCTGCCAGCTATAGGAAGGCTGCTGGGATGTTTAGTGTTTATAGTGTGGTATGTCAAGGTTGGAGGAGTGCGTTACATGTATTTACCTTATTGGAGCTAAATCAGAAAACTACTAAGGATATCAACGCTGTCAAGCTGCTGTATGATGCAGTACCTTTCTGTGGAACAAACCTACATACTTCATGATTGGTAGGCTTACTGAAATAATATTAATTCATAACAGTGATTATTAGCAAGAATTAAGTATTTTTCTAGTGCTGTCTCTTCCAAATCATTATATACTTTTAAAAACAGACACTTGTTTTTTCTCAAATAAATGAGCTCTGGGGGAGAAAGAAAATGCATTTAAATCAGTGCTTATTTCTCCATTCTTGGTAATGTAACAGGGATTATCTATGTTTCATATTGCCATTACATGCATTCTTAGTAAGAAAAACAGCAGGAAAAAAAACGTTCCTACATTCCTAGTAATGCTGGTGTTACCATACCAATGTAAAGTGGTTGGTTTGATGTCACTGACTCAAATGCGAGCAGAGCTGTGTCTGTATTTGAAATTATTTCCTCCTCATTGATGCAACTGCACATTAAATCAGAACAATGAGAGATGGAGTCTTACCACAGGCGGCCGGTGGCACCTTAATTGGGGAGGACGGGCTCATAGTAATGGCTGGAACGGAATACATGGAATACACAGAAGGCTGCTGAGGGGAGGACAGCTAATAGTAATGGCTGGAACGGAATCGATGGAATGGTATTGAACATATCAAACACATGGTTTCCATGTGTTTGATACCATTCCATTAACTCCATTCCAGCCATTACTATTAGCTGTCCTCCCCTCAGCAGCCTTCTGTGGGCACCAAACACAGGTGAACCTATGGCCTCAGCCAGAGCCATGTATTTTCTAAATATACAGTACATTCAGAAAGTATTCAGACCCCTTTACTTTGTTGAAGTACTTTTGGCAGAAATTACAGCCTTGAGTCTTCTTGGGTATAACGCTACAAGCTTGGCACGCCTGTATTTGGCGAGTTTCTCCCATTCTTCTCTGCAGATCCTCTCAAGCTCTGTCAGGTTGGATGGGGAGCGTCGCTGCACAGCTATTTTCAGGTCTCTCCAGAGATGTTAAATCGGGTTCAAGTCCGGGCTCTGGCTGGGCCACTCAAGGACATTCAGAGACTTGTCCCGAAGCCACTCCTGTGTTGCCTTAGCAGTGTGCTTAAGGTCGATGTCATGTTGGAAGATGAACCTTCGCCCCAGTCTGATGTCCTGAGCGCTCTGGAGCAGGTTTTCATCAAGGATCTCTGTACTTTGCTCCGTTCATCTTTCCCTCGATCCTTACTAGTCTCACGGTGATGGTGCCAGGTTTCCTCCAGACGTGACGCTCAGCATTCAGGCCAAAGAGTTCAATCTTGGTCTCAACAGACCAGAGAATCTTGTTTCTCATGGTCTGAGATTCCTTTAGGGCTGTCATGTGCCATTTACTGAGGAATGGCTTCCGCCTGGCCACTCTACCATAAAGGCCTGATTGTCCTTCTGGAAGGTTCTCCCATCTCCACAGAGGAACTCTGGAGCTCTGTAAGAGTGGCCATCGGGTTCTTGGTCACCTACCTGACCAAGGCCCTTCTCCCCCGATTGTTCAGTTTGGCCGGGCAGCCAGCTCTAGGAAGAGTCTTGGTGGATCCAAACTTCTTCCATTTAAGAATGATGGAGGCCACTGTATTCTTGGGGACCTTCAATGCTGCAGAAATGTTTTGCTACCGGAAACAGGATGCAACTGAGCTCAATTTCGAGTCTCATAGCAAAGGGTCTGAACACTTATGTAAATAAGGTATTTTATTTTTATTTTATACATTTGCAAACATTTATAAAAACCTGTTTTCGCTTTGTCATTATTGGGTATTGTGTGTAGATTGATGAGGATTTTGTTGTTATTTAATCAATTTTAGAATAAGGCTGTAACGTAACAAAATGTGGTAAAAGTGAAGGGGTCTGAATACTTTCCGAATACACTGTATGTCTCTGGCCTCAGCTAGTGTGAATGAACTCATGTTATGTAATGTAGCCAAGGGCAACATGTACCTAATAGCTGCTGTCTGTCTAGGGACCTAGTTATGCGGTGAGCGTACCTGGTACTATGGACAGTCATTGGTTGTGGAGGTCTTTGGCCAATGGACACTAGCGAGTCAGCACAATGTTTAGTCATAGGGTACATCAGGGGTAGGCAACCCTGGACCTGGAGTGCTGCAGGCATTTATGTTTTTGATTTGCCGACCTGGAAGACCAGGTGTGTTGAATTTTGGCATTCACTGAACTGATCAATTAGCTCAGTTGGTCAGGTGTAGTGCCTATTGGAACAAAATCTTGCAGTACCTCTGGCACTCCAGGAACAGGGTTGCCTACCCCTGTAGTACATGATTAGAAATTAGCAGGCCATACGAAGCTACACTCTTAGAAAAAAGGGTTCCAAAAGGGTTTTTCGGCTGTCCCCATAGGAGAACCCTTTTTGGTTCCAGTTAGAACCCTTTTTGGTTCCAGGTAGAACCATTTGGGGTTCCATGTAGAACCCTCTGTGGATAGGGTTCTATGTGGAACCCAAAAGGGTTCTACTTGGAACCAAAAGGGTTCTACTACCTGGAACCAACAAGGGTTCTTCCAAGGGTTCTCTTATGGGGACAGCCATATAAACTTTTTAGGTAGCTTCTAGATAGCACCTTTGTTTTCTAAAAGTGTACGTTAATCTAATTTGTTGATGTGGGCACAAAAAGATGTTACGAGGTTATGTCAGGTCTTTCCATTGCATCCCTTCCATACCAGGTTAACGCTATGAGTCAATGTCCTACTTAATTCAACCAATAAGCAGAGAGAAATTCAAGTGCTTTATGGTTGATTAAGTTGTGCAGAATGTCCTTTCAAATATGGAATGTAAACAATGGAATAATACTTGGATTAAGCAATAGTTATTTGTCCTATGAGACCCTCAACAAAGCCAGGAAGTTTTGTAATATAGGCTACTGACCATTGTGGAGAGTTGGCAGGCAACCATTCATTTGAATATTAACATATTGTGTGACTGAATAAATACGATAAGAAAATGAGAATGAGAACATGAGAGGAACAATGTTGAAAATAAATAAAACCAAGAGCACAATTCCTTATAATGTAATTTTGGAATTACATTGGAATTGGCTATACAAATATCTTGCCGAACAGTTCAGCTTGCAAAAACAACAGTAGCCTTATGGTTTTTGAAGACACCATGCGAATGAGCTGTGAAATAGGTTGAATGTGTCATGATAACAATATTTTCATTTCGATGCCAAACCCACCTTTGGTGTGCGTGGCCAAAGAGCTCTAAATATGTTATCCAACAAATGTTAACACCTGGAGTTTTCTTAACGGCACTGGCACTTGGATTGGAACCGGTCCTTTGGTCAAATGAGGTCATGTCCATATAAAAGGACCCATGAGCACCAACATGTGAAGTTCATAGGAGCATGTACAATTGGGTGTCAAATGAAAGCTAAGAGTCTATCTTTTTGGGAAATTAAGGCAGATATA
Organism: Coregonus lavaretus; assembly: GCF_964263955.1. Classification (NCBI taxonomy): domain Eukaryota; kingdom Metazoa; phylum Chordata; class Actinopteri; order Salmoniformes; family Salmonidae; genus Coregonus; species Coregonus lavaretus. The sequence continues at coordinate 79,441,902 of NC_139988.1, read as the reverse complement.
CATTTTATAACCATTTTCCATCCTAAAAATTAGGAATAAGCAAAGGCTTTGATTTCTGGTTGAACAGATGGAAAAGGGGTCTTAGAATAAATCTACCAGAAAAAGTCTTAAAAGGTATTAGAAATACATCAAAACACAATAATGTTGAAGTAAAGACCCCTGCCAACACATAAACAGTTTTGGAGAAAGTTTTCTGCCTTCTGTAAGTTTAAGAAACATTGCCTTGTGCCTTGAAATTCCATTACCAAAAAACCCCATATCTTTAAGATACAGTATTTAGGAGGAGGGAGGATAATGAAAGTTCACAGAAGTTACAAGTAAAGGTAGACCTAGTTATAGTGTTTTTACTGATATCAATTTTGTTATTAAATGATTAAAACTCGAAATTCCGGAAAACGGAATTTCCGAAAAATCTGTAACGAATTGGTTACAATGGGAAATCATAGTAGTCACAAACCACAGTTGGGTTCACAAGTTTGCACAGCACAGTCCAGTACAGTGCAGTACAGTATGGCACAGTACAGTAAAGAAAAGTATTGTTCGGTACAGTACACAGTAGAGCACACTAGAGTTGAGTACACTATAATGTACTGTATTGTACTGTACTGTACTGTACTGTACTGAACTCTACTGTACTATACTCTACTGAACTCTACTGTACTGTACTGAAATCTGCTTTACACTACTGTTCTGTGTTGTGCTGTGTTGTACTCTACTGGACTCTACTTAGCTCTAATGTGCTGTACTTTGATTTCCAAACTTGCGAAAAATAGACGTCTATGATTGGTTCAGATTTGGTTCAGTCCGGACCAACCAAATTTGGTCTTGTTTGTGGCCAGAGCTCATAAAAAGAATAACCAGTGTGTAGAATAACACCCAAATATGCAATGCAGAATATTGCATAGTCCTACCTTTGTGTACCTAATTAGGATACATCCCCATGAAGAGAATGGCATTCATATCCATAATTATGTATTTCTGTGTAGTACAGATCAGGGATCCATCCATTACCGCAATTCCGTTAGCGGGTGTAAATCCACTTCACTTACTATAGTTCAATAACCATAAGAGATTTTTTCAAAGTCTATGTGTCATGTCACAGCTGACACCCCATTATTTATGCAGACATCGTTGAATCTTAATTTGGAGCAGATATTTAACAGAGTTTTTGAAAAACATGGACACAAAAAACTGATGGAGATTTTACAAAAATTCTGTTACCAAATGTTCTGTCTAAATTGTTAAAAGTAGTCATTGTGCATAGATTTGTATGGTTTGTTAAACTTTGAAATCAGTGTTTTTTGTTTGGCATACATTTTAAGTAAAAAATCAGAGTCTCAGCGCAATTCAATTTTTGTGGAATTGCCCATGATATGAAAATAGAGCTCATTGGTGACGCACCCCAGTGGTGGGTTTGGCGTCGAAATTAGAAAAACCTGGTTGCCCCTGCCAGGAGACTGAAACTTTGCCGCAAGTGGATCTTCCAGCAAGAGAATAGCCCCAAGGAAACATCAAAATCCACAAAGAAATGGTTAATTGGCCACAAAATCTACATTTTGCATTGGCCATCTCAGTCTCCGGACTTGAAACCATTTGAAAATCTGTGGTTTGAATTGAAGAGGGCAGTCCATTAGCGCAGAGGAAGGATATCAAGGATTTGGAAGGATTGGAATGGTCTAAGATCCCTCCCAATGTGTTCTCCAACTCATAAAACATGTTAGAAAAAGGCTCAGTGCCGTTATCCTCACAAGGTGAGGTATTGAAAGGTATTGAAAGCAGGGGAGTCAATAATTGACCCCTACCTTTTTGAGAAAAAAAGAATTACTTTTTAAACAAAATCTCTTTCTCTGAGCAATTGTATTAGTATAAAATAATATTATTTCCCCAAAAAAAGTTTGCCGGCAATATAGCTCGGTATTTGAATTATTTATTTTGTACAGTCATTTTTCCTCATCTTTATCAAGGGTGTCAATAATTTCTGACCCCACTGTATATATACTTGAATCTTCAGTGTGCTTCGCATCATGTGACCTAAGCTTATCCTATACCTCCACATCACCAAAGGCACATCAACACTTTTGCAATAATAAGGCTGCCTGCCTTTACCTGGTTGTTCTCCTGTAGGCCATTACATTGTTGTTTTTTAACCCCAGTTTAAACTAAGTTCAGTTGACCCAAAAGTCAACGGGGTTAAATGTTTACAGTTGAACCTGTGAGTTAGGGGACGTATTAATGCCATGGCTAACTGTGCTACCCTTTAGACACACATCGTACCTGACAGCATTTTCACAGTAAGTGCAGTGTTGCTTACTGTAATCCTACAGGGATGTTTCCAGTTCCATTGGAGCGTAATGGGGGATGTGAAGGGGGAGTGAAGGATTCTGCTTTTCACGCTGGACAGATTCTCCTTTAATAATACAGTGTGTGTGTGTACCTACCAGTATGTGTATCACAGATGAAGCAGGCATGCCAACTCGCCGGTCCACAGTGTTACGAGGCACCAAGACACACTTGATCCCTGTCCAACCTAATTTATAACACTCAGATATAACACTCAGGTCCTCTGTAGCTCAGCTGGTAGAGCACGGCGCTTGTAACGCCGAGGTAGTGGGTTTGATCCCCGGGACCACCCATACACAAAAAAAATTTATGCACGCATGACTGTAAGTCGCTTTGGATAAAAGCGTCTGCTAAATGGCATATTATTATTATTATTATATAAGACTTAGTGCATTCTCAGGTTGATTAAATACAGTCCTACCCGCTGTGTTGTCTGGGAAATTATCGTCTGGTGGTTGTTCGTGTGTATTGTACCGCACACCAGAGGAGGCCGGTGGGAGGAGCTATAGGAGGACGGACTCATTGTAATGGCTGGAATGGAATTAATGGAACGGAGTCAAACATATGGTTTCCAGACATTACAATGAGCCAGACCTCCTATAGCTCCTCCCATCAGCCTCCACTGCTGCACATACGTGAGTAATTTTTGGCTGGGATCTATGTAAACGTCTTGTCGTGGGGGTGTATGTATGTACGAAAGGATGCACAATATATATTTTAATTTTTTAATTTTTTTAATTGCAGATAGATTGTAACTTCCATCAATGTAATTGTCTGCATCACTTCCAATCCCCCATATGTTTTTTTTTCATTTTTTCTCGCATATATACATATATATACATATACACATACATACACACATATATATACATACATACATATATACATACATACATATCCTTTAAAAATATATATATTTGCCTTTATTACTTTCCAACCCCACCATCCCCTCCCTAATTGGAGTAAACTAGTGAACAACAACGCTTAGGCCTTTACTTCATGCTTCAAGGATGCACGATTCTTTGTGAAGAATGAATAACACATACTGATGAGGCGAGGTGTCAGGGCAAGTTCATTTTACATTGAAGGTGAAAAGACAATGAAAAGAGAGTCTAAGGCCACACTGACTGCAGGGGCCTCAAGAATAAAATGTTTTATTGTAGAGAGCTGTGAGAGAAAAAGAAGATGACTGAGAATGGAACAGATGGGGAGAGGAGAGGTAGAAAGTGGAAGAAAGAGAGAGAAAACAAGGTAAAACGGGTAGATGCATGTACAAGGTCATGTTTAAAGGGATAATGCGAGAGTTTGGCTATCTTTTTCTACATACCCAGAGTGAGATGAACATGGATAAAAATGTTATGTCACCGCGTGCAGTTTGAAGGAAGTTGAAGGTAGTTTGCAAGGTAGTTTTGCGAGCCACTGCTAACTAGCGTTAGCACAATGACTGGAAGTCTACTGGAACAGCTAGCTAGACTCTGGGTAAGTAGAAAATGGACTTAAATGCCAAAATATTGCACTATTCCTTTAAGACTGGGGGTGGTGAGTCTATTGCTGTGTTCATAACCAAGTGGGAAGGTGGTATTTACCACATACAACTGGGAAAGATCCTGTTGAGCGGCCATCCAACTGGTAATTACTAGTGGGAAACTAGTCTGTCATCCCTGAGCTCCGATTTCTCCTACATGCTGAACTATGACGTCACCTACTAAGGAAATTACATCGATAACAGCATTTTAGGCAACAACAAAACATTGTTTATAAAAAGCAATCTATTAATATGGTTTTTGAACACTATCATTTGTTTACAAGCATGATAGCTGTACTTTTAGTTTATGGTTGACGCAGCTTGTTTGCCATTAGCCAATCTGCGTTTTCTCAATGATTTCAAAGCACGTGAATGCATCCAACTCGTATTTTCGACTTCACAATAGGTAATTACCACCTTCCCACTTGGTTATGAATGCAGCATAAAGCAGCTGTGGGGTTTGGAGACAATAGCTAAGAGGTGGTCAAGATAAAGATGTCTTCCACCAGGGAGGATGAGAGAGCTGTCAGATATGTCCTGGCTTATGTCTCCTGATAGACCCTAGCTTAGACCTGACATGAGTGAAGATGTGATAGTTGTAAAATTCCCTCAAATGAATGCTTGTAGAAGATGCTATAGGACCATTAGTGGATGTGAGGAGTGATAGGAGACAGGGCCACTCTGAGGTTAAATGCTTCCTATAATGTGATACTGTCAGATTTCAGACCACGCAAAGTTGCATTCTTTCTCTTGTTTTCTCTTGTTTTCTCTTTCTTTCTCTATTTCTCTCTTTCTTTCTTTCTTTCTTTCTTTCTTTCTTTCTTTCTTTCTTTCTTTCTTTCTTTCTTTCTTTCTTTCTTTCTTTCTTTCTTTCTTTCTTTCTTTCTTTCTTTCTTTCCCTGTACTTCTTAATAGTGGGCTGATTCGGTATGCGAAAATAGAACCTTTTAAAGTTTGTGAAATCTCGAACATTGAGTATATTTTAAAAGCCATGATGTCATACTCATTTTGGCTTTTCATCTAGTAGAATTCGCTGCTCACTACTCATTTTCAGACCAGCGTGTGTTAGACAACAGCTGATAATCAGATAAGGGGGCGTGCTGTACCAAATTGAACAAATTGCGGGGAACAAGCACGATTGCACATTAGATGACGCCTTCTCAGTATGGATAAGTAGTATACTGATATTTGTTGCTTACTACTCAAGTTCTTGCTAAACAGTATGTTTTAAATAACATGTAGTATGATTAGTACACAGTATGCAGTTTTAGTATGTAGTAGGCAAGACATATAGTATTTTGCCCAAAATCGTTCTAGCCTACTGCGTACTAAAGGAACTAACCATACTCCTACTCTCACACCAATGCATACAGTAGACTAGAGTGTGAACAGCTGGGCAGCATCCTCACCAAGCAGACTGAATTAAAAATAACCCCATCATGTACTAATCTGCACTCCCATTCACCTCAATGATCCATCAACAGAGGATGTTATATAAGTGTACTGCTATCAATCAGCAACAGAGCTCATGATAAACTCAAGATATGCATGTAGTATGTCATCCTAATCCACCAGGGGTCTAAATACATCTGAATTTGCACTGAGATCAAGGCTGATATATCTCTGGGCTTAAAACGCATTTGCCCAAATTAAAGCCAGCCAATATTCTGTCTCTGTCTCTGCCCTCCATTCCCTCCACCCCCCCCCCCCTCTCTCTCTCTGTCTGCATCCCTCCTCCCCAAATCAAGACCATTCGTCCTCCCTCCGGAGCAAAATATGTATTCCCTGTCTGTCTTCTGTCTGACTAGGGCTGGTTTTGTTTCGCTTTCTTAGTTACGTGGTAGCTATTTTCCCATGGTCTAATAACATCGCAGAATGGATTTAGGTAGGCCTACTGTAAAAGTCCACTACTATTGCTGCCACCTAAAGACCAATAGAGGCTTTCCGGTTTTTAGAATAAGAAGTGTCTCCTAGAAGAAAAGGTGCTATTTAGAACCTAAAAGGGTTCTTCGGCTGTCCCCATAGGAGAACCCTTTGAAGAACCCTTTTTGCTTCCAGGAAGAACCATTTTGGTTCCAGGTATAACTTTTTTAGGTTCCATGTAGAATCCTTTCCACAAAGGGTTCTACACTGAACCCCAAAAGGGTCTATCTGGAACCAAAAACGGTGCTCCTATTGGGACAGCCGAAGAAGCCTTTTGGAACCATTTTTTCTAAGAGTGTAGTTTTAAAAAAGGCTGCGTAAACACATTGCAGGTTTGATTTTATTCCAAGCTCCTCCTTTTACCACACCTCACTGTACAGTACGTGCTGAACCACCCTGACACACACTCCTTCACACTACCATCCCCCTCTCCTCTCTCCTTTTCATTTATTCATCTTCTACTCAATCTAAACCTGTCTTCCCGTTTGATGCTCTAGCTAGCTGCTCTGTGCCACGATCTCTTTTCTCTGACTGAGACTTGCTGATGTCAGATGGATATAGGAAGTCATTATTAGACATCTTTAGAAAGTACTACAGTCTAAAGTCCTGCTACACTCTTAGAAAAAAAGGTGCCATCTAGAACCTAAAAGGGTTCTTCGGCTGTCCCCACAGTAGAACCCTTTGAAGAACCCGTTTTGGTTCCAGGTAGAACCCTTTTGGTTCCAGGTAGAACCCTTTTGGTTCCAGGTAGAATCCTTTTCACAGAGGGTTCTACATGAAACCCAAAATGGTTCTACCTGGATCCAAAAAGGGTTCTACCCGGAACCAAAAAGTGTTCTCCTATGGGGAGGGCCGAAGAACCCTTTTGGAATCCTTTTTTCTAAGAGTGCATTATCAAAGTTGCCCAGGAAATTTCTATTAGAGTACGCGACCCTGGAGGGCTCCATTAATTCTGAATGAGAGAAAATGACCCACACAGCATTTCCTGGTTCGCTGCCATTGCAATGACTCCCCAGTGACTCCCCAATGATATGCACTACTATATTGGATCTAAAGGTTGGATCTAACAGTATTGGCTCTATGCCTGTATAATAGGCCGAGGGATAAGGCGGTGCAAACTCCTACTTTCATTTAGATGGACATTTCCTCAAGACATTCTGTCCTTCCATTCCTGGAGTGGCACCAAATACATAAAGCATCTACGCCTACTCCCTCATTACCCTGGCAACAGGATCACAACAGAAGAAACAGGGAACGGTTAAAGAATGAGTAAAGCTTCCAAGAGCTACTACTCCTTAATGTGTCTCTCTGTCTTTTGCTCTCTCTGCCAAGCTGCAAACATTTCCACAACCCTTTCAGAACGCTTGGGCGAGACAAAAGGCTCTTGAGAATGCAGGGCTAGTTGGGTAGAGTGGTTCATGTTTATTTTAGGAGCCGCTTGCCCTGACTTCCAGATTCATTCTCATTGGTTTAGAGGAGCGGGAAGACTTCCGAGGGCATATGGGACTGGCAGCATGATGCCACAGTGCAGACAGGGGAAGGTCATGATGATGTAAATAATGGGAACTTAATGTGCCAATGCCTGAGGTGGAGTTGGGTGTACAGATGCAGATAGAATGGAGGGGTGTTGGAAGGCACACAGGCACAATGGGTGTAAATAGGGCAGGAGAGGCCAGAAAGATGATGAGTGCTTCAATGAAATATGTGGAATTGAAATTGACTAATTACGTCTGGTGCAAAAGTCCATCTTGGAGGAGGTGTAATTTAGAATGGTGAATAGAATGTTGGAAGGATTATGAAGGAACATGTATTTCAATTTCACTGCCATTTTGATAGATCCATAAAACCTGATATGGAATAAAATGTTTGTATTTTACATTTCTACAATATGACACAACAATGACGACAAATTCGAATCCACTGTCAGTGATAAGATATAGAAGGAAAATGAAAGTATAAAGGAATATGATAATTAATATTGGAGTCCTTATAGCGTTTTTAAACTATAGGGTTTTTAAACTGTATCTACAGGTCAAGCTGTCTTGGGAGTTGTCCTCATAATGTATTCATACTTATATAAATACAAATTCATATGTACTGTATGTTACAATAAGTGTGTTTGGCATTCCCCATTGCACTGGGTAAATCCATAGATTTCCCTGGGAAATGTAGATATAGATTTTACACACCATAACATATGTATTATTTGTTATTAATATAAGTATGAATACAGTATGAAGACAACTCCCAAGATAGCTTGGCTTGTAGATATGGTTGGTGAACCATGAAATCACACTTTCAGAGTTCATCCATCAGACCCACAGTCTCTCTGAGTACTGCCTGCCTCCATCCACTCTTATGGTCAAAGTGTGTCAGTACTATTGTAGCCCAACATGTCAATTGATTACCTCACTGCTGTATTCTGCCTGCAGACACTGTTAACAAACACTACATTTGTTTCTGTTCTTATCTCCACCAGGGTGTACAGGGACATTCATACACACGTCAATACAAAAACATTCATTAAACAAGGTAAACACTCACGCACACATGCACAAACTCACACACACACGCTCGACGCACGGACGCACGCACACACGCATGATTAAACTGATGAAACTGATTAAATGTCACATATTTACCATTAGATCAATAATGCTCACTGCAGTGTGTATGGCCTGGGAAAGCATCTTAATTAGAACAGCTAAGACAAACATTAATTTACAACAATTAATGATGAAGCATGCTCTCTATGACTCCAATTGACTCAGTATTGATTTAAGAACACTCCATAGACATTCAGTATTGACTGAAACGTGTATGCAAGAGCCTCATTTGATTGATTGATTTTATTAGTGTCATGCATCATTAGTGTCATACAGTGTAGACATTGTTAATGTTGTTAATGGCTATTGTAGCTGGAAATGGCTGATTTTTAATGGAATATCTACATAGGCGTACAGAGGCCCATTATCAGCAACCATCAGTCCTGTGTTCCAATGGCACGTTGTGTTTGCTAATCCAAGTTTATCATTTTAAAAGGCTAATTGATCATTAGAAAACCCTTTTGAAAGTATGTTAGCACAGCTGATAACTGTTGTACTGATTAAAGAATCAAGAAAACTGGCCTTCTTGAGACTAGTTGAGTATCTGGAGCATCAGCAATTGTGGGTTCGATTACAGGCTCAAAATGGCCAGAAACAAAGAACTTTCTTCTGAAACTCGTCAGTCTATTCTTGTTCTGAGAAATGAAGGCTATTCCATGCGAGAAATTGCCAAGAAACTGAAGATCTCGTACAACGCTGTGTACTACTCCCTTCACAGAACAGTGCAAACTGGCTCTAACCAGAATAGAAAGAGGAGTGGGAGGCCCCGGTGCACAACTGAGCAAGAGGACAAATACATTAGTGTCTAGTTTGAGAAACAGACGCCTCACAGGTCCTCAACTGGCAGCTTCATTAAATAGTACCCGCAAAACACCAGTCTCAACATCAACAGTGAAGAGGCGACTCCGGGATGCTGACCTTCTAGGCAGAGTTGCAAAGAAAAATCCATATCTCAGTGTAATGAATACTCGGACAGAGTGGTAAGATCCAATCGCAGAATAGCGATGCTTTATTAGAGTACAGACAAGGGAATAGCTTAATCGTGGTCGGGCGGGCTGTGGTCAAAACCGGGCCAGGCATAGACAGGCAGAGGTACCAAGGGAGCGGGCTTAGTCGTAGTCGAGGGCACAGGCACAGGATCAGAGGACGGTAATCACTGGGGTAGACAAGCAGAGGATTAAGCAATTCGGGGAGTCAAACAACAAGGCACAGGTCGGATACACGGGTAATCAAAAACAACAAACTCTCTCTCTCTCTCGGAACAAAACGCTTAGCAAGTCACAATGGAACAATACCTCGCACCGACTGAACTTCTGAGCACACCTTAAATCCTACACTAATTACTGACAGGTGTGCTCAGAACTCAGGTGAACCAGATCGAGTCTGATGACTCCCCCTCTCTGTAGATCGGGGAAGTGTCAGACTCTGTCTAGACCCAGCCAACCCCCGATCCCTTACAGTATCCCCCTCCCCAGGGCCGGCTCCTGACGGCCTTCTACCTCTACCGGGTGGTCTTCCTCTGGGTCGGGGTCCTGGATGATCTGGGTGTTCAGCGTGGAAAGTGGCCTTGAGAGCGGGATCCAGTATGTCCTTAGCAGGGACCCAGGACCGTTCCTCGGGTCCATATCCCTCCCAGTCCACGAGATATTCGATGCCCCCTCGTCTCCGTCTTGACTCCAGTATCTCGTGGACTGTATAGGTGGTGTCCTGTTCCTCCTCCAAAGGTGGTGTAGTAGGTTGTTGAGCGATTGGGGGGTACATCGGGCTATAGTGAACAGGTTTCAATAGGGAGACGTGGAACGTAGGGTTTATCCTGTAGTGTCGAGGGAGTAACAGACGGTAGGTGACAGGGTTAATACGTCTCTGTACCTTGAAAGGACCGATGTACCTGGGTTGGAGCTTCTTGCAGCTCCGTCGGTACCGCAGGTCTCGGGTAGACAGCCACACCCGTTGCCCGGGTTGATAAGTGGGAGTAGGTCTCCGGCGTCGGTCGGCGTAGGTCTTTTGCTGTTGTGAGGCTTGACTGAGATGTTGATGGGCCGTCTCCCAGACCTGCGCACTCCGACGGAACCACTCGTCCACAGCCGGTACCATCCCTGATGCGGTATCCCACGGGAACAGGGGTGGTTGATACCCTAGAACACACTGGAAGGGCGTTAGGCGTAGGGAGGTGTGAATGAGTGAGTTCTGAGCATACTCTACCCAAGGAAGGAATCGGCTCCACTCTTGCGGCTGCCGCGAACATTGTTGCCGTAGATATTTCCCAATTTCCTGGTTGAGCCGTTCTGTCTGCCCATTGGCCTGGGGATGATATCCGGAGGTTAGGCTAACCGACATGCCCAAGCGTTCGCAGAAGGCCTTCCATACCCGGGATACAAACTGGGGTCCCCGGTCGGAAACAATATCCTCCGGGACAACAAACTGCCGGAACACCTGGGTAAACATAGTCTCAGCCATCTGAGTGGCGTTAGGCAAACGGGTCATGGGTACTAACCGGCACATCTTGGAGAAACGATCGATGACCACGAGAATTACAGTATGGCCCTCTGATTCTGGTAGGTCGGTAACAAAGTCCATGGCAATGTGCGACCAGGGTCGTTGAGGAGTTGGCAATGGCATCAGCTTACCCTCCGGTAGTGCACGAGGTACCTTGGACTGAGCACATACTGGACAGGATAAGACATAGTCTCTGACGTCATCTGTGAGGGAATCCCACCAGTATTTTCGGCTGATGAGTCGTGTAGTTCGAGTGATTCCGGGATGACCAGATCCCAGCGACGTGTGGCACCATTCCATCAGTTGAGGTCGAAGTGGAGCTGGTACAAACACCTTAGACACCGGTGTTTCTGGAGGGGCTGGTTCCGCTTGTAAGCTCTCCTGAATAGTGTCATCAATAGCCCACCTCACAGGACCAGCACGGCAACTCATGGGGAGAATAGGTTTTGGCTCCACGGGTCTTTCCGCGCGCTCGAACCGTCGGGAAAGCGCGTCCGCCTTACCATTCTTGGACCCGGGGATATAAGAGACAGTGAATCGGAAACGGTTGAAGAATAAAGACCACCTTGCCTGTCGGGAGTTCAGTCGTTTGGCACTGTGAAGATACTCCAGGTTGCGGTGGTCCGTGAGCACTTGGAACGGATGCTCTGCTCCCTCCAACCAATGTCTCCACTCCTCCAGTGCTAACTTCACCGCCAGTAATTCCCGATTACCCACGTCATAGTTCTGCTCGGCAGAATTCAGTTTCCTTGAAAAGAAAGCACAGGGTCGTGATTTAGGCGGCTCACCTTGGCGTTGGGATAACACGGCTCCAACTCCAACCTCCGAAGCGTCCACTTCCACGATAAACGGTAAGGTAGGGTCCGGCTGACATAGAATAGGAGCGGTGGTAAAGCGTTGTTTCAACGTCTCAAACGCACGCACTGCCCCCTTCGTCCAGTTCAGACCGCGACCCTTGTAGCTGGTCATCGCCGACAGGGGCGCTGCGGTTGTGCTGAAATTACGCACGAACCGTCTATAGTAATTGGCAAACCCTAAGAATCTCTGGAGCTCTTTCACCGTCTGGGGTTGAGGCCAGTCTTGTACCACTTGCACCTTGGATTCATCCAGTTTAACCCCGTCGGGAGTGAGTATGGCCCCAAGGAAGGAAATCGTAGTGACATGGAATTCACTCTTTTCTGCCTTCACGAACAGAGAATGTTGTAGGAGCCGATCCAGAACCTGTCGTACATGGGACACATGTTCACTCAGAGAGTTAGAATATATTAGGATGTCATCAATGTACACTATAACAAAGCGATCAATCATGTCCCTGAAAATGTCATTCATGAACGCCTGGAATACTGAGGGCGCGTTGGTAAGTCCATAGGGCATGACACAATATTCGTAGTGTCCTCGATGTGTGATGAAGGCGGTCTTCCATTCATCCCCTTCTCTAATACGCACCAGATTGTACGCAGTCCTGAGGTCCAGTTTACTGTACATGGAGGCCTGTCCCACCTGTTCGAGGGCTGCTGGAATCAAAGGAAGAGGGTAATGATTTTTGATGGTAATATCGTTCAACCCTCAATAGTCTATACAAGGACGCAGTCCGCCATCCTTTTTCTTCACGAAGAAAAAACTGGATGCGGCGGGAGACGTAGATGGGCGAATGGCCCCTTGCTGTAGCGCCTCATCAATATACTGGCTCATCGATTCTCGTTCCGGCTGTGACAACGGGTAGATTCTTCCACGAGGAGGTGTAGCCCCGGATAGCAGATCAATCCTGCAGTCCCAGGCCCGATGAGGTGGTAACACGGTAGCCCTCTCCTTGGAGAACACCTGCGCGTAATCCTGGTATTCTGTAGGGACAACAGTAGACACCGCACCCTGCGCATCCTCCACAGTAGACATTTTGCACGGTAAATTGAGGCACTCTGCCCTACATACCTCACTCCAAGCCGTGATATCGGCAGATTTCCAGGAGATGACCGGATCATGGGTGACGAGCCAGGGGTGGCCGAGAACTAGCGGCTCCCGTGGAGCGGAGATGACGAAAAAAATGATGTTCTCATGGTGTATGGAGCCCACTTGTAACTTGATTACCTCTGTACGGTGCGTAATGAACCCAGTGCCCATGGGCTCACCGTCTAGCGCGTTGACTCGCAGGGGAGGTTGAATTGGGATAAGTTGAACTCCCAACTCCTCAGCAAGACCCATATCCAGAAAGCTGGCAGCCGCTCCGGAATCAATAAGTCCTTCCAACCTGCGCACTTTCTCTCCGACAGATAAGGTAACTGGCACATACATTTGTTTCGATGTAATGTTCAAAACTTGAGTCTCACTCACCGGTTTGGCAGTTCCCAGGCGATATCCTGGGGTACGGTTTGGTCGTACCGGACATTGACGAACGAAATGACCCGACTGACCACAATACAGGCATAGTCCGTCTTGCCGACGTTGTTGTCTCACCGAACCTTGTAGAGGTGACCGTCCCAGTTGCATAGGTTCCTCCTCAGATTCTCTCCTCCGCTCTGTCGATTGCTTAGGACCAGTGATCGAGGGCTCCCAGACTGTGGATACCTTGTGTTGCACTATCAGATTATCAATAGAGATGGCTATTTTGATAAACTCATGTAGCGCAGTGATATCTCCTCGACAAGCCAACTCCGTCTGTACGTCTTTGCGCAGCCCTCTTCGGAAAACGGTGAGCAAAGCAGTCTCGCTCCATCCGCTACCGGCTGCTATAGTACGGAACTCTAAAGCGTAGTCGGCTACTGTGCGACGGCCCTGCTGAAGTTCGCATAGTTGGTCTCCCACACTACGCCCAGATACTGGGTGGTCGAACACCTCTTGGAACAGTCTCTTGAACTGAACTTCCGCATTCAACTCGGGGACCTCAGCTGCCCAAAGCGCAGTAGCCCAATCCAGTGCTCTTCCCGTTAGCAGAGAAATCATGAAATCCACCCTGCTACGGTCATCGGGAAACATAGTACGATTATACGACA